>NW_027252779.1:12107256-12771542 GCF_044704955.1 Pristiophorus japonicus
ACTGGTTCCCCTCCCGTGAAGGTGCTGACTCTGGCTGGGTTCAGTTCCACACTCACTGGTTCCCCTCCCCTGAAGGTACTGACTCTGGCTGGGTTCAATTCTACACTCACTGGTTCCCCTCCCCTGAAGGTACTGACTCTGGCTGGGTTCAGTTCTACACTCACTGGTTCCCCTCCCCTGAAGGTGCTGACTCTGTCTGGGTTCAGTTCTACACTCACTGGTTCCCCTCCCCAGAAGATACTAACTCTGGCTGGGTTCAGTTCGACACTCACTGGTTCCCCTCCCCTGAAGGTGCTGACTCTGTCTGGGTTCAGTTCTACATTCACTGGTTCCTCTCCCCTGAAGTTACTGACTCTGGCTGGGTTCAGTTCTATACTCACTGGTTCCCCTCCCTGAAGGTGCTGACTCTGTCTGGGTTCAGTTCGACATTCACTGGTTCCCCTTCCCTGAAGTTACTGACTCTGGCTGGGTTCAGTTCTACACTCACTGGTTCCCCTTCCCTGGAGTTACTGACTCTGTCTGGGTTCAGTTCTGCACTCACAGGTTCCCCTCCCCTGAAGTTACTGACTCTGGCTGGGTTCAGTTCTACACTCACAGGTTCCCCTCCCCTGAAGTTACTGACTCTGGCTGGGTTCAGTTCTATACTCACTGGTTCCCCTCTCCTGAAGGTGCTGAATCTGTCTGGGTTCATTCTGCACTCACTGGTTCCCCTCCCGTGAAGTTACTGACTCACGCTGGGTTCAGTTCTACACTCATTGGTTCCCCTCCCCTGAAGGTACTGACTCTGTCTGGGTTCAGTTCTACACTCACTGGTTCCCCTCCCCTGAAGCTACTGACTCTGGCTGGGTTCAGTTCCACACTCACTGGTTCCCCTCCCCTGAAGGTGCTGACTCTGTCTGGGTTCAGTTCTACATTCACTGGTTCCCCTCCCCTGAAGTTACTGACTCTGTCTGGGTTCAATTCTGCACTCAATGGATCCCCTCCCCTGAAGGTACTGACTCTGTCTGGGTTCAGTTCTACACTCACTGGTTCCCCTCCCCTGAAGGTACTGACTCTGTCTGGGTTCAGTTCTACACTCACTGGTTCCCCTCCCCTGAAGGTACTGACTCTGGCTGGGTTCAATTCTACACTCACTGGTTCCCCTCCCCTGAAGGTACTGACTCTGGCTGGGTTCAGTTCTACACTCACTGGTTCCCCTCCCCTGATGGTACTGACTCTGGCTGGGTTCAGTTCTACACTCACTGGTTCCACTCCCCTGAATGTACCCTGGCTGGGTTCAGTTCTACACTCACTGGTTCCCCTCCCCTGAAGGTGCTGTCTCTGGCTGGGTTCAGTTCTACACTCACTGGTTCCCCTCCCCTGAAGGTACTGACTCTGGCTGGGTTCAGTTCTACACACACTGGTTCCGCTCCCCTGAGGGTACTGACTCTGGCTGGGTTCAGTTCTACACTCACTGGTTCCCCTCCCCTGGAGGTAATGACTCTGGCTGGGTTCAGTTCTACACTCACTGGTTCCCCTCCCCTGAAGGTACTGACTCTGGCTGGGTTCAGTTCTGCACTCATTGGTTCCCCTCCCCTGAAGGTACTGACTCTGGCTGGGTTCAGTTCTACACTCACTGGTTCCCCTCCCCTGAAGGTACTGACTCTGGCTGGGTTCAGTTCTACACTCACTGGTTCCCCTCCCCTGTCGGTACTGACTCTGGCTGTGTTCAGTTCTACACTCACTGGTTCCCCTTCCCTGGAGGTACTGACTCTGGCTGTGTTCAGTTCTACACTCACTGGTTCCCCTCCCCTGAAGGTACTGACTCTGGCTGGGTTCAGTTCTGCACTCACTGGTTCCCCTCCCCTGAAGGTACTGACTCTGGCTGGGGTCAGTTCTACACTCACTGGTTCCCCTCCCCTGAAGGTGCTGACTCTGGCTGGGTTCAGTTCCATATTCACTGGTTCCCCTCCCCTGAAGGTACTGACTCTGGCTGGGTTCAGTTCTACACTCACTGGTTCCCCTACCCTGAAGGTACTGACTCTGGCTGGGTTCAGTTCTACACTCACTGGTTCCCCTCCCCTGAAGGTGCTGACTCTGGCTGGGTTCAGTTCTACATTCACTGGTTCCCCGCCCCTGAAGGTACTGACTCTGGCTGGGTTCAGTTCTACACTCACTGGTTCCCTTCCCCTGAAAATGCTGACTCTGGCTGGGTTCAGTTCGACAGTCACTGGTTCCCCCCCGCTGAAGGTAGTGACTCTGGCTGGGTTCAGTTCTACACTCACTGGTTCCCCTCCCCTGAAGTTACTGACTCTGGCTGGGTTCAGTTCTACACTCACTGGTTCCCCTCCTCTGAAGGTGCTGACTCTGGCTGGGTTCAGTTCTACACTCACTGGTTCCCCTCCCCTGAAGGTGCTGACTCTGGCTGGGTTCAGTTCTACACTCACTGGTTCCCCTCCCCTGAAGATACTGACACTGGCTGTGTTCAGTTCTACACTCACTGGTTCCCCTCCCCTGAAGGTGCTGACTCTGGCTGGGTTCAGTTCTACATTCACTGGTTCCCCTCCCCTGAAGGTACTGACTCTGGCTGGGTTCAGTTCTACATTCACTGGTTCCCCTCCCCTGAAGGTACTGACTCTGGCTGGGTTCAGTTCTACACTCACTGGTTCCCCTCCCCTGAAGGTACTGACTCTGGCTGGGTTCAGTTCTACATTCACTGGTTCCCCTCCCCTGAAGGTACTGACTCTGGCTGGGTTCAGTTCTACACTCACTGGTTCCCCTCCCCTGAAGGTGCTGACTCTGGTTGGGTTCAGTTCTACACTCAATGGTTCCCTTCCCCTGAAGGTGCTGACTCTGGCTGGGTTCAGTTCGACAGTCACTGGTTCCCCTCCCCTAAATGTACTGACTCTGGCTGGGTTCAGTTCTACACTCACTGGTTCCCCTCCCCTGAAGGTACTGACTCTGGCTGGGTTCAGTTCTACACTCACTGGTTCCCCTCCCCCGAAGGTAATGACTCAGGCTGGATTCAGTTCTACACTCACTGGTACCCCTCCCCTGAAGTTACTGACTCTGGCTGGGTTCAGTTCTACACTCACTGGTTCCCCTCCCATGAAGGTACTGACTCTGGCTGGGTTCAGTTCCACCATCACTGGTTCCCCTCCCCTGAAGGTGCTGACTCTGTCTGGGTTCAGTTCTACATTCACTGTTTCCCCTCCCCTGGAGGTACTGACTCTGGCTGGGTTCAGTTCTACAGTCACTGGTTCCCCTCCCCTGAATGTACTGACTCTGGCTGGGTTCAGTTCGACATTCACTGGTTCCCCTCCCCTGAAGGTACTGACTCGGTCTGGGTTCAGTTCTACATTCACTGGTTCCCCTCCCCTGAAGGTCCTGACTCTGGCTGGGTTCAGTTCTACACTCACGAGTTCCCCTCCCCTGAAGGTGCTGACTCTGACTGGGTTCAGTTCTACATTCACAGGTTCCCCTCCCCTGAAGTTACTGACTCTGGCTGGGTTCAGTTCTACACTCACTGGTTCCCCTCCCCTGAAGGTACTGACTCTGGCTCGGTTCAGTTCTACACTCACTGGTTCCCCTCCCCTGAAGGTGCTGACTCTGTCTGGGTTCAGTTCTACATTCACTGGTTCCCCTCCCCTGTAGGTACTGACTCTGTCTGGGTTAAGTTCTGCACTCACTGGTTCCCCTCCCCTGAAGGTGCTGACTCTGGCATTGTTCAGTTCTACACTCACTGGTTCCCCTCCCCTGAAGGTACTGACTCTGTCTGGGTTCAGTTCTGCACTCACTGGTTCCCCTCCCCTGAAGGTGCTGACTCTGGCATTGTTCAGTTCTACACTCACTGGTTCCCCTCCCCTGAAGGTACTGACTCTGGCTGGGTTCAGTTCTACACTCACTGGTTCCCCTCACCTGAAGGTACTGACTCTGGCTGGGTTCAGTTCTACACTCACTGGTTCCCCTCCCCTGAAGGTACTGACTCTGTCTGGGTTCAGTTCTACACTCACTGGTTCCCCTCCCCTGAAGGTGCTGACTCTGTCTGGGTTCAGTTCTACACTCACTGGTTCCCCTCCCCTGAAGGTACTGACTCTGGCTGGGTTCAGTTCCAGACACTGACATTATTCACTTTGTTCCTGCACTAAGATGGCCGCGCATGCTCCGTGCTACTCACTGAATCAAGATGGCGGAGCGCTGATCATTCCTTCCTGTACCAAGGTGGCCGCCGTTAGCCTGGGCCTGTGACCGGAAGAAAGCTCCGAAGCTGCAACCGCCGATATTCCGCTAATTATTCCGGGCTTGCGGCGGGCACGGGTTGTTTAAGAAGCCTCCCCGGCTCCCCACTGGTCCCTTACTCCGCTCCGTCCCGCTTAAAACGACACTTCCGAGGATCCTGTCCAAAACATGTCTCCTCCGCCATTACACGCACCGCGCCTGCGCACTGAGCTCCAGTATTCTGGGTGCGACACTTTCTCCCCCGCGGGGCATGCTGGTTACAAAAGTCCATGGGAAATCGGAGCAGGAGTGGGCCACCCGGACCCCCGAGCCTGCTCCCCATTCAATAACATTTGATGGGACAGTCTCGGGGGAACTTTACTCTGTATCTAAGCCCTGCTGTACCTGCCCTGGGAGTGTTTCATGGGACAGTGTAGACCGAGCTTTACTCTGTATCTGAATCGGGATAAATGGGTCATTTTCCGTTTGGCAAACAGTGACTCGAGGGAAGCCGTAAGGATCGGTATTTGTCCTCAACTATTTGCAATCTAAATGACTTGGATGAAGGGACAGAGTGTAATGCAGCCAATTTGCTGATGACACAAAGATGGTCAGGAAAGCAAATTGTGGAGAGGACACAAAAAATCAGCAAAGGGACCTAGGCAGGCTAAGTGACTGGGCAAAAATTTGGCAGATGGTGTATAATGTGGGAAAATGTGAGGTTATCAACTTTGGCAGAAAAAAATAGAACAGCAAATTATAATTTAAATGGAGAAAAATTGCAAAGTGCTGGAGTACAGTGGGACCTGGGGGTCCTTGTGCATGAAACACACAAAGTTAGTATGCAGGTACAACAATAATCACGGAGGCAAATGGAATGTTGGCCTTTATTGCCAGGGAGATAGAGTATAAAAGCAGAGAATTTCTGCTACAACTGTACAGGTTATTGGTGAAGCCACACCTGGAGTACTGCATACAGTTTTGGTCCCTGTATTTAAGGAAGGATTTACTTGCATTGGACGCTGTTCAGAGAAGGTTCACTAGATTGATTCGGGAGCTGAGAGGGTTGACTTATGAAGATAGCATCAGTTTGTTGGGTCTATACACATTGGAGTTCAAAAGAATGAGAGGTGATCTTATTGAAACATATAAGGTAATGAGGGGGCTCGACAAGTTGAATGCAGAGAGGATATTTGCACTCAGAGGAAACTAAAACTAGGGGACATAGTCTCAGAATAAGAGGCTGCACATTTAAAACTGAGATGAGGAGGAATTTCTTCTCTCAAGGGTTGTAAATCTGTGGAATTTCTACCCGAGAGAGCTGTGGAGGCTGGGTCATTGAATATATTAAAGGCGGAGATAGACAGATTTTTGAGCGATAAGCGAATAAAGTGTATGGGGAGCGGGCAGGGAAGTGGAACTGAGCCCAAGATCAATCAGCCATGATCTTATTAAATGGCAAAGGAGTCTCGAGGGGCAAGTGGCCTACTCCTGCTCCTATTTCTTATATTATAATCTACCCTGTGCTGTACCTGCCCTGGGAGTGTTTGATGGCACAATGCAGAGAGAGCTTTATTCTGTATCTAACCCATGCTGTCGTTGTCCTGGGAGTGTGTAATGGTAGAGTGTAGAGGGAGCTTTACTCTGTATTGAATCCGTGCCGAACCTGCCGTGGGAGTGTTTCATAGGACAGTGCAAAGGTAACTTTACTCTGTATCTAACCAATGCAGTATCTACTTTGGAATGCTTGGGACAGGGTAGAGGGAGATATACTCCGTATCTAACCAGTGTTGTACAAGCCCTTGGAATGTCTGGTGGGACATTGATGAGGAAGCTTTACTCTGTATCTAAGAAAGGCAAGTATATCATTCCTTGGATTAGGCGACCAAAACTGTGCACAGTAATCCAGGTGTGGTCTCATCAAAGCCCTGTAGAGAGATTATAGAGAGAATGACACTGTATCTAAATTATGCTGTGCTTGCCCTTGGAGTTTATATTTGCACAGTGTTGGGGGAGTTTCATTTAGTATCTTACCAATGCAGAACCTGCCCTGGGAATGTCCAGTGGAATAGTATAGAGGGAGATTTAGCCTGTATTTAACCCATGCTGTACCTGCCCTGGAATGGTTGGGACAGGTTAGAAGGAGCTGTACCAGGTGTCTAACCTGTGCTGTACCTGCCCTGGGAGTGTTTGTTGGTACAGTGTAGAGGGAGCTTTACTCTGTATCTAATCCGTGCTGTACCTGTCCTAGGAGTGTTATTCGGGACAGTGTAGAGGGACATTTACTCTGTATCTAACCCGTGCTGTACCTGTCCTGGGAGAGTTTGTTGGGACAGTGTAGATGGAACTTTATTCTGTATCTACCCCTGCTGTACCTGCCCTGGGAGTGTTTGATGGGACAGTGTAGAGTGAGTTTTACTCTGTATCTGCCCCATGCTGTACCTGCCCTGTGATTTGATGCAACAGTGTATAGGAAGCTTTATTCTGTATCTAACCAATGCATTATCTACCCTGGAATATTGGGACAGGATAGAGGGAGATATACTCTGTATCGAACCTGTGTTGTACAGGCCCTTGGAATGTCTGGTGGGACAGTGTTGAGGGAGCTTTACTCTTTATCTAAGCAAGGCAGATATGTCCTTCCTTAGATAAGGCGACCAAAACTGTACACAATTGAGAGAGAGATTAGAGTGAGAATTAAACTGTGTCTAAATTGTGCTGTAGCTGTCCTATGTGTGTTTATTTGACAGTGCAGTGGGATCTTTCCTTAGTGTCTAACCAATGCAGTACCTGCCCTGGGAGTGTTTGACGAAACAGTGCAGAGGAGATTTACTCTGTATCTAACCCGTGCTGCACCTGCCCTGAGAGTGTTGATGGGATAATGGAGAGGTAACTTTACTCTGTATCTAACCCCGTGCTTCACCTGCCCTGAGAATGTGGATTGATGTGTGGAATGACCTGTGGAATGAGGTGTGGAATGATGTGTGGAATGATGTGTGGAATGATATGTAGAATGCGGTGTGGAATGATGTGTGGGATGATGTGTAGAATAATGTGTGGAATGATGTGTGCAATGATGTGTGGAATGACGGGTGGATTGTGTTGTGGAATGATGCGTGGAATGATGTGTGGAATGATGTGTGGAACGATGTCTGAAATGAGGTTTGGAATGATGTCTGGAATGAAGTTTGCAATGATTTGTGAAATGATGTTTGGAATGATGTGTGGAATGATGAATGATATGTTAAATGATACGTGGAATGACGTGTGGAATGATGTGTGGAATGATGCTTGGAATGACGTGTGAAATGATGTGTGGAATGATGTATGGAATGAGGTTTGGAATGATGTGTGGAATGAGGTGTGGAATGATGTGTGGAATGAGTTTTGGAATAATTTGTGGAATGAGTTGTGGAATGATGCGTGGACTGATGTGTGGAATGATGTGAATGATGTTTGGAATGATGTTTGGAATGAGCTGTGGAACGATGTGTGGAATGATGTGTGGAATGAGGTTTGGAATGATGTCTGGAATGTTGTGTGGAATGACGTTTGGACTGAGTTGCGGAATAATGTATGGAATGAGGTGTGGAATGATGTGTGAATGATGTGTGGAATTATGTGTGGAATGATGAGCGGAATGATGTGTGGAATGGTGTGTGGAATGATGTGTGGAATGATGTGTGGAATGATGTGTGGAATGATGCATGGAATGATGCGTGGAATGATGTCTGGTATGATGTGTGGAATGATGTGTGGAATGATGCATGGAATGATGCGTGGAATGATGTGTGGTATGATGTGTGGAATGAGTTTTGGAATGATGTGTGGAATAATGTGTGAAATGACGTGTGGAATGACGTGTGGAATGAGTTGTGGAATGATATGTGGAATGAGGTGTGGAATGAAGTGTGGAATGCTGTGTGGAATGGTGTGTGGATTGATATGTGGAATGACGTGTGGAATGATGTTTGGAATGATGTGTGGAATGATGTGTGGAATGATATGTAGAATGAGGTGTGGAATGATGTGTGGGATGATGTGTGGAATGATGTGTGGAATGATGTGTGGAATAAAGTGTGGAATGAGGTTTGGAATGATGTGTGGAATTGTGATTGGAATGAGGTGTGGAATGATGTGTGGAATGACGGGTGGATTGTGTTGTGGAATGATGCATGGAATGATGTGCGGAATGATGCATGGAATGATGCATGGAATGATGTGTGGTATGATGTGTGGAATGACGTGTGGAATGACGTGTGGAATGATGCATGGAATGATGCGTGGAATGATGTCTGGTATGATGTGTGGAATGATGTGTGGAATGATGCATGGAATGATGCGTGGAATGATGTGTGGTATGATGTGTGGAATGAGGTTTGGAATGATGTGTGGAATAATGTGTGTAATGATATGTAGAATGAGGTGTGGAATGATGTGTGGGATGATGTGTGGAATGATGTGTGCAATGATGTGTGCAATGATGTGTGGAATAAAGTGTGGAATGAGGTTTGGAATGATGTGTGGAATGATGATTGGAATGAGGTGTGGAATGATGTGTGGAATGACGGGTGGATTGTGATGTGGAATGATGCGTGGAATGATGTGTGGAATGATGTGTGGAATGATGTTTGGAATAAAGTTTAGAATGAGCTGTGGAATGATATCTGGAATGAAGTGTGGAATGAGGTGTGGAATGATATGTGGAATAATGTGAGGAATGAGATGTGGCATGAGGTGTGGAATGATGCGTGGAATGAGATGTGGAATGATATGTGGAATGATGTGTGGAATGAGGTGTGGAATGATTTGTGGCATGATGTGTGGAATGATGTGTGGAATGAGGTGTGGAATGATGTGTGGAATGGTGTTTGGAATGATGTGTGAAATGATGTGTGGAATAATGTGTGGAATGAAGTGTGGAGTGACGGGAGGAATGAGTTGTGGAATGATGCGTGGAATGATGTGTGGAATTATGTGAATGATGTTTGGAATGATGTGTGGAATGAGGTGTGGAATAATGTGTGGAATGATGTGTGGAATGATGTGTGGAATGATTTGTGGAATGATGTGTTGAATGATATGTGGAATGATATGTGGAATGATGTCTGGAATGATGTCTGGAATGACGTGTGGAATGATGTGTGGAATGATGTGTGGAATGAGGTTTGGAATGATGTCTGGAATGATGTGTGGAAAGAAGTTTGGAATGAGTTGTGGAATGATGTATGGAATGATGTGTGGAATGATGTGAGGAATAATGTGTGGAATGATTGTGGAATGAGGTGTGGAATGATGTGCGGAATGATGTGTGGAATGATGTGTGGAATGATGTGTGGAATGATGTGTGGAATGATGCGTGGAATGATGCGTGGAATGATGCGTGGAATGATGTGTTGAATGATGTGTGGAATCAGGTTTGCAATTATTTGTGGAATGATGCGTGGAATGATGTGTGGAATGATGTGTGGAATGAGGTTTGCAATGATTTGTGGAATGATGTTTGGAATGATGTGCGGAATGATGAATGATATGTTAAATGATACATGGAATGATGTGTGGAATGAGGTTTGGATTAATGTGTGGAATGATGTGTGGAATGATGTGTGGAATGATGTGTGAAATGATGTTTGGAATAATGTGTGAAATGCTGTTTGGAATGATGTGTGGAATAATGTGTGGAATGAGGCTTGGAATGATGTGTAGAAAGCTGAGTAGAATGAGGTGTGGACTGATGGGTGGAATGATGTGGAATGATGTTTGGAATGATGTGTGGAATGATGTGTGGAATGAGGTTTCGAATGATGTATGGAATGATTTTGGAATGATGTGTGGAATGATGTGTGCAATGCGGTGTGGAAAGTGGTGTGGAATGATGTGTGGAATGATCTATCGAATGGTGTGTGGAATGATTTGTGGAATGATGTGAGGGAGGATGTGTGAAATGACGTGTGGAATGATGTGTCGAATGATGTGTGGATTGATGTTTGGAATGAGGTGTGGAATGTTACGTAGAATGAAGTGTGGAATGTCGTGTGGGATGAAGTGTGGAATGATGTGTGGAATGATGTGTGGAATGATTAGTGGAATGATGTGTGGAATGGTGTGTGGAATCATGGGTGGAATGATGTGTGGAATGATGCGTGGAATGATGTGTCGAATGATGTGTGGAATGAGGTGTGGAAAGATGTGTGGAATGAGGTGTGGAATGATGTGTAGAATAATGTGTAGAATGATGCATGGAATGAGGTTTAGAATGATGTGTGGATTGATGTGTGGAATGATGGGTGGAATGATGTGTGAAATTTCGTGTGGGATGAGTTGAGGAAATAGGTGTGAATTGAGGTGTGGAATGAGGTGTGAATTGAGGTGTGGAATGAGGTGTGAAATGAGGTGTGGAATGATGTGTGGAACGATGTGTGGAATGATGTGTGGAATGATGTGTGGAATGAGCTGTGCAATGATGTGTGGAATGATATGTGAAATGATGTGTGGAATTATATGTGGAATGATGTGTGAAATGACGTGTGAATTGAGGCGGGGAATGAGGTGTGAAATGAGGTGTTGAATGATGTGTGGAATGGTTTGTGGAATGATGTGTGGAATGAGGTGTGGAATGATATGTGGAATGAAATGTGGTATGATGTGTGGAATGACGTGTGGAATGATGTTTGGAATGAGCTTTGGAATGATGTTTGTAATGATGTGTGGATTGATATGTGGAATGATGCGTGGAATGATGCGTGGAATGAGGTGTGGAATGAGGTGTGGAATGAGATGTGGAATGAGGTGTGGAATGATGTGTGGAATGATTGTGTAATGAAGTCTGGAATGATGTGTGGAATTAGGTGAGGAATGTTGTGTGGAATGATGTGTGAAATTTCGTGTGGGATGAGTTGAGGAATTAGGTGTGAATTGAGGTGTGGAATGAGGTGTGAATTGAGGTGTGGAATGAGGTGTGAAATGAGGTGTGGAATGATGTGTGGAACGATGTGTGGAATGATGTGTGGAATGCTGTGTGGAATGAGCTGTGCAATGATGTGTGGACTGATATGTGAAATGATGTGTGGAATTATATGTGGAATGATGTGTGAAATGACGTGTGAATTGAGGCGGGGAATGAGGTGTGAAATGAGGTGTTGAATGATGTGTGGAATGGTTTGTGGAATGATGTGTGGAATGAGGTGTGGAATGATATGTGGAATGAAATGTGGTATGATGTGTGGAATGACGTGTGGAATGATGTTTGGAATGAGCTTTGGAATGATGTTTGTAATGATGTGTGGATTGATATGTGGAATGATGCGTGGAATGATGCGTGGAATGAGGTGTGGAATGAGGTGTGGAATGAGATGTGGAATGAGGTGTGGAATGATGGGTGGAATGATTGTGTAATGAAGTCTGGAATGATGTGTGGAATTAGGTGAGGAATGTTGTGTGGAATGAGGTGTGAAATGAGGTGTGGAATGAGGTGTGGAATGATGTGTGGAATGAGGTGTGGAATGATGTGTGGAATGAGGGTTGGAATGATGTGTGGTATGATGTGTGGAATGATGTGTGGAGTGATGAGTGGAATGATGGGGCCCCAGCTGTTTACATTGTACATTAATGATTTAGACGAGGGGATTAAATGTAGTAGCTCCAAATTTGCGGATGACACTAAGTTGGGTGGCAGTGTGAGCTGCGAGGAGGATGCTATGAGGCTGCAGAGCGACTTGGATAGGTTAGGTGAGTGGGCAAATGCATGGCAGATGAAGTATAATTTGGATAAATCTGAGGTTATCCACTTTTGTGGTAAAAACAGAGAGACAGACTATTATCTGAATGGTGATAGTTTAGTAAAAGGGGAGGTGCAACGAGACCTGGGTGTCATGGTACATCATGCATTGCAGGTACAGCAGGCCGTTAAGAAAGCAAATGGCATGTTGGCCTTCATAGCGAGGAGATTTGAGTACAGGGGCTGGGAGGTATTGCTACAGTTGTACAGCGCATTGGTGAGGCCACACCTGGAGTATTGTGTACAATTTGGTCTCCAAACCTGAGGAAGGACCTTCTTGCTATTGAGGGAGTGCAGCGCAGGTTCACCAGACTGATTCCCGGGATGGCGGGACTGACCTATCAAGAAAGAGTGGATCAACTGGGCTTGTATTCACTGGAGTTCAGAAGAATGGGAGGGGACCTCATAGAAACTTTTAAAATTCTGACGGAGTTAGACAGGTTAGATGCAGGAATAATGTTCCCAATTTTGGGGAAGTCCAGAACCAGGGGACACAGTCTAAGGATAATGAGTAAGCCATTTAGGACCGAGATGAGGAGCAACTTCTTCACCCAGAGAGTGGCGAACCTGTGGAATTCTCTACCACAGAAAGATGTTGAGGCCAATTCACTAAAATATTCAAAAAGGAGTCAGATGAAGTCCTTAATACTAGGGGGATCAAGGGGTATGGCGAGAAAGCAGGAATCGGGTACTGAAGTTGCATGTTCAGCCATGAACTCATTGAATGGCGGTTCAGGCTAGAAGGGCCGAATGGCCTACTCCTGCACCTATTTTCTATGTTTCTATGTTACCCCCGAACCTCTCCCACCAACACAAGCTCTCCTACCTCCCCAAGCACTCATTCTCTGGCAAGCTCTCCTAACCCCCCAGAAGCTCTCCTACCCCCAAACTCTCCACCACCCATTATCTCCTACACCCCATTCTCTCCTTCCCCCCCATTCTCTCCTATATCCAAAGCTCTCCCACCACCCCAAGCTCTCCTATCCTACCTAGCTCCGCTAGCCCTCCACGCTCTTCTACACCCACAAACTCTCCTACACTCCAATCGATCCTCCCCCGCAAAGCTCTGCTACCGACCGACGCACTCCTCCCCTGCCCCACAAGCTCTCCTCCCCAGCCCGCCACAAGCTCTCCTACCCGACAAAAGCTCTCCCACCCATCCAAGCTCTCCTACCCCCCCAAGTTCTCTTCCCCCCAAACTTTCCTACTCCCCCCCCCCAGCGTTCCTACACCCCCAAGATTTCCAACCCATCCACCCAATCTCTTCTCCCCCCACAAGCTCTGCTATCTTCCATGTTCAGCTATCCCCAAGCTCTCCCCTCCCCAGTTCCCTTCTAACACCAGCAAGCTCCCTTCGACCACGCCCCATGTTCTCTTCAACCCACCCAAGCACTCTTCTCCACCTTCGCCTTAGCTCTATTCACCGCCCCCACCCACCGACCAGCTCTCATAATCCAACACCGCACAGTAATCCCCTACCCCCCGAGCTCTTCAAGCCTCCCGCCCAAGCTCTTCAACCCTCCCGCCCAAACTCTACTATCCCCCCCAAGTTCTCCTATCCCACCAACCTCTGCTATCCCGCCAAGCTCTCCTAACCCCACAAGCTCTCTTACTCCATCAAGCTATCCAACCCCCAAAGGCACTCCTCGCCCGCAAGCTCTCCGATTCCCCAAGTTTTCCGACCCCTCTCCCGCAAGCACTCCTTCGCACCAATCTTTCCTAATCCCTGAAGCTCTCTAACCCACCCCGAAGTTCTCTCCTACACCCCAGGCTCCTACCATCCCACCAAGATCATTTACCCCCCCTCCAATCACTCCAACACCCCATGCTCTCCTACCCCAATGCTCTCCTATAGCGACAAGCTCTCCTACCCAACAAAGCATTCCTAGCCTCCCCCCCCAAGCTTTGTTACACCGCCCAAACACTCCTAACCTCTCCAAGCTCTCCCACCACCAACCCCCGCCCCCAAACATTCCTGCACGCAAAAGCTCTGCTACATCTGAAAGTTCTCCAATCCTCCCAAGCTCTCCTACACCGCTAAGCACTCCTGCCCCCGCAAGCTCTCCTTCTCCCCCAATATCTGCTAACCTCGACAAGCTCTGCAACCCTGCCAAACTCTCCTACCCCACCAAGCTCTCCGACACCCCCCAAGCTTTTCTATTCCACCAAGCTCTGCTCCACCCCAAGCACTCACCCCCCTCAAGATCTCTTATAAGCCCTCCAGCGCTCTTCTACCGTCCCCAAGGCTCTTCTACCCCATCAAAGCACTCTTCTGTACCCCTAAAGCTCTCTTCTACAGAACCTAACATTCATCTACCCGCCTTAGCTCTTGTACCGTCCCCCTCCCGCCCGCCCCCACGCCCGCCCCCACGCTTTCCTTTCCACAGGTGGGAAATTGTTTTGGGGAAATTGATAGGATTGAAAACCGAAAAACGGGGGCTGATTGGCTGAATCGCACAGTACTTAAGGAGGTGTCGCTCGAAATAATGGCTCTGGATCAGTTCCAATGGACTGAAGGGTAGCTAATGTAACATCACTTTTTAAAAAAGGAGGGAGAGATAAAACGGGTAATTATAGACCTGTTAGCCTGACATCAGTAGTGGGGAAAGGGTTGGAATCAATTATTATGGATGAAATAGATGTGCATTTGGAAAGCAGTGACAGGGTCAGTCCAAGTCAGCATGGATTTGTGAAAGGGAAATCACGGTTGACAAATCTTCTGGAATTTTTTGTGGATGTAACTACTAGTTTGGACAAGGGACTACCACTTATTCTGAAACTGTGACCCCTGGTTCTGGACTTCCCCAACCTTGGGAATATTCTTCCTACATCTAACCTGTACAATCTGGAAATAATTGTATATGTTTGTATGAGGTCCCCTCTCATTCAGTCACCCGCGGATTAAAGCTGCATTCACCACTTTCTGCCGGCAGCTGATTGGAGTGTGTGTGGGCAACAATGTTGCTGCTTGTCCCGCCTCACTCACACTAGAGCTGGGGTAGGGCGATTAGTTCATGAGATGTTTCTGGCTTTCATCTGCTGATTTGAAGCGAGGTAACGCTGCAAATTCATAAATTAATCTTTCACAACTCAACTGAAAGCAGCCGGAACGTGAAGCTTTGAGAGGGGCTTTCTGCACTGTCAAGGCTGGAAATAAGAGTGGCAAGAGACACTGTTTCGAGTATGCGTGTGTACAGAAACGTACAGAGAAATCATCAAAAAGAGCAAGGTTGTGAGACATTTCAGCTTGTTAATATTGAACCACTAATGTGTATTAAATTTTTTCTAATATTTAAATGAACACATTTTCGAAATGTTTCCACCCCGTTTGGGACCTTGGACTTTTTATGAGTTAGGAGAACGTGATAACCACTACACTACAGTAACGCTGAGGTTAAAGTTCCGCTTGGAATATACCAGTGATTTAACCTGTACAGCTGGCCGACAATTCAGGAGCTTGTTTCACGAGAATAGAATATTTTGGAAGGCTGTGTTGAGTGACAGGAATGCCTCTATTGTTTCCCAGACTTTTCACATATGAACATATAAAAGGAAAAGGTCATTTAGCAGCGAGTGGTTAGGTTCTGAAAAGCACAGATTGAAATGGCGGTGGAGGGAGAATTAATCGTCTCTTTCATAAGTGAGTTCCATAAAAGTGAAGAAAAAAGAATTGCAGGGCAACTGGTAAAAGGCGGGGCATTGGGAAAATCAGCACCGGCTCGACGGGCCGAAAGTCCTATTTCCGTGCTGAAACCACTCCATGATTCTATGGTTCTAGGGCGGCAGTCGGGAGAGCAGCTCAATGTTGGGAGAGTGAGGCCCATAAAAGGGCGGCAGTCGAGAGAGCAGCTCAACAGGGGGAGAAAATGTTCAGGTTCAAAAGGCAAAAAAGATGTAGAAAAAAAACGAGTGTGACATCACAGCCAAGCAGTTATGTTATTTGATTGTCGATTGGTGATTATTTTTTTCTCTTTTCTTTATCTTTTTCTTTTATTAACAGTAAGAAACGTTTGGCGTGTTACCAATTAGGCTAATTTAAGGCTCAATTATGGCCGGAGAGACCAGACCCGTGTCATGCTCCTCCTGTGCTATGTGGGACATCAGGGACACTGGAGGTGTCCCTGCCAACTACATGTGCCGGAAGTGTATCCAACTGCAGCTCTAGACAATACGCATTGCGGCACTGGAGGCTCAGATGGATTCACAGTGGAGCATCCGCGATGCTGAGGATGTCGGGAATGTCACGTTTAGTGAGTTGGTCACACCGCAGATAATGTTGACACAGCTGGATAGGGAATGTGTTACCATCAGGCAGAGCAGTGGAAGAAAGGTAGTACATGGTTGCCCTGCGGGCATCTCCCTCCAAAACAGATACACCATCTTAGGTACTGTTGGGGGAGATGGCTCATCATGGAAGGCAGTAGAAACCAAGTCGATGGCACCAGGGGTGGCTTTGCTGCACAGGAGCAGCAAAACGAGTGGGATAACTATGCTGATAGGGGAATCGATTGTAAGGGAAATAGATAGGCTTTTCAGCGGCAGCAAACGAGACTCCAGGATGGTATGTTGCCTCCATGGTGCAAGGGTCAAGGATGATTCAGAGCGGCTGCAGCACTGTCTGGAGCGGGAGGGTGAACAGCCAGCTGTCGTGCTACACATAGGTCCCAACAATATAGGTAAACAACGGGATGAGGTGCTACAAGCTGATTTTAGGGAGCTAGGAGTTAAATTAAAAATTCGGACTCAAAGGTAGTAATCTCAGTATTTGACCAGTGCTACGTGCTAGTCAGAGTATGAATTGCTGGATAACTCAGATGAATACGTTATTGAGGAATGTTGCAAGCGGAGGGATTTAAATTCCTGGGACATTGGAACCGGATCAGGGGTTGGTGGGATCAGTACAAACCGCACAGTCTGCGCCTGGGGAGGACCGGAAACGATGTCCTCGGCAGAGACTTTGCTAGGGCAGTTGGGGAAGGTTAAAATATAATGGCAGGGGGATGAGAATCTATGCAGGGAGGCAGAGGGAAGTAAAAAGGTGACAGAAGCAAAAGGTAGGAAGGAGAAAATCAAGAGTGGAGGCCAGAGAAATCAAGGGCAGAAATCAAAAATGGCCACATTGCAACATGATTCTAAATGGACAAAGTTTTGAAAAAACAAGCCTGATGTTGGGTAAGTGCAGAACAAGGAATAGCAACTAAGGATAAGGGGGAAGCCATAAAAGACGAGATGAGGAGAAACATTTTCACCCAGAGAGTTGGAAACCAGTGTAATTCTCGCCCACAGAAAGATGTTCAGTCCAGTTCGTTGGACATTTGCAAAAGCGAGTTAGATGTTGCCCTTCCGGCTAAAGGAGTCAGGCGATATGGAGAGAAGGCAGGGTTGGGGTACAGAGGATGCATGATGAACCATTATAATATTGAATGGCGTTGCAGACTCAAAGGGTCAAATGGCCTGCTCCTGCACCTATTTTCTCTGCTTCTTTGTTTCGATGTCTTTGGCCAGGAATTCTCTGGTGTTGCTGGGGATGTTGCATTTTATCAAAGTGGCTCTGAGGGTGTCCTTGTAACGTTTCGTCTGCCCACCTGGAGCTCGCTTGCCGTGTAGGAGTTCCGAGTACAGCGCTTGATTTGGGACTCATGTGTCAGGCATGTCGACAATGTGGTATGCCAAACAGAACTGGTCGAGTGTGGTCAGTGCTTCGATGCTGGGGATGTTGGCATGATCGAGAACACTGACCGGGTGCGTGTATCCTCCCAGGGTATTTGCAGCATCTTCCGAATACATTGCCGTTTGCATTTCTCAAGCGATTTTAAATGTTTGCTGTATGTGGTCCACGACTCTTTGTCATACTGGAAGGCGGATATCACGACAGCCCCTCAGACAATATGCTTGGTGATCTTCCATCTTACGCTTTCCAAACTGCTATTCCGGCTCCATTGATCCTGAAATTTACCATAATTATAGGCAGAGATATTCAGAGGGGTTATTTGCCATCCTAATCAAAAATTCCTCATTCTAATAGATTTTAAAGCACATCGCACCTTCTTCACAGCTGAGCACCTGTCGATAGAGAATAAATCATCCCTTAACCTTGTCGTAATGTTACAGTTACTGCCAGGATCTGCTAGATTCAGAATATATTCTTGTATATTAATCGTTTTGGAGCACAGGGACAGATGGGATGTGCTGTTCCATCAGCAAGTTGACATCCACTTCGCAGAGGATTCCCGAAGAAAATTTCGTGAAATTTCATGGTTGGTTCCTTCCTATTGCGAGCCCTGCTTTCCGCCTGCTTGCCTCTCGAACTGTCACGCACATTTGGGAACGAATGAATCAAGGGATGTGGGGATAAGGCGGGAAAGAGGTGCAGATGATCAGCGATGGTAGTCTGTGGATGTGCAAGATTGATGGGCCTCATGATTTACTCAGGCTGCTATTTTTATTTACTGGTGATCATATGATGGATCAATGTAGAACAATATGGATACCATCTGCAGTAAAGTAGCGCAGGAAGTCACTGTAATGACGAATGTTCAGGTATCATGCCCCAATATCATCCAGATTATTTTCTATGCAGCAATAATTTCAAGGTTGTAATACTGTATGTGACATTTGACTATACTCATGGCAGAGACGAAATATTAATAACTTAAATGGAATATTTCCGGAATGGAAAAAATATATTCTACTGTTCTTGGTTTTGCGGCACACTGAGTAGAAATCGGTACAATCTTTAAATAAATGAGCAGGCGTGAACATGGTCAATACAATTACATGAAAAATGTAACTGAAGCTGCTCATTATTTTTGAATCTGTCAAGTATGAATACAGATTAAAGTCTCATTCCCGAGAGATGTCTGATTAAGGTAATATTGTGGATTTGAGATGTTTGTATTTCATCTGCCACGTTATTTACATCAGAGTCAAAGCTGCTGATGTAATGTGTTTGTTCGCGTAACTCGAACTAATTGCAATGATCCAGCGAGTATAACCGTGTCTGTGGAGGCATATCCTTGTATAAATAAGGGCCCATTGCAATGTATAAGCTTAGAATGCCTGCCGGAGCTGTGGGTCCCAATCTGAAAGAAGTCACTGCTTCTCGCATACATGGGATATCCTGTCATCCTTCAGATATAAAATATTTACTGTCTTGTTCTTGCAGCCGTTGTAGTTCCTGGTAAGTCGTTACCACAGCTTTAATAGTGTAAATCGATGTTAACTGCGACTTGAACCTGACACACATTTCTACTCCTACCAGATATGAAAAGCCGCCTGTTTTGTTCTATTGTTTGATGAAAGGATTGCTTTAAGTGTCTGCTCTTTACTTCTTGGATGACTAGTTATAACTGTAATAAGCTTCCTTTAACCAAATCAGATATTTTTGCTGGAATATTTTCTGTATGGATGCATTGGAATCAAGTGTATGGGTTAAGAGCAGATATATTTTCATCAGGTCCTGTTATCCTTACAGTTTGCAGAACTAAGATTCCTGGAATATTATTTCACAAATGTGTTCAATGATTAATATTAAGAGAGCTCACGTTCTCAGCGTTAAGAGGAGGAAGCGAAATGCACTCTCTCCGAAACAACGTTTAAGTACACTGAGATTTCAATGTAGTTATTACTTATCACTTTTTGGAAATATTATTTCACTGTGTGTGTATCTGGCGCCACTTCAGTGTTCTGGCGAATGAACTAAATTTGCTGGCGAATGAAATAAAATTACTGCTGAGTCTATCTCATCTCCTTTTCTGGTTCGGTGTGAGTGAATTATCTGACTGTCACTGGACTTCATTGTAAAATGTAATGTGTATGGTTATGGTGTATCAGTTTGCACTGTATCTGTTGGAAACAGGAATCATTGCATTAAATTGGAGATTATACATAGCAGCGTTGATGTTGGTGCTACGTTAATTGCAAAATCGCACCATCTCATGCTTTATTTATAATTAAGTGTAAGGAACTTCAAGCATCGTGAGGTTTTACTGGAAGAGACATTAGATGCTCTTTACTCCATGCATTGTAGATGAAGTGAACAGGGTAGTGGAACAGTTTGGGGATTTAGATGATGTCTGGAAAGAATACAACCTTCCACACAGGTTAACACTGAGAATAGGATAGCTTGAACACGGGTTGCTGAACTCTAGCAGCTCAGGATATTGAAATGAAATCGGATGTGAAAAGGGACATTTCGAGTAAAGAGAGTAAAAAAATGATATAGAGAAGAGTGCCAACGTCTGAGGGAAACAAAATATTTCAATGTTAATAAATTAGCATGAACAGCTTCTTAAACCAATACAGTATGAATGGAAAATACAACTTAAAGATGTTATTGGTGAGTTGCTAGATTGCTTGAACCTTTTATTGTTGAACAACCTCTCGTGTTTATTTATCTATCAGTTCCTAAGTCCTTTTTGTTCAATCTTAGATTTTATTACTCTCTATGTTACAACTAAGCACAATTAATTAAATTAAAATTAAGTCATGAGTATCTTCGGATCATAGGAACAGTAATAGGCAAATTAGCCCCTCGAGCCTGTTCCGTCATTCAAGACATATTGGTAAATCTGCTATTGGAAGGCGTATACCCGGCTTTGGCCCATAACCATTAATGCCTCTGGTTCACCGATATTTTTCTAAATTAGAATTAAAATTAGCAATTGACCGAGTACCAATTGCTGTTGGCAGAAGATAATTGCAAAGGTCGTCAATCCTTCCTGTGTCGAAGTGTTTCTTAATCTCACTCATTAAATTTTTGGCTCTAAGTTTTAGACGATGACCCTTGGCTAGACTCCCCAACAGGTGGAAATATTTTTTTCTCTCTCTACCCTATCTGTTTACGTTCATATCTGGAAAACGTTGATAAAATTATCCCTTTAACATCTAAATATCAAGGAATACAATTACAATTTGTGTAAGCTCTATTCGGAATGTAAAAACAAGGGTCCGATTATCAATCTGGTAACGCTATGCTGCACTCCCTCCAGGATTAATAGATCCTTCCTCGGGTGTGCTGACCAGAATACCACTGTGCATTAATAGCATGTATCATCCCTCCTTTGCCCATGTGAGCCTGACCGTGTGCTAGGCGAGACAGGGGCAAAAATAGAGATCTAGGGCAAACAGTTCGCCCATCAGGGTGATACCAAATGTCGTTTTTTAGAAAACAACCCTGGTTTTCGCAAGTTCTTCCTTCCTGCATGGTAACTTGTAGTTGGGCTGTTTTAAGTTGTTGGATATCAAGTATCTGTGGAGGGGAAACTGAGACTGCTTGAAGGCAGTCTGCCTGTGCCGAAGTGGCCCGTTTGGCTGCTTCGTCAGCCCTCCTATTTCCTACTGATACTCCATCCTCACCGGTTGTGTGAGCTGCACATTTGATAACGGCTACCTTACTTGGCAACTGTATGGCGTCTAATAGATTAAGCACCAGTTGAGAGTGCTTAATATGCTTTCCACCTGAGGTGATAAAGCCTCTGCTTTTCCACAGTTGTCCAAAATCATGGACCACACCGAATGCATATCTAGAATCAGTATAGATATTAGCAGTATGGTCTTTAGCAATTATACAAGCTCTAGTGAGGGCAAACAATTCAGCAGCCTGAGCCGAGGTTCCGGGAGGCAGGGCGAATGCTTCAACAGTTTCGTGGGGATTTACAAAAGCATAACCTGCCAAAAACAAATCATCCGACGGTGTATGTGATGATCCATCCGTATAGAGAATAAGATCAGGATTGTCCATGGGCTCTGTGAGCAAATCTGGTCTTGGTAAGGTGGCTACTTCCACCGTTAACAGACAATCATGCTCGTCTGGATCCTCTAATTCTTAAGTAGGAAGAAACGTGTCTGGGTTCACTACCGGTGCACGTCGAAAGGTATAGTTCGGTTGTGACAGCAGTAATACTTCATAACCTGTTCTTCGAGACGCTGTAAAGTGTTGTGTGGCAGCTGAATTCAAAAGTAATAACACAGCATGGGCTGTAATGACAGTACATGGATGATCCAAAACAATAGGTACCGACTTTTCCACCATGACTGCAGTAGCAGTTACAGCACGTAGACATGCTGGCATTCCCCTTACTACTGGAGGCAGCAAAACCGAATAATAAGCAACTGGTCTATTTCCCCCACCATGTTCTTGGGTTAGTACTGCTGTTGAAAATCCTTCTTTCTCATTCACATACATCTGAAAAGGTTTACCATAATTCGGAAGTCCCAACGCCGGAGCATTAGTAATGGCTTTCTTTACCTGTTTAAATGCCTCCTCTCTCTGGGGTCCACTCCACCTTGGGAGGGGCATTATTTAGGGCAGCTGTTCTTAGGACCGCATCCCATTCTCGATAATTGTCAGAATTCTTTCTGGTCCTAGCTGCCTCTGCCCTTGAGATATGTGAAAACCCAGGTACTGGACTTGAATCGGACAAAATTGTAACTTTTGTAACGACACTCGGTGCCCTCTTTCACATAGGTGCTGTAACAGTTTCAGGGAATTTTGCATGCACCTGTATCCGTGGCTAGAAGCCACAAGCAAATCGTCCGCATACTGCAGCAGTACAGACTGGTCTGATAATGAACAGTCTTCGAGGTCTCTTTTTACTGCTGCTGCATATACTGCGGGGTTTTCGGTGTATCCTTGGGGCAACCTGGCCCATGTGTACTGCTACTTACTGTGGATGAAAGCAAACAGATACTGACTTTTTGATTTAACGGGATAGAGAAAAAAGCTGAACACAGGTCTATTATAGTAAAGACAGTTGCTTTTAGTGGTATAGCAGATAGTATAATGTTGGTGTCCGGTACCACAGGGGTGATAGGGACTACTATCTTATTAATAGCTCTCAGATCTTGCATAAATCTGCATTCATTCGGCCTATTATGCTTTGGTATGGGCAGTATCGGAGTGTTACACGGGCTCTGTGTCTTTTCTAAAACTCCTTGTTCCAACAATGCAGAAATGACTGGCTCTATCCCATTTTCTGCCTCTGGAGGCAGTCTGTACTGCCTAATGCTTGGTAACACGGCGTTCTTTATCAATTGTACCCGATAGGGTACTGCAGAATGTACTTGCCCAACATGATTCTTGTGCTTTGCCCAAAGTTCAGAAGATACTTGATTTAATGCCATTGGCAGCTTAGGGCTTGGTTGTTCCGGGGGTTGCTGTTTTTCAAAAGTGGAGGCATGATTTTTACCTTTCCACTGGAGAATCCCCCTGTTGTGAGTGATAATGTCTATCTGAACATTTAGCAATTTTATTACTGCCCAAGGATGATAGCCTTGTTGCTGTTTTTCTCTTTCTATTCCTACAATCATCGGACCCATATCTTTAGGTTTCCCTGCCGGTTTTACAGCCAATGTCAGATGGGGTGTCGAGTTCGCTTCTCTAAACTGCTGTTGCTGTAAGTGTATAAAATCGATGGCTACCCCCAATCCTTCTGGTGCAAAATAAATGCGGGGCGTAGCTTCTATTATTTCTTCTCTATTTAAAAAGGATTGTACCAAATACTGGTAAGTTTCAGCTTTTTGGCGAGTGTACCAGGCTGTACAGTGAAGCTGAACTGCCTCAAAGCTTGTCAAAATTATACACATCAATTCTTCAGTATTAGATTCAAATTTAGCTTTTAAGTTTTGTATTACTTCATGTATGAATGGAGAATAAAAGTTGCCATTCAATTGCCAACAATAGAGGGCAGCCTTTTCTTTGTTATCCTCCCTTTTCTCTTCTTTAATCCCATTAAAGAACTGATGAATATTATTTGGAAGGAGCTCCATGTACATTCCTTCCTTTGTGCAATAAATTGTGGCTCCTAGTTTGCACAAAGTCTGTCTTCCCAATAAAGGGAGCGGTGTTGTTTTAGAGACTATCAAAGTCTCATCATTAACTGATTGTCCTTCAATTATCAATTTGGTAGGTTCAGATAAAAATTCTTTCATGGGGATACCGGCCACACCCATACTTAAGACGGTGGTGTTGCTTACAGGTAATCCCACAGAGGATGGTACAGAAGACAAAGTAGCACCGGTATCCACCAGGAATTTCACATAAGTGTCTCCTACTTTTACTACTGCCAGAGGGTTTTCTTCCATGTCTGCCGATAAGCGGAGCGCTGCCGCCTGTACCACAAAGCCTCCGGGGCATCCCTATGCTGATTATTCTGTGCCTGTCCTCGTCCCTTTTGCTGATTTACTGACCTGCTGTTTTAGCCATATTTTCCTTATAGGTAAATAGTCCCTCTCTATCCATGTTAGCCAGTACTGTAACTGTCTCTTTCCAACTTTTTCCTTGCCAGTCGAAAACCCTTATTTTGTATGTTCTTGCTTGTTGTGGCAACAGACAATTTAACAAATTTTGCACTGCCAAAGGTTCATTTTGATCCATTGGTATTCCTGCATGATCGTCCCAACTAATTTCCCATCTGCCTGCAAAATCTATTCTTCTTCTTTCTGACTTCCCCTATATCTCCATGCTTTTTAGCACCCTTTAATATGGCATCCTTGCCCCGGTGCTGCAACCAATGTTCCCGGGACTCATTTCCTTCTATTTTCCCGCCAATCTCCGTTTTCGCCGGCGGGTATAGGGAACATATCTTTTACCCCTTGCCAAGAGGACCCATATGCTGCCTGCAGTAATAATTTCACATCTCCGGCGAGGGGGTTATAATGGTACAGGTTTGCTCAAGCCAGTTGTGAAAGGCTACTGGCTTCTTAACAGGATTAGGGGCTGCTGATATCGTCCCGAGCTTCTTCCGGTGTCCAGGGCTTTAGGACAGCCGTTGTTCCCATCATTACACGGGGGGCTTGTGTCGTGGGGGTAGTGGAGGAATCGGCCTGTCTTATGGTATTCCTGGTATTCTTTCCTGGGGCATGGGTTGTGTTATCATCCACGACTCCTCCCCCCGCCCCCACCGTCCCCATTTTCATTTTCTAGTGGGTTTTGTCGATTTCCTGGTGGATTTTGTGGATTTTCTCATCGCCTAGAGGCCTGATCCAGCTGAGCGGCCGCTATTTCTATAATCTCCTGCCAATCATCCAGCTTGGTGGTTGGAAGACGGGGGTATAAGCCGACAGGGGAAGTGGTCAAAACCGGGGCACTCGGGCGGCTGTAAGAGGGAGGGGGCTTCTCCTTACCCTCCTCCTCCTCTTTCTTTTTATTTTTAGGGGACTCGTACCTCTTTGCCACCTCTGTCCATTTTTTAGAACAATTCTCCATAGAACCTTTATCCCAAGTTGTGTCCTCCGCCTCATTTTTGGTGGTCTGTCTCCATTCCTCAATTAAGGACAATTTAAAACTTCCTCCATATGGCCAATCCCCATCAGACCAACCGTACAAATCGCTACTAAATGTTACCGCGTATCTGTCGTCTCCTGTTTCTTTAATTACAGTGTCCGCCGGCGAGCCGAGCGGCACAATGGGATCTCCTACCTTCTCTCGTTGCTTTACTACCTTACTGATTCTTTTCTCAGTCTTAGGATGTACTTTCATTCTTTCAGTTGAGAGGTCGTCCTTCTTTCCTTTTCTAGGAGCTGGATGCGAGCGCCCTGCTCGACTAGAGCCGTTTCCCATTCTTCCGGTTGCAACGTCTCGCGATCTTTTCTGAAATGAGAGTTAGGACAATCCTACAAAATATACAATAATTTACAAAGCGCTCACCGGTGTTCTCTTTTCTGCTCAGCTCGGGGTCTCCTTTTGCCTTTTTGTTATTTTAGCTTCTTTGCGGTAGCTACCTTATGCCTCACCCCGTAGGGGATCTCGGCAGCCCGTCCCCCTTTCAGCTAGGATGGCCGAGGCATCTTCCTCCTTTCAGCTAGGAAGGTCTTTAAAATTCCTCTTTTCTTTTTAAAAGTTAAATTTAGTTCTTTTGGATCTCGTTTTATTTTAGAGATCCTGCCGGACTATGTCAGAATCTGTCGAGGAAATTTAGCCTAAATTACCTCAGGCGGAGACTTTCAGAAGTGCACTTCGAGAGAATTTACTTTTTAAAAAGCGAGATATATCTCGGAGAGCCTGCTTGGACCGTACCATGGCAAAACTCTGCTGTACAAGCAAATTGTCCCGATCTTTATACAGAAATTGAATACAGAAATAAGAAAAGGAATCTTATTCATTGGTCCTGCGAGTACAAAGGTCGTCTCTGGAGGTACACACTCTATCTGTCCTTGCATAGTTTCTCTCTGTTCAAAGTCTGATAAGCAGAATAAAAAGAGACTCCCTCTTAATACCAGATGGTCATTGCATCTCTAAGTTTCAAGGCTAAAAAAGCGTGGCCATTTTTCTAGTCGTGTTATTTCTTTAAGCACAGCAAAAACAGAATTTAACCCTTCCCTTTTCCATAAGCCATAGATTCATAGATTCTTTCTTCTACAGAAATAGAAGGATAGAGCAGATGAATGCGTGTCTGGACCGTTGGTGCTGGAGGGAGGGCTTTAGTTTCCTGAGGCATTGGGACTCTTTCTGCGGGGGCTGGACCTGCAAAAATCGGACGGATTGCCCCTCAACAGAGCTGGGACCAATATCCACGGGGGGAGCTTGCTAATGCTACTGGACAGGGTTTATAGTAGCTTGGCAGTGGGATGAGACACCGAGAATGGAGTCAGTGAAGAGGGAGGAAAAACTTGAATTTGAAAACAAAAACGTAGAAGGTAAATTAGAGGACAGAGAAAACAAAAGTGAGATTGCAGTCAACAAGGATGTCTGCCTATTTCAAATGGTATATACTTCAAAGGAAGGAGTATAGCTAATAATGCAGATGAGCTGAGAGCACAGGAAGACACGATGTACGATATTATAGCAAGTACAGAGACATGGCTAAAATAGTGGCCGGTATGACAGGTCAACATTCCTGGTTACCGGAATATGAGACGGGATAGAGAGGGAAGAAAAACAGAAGGCGGTTCGTGGTACAGATTAATTAAACTACTACGTCTATGAGGAGGGATGATATGTTGGAGGGAACATCCAAAGAGGGATGTGGGTCGAACTGAAAAACAAAACAGGGGCAATCACACTGCTGTGAGCATAATCTACACGCTGCAAACAGTGAGTGGGAGATAGAAGAGCAAATATGTAGGCAGATTTCTGAGAAGTGTAAAATCTATAGGGCTGTAATAGTAGCGGATTACAACTATCCTAATATTAACTGGCATACAATTTGTGTGAAGTGCATAGATCGTGCTGAATTCCTAAAATGCTTTCAGAAGATCATTTGTAGCCTGCACGTAGTGAAATCACCTCTGGAGGGGGATGTTCTCGATTGTGTTATAGAGAATGAAGCTCAGCACGAGGAATGGGTATCAATGTGAGGGCATTCAGGCGCCAGTGACCACAATTCTCTTAGATTTAATGTAGTTATCGAAAAGGACAATGATAGACCAGGAAGGAAAGTTCAAATTCGGGAACAGCCAAATTTGCTAAGCTGAGAGTTGATTTGGCCACAATGGACTGGAAACAGCGACTTGAAGGCAAATGCGTGTCTGAGCAGTGGGAGTACTTCATGGAGGAGATCTGGAGGGTTCAAACACCTTTGTGCCGTTAAAGATAATGGTTGGGACGAACACATCCGATGTCGCCTGGATACCCAGGGCATATAAGGTAGAATCAAGAAAAAAATGGAGAGTTATGACTGATTCCAGGGTCTAAATCCGCAGAATTTCTGGAGGAGTACAGAAACATAGAAACATAGAAAATAGGTGCAGGAGTAGGCCATTCGGCCCTTCGAGCCTGCACAATCATCCAATATAATCATGCCTGATCATTTTTGCCACTTTAGTACCCCATTCCTGCTTTTTCTCCATACCCCTTGATCCGTTTAGCCGTAAAGGCCACATCTAACACCATTTTGTATATATCTAGCGAATTGGCCTCAACAACTTTCAGTGGTACAGAATTCCACAGGTTCACAATTCTCTGAGTGAAGAAGTTTCTACTCGTCTCGGTTTTAAATGGCTTAACCCTTACCCTTAGACTGTGACCCGTGGTTCTGCATTTGCTCAAAATCGCGAACATTCTTCCTGCAACTAAACTGCCGAATCAGATCAGAATTTAATATATTACTATGAGATCCCACTCATTCTTCAAATTACAGTGATTATAAGTCTAGTCGATCCAGTCTTTCCTCTTATAGCAGTCCTGCCAGCCGGGGAAACAGTCTGGTGAACTTTCGCTGCACTCCCGCAATAGCAAGAATGTCCTTCTTCAGATTAGGAGATCTAAACTGTACACAACATTCAAGGTGCGGCCTCACCAAGGCCCTGTACAACGGCAGTGAGACCTCCCTGTTCCTATACTCAAATCCACGCGCTATGAAGATTAACATGCCATTCGCCTTCTTCACCGCCTACTGTACCCGCATGACAACTTTCAATAACTGATGTCCCATGACACCCAGGTCTCGTTACACTTCCCCTTTACCAACTCCTTTACCATTCAAATAAAATTCTCTCTTCCTGTTTTTGCCACCAAAGTGGGAAACGTCACATTTATTTTCGTTATACCGCAATTGCCATGTATTTGCCCACTCACCTAATTTGTCGAAGTCACTCTGCAGCCTCTTATCATCCGCCTCACAGCTCACACTGCCACCCAGCTTAGTGTCATCTGGAAACTTAAAGATATTACATGCAATTCCTTCGTCTAAATCATTAATGTATATTTTAAAATGCTGTGGTCCTAGCATTGAACCTTGCGGTACCCGACTAGCCACAGCCTGCCATTCTGAAAAGGAGCCGTTTATTCCTAATCCTTGCGCCCTGTTTGCCAACCAATTCTTTATCCACGTCAAGACATTACTCCCAATACCATGTGCTTTAATTTCGCACACTAATCTCTTGTGTAGGACCTTATTCACAATCCAAATACACAGCATCCACTGGTTCTCCTTTGGCCACTGTAACTTTTAAATCCTCAAAAAATTCTCGAAGATTTGTAATGCATCATTTCCCTTTCATAAATGCATGCTGACTTGGACCGATCCTGTCACTGCCTTTCAAACACGCTGCCATTACATCTTGAATAATTCATTCCAAATTTTTCCCACTATCAATGTCAGGCTTACTGGTCTATAAATCGCTGTTTTCTCTCTCCCTTCTTTTAAAAATGTGGGCTTACATTAGCTACCATCCAATGCATAGGAACTGATCCAGAGACTATAGAACCAAAGCATTTGTTCAATTGGTCTGCCATTTCGTTTGTCGCCATTATTTATTCACCTGATTCTGAAAAACAGTGACCTACATTTGTCTTCACTAATCATTTTATCTTCACAGAAGTTTTTGTATTCAGTTTTCTGTTCTCTCCTAATTTAATCGTTTTTCCTCCTCTGCTGAATTCTAAAGGTCTACCAGTCCTCAGGTTTGCTGTTTTCCTGGCCAATTTTATGCCTCTTCTTTGGATTTAATACTATCTGTCATGTCCCTTGTTTGCCACGGTTGAACAATCTTCCACATTTTATCTGTATGCCAGACAGGGCTGTACAATTTTTGAAGTTCATTCTTGTGTTGGTTAAATGTCTGCCATTGCTATTCCTACATCAACACTTTAAGTAACATTCGCCAGTCTATCCTACCAATTCACGTCTCATACCTTTCGAAGTTACCTTTCTTTAAGTTCAGCACTCTAGTCTCTGAATTAACTGTTTCACTCTCCATCTTAATGAAGAAATCTACCATATTATGGTCACTCTTACCCAAATGGCTGCGCACAACAAAATTGCTAATAATCATCTCTCATCACACAACACACAGTCTAGGATGGCCAGCTCTCTAGTTGTTTCCTCGATCTATTATTCTAGAAAACCATCTCTTATACACCCCAGCCTATCCTCCTCCAACGTATTGCTACCAGTTTGGTTACCCCAATCTATATGCAGATTAAAGTCACCCATGATAACTACTGTACCGTTATTGCACGCATCCCTAATTTCCTCTTGATTCCATCCCCAATCTAACTACTACTGGTTGGTTACGTTTTCCGTAGCTGTAACCATACAGATTCAACATTATCAAAGCTAATTTACTTCCTTACCATTGCATCAGTCACCTTTTTAACCAGCAACGCTACCCCACCTCCTTTTCCTTTCTGTCTATCCTTGCTGAATATTGAATACCCCTTGATTTTGAGTTCCCCGCCTTTGTCACGCTGGAGCCATATCTTCATAATCCAAAATACAATATGTCCATTAACAGCTATCTGTGCAGTTAGTTCATCCATCGTATTACGAATGCTCCTCGCATTGAGACACAGAGTCTTCAGGCTTGTATCTTTAACAATCTTTGTCCTTTTAAAATTGGGTTGTCATGTGGCACTTTTTGATTTTGCCAGTGATTTCTCTGCCCTGCACTTTTCCTTATCTCCTTTCTACTTTTACTTCTGCCATTATTTTACTTCCCTCTGTCTCACTGCATAGATTCCCACCCTCCTGCATATTAGTTTAAACCCGACCGACCAGCACTAACAAACACACCACCTTGGACACTGGTTCTGCTCCTGCCCAGATGCAGAACGTCCGGTTTGTACTGGTCCCACCTTCCCCCAAAACGGTTTCAATGGCCCAGGAATTTGAATCCTCCCTCTTGCACCATTCCTCAAGCCACGTATTCGTTGCAACTATCCTGCTATTTCGAGTCTGATTAAACCGTGGCACTGTCGTAATCCTGAGAACAATCTTTGAGGACTTACATTTTAATTTAAACCACTGGACTCCCTAAATTCAGCTTGTCGGACCTCATTCAGATTTGTACCTATATCGTTGGTACCTATATGTCCCACGACAACTGGCTGTTCACCTTACCCCTACAGAATGCTGTGCAGCTGCTCCGAGACATCCTTAACACTTGCACAAGGGAGGCAACATACCATCCTGCTGTCTCGATTTCCTTCGTAGAAGCGCCTATCGCTTCCTTCTACAATAGAATTCCCAACCGCTAAAGCTCTCCCACTCTTTTTCCTGCCCTCTTCTGCAGCACAGCCATCCATGGTGCCATGAATTTAGCTGCTTCTGCCTTCCGCCGATGGGTCATCTCCCCCAACATTACCCAAAACGGTATATCTATTTTGGAGGGGATGACCGCAGGAGACCCCTGGACTACCTACCTTCCTTCTCTGCCTGATAGTCATCAATTCCCTCTCTGCCTATGTAACCTTTACCTGCGGTGTGACCAACGCACTAAACGTGCTATTCACGACATCCTCAGCATTGCGGAAGTTCCAAAGTGAGTCAATGCGGAACTGCAGTGCCACAATGCAGTCTGGCTGCCGAATGGGCACACTTCCTGCACACATAGTAGTCAGGGACATTGGAAGCGTCCCTGCTTTCCTGCATTGCACATGAGAAGCACGACACGCGTCTGGGCTCTCTTGACATGATGTAATCCTTAAATTAACTTAATTTGGCAAAATTGCCAAAATGTTACCTCCAAATATGAAAAGAAAACGAAAATGTTTAAATACTCATCAATCCACCAGCCAATCACTTACCTTCTTGGTTGTGACGTCAACACTTCGATTTATTATTACTTCTTTGTTTACTTTTGTCCCTGCACCAGCCTCTGTTCCCGAACTGCCGCTCCCGAACTGCTGCTGGCCTTTTAAAATCCTCGATCCTCGAACTCCCGCTGCACCCGACTGCTGCTCCAACTGCCCAAACTTCAGGCCTTTTATAGGCCACGATCCTCGACCTCACTCTGCTCCCGATTGCTGCGTGTAGGTGTGAAATTAAAAAGGATATTAGCTCAGTAAAGGAATAGCATGGAAACTTCTTGGCAAGTAAAATCAAGGAAAACGCAAAGATTATTTATAAATATATTAAGAGCAGAATAACAACTAAGAAAAGTGGGGCCAATTAGAGAACATGAATGTGATCTGTGTTTGGAGACCGAAGATGTGGGCATGGTTTTTCTTGAATGCTTTGCGTCTCTTTTCACAAAGAAGCGGGGCGATGCAGACACTGCTATCGGCGGGGGCGGGGTGGGCGGGGGCAGACGTTTGAAAAAATAGATTAATAAAAATTGTGAGAGAAAAGATATTAACTTGTTGAGCACAATTGCATGTGGATAATTCCCTTGGCCCGGATGTAATGTATCCCAGGCAATTAAGTGAAGCAAGAGAGGAAAGAGCAGAGGCTTTGACCATGATTTTCCTGTTCTCTCGGCTTTGGTTTCAGAGGACTGGAGGACTGCTAATGTGGTACCAATATTTAAGAAGCGAACAAGGGAAACGCTGAATATTTGGAGGCCAGTCAGCCTAAACTCGGTGGTGAGAACCGTATTGGAAACAATTCTGAAGGACAGGTTGAATCATAATTGATAGAGGCTTGGATTAATCAAGGGCAATCAGCACGGATTTGTTAAGTGAAGGTCGTGTCTGACTAAACTGATTGAATTTTGTGAGGATTTAACAAGCAGCGTCGATGATGGCAGTGACTTTGATATATTGTATATGGATTTCACCAAGGCTTTTGATAAGGCTCCACATAGCAGAGTGGTCTCGAAGGTATAAACCTATGGGAACCAGTGCGAAGTGGAAAGTTGGATCCAAAATGACTCAAAGGCAGGAATCAGTAATGGTTGATGTGTGTTTTTGCGACTGGAAAGCTGATTCCAGTGGGATTCCACAGGGCTCAGTACTAGGTCCCTTGATCTTTGTGCAATACATCAATGATCTCGACCTGAATATAGGGGGTATAATTCAGAAGTGTGCAGATGGCACGAACTTCGGCTGTGTATTCGACAATGAACAAGAAAGCTATAGAATCCAGGAAGATCTCAGTCAACTAGTGAGGGGGAAAAATTGGCGGATGGAGTATAATGTTGGAACATATGAGGTCATGCACTAATGCAAAAAAAAATCAGAGTGCAAGTAATTTTTTTAATGGAGAAAGAATGGAAATTGGTGCAGTACAGCGGAACCAGGGGGTACTTGTACAGGAAACACAAAACGATAGTATGCAGCTACAGCAATTGATCAGGAAGGCCAATGGTATCTTGGCGTTTAATGCAAAGGGGCTGGAGTATAAAAGCAGGGGAATTTAATAAAGCTACGTAAAATATTGGTGAGGCCACACCTGGAATGCTGCGTGCAGTTTTAATTTAAATAATTACGAAAGGACATACTTGCTTTGGAGGCAGTTCAGTGTAGGTTCACTAGGTTGATTCCGTGGATGACGGGGTTGAATTATGAGGAAAGTTTGACTAGGTTGGGTCTCTACTCATTGGAATTCAGGTGATCTTATCGAAACGTAAAGGATTATGAGGGGGCTGGACAAGGTGGATGCAGAGAGGATGTTTCAACTGATGGGCGAGACTAGCACTAGAGGGCACTATCTTTGCATAAGGGACCGCACATTTAAATCAGAGATGAGGAGAAATTTCATCTCTCAGAAGGTTGGAAATCTGTGGAATTCGCTGCGTCGGAGAGCTGTGGAAGCGGTGACATTGAATACATTTAAAAAAGAAATAGACAGCTTCTGAAAAAACAAGAGGAGAAGTGGTTATGGGGAGTGGGCTGGCTAGTGATGCTGAGTTCATGATCAGGAAAGCCGTGAACTTATTGATTGGAGGAGCAGGCTCGAAGGGCCGTATGGCCGAATCCTGTTCCTATTTCTTCTTTTCTTATGTCCTTATAACAGTGGCAAATGGAATGTAGTCTGGAGATGTGTGTATTAATGCATTTGTGGAGAGCTAACAACTAACACAATACACCTTAAAATGTAGGAAACTGAGAAATGTTGAGGAACAAAGGGATCTTGGAGTGGAGGTACACAGATCCCTGAAGGTATCAGGCCATGTAGTAAGGGGGTTAGGAAGGTAAACGGAATGCTTGACTTTATTAGACGAGGCCTAGAATAAAATAGCAGGGGGTTATGCTTGAACTGTCTAAAGCAATGGTTGGTCACAGATGGAGTACTGCCCATAGTTCTGGTCATCCAATAAAGGCAATATGTGATTGCTCTGGAAAGGGGTAGAGACGAGATTTACGAGGATGTTGCCGGGAGTGGAGAATCTTAGTTATCTGGAGAGACTGGATAGACTGGATTTGTTTTCCTTGGAACAGATGAGGCTGTGGATGCCTCATGGAGCTATATAAAATTATGAGGGGGCTGGATATATTGGATAAAAATGACCTATTTCCCTGAGCAGTTTGTTCAACAAGCAGGGATGATACATTTTAAGTAATTGTTAGAAGATTTAGAGAGGATGTCAGGGAAAATATCATCACCCAGAGGGCTGTGTTGGTTTATGCCTCAGTTCCTGAAACGGCTTTAGAGGCAGAAACATTCAACACGTTAAAAAAATGCATTTGAAGCGCTGCAAACTGCAGGGCTATGGACTCAGAGACGGAAACTGGGATTAGGCTGGATCGCCTCTTGTTGGCTGGCACGGACACGATGGGCCATAGTGGCCTCCCTCCATGCTGTAAATATTGAAGATGCTTTCATTCTACGTACGTGGAGCCTGGACACTATTTTTACCTTCATTGTTTTTAGCGTTTCAGCATTTAGAAAGTAGGCTATGCACAATTTTCAATTCCAAACAGATGACCTTACAATTACCAACATTGAAACCTATTTGCAACAGTTTTGCTGACTCACTTAATCAATCAATGCATTTTTGTCATTGTATGCACTGACCACAATTCCATCAATCTTTGTGTCAGCGGCAAATTTTGATGTGTTTCTTTCTATCAAATAATTTACTTCGTTAATCAATAGGGAATAGATCAGGACTCAACTGAGATCCTGCAGGTCACCATTAGTCAGCTCCTGGCATTTGGAAAATCTTCCCATTGTCCCAGTCTTCGTCTGCTCGGCCAATTTCCTAACGAACTCAATAATTTGCCTTCATTTCCATGGGATTCAATCTTAGTTAACAGTCAATTATAACGGACATAATCAAGTGACTTCTGGAAGTTCACATAAATAACATCCATTGACATTCCCCTATCCATTACCGAACACAACTCTTTTAAAAAATAATTCAGCTTTGTCAGGCTTGATCTACATTTTTCAAATGCACGCTGGATCTCTCTGATCAGCTAAAATTGTTCAATGTGTTCAGTCACCCCATCCTGATTTCTGGGCAATTTCCCGATTGAGGTGTTCCAAACATTTCCTGGTTTCACTTGCTCAACATTGCAAAATAACGGAGAGACCTACGCATTTTTTACATCAAAATAAACATTTTTTCATTGAGAGAATTGAAATGGTTACAGTTAGAGCATTTTCAATGTGCTCGCTTAATTTATTTAAATCACTTGGAATGAAACCATCTGGTCCTGCGGATCTGTTGCTCCATAGTGCCACTAGATTCTACATTACAGCTATTTTGCTCTGTTAATTAGATTGAGTCCCGAGTTCATTACAGGATTGCTTGTGACTTCCGACAGGCTATCCTCTTCCTCTACTGCAAATGCTGAAGCAAAGTCGTTATTCAACATGTCGGCCATCTTAAATGATCATTGACATAACACCGTTATCAATTTTCGAAATGCCAACATTGCTCACGAGCAGCCTCTTTTTGCCATTATCATTGTTGTAATAACGTATTTGTTTATATTGGTAAATAGTGAGTAAACACTATAGGTAGTGTTATTTTATCTGGCTGAATGTCAACATACTTTTCTTATTTAATAATTTAAACATTTAATTTAAAACTGAAAGTCAGTGGCAGTTATCATTTAACAGACAATCAACTGTAATTAGGCTCCGGTTAGGGAGTTGGCTATTGTGCAAGCTGATGACAGACTAGTTGCAACTCGCATCGTTTTTGCAGGTAAATATAGAAGGAATATCTGCCAGACACTGAGCTACGTGTGCAGAGCATTAAAAATTTTCGAAACGGTGTGGCATGCTCCACAATATGGTAACATAAATTTGGTTTGACAGGAAATTCAACAAAACCAACTATTATATATATATCATCATCATCATTGGCAGTCCCTCGGAATCGAGGAATACTTGGTTACGCTCCTGAGGTGAGTTATTTGGTGGCAGAACCGTCCAATATGAGAGTCACAGATTCTGTCGCAGGTGGGACCTTCACTCGTCGAGGGAAGCGGTGGGTGGCATTGGTTTGTCTCACGCTCCTTCCACTGCATGCGGATGACGTCGGCAGGCTCTCGGCATTGAGATTCGAAGAGCTCAACGTAATCGTGGATGCATTTTCTCCACCTAGGGCGGTCTTCCTCCAGGCACTCCCATATGTCAGTGGTGAAGTCGTACTTTAACAGGGAGGAACCGAGCGTGTGCCTCTACCGGTTCTGCTGCCCACCTTTAGTTCATTTACCACGAAGAAACTCCATATCGAGTATTTGCTTGGGGCGTCTCGTGGCTGGCATGCGAACTATGTGGCCTGGAGCGTAGCTGATCGAGTGTGGCCAGTGCTTCAATCCTGGGGATGTTAGCCTGGATGAGGATACTGATGTTGTTAATCTGGATAGTTATCAAGACGAAATATATATATATAGCACCTTTAACATAGCAAAACATTCCAAGGCGCTTCGCACCAGTGCTGTAAAATCATTTCAAAGCTGAACCATCTAAGGAGAAATTAGTTCAGCTGAACAAGACTTGGCAGGGGATGTACGTTTGGATGAGTGGTTTAAAGGAGGAAAGAGAGATTGAGAGGCAATGTGGTTTGGGAAGCACTCCAGTATTCAGGGCCATGCCTGCTGAATGCTAGGCCATCAATAGTTGAGCAATTAAAATCAGGATGCTCAAGAGGCCAGAATTAGAGGAGCTCAAATATCACGGGATGGGCAGCGGTGATGTGGGACTGCAGCAGATTACAGAAATAGAGAGGGGCAATGCGATGGAAGGATTAGAAAAAAAATGAGAATATTAAAATTGAGGCGTTGCTTGATCGTGGGGCATTTTATGTCAGGGAGAACACAGGTGATGAATGAACCGAACGTGGTGCAAGTGAGAACACGGGCAGCAGACTTCTGGATGACCTCAAGCTTATGTAGGGTAGGACGTGGGAGGTCAACAAGAGTGCTTTGTAGCAGTCAAGTCCAGAAGTAAATAAAGCATGGATGAGGGTTTCATTAGCAGATGAGTTGAGGCAGGGATGAATTTGGCGATGTAAATTTCAAAGTTGGTGTCCAATATGGCACTAAAGTTGCAAACAATCTGGTTCAGCCTCAGCTGGATGTAAACGAGAGGAATGCAGTGGGTGGAATATATGGATAGCAGTCTTTTGGCACTGATTCTTCCCTAATGATGTTATATATATGTACATATATATTTGTGTGTAATAGTGCTTGTAGTATCCCTTCGATAACTTGATTAAGTACGCACCTTTTATAAAGTGATTCGTTTATTAATTATTTGCACCTTTTTGTCTTCACTGTCTTTGGGCTGCAGTGGATCTGACAATCAGGTACTGCGCATAATGGGCGTCCGATTTAATACCGCCCAATTTGCGCCACAGCCCGTGATTTATTTTCATCCCAGTATATTCTATAGTACATTATACCAGTTTTCATGTTTACATGTTTAGAAATGAAGGAAGCTTAGCAGGTGAAATATTTAATGTTTGAAACTACAACGCACCTGACACCGTGTTAAATTAGTTAACGTTAGTGAATGAGCACCAGGAGCCAAATACAGCCAGTTTGGTAAGTGCAAAAAATGTTGGTAAGAAGAACGTACGATTTCCACAGTTGCAAGTAGGTGCAAGACTTGAGATACAGCAAGGGGCTTAGGACTAATGGGCTATGAGAATGAACAGGACAGCGTCCAAAAGCCTGGCGCAGGTGAAAATGGTTGAATATCCCCCTATGTAAATCTATGCGACTACAGTCTGAATGTGCATAAGCATGTATCAGTTTTTTCTTTTACAATGCAAAGGTGACGGTGTTGATCATCTATGAATCCATATCCACCTGATTAGGAGCAAATGTAAGTTGTGAGCAGGATGCAATGAGGTATCAAGGGAACTTAGAAAGACTAGCCGAATTGGCAACAACTTGGTAAACGGAATTTAACATAAATAAATCTAAGTTTCTTCTTTGGTGGGAAAAATAAAAAAGCAGAGTATATTTGAAATGGTGAGAGAAATGGGAAAATGGTGGTGTCCAGAGGAACCTGGGTGTTCTTGTATACGAAGCGCTGCCAGTTAACATACAAGTACAGAAAGCTATTAAGAAAGCAAATGCTGTGTTGGCCTTAAATTGAAGTGGATTTGAGAAGGATAACATTGCTATAGAGGAAGTGCAAGGAAGCTTCGCCAGCCTGGTCCTGGGATGGGGTCAGTTGTGCAATGATGAGAAATTGAGTAGACTAGTGCTATATTCTCTAGATTTTAGAAGAAAGGGAGTAGATATCATTGAACATACAAAATTCTTAAAGGGCTTGATAGGGCAAATGCCAGGAGGACGTACCCTCTGGCTGGGGCGTCCAGAACCAAGGGACATAGTCTCAAAATGAAGGCATGGCCAGTTCGGACATTAATGAGAACGAACTTGTTCATTCAGAGAGTGATGAATATTTGGAATTCTGTCCCCCAGAATAGAATGGACGCTCCGTCTTTGAGTATTTTCGCGGTGGATGTCGGTCGATTATTGAATCTTAGGCGAATCATGGGATATGATGACAGTGCTGCAAACAAGAGTTGAGGTAGAAGATCACCCATTACTTTCTTTTATTGCAGAGCAGGCTCGATGGGGCAGAATGGTCTATTCTGTTCCTAATTCGTATCATGTTCTTATTCACTTCTCACGTTTAAAAATGGGGATGCCAGCAATAGACACGGCGAATATCATACGCTTGTGAATTCTTTTTTTGAAAACAAAAATATTTGGAAAAGCCCAGTTCTTCTTTGATACTTTATATGACAAGATCTGAATTGACATATCTATTTGCATTGCAAACTTCCACGGTACTGACTTTGCATGTCTCGAGTCTATGCACAACGTTGTGAGTGCAAATTCTGGAAGAGTAAATAGAGAATTGACATAACAGCCCATTTGGCAATTTAAAAGCATCATATAAATAAGAATTCTCCTGTAACACAACACTGGTGTTTTGGGAAAATAGTTGTATTTTTATTTATTGTGAATAAATAGGAAACACAATGTTATCGTATGTGTTTGAATATTCATAAAGCTATTTGTATTGCTCAATAAAAGTAGAACATTAATCGGTTAATGAATCTAGTTGTGCGAGCCAATGTAACTAACATAACGTGTGGCACATTCCCGCGAATTAGCTGCATGGAGGTTCTCTCGTATATCATTCAATTTCCTTTGAACTAATCTTAATATTTGATAATTTGCAGCCTTCTGATTAGCAGAACAGATATCGCTGTTTCTCGCGGAAAATGGGATATCCACTAATATATCGAATCGAACGAATCTACTACCCTATGCTTGCAGTCTTTGGTGTCACCGGTAAGATATTACATCCAGTTAGTCATATTGTAACGCCCTATGTGATGATTACTGTTCCTGCAGGGTGGCCAGCCCAGCGACACCTTTGTTCCAAATTGTTTTCCGTACAGCTTACATTGAACTGGATCATCGAAATGTACAGGCCAATAAATCCGTCTCGGGCAGTGGTTCAAAACTGGCGGTAGAGGATCGGGTGCCCGTTGGTGGCAGCATCAGCTATTCGGTCCCACGTGCAGTCAAAGTTACTATCCATAACGGGTGGACAATCCGTTACCGCCCATTTAGCGAATCGCCCTAGAACCATTTCTAGAATCAAATGCACTTCTTTATCGAAAGGTTAACGTTTGTTGAGTATTTGGCAGAAGCAATATTGCTGAATTAGCCTAATCTCATGTGCATTGTGGAATTTTCCATCTAAAATAGACATGGACATCTGATCAGAAATAGTACAGAAACGCTTTGGGACATGTTGGTTTACTGTAATGATTCTAATTATGTTGCACATGCGAGGACGATTGGGGACAAGGGGGTAGCAATTAACATTGCAGCAGAAAGTAGGTTAAAGTTTCCTAACTCATAAGGTTCACTTTGTTCATCAGTTAATTTGTCTCTGCATAAAACTTACATATATTCGCTATAGTCGCACCCCGCTCTTCACTTGCTCAGTTAATATTCAAGTTGCACTGAATCATATCACAATGAAACAAATCTGATTCTAGAACTTGATGGAAGAATAACCTCATAGACCCCATTCCAGTTGTGTTCACATGATTCTTCATTCATATGACAGCTTGTTATATTATCAATTGTGTTGCCACCTGCTGAAAAAGCCACTACCTTGTTCCTGCCCTGAGGTACCATGGAACGACTGAGTCGCCCTGCCGCGAGTACTGCGTGGAATATGTGGTATTGGCCTGGAATTTGTGGTGATTAAGATGGCGAACTAAAATCATCCACAGTTATTATCCCTTTGAACCTGACGACTTGATCATGATTAAGGGCCTATGCATCAAACAAGAAAATACTTAATTTGTAGTCACATATTCACTATTTGACACAGGCTTTGCTGAGTCCCGCCCCTTCTCCGCCTCCATTAGCCTGGTTTCACTTTAAGCAGGGTAAGTCCAACTAACCAAGACTTGTCTTTTCTATCTAACCTCGCTGTTAAATGAAAGATTAACATATAGCCTTGTTGCAATAAGGTAACTGGGATGTAATCGCCTATTGCCAGCTAAAGAAAAGTTATGCTCTTGGAAAATTAACTTGGATTTGTAGCGTGATCAAAGTTTTGCATAACAATGAAAATAACAATTATTATTAAACTTAAAAATATATATTTTTTAAATTATTGCTAGTATTTATATCAGTTTTACCTTGTCCCATGCGAGAACCTCAATATTTATTCTGCTGCCAACAACATTTTTAAACAGTCTGAATAAAAGCAAAATCGCCACATCCTGTTTGCTGGTCGGTGAGAATTATGGATTTTGATTGTCTGCTCAGACAGATTGTTGATGTCACGACAGTTCTCATTTGGGTGTTCCCAGCATTCTGCACTGCTCTGACTTGCACGTCGTCAGAGAGATCGCAAGATGGTTTTGTGCAGCTACCTTCGGGACCAACAATGATTGCCTTTGCGTCGGTGTTGACTGTATATTCCAGACCAATTCTTTACCTGAAGAAGAAGTAGTGCAGCTGAACCATAGAGATGCACGTAAAGTTAGCAACCAACACAAAGCTCCACGAAAATAATGTTATTTAAGTTAATTGAGGTGGAAAAACGAGAGGTTAGCACCTCCTGTCAGGACGATAATTGTTTAGTGATTGGTTGCGGTGAATGCAGCAACACCCACAAACCTCGGTGCCGAATTAGCACTGGCGCTAACTCATCGTACCTGTGCCTCTGGTAATTCGTAGATTGTGATGTCATAAAGTGCGCAGTGCGCCATTAGTGCCCTGGATAGAACATTGACTCGCGCACCCTGCAGTATCAATGTACTCCGAAGTTTACAGCGAGAGGATGCGTTACAAATCCGGCTGGCCAATTGGCGAGCGGTAATTAAATGATCTGCTATTCAGCTAGTCAACCCTTTATTATTTGCACTCGTCTGGTACCTGTGCAAAGTTTTTCCTGTTTCAGTCGTGCAAGGTGTCCAAGCCCTTCACTTTGTAGAAGTGTTCATGATGATAATGTGAGTCATGCCGGTCGCCTTCAAAACAGAGCTGGCGGACAACATCATTGGGCTTTCCATTGCACGTTGGACACAGCTTCACATGCCGTTAGCACTGTGCTCATCGTGGTTTAGTGTTCTTTGCTGCCTTCCCTCTCTTGCACGTTATAACCCGAAGAGAAGATTGGTGCTTGAATTAGCACTCCACTTTCCACTTGGTCTGCCAAAACTAAATATCACTTAGAGCGATTGATTTGCGTCTCGGACAAATTTTTCCACTTTTTAATATTTAACGTCCAACTGCGGCATTACCGAATTTCTAGAGGATTAATAACTCCGCAGATTTGTATATTGGGCCTTGCACATGATTATTGCTAAGGGGCTGAAATGCAAAGTCGACTGCCGTGGAAATCAGATGATGCGGATCAGAAACCCGATATTCGTACGGCTGATCTTCCTTTTTATTTGTACTGCTATTATTTCACTTTTAACGTGACATCTCAACTCATTTTTTCATGATACTATTTTATTTCCTTTTTGATATAATGTCTTCAATCAATAGTTGATGTTTCCATAATTTCATCATTCTATGTTCTAATTATTTTAATACCTGTTGCTTTTATATTTCTATTTCATTGCAATCTCTGAAGTCAATATGCTACTTCTGTTTTACTGTGTGTTTTACTTTAATGAATGAATCCGTGAACTTACTGCATATATTTGTGACATTTATTGTACTTTCCAAAACCATTACAGGTATTCGTGTTTCAGTTGTCTCCTTACTGTGAGCTGCAAAATCTTTCTTGGATTTATTTATTTTAGTGTTCTTCTCTGTCCTCTCAGTTCAATGACGTTTGAATACACCTCATATAAACCCTTTGATCATCAACGATCTGAGACAGGGTCTGCAGTCCAGACTTTATCTCCTCTCCTGTCCATGAACGTGCACGCCCGACTGATATTTTGCAGAACTTTACCTGGATTCTTCCTAATTTGCACTTTTAAAATTTCCCGGTATATAATCTCAAAATTCCACGTTATCTCTCTTGCTTTTAACATAACTCCTTATCTCAAATTAGTATTTATTACAGCTGTTTTATTTCACACTGTACATGCAACTTCCAAAATGATTATCATTATATTCCGAGCATAAATATTCAATTTGTCATTGATTGTCTACAGTTGACTCTTACGTTATGTTCATCACTGAATCACTTCTTGGATTGTGATGCTTTATATCTTCCATTTAGAGTAATCTCATAAACCTTAATGATTGTCCTACTGTTAAAGGAGTTGCCTTTCTTGAAACCTGGCGAATCGTTATTCAATTATATTGTGTCATTTCATCCGCCAACAAGATTATTTTAGAGGTCATTATTGATTTGTGGTTTTACTTTAATTCACATAGCTAGTCATGGAAAAAATATTGTATAAGCCACTCAACTTATTATGGCTCTCTAAATTTTATTGCATAGCTCATCACTGTGAACTTTACATTCTTTACATGTTTTATTTATTTTTACTATTTCAATCCATTTGAATCCAACCTTTCTTTGTCTCCAATGAATTTCACCATGCTCTTCTATGCGGCTCATTGAAAAATGCATTATATAAATTTCTCTATTTTGTGGTTGTCCAAATTTGCTATTATTTTCATAATATGAAACATGCGTGGGCTACGAGCGAAATAGTCATTTACCAACGGCACAGACCAAAAACCTAGCAGCAATTGACACGAGATTGTGGTAAACAGAACATATTGGCAGAGTCTAAACTAAATGTTGTATTCTTATTTCTTCAAGTTAACATGGTGGCGATTGTGATACTCTCCCACGGAAGGTGTGGTCTCTCCAAATGCATCACTCGCTATCTGGTAGGAATGACAGCGGCCGATCTATTTGTTGTTGTCACTGATGTAATTCTGAATCGCATTAATATTACGTATTTTCCTGTTAATTTCTTGTCCATCACTCCTGTATGCTCTGTGTTAGTTGTGTTGTGCATTGCATCCATTGATTGTTCGGTATGGTTTACAGTTGCTTTCACCTTTGATCGCTTTATAGCCATTTGCTGTCAGAAGCTCAGAACGAAATATTGCACGCAGAGAACTGCGACTGTGGTTTTAGGAGCCGTGTGCGTGGTTAGCCTATTAGATGTATCCTCTTTTACTTTACATTCCAGCCTAAAATTATAATTGACCAAGTACCCTGGTTTTGTTTTTCGAATGAAAGCTTCTATAAATCGCCTTTTTGGAGCGCATATGAGTGGATTGATAGTATTATAAACCCTTTAGTGCCAATCTGTTTAATTGTTTCGTTCAATGCACTAACGGTCAGACACATTATAGCGGCAAATAGAATCCGCAGGGGTCTCCGGAACAATGGTCAGGATCAGAATGACCAAAAGATGGAGAACCGGAAAAAATCCATGATATTACTGTTCACTCTATCTGGTAATTTCATACATTTGTGGATGATATATGTAGTGTATTCGCTAAATTGGTTAGTGGAAAGCTATAATTATATCGACAAATACCTCAATACTCCGCTGTATAGGGTTCAGCAGGTAGGATTCATGCTGCAGCTTCTTTCTGCTTGTACAAACACGTGTATCTGTGGATTAACCCAGACTAAATTCAGAGGGGAGTTGAAGAGTGGGATGAAATATCTGTTTACTCGAAATGGAAAATTACTTAAATAAAAGCATCAAAAGCAATATCTCTATCTTTTCAATCAAGGTCACTTTTATTTTATTTGGAATGGCTGCTTGGGTAAGTGATAGGCCCGAGGATGAATGATGGATATGAGCTTTTTTTAAATTCAAGCACACTGGTGGATTTCAATCGATAGACTTTTCCTCCCACCAACATTACTGCTACCCATTGGTGTTGTCAGAAACCAGCTAATCTGAATATTTATTGATCTACTGCAACATGTGGACAGGAGTTGTGGGTTTACTGAATGTAAACTGGGAGAATTTGACAAGGAAAAAGAGAGAAATAAGTATGTCGATGAAGGAATTGCTGACACAGGAAGCAGATTAAGAATATTTTAGTATGCAGGATATGGCGTGCGTTAGGGCCACCTCCTTCAAGTCGACATGGCACTAGAGTCTCAAAACTCATTTAATCAGCTGATTAAATTGCCAAGGCAGATCGTGATGTAGCACTGTCAGGAGCGCTCTAGGGCCCCACTGTACTAACTGAAGTTCCGCCTTATGACAGAGGACCTGAAATGTGTATGTAAACGTTCCTGGTCCCGATACATGAATTGGCGTCTTCACTTCGAACACTGAGCTGCGTAGCTTCAGTCTCAGTGGAATGCCCACATGAAGCGGGACTCCAGAAAAGGCAACGTTGGTTTGGGCGGATTGTCATCCACATGCGAATCTCCCTCACACTGGCTGCATTGACACTGCAACATTGTCACCATGAAAAAATGCACTAACTTCGTAGGAGCATAGTCCTTACAATACGAAAGTCAATGCATATGGGCTTTCAATATACTCTTCTGCACCCTTTCCCATCAAGAGGATATAATTCAAATCATGTTGATACTTTTCACAGACGTCGCTGTTGATGGGTAAGTGGAACCACCACGGGAGGAGCAGGTTAGATATTCTATTCTGAAAAAATACATGTTGCATACAATGTTTACATCATGGGTAAATTATGAACAGTTATCCCCTTAGAATGGAATTTGCTTAATTTATAGAACGACCGAGAGAACACCCAACATAGGAACAGGGTTAATTTCTTGAGCCTCTCGAGACTGCTCCACCATCCATCATCATAGGTAATCCCTCGGAATCGAGGAAGACTTGCTTCCACTCTAAACATGAGTTCTTAGGCAACTGAAGGCCCCGCCTGCACGCTGAAATGGATGGAAAAGATCGACTAAGTGCAGGGGACATATCCCCGCAGTTCTGACCAATATTAATCACGCAATCAGCTTCATTAAAAAAAACTGATGATCTGGTCATTATCATATTGCTGTTTCTGGGAGCTTGCTGTTTTCAAATTAGTTGCCGCGTTTCCTACATTGCATCAGTGACTGCAGTTCAAATAACACATCATTGCATTTAAAGCGCGTTGGGACTTCCTAAGGGCTTGAACGGTGCGCTGTAAATACAAATCTTACTGTTTTTCCCCTGAAGTGACATTTTGCTCTACATTTTGTTTTGGAAATAAATCCCCAGCTGATTTAGTGTGGTACCGATGCAAACCTGAAACCTCCGTTCAAAGTAACTGTTTAGATTCCCAGCTCAGCGAGCAGGACATGGTCACAATCGCGGGTTAATGGAGGAGAGCAGCGACTGTTAATCTATATATTCATCGCTCTTGGTATATGCAGAAAATCCCCCTTATATCAACGAAACTTTATTTAATCCTGGACTCGCAAACTGACCCTTTACTGCCAACTTAACCACTGATCGTATAATCGTAGAGCGATACAACACAGAGGATGACTTTTCGTGTCCATATTCCTTGTGCTGCCTCTTAGAAAAGCTTTCATATTCATCTCATTAAGCTGCCTTTGAACCGTATCCTTTCACATATTTCCCTTGAGTATTTATCCAATTACATGTTTGTGGTTACACTATGCTTTCATTGCAGTACATTACAGATCACAATAACTTACTGTGTAAAACCTCACCTTCTCCCCTCTGGTTCTGTTGCTAGTTACCTTAAATCTGTATTGTCCAGTTACCAACTATTTTGGCACAGAAAGCAGTTTCTCTATTTTTGCTCAATCGCAGCTATTCGTGATTTTATTCGGTTCTTTTAAATCTCCGACCATCCTTCTCTGATCTGAGGAGAAAAGACCGACTTCTCCCGTCTCGCCACAGAATTGAAATCTCACATCCCTGGTACACTTCTTGTCAATCTCCGCGGTACCATCTCTTTGTCCATGACATGCTTCCTCAAGTATGACGATCTGCGCTGAACACAAAGCTCAATCAGGGTTAAAACAAGTGATTTTTGAAAAGATTTAGCATGTCTTACTTGCTTTTATATTCTATCCATTTATTTACAAATATTACATAACAGCCTTTTGAAATTTTCCCGCCATCTTAGAAGACATGTGCATGTCTCCCTGAGCATGCTCCCCGTGTAAAGTTGGTTTAGATTTCGTTTAGTTTATTGCTCCTCATCCTGCCTTCTAAAACCCCTCATTTCACACTTTTCTCTGTGACATTTAATTATCCATATGTCTGCCCAATTTTTGAGTCCGTGCATGTTCTCCCCCTGTATGTTACTCATCATCACTGGCTGTCCCTCGAACGAGTTTGACATGGTTCCACACCAAAGGGAAGGAGTTCGCAGATATTTAAATGAAGGTTCCGTTATTCCAGATGTGAAGTCCACGAGTGGAAGATGCCTGTGCGTGGATTCTTTTTATGTCTGCTGACCGTTGCACATCAGCGACGGCACGAGTTTGACAGAGCTGGTGCTTTATTCTTTTGCAAGGGTCAGGCAACTAGCTCTGCCGCACCGACCTCCTACAGCAGGAGTATAAGAGCTGGAGCTCTGGCCCCTGCAAAATAATGCGGGAGGACACCACTGCAGTCCCGGTGTGCAAGGCTTTCAGTATGTTACTAAACTCCAATTGTTTTTTGCTGTTATCTACATATTTATGTCCTGTATACCGAAGCGTAGGTCATTCATATTACAATTCGCAAAGTAAGTTTGTGTTGCATTTGAAGTCGATTGTCGCGACTATTTGTTTCCATTTACAGGCCGTCAAAAAACAATTATTTCCGTGGATTACAGTGTAATATCCCCCGGGACATTCCTGCCCTCACATGTTGCTTTTACAGACAAGGAGAAGCAAATTACATGGATTGCCAGCTTCAAACTGCAGGGAGCAAATCTGTCACCATCACCATCAGGAATATAGATCACGCTAAAGGAGGAAATTATACCTGTCTGCATGAAGTGGATGTGCGGGGAAAGCGGTAACATCAGATCGGAGTTATCTTGCAAATATAGCTGTAAGAGGTAACTGCGATTCAAAGTGTTATTTTGTTCATCCGATCCCAGTTAAATGTGTTTCTGTTACATTTGTAGGCTGCATCAGCTATTTTATTTAAGGACAGAGTAGGAAGTATTTTAAACGGTAGGAAGGGGTAGACCCAGCCATTATATGACAGTCAGAATAATCTCAGTGTTGGCAATATTATTGTAAAACATCCACTCAATTTAGAAATACATTGTTTGATGAAGCGCATTTAATACGTAATATTAAGGCAAGGTCGCATCTGACTAACGTGATTGAATCTTTTGAGAAGATATCAAGTAGTTTCAATCAGCGTAGTGCATTTGATGTAGTACACATGTTTTCAGTAAGGCTTTTGACAAGGATATACATGATAAACAGGTCAGAAAATTAAAAGACCACGGGATGAAAGGAAACGTATGTTGGATCCAACATTCACTCAGTGGCAGGAAGCAAAAGGTAATGATCGGCGCGTGTTGTTGCGAATGCAAGGCTGTTTCCAATGTGGTTCCGCCAGGATGAATACTACGTTCCTTCTGTCGCATATATCAGTGATTTAGATTTCGAAGTAGTAGGCAGAATCAAGTTTGCAAATGATGCAGAATTTGGCTTTGCGGTTAATATTGAGGAAGAAAGCTGTGGACTGCAGGAAGATACAGTGGAATGATGAGCTAGGCAGAAACGTTGTAAATGAAAAGAAATCCGGAGAAGTTTGCGTTAATGCATTTGGGGAAGGCTGATAAGTAAATACACAAATACTGAGAAGTGCAGAGGAACGCAGAGACCTTGGAGTTCATGTCCTTATATTCGTGAATGTAGCAGGACAGTGCAAAGTTGCATAAGAAGGCACATGTGCTATATATATGTTTTTTAATTAGCCGAGTCATAGATTTAAAGAGCAGGGAGGTTCTGCTTGAATGGTTTAACACAATACAGCTAGAGTATCTCGCGACGTTTTGGTTTCCACAATCCAGGAAAGATGTGATTGTGTGAGACAGGTTACAGAGATTATAAATGATTTGCCAGGACTGTTAATATTTTGCGATGATTCGATAGGCTGGGTTTCTTTTATTTGGAACAGAGCAGACCGGTGAAGGTTTGTTGATATGTAAAAAGTTCTGAGTAGTCTAGACACAATGGATAGAGATGACATTTTTCCCGTAGCAGAAAGGTCAATAACCAGGTACTTAGATTTAGTGTCATTTGTCGAATGTTTGGAGCGGAGTGGAGGGGAATATTTTTCGCCTGTAGGGTGACGGGGCCTGGAACTCACTTCCTGAAAAGTGGTAGAGGCAGAAAACCTAATCAGTTAAAACGAGTGCCTGTATATGCATTTAAACTGCTGTAACGCACAGGGCTATATAAAAAGTGCTTAGAAGTACGTTTAGCCTGGATGGGGTTTTCTGCCGCGTGCGCAGTAAACATAGGCCGAATGGCCTCCTTCTGTGTCATAAATTGCTATGTTTATATGATTAGAACAGGTGCAAAAATGACATTCAGATGTATCAATTCGCCATGGATGGAACGCGTCAGCCGTCCGGTTTACACCCCGCCCAATATTCAGGTGCATTGGCTTTGAAATTCGTCTCGGCTGGTGGCCCAAGTCGGACGATATCGGATCGGTCCCCCGGTATATGAAGCGCATGATATTCATCGCCATTGTCTGAAATAGAGCTGATTATCAGGCAGGGCATAAAAGAGGCAGCTGATGTTGCCACGGACATATATCGCTACCAGTCAAAGAGTTTCTAATCAATTGTTTGCTATTTAGTCATGTACTGAAGGAAGAACGAATGCAGTAAACGTCGAATGAGTTAACTTCTACAATACCGATTAAAGGTTCGATTCAATAGTTTTGTCCTATACTTCTTCACGGATCACCTCAACATCTAGGATAAAGAAGAGACTGTGAAGCAATAGCATTTCAGCCGACTATATTTTGTAAAAGGTAATTTTAACCCTGCAAGCGAAAAGCACAGAAGGGTCAGATGTTGGAAACAAACAGGAAGTCCGTCGACGTCTGGGTAGCGAGCCGAATGTCCTGACCAAGACCTGCACCTAAAACTTTAGCTCATCTGTTTCTCTCCACATTTGACTCAGTGATCATTCAGAATGAAACTAACATAATGGAACTGCTTAATTTCCACACTGTCTCTAATATTTTTGCTGCCAACTAGAATAATTAAACACTCTAGAGGTTCCAGAACCATGGTTAAAATACAATGACGGTATCAATTAATGAGGCATAGAATCATAGAAACATAGAAAATAGGTGCAGGAGCAGGCCATTCAGCCCTTCTAGCCTGCACCGCCATTCAATGAGTTCATGGCTGAACATGAAACTTCAGTACCCCCTTCCTGCTTTCTCGCCATAACCCTTGATCCCCCGAGTAGTAAGGACTTCATCTAACTCCCTTTTGAATATATTTAGTGAATTGGCCTCAACTACTTTCTGTGGTAGAGAATTCCACAGGTTCACCACTCTCTGGGTGAAGAAGTTTCTCCTCATCTCGGTCCTAAATGGCTTACCCCTTATCCTCAGACTGTGACCCCTGGTTCTGGACTTCCCCAACATTGGGAACATTCTTTCTGCATCTAACCTGTCTAAACCCGTCAGAATTTTAAACGTTTCTATGAGGTCCCCTCTCATTCTTCTGAACTCCAGTGAATACAAGCCCATGTTGATCCAATCTTTCTTGATAGGTCAGTCCCGCCATCCCGGGAATCAGTCTGGTGAACCTTCGCTGCACTCCCTCAATAGCAAGAATGTCCTTCCTCAAGTTATGAGACCAAAACTGTACACAATACTCCAGGTGTGGCCTCACCAAGGCCCTGTACAACTGTAGCAACACCTCCCTGCCCCTGTATTCAATCCCCTCGCTATGAAGGCCAACAATTAATACATCGACCAAACTCGATTAATGCATTGAGTTTGCACGACACCAGATTTATCAAGGTGCACTGTGACATCACCTGCATGACAAACCCCTGCCAACTTACTGATAGCTTTCTTCTGTGGCACTGCATTACTGTTTTACATTGGGAATACACTGTGAGACAATGTGTCAGTAACTGAGCAATGTTTTCGTAAATGCGCAAAACTAAATAATCGCTGAACAATGATCGTGAGTTTTAGAAACGCTCCATGATGTTATATGGAATGGTACACCTTCGAGCAAAGAAGGATATGGGGGGAATTAATAGTACAGTTCAAAATTATTAAAGGTCTTCAACGACTAGATAAGGAGAAACTGTTTCTATAGGCAGGATTGTGAGTAACCAATGGATACAGATTAAAGTCGTTTGGCAACAGAACCACGGCGAAGATGAGATGTTCATTGATATAGCGAGTTGAATCGAGTTGTTACGATCTGGAAAGTGCTGCCTGAAAGGATTGCGAAGGCAGATTCAAGAGGAACTTTCAAACGTTAACTTAAAGGCTACAACAAAATCGAAATTGCAGAGCAAATGGGAAGGGACAGGAGAATGGAAAAAATTGGATATCTCTTTCAAAGAGCCGGCTCGGGCACCATGGGCCGCTTCAGCTATGTCTGTGCTGCAACATTCTGTGATGCCACCTCAATCATTCAAATTTCAGCGTTTATTCTGGAGCTCACTTTAGATAGGCTAGTTGTCCAGAGACATTTGTTGTCCTCCCTCAAGCGGCATATTCTTGATTCTTTCTAGAAGCTGTTTGATAGCTTTGTTCCAACGTGAACATTCATGACATTTAGAAAAATGGCGCTGGAAACTGGTTTTGGCTCTGCTGTGGGTCTGATTTTGATTCTTGCTCTGTAGGGTGTGTGCTTCTGGAAACATAGAAAATAGGAGCAGTAGTAGGCCATTCGGCCCTTCTTGCCTGCACCGCCATTCAAAATATTAGAGCTTGTCCTCTGCCACAAAACCGCTTTTTCGAGAAACTCCTTGATGCCTTTTATATCTAGAAATCAATCCAGCTCCCTGCTCAATATATTCAGTGACTTGACATCCACAGCCTTCTTTGCTAGAGAATTCCACAGGTTCACCATCTTTTGAGTGATTTCTTTTCATCATCTCGGTGCAAAAGTTACTACCCCATAACTTGAGACTGTGAACCCTTGTCTTGACTACCCAGCCAGCGGAAACATATTCTCCGCATCCAGATTATCCAAACCAGTCAGAATGATGTACGTTTCAATGAGATCCCCTCTCATTTTTCTAAACTCTAGTGAATATTGGCCCAGTTAACCCAATCTCTCCTCACAGGACCGTCCTGCCATCCCTGGAATCAGTCTGGTGAACCTTCGTTGCACTCCCTCTATGGCAATTATATCCTTTCCTAGGTAAGGAGACGAAAACTTCATACAATAATCCAGGAGCGGTCTCACGAAGGCCCTGTATAACTGCAGTAAAACATCAATGCTCCTGCGCTCAAATCCTCTTGCAATGAAGGACAACATACCATTTGCCTTCTTAAGTGCTGGCTGCACCTGCATGTTTGCTATCGATAACTCGTGTACAAGGACACCCAGGTCTCTCTGTACATCGACACTTCCCAAGCCATCAGTATTAAACTGATATTTGTCCTGATGTTTTTCCTTAGAAAGTGAATAACTTTTATTTTATCCACATTATATTGCATCTGTCTATAACAAAGGATGTGATAGTTGCATACTTAGTTACATTCCCACGCACTAAACCTATCTAAATCGACTTGCAACATCTTTGCATGTTCCTCACAACTCAAAATCCTACGTAGTTTTATGTCGTCAGCAAACTTTAAAATAATGCATTTGGTTCCCTCATCGAAGTCATTGATATATATTGTGAATAGCTGGGGTACAAGCACTAATCTCTGTGTTACCCAACTAGTCACTGCCCGCCCCCCTGAAAAAGACCCGTTTACTCCTACTCTCTGTTTCCTGTCAGTTGACCAATTTACAATCCATGCCCAAACATTGTCATCAATCCTATGTGATTTAATGTTGCACACTAATCACTTAGGTGGGAGTTTTTCAAAGACCATCTGAAATTCCAAATACACTATATCCTTTGGTTTTCCCTTTTCTATTCTATCTGTTACATTCCCAAATAACTCCAGTAGGTTTATGAAACATGATTTTCATTTCATAAATCCATGTTGACTTTGTTTAATCCCGTTCATATTATCTAAGTATGCAACTATCACATCCTTTGTTATAGACTCCAGCATTTTCCCTACTACTGATGTCATGCTAACCGGTCTGTAGTTGCCTGTTTTCTTCTCCCACATTTTTAAAATAGTGGGGTTACTTTTGCCACCCTCCAATCTGCAGGAACTGTTCCACAAACTGCAGAATGTTGGAAGATGACAAACAATGCATTGATGATTTGCATAGCTACCTCTTTTATTACTCTGGGATGCGGATCATTAGGCCCTGGATATTTATCAGCCTTTAATCGCATTAGTTTCCCCAGCAATATTTTCTTAGCAATAAGCTTTTCTTTTATTCCTCTTGTTCAGTAGTCTCTTGGTTCCCCAGCATTTCTGGGCCGTTATGTATGTCCTTTTCCATGAAGACAGTATCGAAGTATTAATTTAATAGATCTTCCATTTCTTTATTCAGTTTCTGGCTGTAATGGATCTATATTTGACTTCTGAAAGAAAGGTGGGTTCAACAATATGTCGCAGCTGTTCCATACAGACACACTGTCTAGGGTAACTTTCACCTGTTATTCACTAGTAGTAACCATCTCCCCCAACCATCTGTTCCCTTTCACCTAACCTCTGGCAGTCGGTGTATAGCGATCTCAGCCTCAAAGATGAAATAGCAAATGTCGAAGCGGAGAGAGACTGTCGTAAAAATTCGATCTGGGTGTCAGCAGAACATGGGCAATATCATGCCAGCCGCTTGGTAACTCTCCTCTTCCTCCTGAACCTCTTCTCTCGTTTTAAACGTTGGAAATTGCAAAGTTATTTCTGGTTCTTCAGAGACAGCGTCCCTGCATCCATTCTCTGCCATTTGCACAGCAAGCTGCAGCAGCCTAGTCATAACATTGCATCCGATGACATATTCAGCCTTTGCTGGGGAGTCACAATTGCTGTGTCCATGATTCTGCACTTTGAACCACCCATCTACATCAACTCTATCCTGCACATTAATTATTTGGCTGATATGTCTGTGGCAATCTTTACTCGCTACCTTCACTGCACTCAGTTATAATTCTTAACCTCCACAATAGGAAAGATGCGTCATATGGCCCAGAAAATCCTTTCTGACGGTGGAGCAAAATCGCCTCTCTTTATATGCAGCGCGTGATATTCAGTTACTTTGCAGTAAAGTATCTGATACCGCACTTTTTGCGCCCCAGGCCAAGACGACATTATAGGCCGGGGTCCGACATAAGAAAGCTAGAACTTAAGATTTTGGTGCAGGGGCAGGCCATTCGGCCCGACGAACCTGTCCGTCATTGAATAAGATCATGGCTGTTTTGACCATGGGCTCAGCACCAATTCATTGCCCGGTGCTAATAATCCTTCAATCCATTATGGAACAGAAATTGTCTATCTCTACCTTAACTCTGTTCAATGACCCATTCTCCACAGCTCTCTGCGGCAGATAATTCCATATATTTCCGACTCTTTCAGAAAATAACTTCCTCCTCATCTCAGTTTTAAATGGGCGAACCGTTATTCTTAAACAATACCGCCTCGTTCTGGATTCCACATCGAGTGGAAACATCCTCTCTGCATCCATCTTGTCGAGCCTCACCAGGATGTTATATGCTTCAATAAGAATTTGCTCTCATTCTTCGAAACTCTAATGACCATATGCCCAAACAATTTATCCATTTTTCATATCAGCTCATTTCCGGAATCATTCTAGTGAACCTTCCCTGAACTGCAAGCATATCCTCCCATAAATAAGGAGAGAAAATTTGCACCCAGTGCTCTAGGCGTGGCCGCACCAATACCCTGTGCAGTTGTTCCAGGACTTCCCTGCATTTATACTCACCCTCTTGCAATAAAAAAATAACACTCTATCTGCCTTCTTGATTATTTGCTGGAACTGCCAACGAACATGTTCTTTATCATGCACAAGGACTCCAAGGTTCCTCTGAATTGCAACTTTTTTTAGGTTCTCTGATTTAAATAATAATTAACTTTTTGTGTCATGCAAAAATGCATAACTCAGTCATTCCCACATTATACTCCATCTGCCAAATCTTTGTCCACTTGCTTATCCTGTTTATCTCGCTTTGATGATTTTTGTTTCCTCCTCACAATTTGCTTTCCCACCCTCTTTGTATCATCGCCAAAATTGGCTACATTCCACTCAATCCTCAAAGAACTCCAGCAAATTTGTCAAACGTGATTTAATGTTCACAAAGCAATGCTGAATCTGGTTGACACTATTATACACTTTTCCAATTACCATGGTTTCAGGGTGGCCAAGACTGGGAATTAAACATACAGGGTATCTGACGATTCGGAAAGATAGACAAGAAATGCAAGGAGGTGGGGTAGCTCTGTTAATAAAGGATGATATCAGGGCTGTTGTGACAGACGATATTGTCTCTAATGAACAAAATGTTGAATCATTGTGGGTGGAGATTAGAGATAGTAAGGGGAAAAAGTCACTGTTGGGTGTAGTTTATAGGACCCCAAATAATAACTTCACTGTGGGGCGGGCCATAATCAAGGGAATAAAGGAGGCATGTGAAAAAGGAACGGCAGTAGTCATGGGGGATTTTAATCTACATATCGATAGGTCAAATCAAATCGCACGGAGTAGCCTGGAGGAGGAATTCATAGAATGCATACGGGATTGTTTCTTAGAACAGCATGTTAAAGAACCTACAAGAGAGCAAGCTATCTTAGATCTGGTCCTGTGTAATGACACCGGAAAAATAAACGATCCCTGTGTAAAAGATCCTCTCGGAATGAGTGATCACAGTATGGTTGAATTTGTAATACAGATTGAGATGGAGGAAGTTGTGTCAAAAACGAGCGTACTATGCTTAAACAAAGGGGACTACAGTGGGCTGTGGGCAGAGTTGACGAAAGTAGACTGCAAACACAGACTAAACGATGGCACAATTGAGGAACAGTGGAGGACTTTTAAAGAGCTCTTTCATAGTGCGCAACAAAAATATATTCCAGTGAAAAAGAAGGGCGGTAAGAGAAGGGATAACCAGCCGTGGATAACCAAGGAAATAAAGGAGGGTACCAAATTGAAGACCAATGCGTATAAGGTGGCCAAGGTTAGTGGGAAACTAGAAGATTGGGAAAATTTAAAATAACAGCAAAGAATGACTAAACAAGCTATAAAGAAAGAAAAGATAGATTACGAAAGTAAACTTGCGCAAGACATAAAAGCAGACAGTTAAAGCTTTTACAGATATATAAAACGGAAAAGAATAACTAAAATAAATGTTGGTCCATTAGAAGAGGAGAAGGGGGATTTAATAATGGTAAATGTGGAAATGTCTGAGACCTTAAACAATTACTTTTCTTCGGTCTTCACAGTGGAAACCATGCCAAAAATTGCTGGTCACGGGAATGTGGGAAGGGAGAACCTTGAGACAATCACTATCACTAGGGGGGTAGTGCTGGACAGGCTAATGGGACTCAAGGTAGACAAGTCCCCTGGTCCTGATGAAATGCATCCCAGGGTATTAAAATAGATAGCGGAAGTTATAGCAGGTGCATTCGGTATAATCTACCAAAATTCTCTGGACTCTGGGGAGGTACCAGCGGATTGGAAAGCAACTAATGTAACGCCTCTGTTTAAAAAAGGGGGCAGACAAAAGGCAGGGAATAATAGGCCGGTTAGTTTAACATCTGTAGTGGGGAAAATGCTTGAAACTATCATTAAGGAAGAAATAGCGGAACATCTAGATAGGCTTAGTGCAATCAAGCAGACGCAGCATGGGTTCATGAAGGGGACATCATGTGTAACTAATTTACTGGAATTCTTTGAGGATATAACGAGCATGGTGGATAGAGGTGTACCGACGGGTGTGGTGTATTTAGATTTTCAAAAGGCATTCGATAAGGTGCCACACAAAAGGTTACTGCAGAAGGTAAATGTACGTGGAGTCAGCGGAAATGTATTAGCATGGATGGAGAATTGCCAGGAGAACATAAAGCAGAGAGTCGGGATAAATGGGTCCTTTTCGGGTAGGAAATCAGTGTTTAGTGGTGTGCCACAGGCATCGGTGCTGGGACCACAACTGTTTGCAATATACATCGATGACCTGGAAGAGGGAGCAGAGTGTATTGTCATAAAATTTGCAGATGACACAATGATTAGTGGAAAAGCGGATTGTGCAGAGGACACTGAAATGCTACAAATAGATTTAGATCGGTTAAGCGAATGGGCTAAGGTTTGGCAGATGGAATACAATGTCGGAAAGTGTGAGGTCATCCACCTTGAGAAAAAAAAACAGTAAAAGGGAATATTATTTGAATGGGGAGAAATTACAACATGCTGCCGTGCACAGGGACCTGGGGGTCCTTGTGCATGAATCCCAAAAAGTTAGTTTGTAGGTGCAGCAGATAATCAGGAAGGCGAATGGATTGTTGGCCTTCATTGTGAGAGGGATAGAGTATAAAAGCAGGGAGATCCTGCTGCATCTGTATAGGGTATTGGTAAGGCCGCACCTGGAGTACTGCGTGCAGTTTTGGTCACCTTACTTAAAGAAGGATATACTGGCTTTGGAGGGGGTGCAGAGACGATTCACTAGGCTGATTCCAGTGATGAGGGGGTTACCTTATGATGCTAGATTGAGTAAACTGGATCTTTACTTGTTGGAGTTCAGAATGATGAGGGGTGATCTTATAGAAACATTTAAAATAATGAAATATATCGACAAGATAGAGGCAGGGAGGTTGTTTCCACTGGTAGTGGAGACTAGAACTAGGGCTCAAAGCCTCAAAATACGGGGGAACCAATTTAAAACCGAGTTGAGAAGGAATTTCTTCTTCAAGAGGGTTGTGAATCTGTGGATTTATCTGCCCAAGGAAACAGTTGAGGCTAGCTCATTGAATGTATTCAAGTCACAGATAGATACATTTATAACGAATAAGGGAATTAAAGGTTACGGGGAGCAGGCGGGTAAGTGAAGCTGAGTCCACGGGCTGATCAGCCATGATCTTATTGAATGGCGGAGCAGGCTCCAGAGGGCAGATGACCTACTCCTGTTCCTAATTCTTTTGTTATGTTCTTATCTTCTTATGACATTCAGTCGGTAGGTCATTACGATATTTTAAGAAAATTTAAAGATTACAGATTTTATCAACAAGAAGAGCAACTGGAAACAAATAGGCAGCGTGCAGTGGAGAGAGAGAGATAGAGGGGCGTGGGATCAGGAGATAGAGGGTGAGAGAGAAAGAGAGAGAGAGAAAGAGAGAGAGAGAGGGAGATAGAGTGTGAGAGAGAGAGGGAGAGAGAGAGAGAGAGAGAGAGAGCGAAAGCGAGCCAATTTACCTGTTTTTGAGCAAACACTCCTCTTTCTAAATGTAATTCTTTTGTTTCTGGAGCTACTTCCGCTGCATTGAACACATTTCCTTGTTTCTGGAGTACCTAATTCCCCAGTTTCTGCAGCGCCCAATTCGACATTTCTGTAACTCCTATTTCTCAACTTTCTAGATATAATTCCCCTGTTCCTGGAGTTAATACCCCTGTTTCTGGAACTCATGTTTTTTCTCGAGTTCCTAATATCAAGATTGTGGATATCATATTGCATCTGTTTCTGGAGGTAACTCCTCTGTTTCTAGTCCTAAATCAACGGTTTCCGGATCTAATATGTTTTTTTCTGAGGAAGATTCCTGTGGAGCTACTAATTTCCTTTTTTTGGTGCTCCAAATTGTGCAGTTTATGATGCGCATACTTGTCTTTTTTACGGATCTAGTAGTTTGCTGATATATATAACTCCGAATTGTCCTGTTTATAGTGCGCTCTCCTAATGACCCGTTAACATGAACAGAAAATTCCCCTTTTCTGGAGGTAACTCCTCTTTCTAAACCCAATTGGCCTGTTTCTGTAGATCATTGCTCTGTACTTTGATCATTCCTGTGTTCCTGCAGCTCGCTTCCTCTGTTTCTGCAGCTCATCATTTCCATGTTTCTGGAGCTAATTTACTGTTTCTGGCGATTTTAATTTTACCAGTTTCTGAAACTCCAACGTTTCATCTTTCAAGACCTAATTCCACAGTTTCTCGAATTCATTCCCTTGTTTCTGGCGCTAATTACCTTATTTCTTCGCTAATTCCCGTGTTCCTGGAGCTCCTACTTCCCCACATTCTGTGGCTCCTAATTCCGCTGTTCTTGGGGGGAATTCTCCTGTTTTTGTAGCTAATTCAGCTGTATCTGGAGCTCATATCTTTTTTGCCGGAGAAAATCACATAGTTTCTCGAGATACTCGTCCCGCTCTTTCTGGAGATTTTTAATTGTTTGCGGAGCTAATTTTTGACCTTTTTCTGAAGCAACTAATTATCGTATTTAAGTGTCTCCTGGTTTTATATATATATATCTATATATCTCCGAAATGTCTTGTTGATGGTGCGCTCTCCTAACTCCCCTGCTGCAAGGACCTCCTTCTAGAGCTAACTCTGCTCTTTATAAACACAATTCCCTTGTTCCAGGGGCTAATGGCCTCGCAACTGTAGCTGAAATGTTCTCTGTTTCTGGAGCACCTGATTCTCTCACTTTCTGGAGCAAATCGCGACATAATTGACCGCTTTCTGGAACTCCTCATTCTTCTGTTTCAGGTGCACTTAATTACCCAGTGTGTGTTTACTCCAATATTTCCGGAGGTAGTTCCCTGGTTTACGGAATTAAATCTTGAAATTAAGGATATCCCACTCCCTCTATTTCTGGAAATATTTCCATTATTCCGGGGTTAGTTCCAATGCTGTTGGAGCTGCTAAATGCCATCGTTCGGGAGCTTCCAGTGTGGCTGTTGCTGAAGTTCCTACTACCCCAGGTTATGCTCGTCTTATTTCCCCTGTTTATGGAGCTATTCCAGTTGGTTGTGGCGTTCCTATTTCCCCTGTTTCTGGAGCTTCAAATTGCGCTGTTTATGAAACACCTAATTGTGCTTTTTATGTTGCTAGCATTTCCCGATATATTTGGCCCAGAATTATTCTGCTTATGGTGCGCTCTCCTAATTCCACTGCTACAGGAAGAGCTAGTTTACCTGTTTCATAAGCCAACATTTCTCTTTCTAAATGTTATTCCTTTGTTTCTAGAACTACTTCCGCTGTGTTAGAAAAATTCCTGTGTTTTTGGAGCTCATAATTCCTCAGTTTCTGCAGCGCTCATTCCGGCAGTTTCTGTAACTCCTAATGCTCATCTTTCGAGTTCTATTTCGCCTGTTTCTGGAGCTAATACTCTTGTTTCTGAACTAATTCCAGTATTCCTGGAACTCCTAATTCCCCTGTTCCAGGAGCTACTTCCCCTGCTTCTGGAGCTCATCTTTTTCTGCAGCTCCGAATATCCCACATTGTGGATCTCCGAATGCATTTGTTTCTGGAGCTCAATCCACTGTTTCTGTTGCTAATTCACTGTTTCTGGAGCTACCGATTTTTCTGGGGAAAATTCCTCTGGATCTCCTAATTTCCCTTTTGTCTGGAGCTCCAACATGTGCTGTTTATGAAGCACATCATTGTCCTTTTTACGTGTCTAGTAATTTGACGACATATATGGCTCCGAATTGATCTGTTTATTGTGCGCTCTCCTAATTACCCTATAACATGAACAGAAAATTCATCTTTTCTGGAGGTAACTCTCCTCTTTCTAAATGTAATTCCCCTGTTTCTGGAGCTAATTGCGCTGTACTGTGATTATTCCTGAGTTCCTGGATCTCGCTTCCCTTGTTTCTGCAGTTTCCCATTGCCCTGACTCTCCCGTGAATTCCACTGTTTCTGGAGCTGCAAATTTGCCAGATCTATAACTCCTACGTTCATCTTTCAAGACTTATTCCAGTTTCTAGACATAATTCCCCTGTTTCTGGCGACAATTCCCCTATTCCTGGAGCACCTACTTCCCCTCTTTCTGCGACTCCTAATTTCGCTCTTCCTGCAGGAAATTCTCCTGTTTCTTTGGTAATTGAACTGTTTCTTGTGCTAAAAAAAAGGAGGGAACGAGAAAACAGGTAATTATAGACCGCTTAGCCTGACATCAGTAGTGGGGAAAAAGTTGGAATCAATTATTAAAAACGAAGTTGCAGCACACTTGGAAAGCAGTGACAGGATCGGTCCAGGTCAGCATGGATTTATGAAGTGGAAATCATGCTTGACAAATCAAAGAATTTTTTGAGGTTGTAACTAGTAGAGTGGACAAGGGAGAAAAAGTGGATGGTGTATTTCTACTTAGAAAAGTCTTTTGACAATTTCGCACACAAGAGATTGGTGTGCAAATTTAAAGCACGTACTATTGACGTGGATAGAGAACTGGTAAGCAGACAGAAAGCAGAGAGTCGGGATAAACGGGACCTTTTCAGAATGGCAGACAGTGAATGGTGGACTGTCGCAGGGCTCACTGCTGCGACCCCAGCTATTTTCAATATACATCAATGATCTGGATGAAGGCATTGAGTGTAACATCTCAAATTTTGCAGATGACACTAAGCAGGGTGGCGGTGTGAGCTGTGTGGAGGATGCTAAGAGGCTGAAGAGTGATTTGGACAGGTAACGTGAGTGGCCAAATGCATGGCATAGGCAGTATAAAGTGGATAAATGTGAGGTTATCCACTTTGGTGAAAAAAACACGAAGTCACAATATTATCTGAATTGCGACAGATTAGGAAAACAGGAGGTGCGACGAGATCTGTGTGTCATGGTAGTTCAGTTATTGAAAGTTGGCATGCAGATGTAGCCTGCGGTGAAGAAGGCAAATGGAGTGTTGGCCTTCATATCAAGGGGATTTGAGTATAGGAGCAGGGAGGTATTTCTGCAGATTTACAGGGCTTTGGTGAAGCTTCACCTGAGGTATTGTGTTCAGTTTTGGTCTCCTAACGTGAGGAAAGACGTTCTTGCTATTGAGGGAGTGCAGGGAAGGTTCACCAGACTGATTCCTGGGATGGCAGGACTGACATATGAAGAGAGATATGAATCATCTGAGCATGTATTCACTGAAGTTTAGAAGGATGAGAGGGGATCTCATATAAACATAAAATATTCTGACGGGACTGGACAGGTTAGATGCAAGAAGAGTGTTCCTGATGTTGGCGAAGTCCAGACCCATGGGACAGAGTCTAAGGATAAGGGATAAGCCCGTTAGGACTGAGATGAGGAGAACCGTCTTAACTCAGAGAGTTGTTAATCTGTGGAATTCTCTACCGCAGAGAGTTGTTGATGCGAGTTCATTGGATATATTCAAGTGGGAGTTAGATATGAGACTTATGGTTAAAGGGATCAAGTGGTATTAAAAGAAAAAAGGACAGCGGTACTGCGGTGAATGATCAGCCGACCGGCCCACTCATTCACATATTTTCTGTTTCTATGTTTCTACTACCTTTTTTTCTGGAAAGATATCCATGGTTTGTGGAAGTCCTAGTTCCCCTCTTTCTGGAGATTCTGAGTTGTTTGTGGAGCCCCAAATTGTCCTTTTTCTGGAGCTCCAAATTGCACTGTTGATGAAGCACCTAATTGTCCTTTTTAAGTGTCTAATAGTTTTATATATATATGTATATGTACAAAATGTCCAGTTTATGGTGCACTCTCCTAATTCCCCTGCTGCTAATTCACCTCTTTCTAGAGCTAACTCTTCTCTTTCTAAACATAATTCCCCTGTTTATGGAGCCAAAACTCTAGTCTCCGATCTAATTCCAGTATTCCTGGAATTCCTAATTCCCCTCTCTGCAGCTCCTAATTCCCATGTTCCCGGAGCTAATTTCCCTGTTTCTGGAGCTCATATTTTTTCTGGAGTTCATAATATCCAAGATTGTGGATCTCCTAATGCATCCTTTTCTAGAGGTAGCTCCCATGTTTCTTTTGTTAATTCAACGGTTTCTGAAGCTAATATATTTTTTTGTCTGGGTAAAATTCTTGTGGAGCTCTTAATTCTTTCTGGAGCTCCAAATTCCACAGTTTATCAAGCACATAATTGTCCTTTCTACATTTCTTGTAGTTTGCCGATATATATGGCTCCAAATTGTCCTGTTTATGGTGCGCTCTCCTAATGACCCTGCAAAATGAATAGAAAATTCACCATTGCTGGAGGTAACTATGCTCTTTCTAAACGTAATTCCCCTGTTTCTGGAGCTAATTGCGCTGTACTGTGATTATTACTGTGTTCTTCGAGATCTCTTCCCATGCTTCTGCAGCTGCCCATTGCCCTGTTTCTGGAGCAAATTAATCTGTACATTGATTATGAGAAGGGGGATGAGATGATGAGAAGGGAAGTTGAGAAAGGGATTTAATAATGGCAAATGTGGAAATGGCTGAGACCTTAAACAATTATGTTGCTTCGGTCTTCACAGTGGAAGACACAAGAAGCATGCTAAACATTGCTGGTCACAGGAATGTGGGAAAGGAGGACCTTTGAGACAATCTCTATCACTAGGGGGGTAGTGCTGGACAGGCTAATGCGACTCAAGGTAGACAAGACCCCTGGTCCTGAAGAAATGCATCCCAGGGTATTAAGAAAATGGCTGAAGTTATAGCAGATGCATTTATTATAATCTACCAAAATTCTCTGGACTCTGTGGAGGTACCAGCGGATTGGAAAGCAGCTAATGCAACGCCTCTGTTTATAAAAGTGGGCAGACAAAAGGCAGGTAACTGTAGGCCGGTTAGTTTAACATCTATAGTGTGGAAAATGCTTGAAACTATCATTAAGGAAGATATAGCGGGACATCTAGACAGAAATAGTGCAATGAAGCAGGCGCAGCATGGATTCATGAAGGGGATATCATGTTTAACTAATTTACTGGAATTCTTTGAGGGTATAACGAACATGGCGGATAGAGGTGTACCTACGGATGTGTTGTATTTAGATTTCCAAAAGCTATTCGATAACGTGCCACACAAAAGGTTACTGCAGAAGATAAAGGTACGCGGAGTCAGAGGAAATGTATTAGCATGAATCGGGAATTGGCTGGCTAACAGAAAGCAGAGAGTCGGAATAAATGGGTCCTTTTGGGATTGGAAATCGGTGGTTAGTGGTGTGCCACAGGAATCGGTGCTGGGACCACAACTGTTTACAATATACATCGAAGACCTGGCAGAGGGGACAGAGTGTAGTGTAAACAATTTGCAGATGACACAAAGATTAGTGCGAATGCGGGTTGTGTAGAGGACACAGAAAGGCTGCAAAGAGATTTAGATCAGTTAAGCGAATGGGCTAAGGTTTGGCAGATGGAATACAATGTCGGAAAATGTGAGGTCATCCACCTTGGAAAAAAAAACAGTAAAAGGGAATATTATTTGAATGGGGAAAAATTACAACATGCTGAGGTGCAGAGGGACCTGGGTGTCCTTGTGCATGAATCCCAAAAAGTTAGTTTGCAAGTGCAACAGGTAATCAGGAAGGCGAACGGAATGTTGGCCTTCATTGCGAGAGGGATGGAATACAAAAGCAGGGAGGTCCTTCTGCAACTGTATATGGTATTGGTGAGGCCGCACCTGGAGTACTGCGTGCAGTTTTGGTCACCTTACTTAAGGAAGGATATACTCGCTTTGGAGGGGGTACAGAGACGATTCACTTGCCTGATTCCGGAGATGAGGGGGTTACCTTATGATGATATAATGAGTACACTGGGTCTTTACTCGTTGGAGTTCAGAAGGATGAGGGGTGATCTTGCAGAATCATTTAAAATAATGAAAGGGATAGACAAGATGGAAGCAGAGAAGTTTTTTGTTCTGGTCGGGGAGACTAGAACTAGGTGGCACAGCCCCAAAATACGGGGGAGCCAATTTAAAACCGAGTTGCGAAGGAATTTCTTCTCCCAGAGTGTTGTGAATCTGTGGAATTCTCGGTCCAGGGAAGCAATTGAGGCTAGCTCATTGACTGTATTCAAGTCACCGATAAGGGACTCAAGTCACAGATTCCCAATAAGGGAATTAACGTTTATGGGGAGCGGGCAGGTAAGTGGAACTGACTCCACGGCCAGATCAGCCATGATCTTGCTGAATGGCGGAGCAGGCTCGAGGGGCTAGATGGCCTACTCCTGTTGCTAATTTCTATGTTCTTATGTTCTTATTAATTTTTCCTGTGCTCCTGAGCTCACATCCCATGTACTTGCAGCTCCCCAGTGCTCTGTTTCTGGAGCGAATTCCTACTGTTTCTGTAGCTTCTAATTTACTAGTTTCGATAACTCCCACTTTTCTTCTTTCAAGACCGAATTGCACATTTTCGAGACCTAATTCCCTTGTTTCTGGCGCTAATTCCCTTGTTTCTGCGCGACTTCCCCTGTTACTGCAGTTCCTTGTTGCTCTCTTTCTGTGACTCCTAATGTCCGTGTTCCTGGAGGGAATTCCTCTGTTCTGTAGCTAATTCCGCTGTTACTGAACCTAATACCTATGCTTGCAGAACAAATTCGATAGTTTTTGGAAGTCCTTGTTCCCCACTTTCTGCAGATTCTGAGTTGCTTGCGTAGCGCCAAATTGTCCTTTTTCTGGAGCTCCAAATTGCACTGATGATGAAGCACCTTATTGTCCTATTTAAGTGACTATTAATTATATATATATATATATATATATATATCTTGGAAATGTCCTGCTTATGGTGCGCTTTCATAAATCCCCTGCTGCAGGGACAGCTAAGTTGCCTCTTTCTCGAGCTAATTCTGCTCTTTCTAAATACAATTACCCTGTTTCTGAAGATAATTCCAGTATTCCTGGAACTCCTAATGCCCATCTCTGCTGCTCCTACTTCCACTGTTCCTGGAACTAATTACCCTGTCTCTGGAGCTCATGTGTTTTTCTGGAGTTCCTCATATCCCAGATTGTGGATCTCCTAATTCATCCGTTCTCGAGGTAGCTCCCCTGTTTCTGTTGCTAATTCGACTGTTTCTAGATCTAATGCTTACATTTCTGGTGAAAATTCCTTTGGAGATCCTAATTTCCCTTTTTTTGGAGCTCCAATAATTGTCCTTTTTATGTTTCTTCTGGTTTGCCGATAGATATGGCTTGGAATTGTCGTGTTTGTGGTACGCTCTCCTAATGATCCTGCAACATGAACAGAAAATTCACCTTTTCTGGAGGTAACTCTGCTCTTTCTAAAATTCCCCAGTTTCTGGAGCTAATTGCGCTGTACTATGATTAATCCTGTGTTCCTGGAGCTCGCTTCCCCTGTTTCTACCGATCCCCATTGCCCTGTTTATGCAGCTAATTAAGCTGTACTGTGATTATTCCAGTCTTCATGGAGCTCGCTTCCCCTCTTTCTGCTGCTCCCCATTGCCCTGTTCCTGGAGCGAATTCCACTGTTTCTGGAGCTGTTAATTTAGTAGTTTCTGTAATTTCTACTTTTCATCTTTCAACACTTAACTGTACAGTTTCTAAACCTAATTCCCCTTTTTTTGGCGCCATTTCCCTTGTTTTTGCGCTAATTACCCTGTTCCTGCAGCTCCTAATTGCTCTATTTCTGTGACTCCTAATTTCACTGTTCCTGAAAGGAATTGTTCTGTTTCTGTAGCTGATACAACTGTTTCTGGACCTAATACCTTTGTATGTGGAGAACATTCGGTAGTTTTTGGAATTCCTAGTTCCCTACTTTCTGGAGATTCTGAGGTGTTGTGACGCTCCTAATTGTCCATTTTCTGGTACTCCAAGTATGCGCAGTTGATGAAGCACCGAATTGTCCTATTTAAGTTCTATTAATTATATATATTATATCTTCGAAGTGTCCTGCTTATGGTGCGTTCTCAAAGAAAGCTAACTCTGCTCTTTCTAAAGACAATTCCCCTGTTTCTGGAGCTAATTGCACTGTCTCTGGAGTTAATTCTACTGTTCCTCGAGCTGCTAATTTAACAGTCTGTGGAGTTACAAATTCATCCCTTTATGGAGCACATTCCACTATTCCTGGATCGAATCACCTTGTATCTGTAGCTGAAAATCCTCTGTTTCTGGAGCACTTGATTCTCCCTCTTTCTGAAGCTAATCACGATATTACCTGGACATAATTCCCCGCTTTCTGGACCTTCTAATTCCGGTGTTTCATGAGCATTTAATTCTAACCAGTTTGTGAGGTTAACTCCAATATTTCTGGAGCTAATTTCCCGGTTTATGGAATTAATTCCTGTAATTAAGGATTTCCCATTCCCCCTGTTTCTTGAGCTATTTCCATTGTTCTGTGGTTAGTTTTAATGTTCTTGGAGCTGCTAAATCCCATCTTAGGGGTGCTCCGAATGCCACTATTGCTGAAGCTCCTACTACCGCGGGTTATGCAGCTCCTAGTTCCCCTGTGTCTGGAGCTATTTCAGTTGTTCGTGAAGATCCTAATTCCCCTGTTTCTGGACCTTCAAATTGCGCTGCTTATATTGCACCATATTTTGCTTTTTATGTGGCTGCCATATCCCCGATAAATTTTGCTACCATTTATTCTGATTATGGTGCGCTTTCCTAATTCCCCTGCTGTAGGAATAGCTAGTTTACCTGTTTTATGAGTCAACTCTTCTCTTATTAATGTAATTCGTTTGTTTCTGGAGCTATTTCCGCTGTACTGAACACATTCCTGTGTTTCTGGAACTCCTAATTCCCCCGTTGTTCCATTGCTGTGGTCATGTAAGCAGTGAAATATATTGAAGAGCAAGGGTCTGGTTATTGTGAAAGATCAAACAAAATATACATTGTGGAAGAATAACATCGAAAATAAATGTGACCCCAACAGCCAGAAAGAAGATTAAATGCTGAGTCCTTTCAGCAAAAAAATCCTTTCCCAAAAATTTCTCTGACCGAAACTTCACAAAACAAAAATTATGCATTTAAAGTCATTACACCCGAATTTTCGCGCACCCGAATCTTCTCAATCAGATGCTGCTAGTTGTGACGAATCAATGCATGTCCCTTTGCAATATTCAGCTTCGATGCACACTACTAAATGTGCCACTAAGTTATTGAATAACAGAATAATGGAATGGTTACAGCACGGAAGAAGGCCATTCAGCCCATTGAGCCCATGCCTACTCTCAAGAAGTCCCACACCCGCGTCATTTACCTGCAGCTGTGCATTTTTTTCCTTCAGATACTGATCCAACTCCCTTTGGAAAGATAAGATTGAGTCTGCCTCCGCCGCCTTTAAAGCAGTGTGTTCCAGATTCTAACCACATGCTGCGAGATGGCCAGCTCCTGGTCCTATGTATAAAGTCCGAGAAAAACGGGATCAATTCCTACCACACTGACAACCTTGCTAAATATAGCAACGTCATTCTATTCGCGCAATGCAAGCTCCTGATGTGCAGCGCAGCTGTTGAGGTTAAAGCTCTGTTTATGTTCCCGACATTTATTCTGTCGCAGCGTTTCCGTACTGTAGTGGTTATCAAGTTTGCCTTGCATGCAAAAAGTCCCCGGTTCGAAACCGGGCGGAAGCATTTCGCAAACCTGTTCAATTAATGATTAGAAAAAATGGAATAATTCATATTAATGGTTCAATATTAACAGAGTGCAGTGCCTCACGACGATGTTGCATTTGCTGATTTTGTGTACCGTTCTGTACAAACTCAAACTCGACACAGTGTCTTTCAGTGCCTCTCGTTTCCAGCCCTGAAGGGGATAAACACATCTGAAAGCTGCACATTCCATTCATTCAGTTGAGCTGTGAGACTATTAAAGGATCCTGCCGCGCTGCCTCGCTTCACAACAGAAAATCGAAGCCACATAGAAACCAATAGACGAAACGCTCTTCCCCAGCTCCAGATTTACTGAGGGCGGGACAAGGCCCAACATTCCAGTCACGCACTCTCCAATCAGCCGCTGCCGGTAGAAAGCGGCGAATGCAGTCTCAAACAGCGTTTTACCGCCCTTCACTGGGCTTCACAATGTCACGGCTCGAGCCAAAGCTCCGCGTACACCGCACAGTAGCCTCATAAGATTCTTAATCTCAGGTTCCTGAGTTCGTGCCGCAGTTTACACGAACATTTTTGTTCACTTGTAACGCCATTGATTAGCCGATCGCCTCGTTTTGCATCATGAAAGTAATGCTAACCGATAATTAAATAATCATAGAAGTTTACAGCTTGGAAGGAGTCCTTCTCGGCCCATCGTACCTGCACCGGCCAACAAATGTCCAGGTTTAGGTGTGTAACCCTGCACCTTACGGCATTTCAAGTGCACATCCAAGTCCTTTTTAAACGTGTTGATGGTTCTGCCTCCATCCACTTTCAGGCATTCAGTTCCAGAAACCCACAAACATCTCGATGAAGAATGTTAACTTCAAATCCCCTTTAACCCTGAGACTAATACTTTTAATTTATGCCCCCTGGTTGTTGACCACTCCCCTACGAGAAATAGGCCATTTTAATCAACAATATCTAGGCCCCTCCTAATTTTAAACACCTCAATACTGTCGCCCATCAGCCTCCTCTTTTCCAAGAAAAACAATCCAAACCTTTCCAATCTGTCCTCATCGCAAAGTTGCTCCACTCCCGGCAACATCTACGTAAATCTCCTCTCTACCCTCTCCAGCGCAATCACATCCTTCCTTAAATGCGGTGACCAGAACTGCACACAGTACTCCAGCTGTGGACTAACTGGAAGATTATTTAGTTCTAGCATAACCCACTTGCTCTTCTATTCCATGTATCTGCCAATAAACACAACCATTCCGTATGCATTCTTAACTAACTTATCCAACTGGCCAGCTACGTTCAGGGATGTATGGACATGCAATCCCATTTCCATTTGTTCCTCTACACTTCTCAATATCCAACCAGTTGATGTTTTTTCTGTTTCCTTGTTCGCGCTCGACAAATGCACGAATTCACATGTCTCTGGATTAAATTCCATTTGCCACAGTTCTGCCCACCTTCCTGCAGTCTCCAGCTTCCTTCTTCATTATCAACCGCACTGCCTATTTTATTATGACTTGAAAACTTCTCAAACATAACCCCGATATTCAAGCTGGATCATTGATAAATACCATAAAAAAACAATTGACCTTGCACTGAAAACTGCGGAACACAACTGGAAACATATTTTCAGTCACAAAAACACCCTTCAAACATTATCCTCTGCTTCCTGCCTCTGAGCCAATTTCGATCCAATTTGCCACTTCGCCCTGGATCCCATGGGCTTTTACCTTCTTAACCAGACTGCCATGTGGGATTTTAGTGAAATCATTAATAGAATCCATATACACTACATCATACGCAATAATTCATCAACTCACCTAGTGACCACCTCCAAAAATGCAATCAAGTTAGTCAAACGCGAACCTTAGTTAACAAATCGAACTGACTGTTCTGACTAACCAATGTCTTTCAAAATGTAGAAAATGTATAATTTTTAAATGTTATCCTGCTTTCACGGGAAACATCATTAATTCACTGATGATCTTCATTTACACAACTAAAGAAATGTTAACTGAAGGAGAGTCCATAATTTAATACTTTGTCTGTGCTCTGCAATTTTCCTCTAAAAACACAAACCATTTAGACACGATGCGTTAGTGGTCTGTTTCAAAATCCTCATTGCTGCTTACATGTACATGCGACTGGGGAAACAATGAAATAGATTGTTGAGCAAGGGACTGCTTATTGTGAAACAGCAAAGAAAATATACAATCTGGAAGAATAACATCGAAAAGAAATGTGCCATCAACAGCCAGAAAGAAGATTCCTTTCCCAAACATGTCTCTGACCGAAACTTCACAAAACAAAAATGATGCATTTAAAGTCATTATACCCGAATTGTCGAACATCCGCATTTTCTGCATCAGATGCCTCTCATTGTGGCGACTGAATCCACGTCACTTTGCAATATTCTGCTTCCATCCACACTAGTAAATGCGCCACGAACTTAGATAATCATAGTAAAATGGAATGGTTACAAGATGGAAGAAGATCTTTCGGCCGGTCGAGCCCATGCCAACTATCTGCTAGTCCCACTCCCCTGTCATTTACCCGCAGACGTGCATTGTTTTTTCTTTCAGATACATATCCAACTAGCTAAAGAATGATAAGATTGACCACTTTTTAAGAAAGGAGAGAACGAGAAAACGGTAATTATAGACCGGTTAGCCTGACATCAGTCATGGGGAAAATGTAGGAATCAATTATTAAAGATGAAATAGCAGCACATTTGGAAAGCAGTGACGGGATCGATCCAAGTTAGCATTGATTTATGAAATGGAAATCCTGCTGGACAAATCTTCTAAAATGTTTTGAGGATGTAACTAGTAGAGTGAACAAGGGAGAATCAGTGGATGTGCTGTATTTGGTCTTCCAAATGCTTTTGACAGGGTCCCACACAAGAGATTGATGTGCAAAATTAAAGAACATAATATTGGGTGTAATGTACTGACGTGGATAGAGAACTAGTTGGCAGGTAGGAAGCAGAGGATCGGGATAAACGGGTCCTTTTCAGAATGGCAGGCAATGACCAGTGTGGTAATGCAGGGCTCAGTGCTGGGACGCCAAATATTTACAAGTTAAATTAATGATTTGGATGAGGGAATTGAGTGTAATTTCTCGAAGTATGCAGATGACACTAAGCTGGGTGACAGTGTGAACTGTAAAGAGGACGCTCAAAGTCTTCAGGGTGCCTTGGACAGTTCGGTGAATGGGCAAACGCGTGGCAGATGCAGTATAATGTGAATAAGTGTGAAGTTAGCCACTTTGATGGCAAAAACATGAAGGCCGAATGTTATCTGAATGGGGGCAGATTTGGAAAAAGGGAGGTGCAGCGAGACGTGGGTGTCATGGTTCATCAGTCATTGCAAGTTGGCATGCAGGGTCGGCAGGCGGTGAATGAGGCAAATGGTATGTTGGCCTTCATAGTTAGGGGATTTGAGTATAGGAGCAGGGAGGTCTTACTGCAGTTGTAAAGAGCCTTAGTGAGGCCTCACCTGGAACATTGTGTGCAGTTTTGGTCTCCTAATCTGAGAAAGGAAATTCTTGCTGTTGAGGGAGTGCAGCGAAGGTTCACCAGACTGATTCACTTACTGGCAGGACTGACTTATGAAAAGAGATTGGATCGAATGGGCTTTTCTTCACTGGAGATTAGAAGGATGAGAGGGGATATCATAGAAATATATAACATTCTGACGGGACGGGACAGTTTAGATGCAGTAAGAATGTTCCCGATGTTGGTGAAGTCCAGAACCAGGGGACATCATCGAAGGATAAGGATTAGAACTGAGATTATGGAGAAACTTCTTCACTAAGAAACAGTTGTTGCAGCCACTTCATTGGATATATTCAACGGGGAGTTAGATATGGCCCTTACGGCTAAAGGGATAAAGTTGTATGGAGAGAAAGCAGGAAAGGGGTACTGAGGTGAATGATCAGCCATGGTCTTATTGAATGGTGGTGCAGGCTGAAAGGGCCGAATGGCATATTCCTGCACCTATTATCTTTGTTTCTATGTTTCTATCCAGATGATAAATAGCATTCATGTATAAGCTGACAGAAATCAATAAGCTGCTGTCTGTCGCTCTTTGAGGAAAAAGGGAGCCAGCTGATATATCACTACGGCCATGCCAGTCTGAAAAAAGTCTATTCTCGGAGACGAGACAGACTAACACCTGGTAAGTATTTGGAAGTGAGACGGACTGTGAATACGACGTGCTGTAGACTGTTGCATCCACCATCGGCTGCTCACAACATTCACACTGGCTTCAACCAATCAGCAAACAGTTAGCATCTCCCCCCTTCTTTCAATTTCTCTCTCACTCTCTACTTATTTTTCCAAATCTTTGCTGTTCATTCTCCTGCTGCCTCAATAAAACGGAGATATTGTGCTACAAATATCACATCGTAGCTTATTTCTGTCACAAAGTTGGGACAGGTCTGATATGTACTTGGATAGAAGTCTTAATACCAGGTGTACTCGGCTTTTCCAATTAATGGAGGTTGTCGCTGCCTTCTTTCAGCGCTCCATTTGGAGTTCATTCCTACGCTTTCAACAACTCTCCCTCTAGCTGTCCCTCTCGCCCCCTCTCTCTCCCTCTCTCTCTCTCTCTCTCTCTCTCTCTCTCTCTCTCTCTCTCTCTCTCTCTCTCTCTCTCCAATGGACTCAGACCTGATTTGTAATTGCAATGGAGACTCGGGCTTATATTTTTTCTGTGTTAGCCAGTGATGGCGCGAAGATAGACAGAAAAGAAGGAGGGAAGGCAGGTAAAACGACACGTAAGAAGTACAAATGCTTCCGAGCTGTTCGGTAGCATTCAAGTATGACCTGAAAGAAAGCAATAAGCTGCTGTCTGTCACTCTATCTGTAAAGAGAGAGCCAGCTGTTAGATATCTACGTCTATACCAGTCTGCAAAAGTCTGCTTTCACATGCGAAGCAGAGTAAGGCTTGGTTAGTACTTGGAATGGAGACCGACAGGGAATACCAGGTGCTGTAGACTTTTGGTGCCACCACAGGCTACTCGCAGCATTCACACTGCCGTCAAACTATCAACAAGCTGTTCGGTGCTCCCTTCTGCATTCAATTTCTCTTTCACCCTCTTGCCTTATTTTTCCAAATCTTTGCAGCTCATTCTCCTTCTGCCATAGAAAGTCAAGGGGGTCCACACACAACTGAACAAAAAATACAGCAACAAAACAACCGAGCAAAACAACGCACCCACACCTGTATGTCCTTGTCATCCAAAACATTTTCGATCAAACTCAGACATTGCGCTATAACTACTACACCGTAGCACATTTCTGCACCAAAGTAGGGGCACGTCTATTTAGTATTTGGATAGGATTCACAATGCCAGGCGTACTAGGCTTTTCCTATTAGTCGAGATTGCTGCTGCCTTCATTCAGCACTCCATTTGCTGTTCTTTCCACCGCTTTTTATGCAACTCTCTCTCTCTCTCTCTCTCTCTCTAATAGCCACTGGCCTGATTGTACTGAGCAATGCAGGCCCGGATTTAACTTTGTGTGTGTGTTAGCGAGAGATGGCGCGAAGAGAGATTGAAAGCAAGGTGGGAAGGCAGGTAAAAGGAAACGTAAGAAGTGGAAATGCTTCCGAGTTGTTAAACAGCATTCATGGATGAGCTGACTAAAAGAAATAAGCAGCTGTCTGTCGCTCTTTGAGTAAAGAGAGAGCCAGATGTTATATCGCTACGGCCATGCCAATCTGAAAATGTCTGATCTCGGATACGAAGTAGCGTAAGGTATGGTTAGTACTTGGACGGGAGACCGACTGCAAATACCAGGTGCTGTAGACTTTTACTGTCACCACAGGCTGCTGGCAACATTCACACTGCCATCAAACAATCAACAAGTTGTTCACTTCTCCCTCCAGTATTCAATTTCTCTCCTACCATCTCCCTTTATTTTTCCAAATCTTTGCTGCTCATTCTCCTGCTGCCATCGAAAGTCAAGGGGGTCCACACACAACTAAACCAGAAACACAGCAACAAAATAAACGTGCAAAACAACACACCCAAACCTATAAGTCCTTCGCACGCAAAGCATCCTTGATCAAACCGGCCGCTACTGTCCCTGACCGAAGGGACCCCGTATCGGGCTCTTCTATCACTGTCCGAAGCGGCCCCGTACCGGTCGCTACTATCCCGGGCCAAAGCAGTCTGCAACGGATTCGGGGAACGCATAGCCGGCCGAAGGGCCTCCGCGGCGACATGCCAACAGGATCCGAGGAAGTGGAACCGGCTGAAGGGACTCTGAGGCCGCCGCTCAATCCACCGAAGGGAATCCGAAGCCGGCGCTGACTCGACGGAAGGGACCGAAGAGGTGGCGTCGTCTTACACAACCAACCTTTATTAATGTTTAAACGTTTACCCAACTTTTAAACTTAAGAAACAATCTGGGAGACATTTTGAAGCTTAGAGTTTAGATTCTCAATCGAAATAATATTAAATAGCTATTATTAATCCACATCTTTGACTTTTAACAACTTTTAAAAAACTTTATAAATTAGGGGAAAATTATTTAATCTATTATTGATTTACATCTTAGACTTTTAACAACACTTAGAAACGTTTTTAAACTTTTCAACAACCGTTAGAGTCTCTTGAAATAAATTGGGAATCTTTATCAAATTTTAATTTTTATAATAACTTTGGAAGTTAACTTCCGAATGCCGGCCCCCTAACCTAGCCTCGGAGAATCTACCTTCAATGGCGCTATCCGGCGCTGAGCTTGCGGCCAACACTTAGCTCGAGGCAATTATCTTTATAGAGCTGTGCCTCGGCTCCAGTAGCCTTGGACCCTCTTGCCACTGGACTAAGACCTTAATCTAAGCCCGTGTGGTTGCCGGTGTGCAGCGGCCACCCCACCTTAAAAAAACCCACGCACAGGCATCTTCCACTTCGTCAGTATGAAGTTCGGGACATCGAACTTCAGGTCCCTCAAAGACAATCCTCACAGCATCAGGTCGGTATGCTGCGCAGCCATAGATGCCCGGGCACTCAGACGTTTTCACTTTGACATCGCCGCCCTAAGCGAGACGTAGTGGGCAGGGGAAGGGCAGTTGAAGGAAAATGGTCGAGGTCACACCTTCCTCTGGAAAGGAAAACCAGAGGCAGAACGCAGCCTTCAATGAGTCGGCTTTGCCTTCAATAATGTGCTGGTCGACCGCCTCAAAGATTCCACCTGTGGGGTTAACGAATGCCTCATGACTTTCCGTAGCACCCTATATCGGAGCCAATGTGCCACAGTCATCAGTGCGTAGGCCTCTACCCTCGATGCAATCGATGAGGCTAAAGAGGGATTTTATTCCAAACTCAAGACATCCTTGTCCCACGTCCACACGGGCGACAAATTGATCTTCCTGGGTGATTTTAATGCCAGGCTTTGGAAAGTCACAGTCCTCAGGGAAGGCGTGATTGGCAGAGAGGGGAAGCCAACGTCAGCGATACCCTACTCCTGACAAAATGTCTAGAACATGGATTCCTCATCACCAACATCCTATTCCACCTGAGGGATAAAAGCAAGTCATCGTGTCAACACACTCGCTCCAAACAGTTGCACCTGCTTGACTACGTCATCATCCAAGCCAGGGATTGCAAGGATGTGCGCATCACCCGCGCCATGACAGTAGCTGACGACTACTGGACGGCCCATCGCCTAATCAGATCAATCATCAACATTAACATTGCCCGAAAACAGCGGAGACAATAGAAGCAGTTCCACAAAATGTTAATGCACTGGCACTGAGAGAGCAATCTAAGAGTGCCATATACAGTCAGCCCCTCACAGCCTTGATTATCCTGAGATGCCGAATCCCCATAGCGCTTGGTCTGCACTCGAGACCTCTATAACAAGTGCCTGTGAAGAGACATTTCGTCACTCCACCAGAAAATACCAGAACTGATTTGCTTAAAATGATCAGGAGTTCGAAGAACTAACAAATCGCAACTGCAAATCATTTCTGAGCATCAAGCAACAGCCCAACTCGAGAGCTGAAAAATGACATTACAGACGGCTCAATGCTCAGGTCCAACAAAAAGCCCAGGCCGTAAGAACAAGTGGTGGATGGAGAAAGCACAGGAGGCACGACAACTGTTCGACAGCCACGATATGCCAGGATTCGTCACTGCAGTCAAGGCCACCTACGGTCTGAACTGCCAAGGACCCACGCCACTCCTGACCAAGAACATGAAAACAGTCATGAAGGACACCGACGTTGTCAGGGCCCGATGGAAGGAACACTTTGAAGATCTCCTGAATCGAGACTCTGCCTTTGGCTCGAGTGTTCTCTATTCCATCCAGCAGCATGCGACCCGCCAATAATTCAGTGAAACTCCAAAATTGCACAAGGTAGGCAAAGTCATAAAACTGTCTATGAATAACAAATCTACGGGTGCGGATGGAATCCTTGCTAAGGTGCTTAAATATGGTGGTGAGGCACTGTTGGTGCGGATACATGACTTCATCTCTCGCATCCGGAGGAGGAGAGCATGCCAGGAGTTCTGAGTGATGCAGTGACTGTGACCATTTTAAAAAAGGGAGACAAGTTCAACTGTGGCAACTACAGGGCAATCTCCCTGTTTTCATCCACAGGGAAAGTTGTCGCTCGAGTTCTCCTCAATCGTTTTCACCCTGTGGCCGAGGAACACCTCCCAGAATCACAATGCAGATTTCGTCCCCTACGGGGCAAACCGACATGATGTTTGCAGTGCGCCAGTTGTAGGGTAAATGCAGAGAGCAGTGCCAGCACTTATACATGGCTGTTTAAATCTTACAAAGGCCTTTGAAACTATCAACCTTGAGGGTTTTTGGGTGCGTCCTCTTCCGTTGTGGATGCTCCCAAATGTTTGTCAACATCCTTTGCTTACTTCACGATGACATGCAGGCCGTGATCCTGAACAATGGGTCCATTACCGACCCAATCATGTCCACACCTGGATCAAACAGGGCTGCGTTATCGTTCCAACCCTGTTCTCAATCTTCCTCAATGCCATGCTCCACCTCACAATCAACAAGCTCCCCGTTGGAGTGGAATTAACTTAAGAGCCAGTGGGGAACTTTTAACCGATGCCGCCTCCAGGCCAGGTCCAAGATCACCCCAACTCTGTCATTGAGTTGCATTATGCGGACGATGCCTGCCTCTGTGCACATTCAGAAGCTAAACTCCAGGATATAGTCAATGTATTGACTGAAGCAAATGAAAGAATGGGCATTACACTTAACATCCGTAAGACAAAGGTCCTTCACCAGCCTGTTATTGCCACACAACACTGCCCTCCAATCATAGGATCCAATGCGCGGCCCTGGAAAACGTGCACCATTTCCCATATCTCGGGAACCTTTTATTAACAAAGGCAGACATTGATGCGGAGATTCAGCATTGCCTCCAGAGCACCAGCGCAGCATTTTGCAACCTGCGGAAAAAGTGTTTGAAGACCAGGCTCTCAAATCTACCACCAAACTCATGTTCTACAGGACTGTAGTAAAATCTGCCCTTCTGTATGGACGATGTACAGAAGGCACCTCAAGTCGCTGAAGATATTTCACCAACATGTATCCGCAAGCTCTTGCAAAGCTCCTGGGAAGAAATGCGCACTAACATCAGTGTCCTTGACCAGGCTAACATCCCCAAAAATGCTGCACTGACCACAGTCGATCAGCTTCGCTGGGCTGGCCACATAGTACTCATGTCAGATACGAGATTCCCTCAGCAAATGCTTTATGCTGAGCTCCTTCATGGTAAACCGACCAAAGAAGGACAGTGAAAATGTTATAAGGACACCCTCCAAACGACCCTGGTAAATTGCGACATCGCCACTGACACCTGGGAGACTTTGGCCGCAGACAGCCCGAGTTGCAGAAAGTCGATCCGGGAAGGCGTTGCGCTCTTTGAGTCTCGTTGCAAGGGGGATGAAGTGGTCAGGCAAAGGCAGCGGAAGGAGTGCGCGGCAAACCAGCCGTACCGATCCCTTCCCCCGACGAATGTCTGTCCCACCTCTAACAGGGTGTGTAGCTCCCGTATCGGATGTTTCAGCCATTACGAAGTCACTTTGGGAGTAGAAGCAAGTCCTTCTCGATTCCGGGATACTGCCTATCATGATGATGATCCTTACCAACGGATCCGTTACAGATCCAATCCGCGTCTGGATCGGGGTTAAACAGGGCTGCGTTATTGCTCCAACCTTCTTCTCAATCTTCCTCGCCGCCATGCTCCAACACACAATCAACAAGCTACCCGCTTAAGTGGAACTAAACTACAGTCCCAGTGGGAAGCTATTAAACCTACGCCACCTCCAGGCCAGATCCAAGATCACCGCAACCTCTGTTATTAAGCTGCCGTATGCGTAAGACGCCTGCGTTTGTGCACATTCAGAGGCTGAACTCCAGGATATAGTCACTTTATTCACTGAGCATATGAAAACATGGGCCTTACGCTTAACATCCGTAAGACAAAGGTCCTGCACCAGCATGTCACCAACGCACAGCACTGTCTTCCAGTCATGAAGAACCACGGCGCAGCCCTGGACAACGTGGAACAGTTCCCATATCTCGAGAGCCTCTTATCAACAAAGGCAAACATTGATGGGAGATTCAGCATCGCCTCCAGTGCAGCAGCGCAGCCTTCGACCGTCTGAGGGAAGGTTTGTTTGAAGGCCAGGCCCTCAAATCTACCAAGACACTCATGGTCTGCAGGGCTGTAGTAATATTAACCCTCCAGTATGGATCTGAGGCATGGACGATGTATAGGTTGCACGTCAACTCGCTGGAGATATATCACCAACGATGTCTCCACAAGATCCTGCAAATCCCCTGGGAGGGCAGGCGCTCCAAGATTATTGACCTCGACTAGGACAACATCCCCTTGTATTGAAGCACAGACTACACTCGATCAGCTTCGCTGGGCAGGCCAGATAGTACGCATGTCAGATACTAGACTCCCGAAGCAAATGCTTTATGCGGAGCTCCTTCATGGTAAACGTGCCAAAGGAGGACAGAGGAAACGTTATAAGGACACCCTCAAAGCTTCGCTAGTAAAGTGTGACTTCACTGCTGACATTTGGGAGATACTGGACGCTAATTGCCCGAGGTGGAATAAGTCCATCCGGGAGGGCATTGAGCTCTTCGAGTCTCAACGCAAGGATCAGGAAGAGCCCAAACACAGGCAGCGGAAGGAGCGTGCGGCAACCCAACCCCACTGAACACTTCCCTCGATGAATATCTGTCCCACCTGTAACAGGGTCTGTGGCTCTCGTATCGGACTGTTCGCCAAAAAAGAGCTCCCTCTTGCAGTGGAAGCAAGTCCTCCTCGATTCCGAAAGACTGCCTATATTTGATTGATTGAGATCAATCTGAGGCATTGCGCTATAATTACAATATCCTAGCTCACTTCTGCAATAAAGTCTGCAAAGGTCTGATTACTACTTAGATTGGAGTCTTAATATCGGGTGTACTAGGCTTTTCCTATTAGTCGAGATTGTCATTGCCTTCATTCAGCACTCCATTTGTTGTTCATTCTTGCCCTTTCCACAACGCTCTCTCTCGCTCTCGCTCTCTAATAGGTACAGGTCTGATGTGTACTTAGCAATGAAGGCTCGGGCTTCTATTGTGTGTGTGTTAGCGAGAGATGGCTCGAAGAGACGTAGAAAAGAAGATGGTAAGGCAGGTAAAAAGCAATGCATAAGATACAAATGCTTCCGAGCTGTTTGATCGCATTTACCTGTTTGATAGCATTCATGTATCTGCTGACAGAAAGCTATAAGCAGCTATCTGTGGCTCTCTAAGTAAAGAGAGAGCCAGCGGTTAAATATGTACGGCCATACTAGTATGAAAACGCCTAATCTCGTCGGATCTCGGATACGATTCAGAGTAAGGCCTGGTTAGACTTGGATGGGAGACTGCCTGGGAATACCACGTGAAGTAGGATTTTACTGCCGCCACAGGCCGCTCATGGTTCTGCACACACACTGACGTTAATCCATCAACAACCTTTTTGCTGCACTCTCTCTCACTTTCCTTTCACCACTTCTTTCCTGCACATTCTCCTGCTGCTACACAAATGCAAGGAGGTCGATGCAGGGGGCGAAAGAACGCAGAAGAACAATATAAGATTGCAAAATACCACATGTTGGCGGAGGGGCACCAGGACGCAGCAGCAGAGAGGAGAGACAAAATGCATCGAAACCTGGGAGGGACAAAAAGCAACAGAACAAAGAATAGTGTTGGAAGTGCAGCAATTCAATGCAGGAAAAAAAGCAAAGCCAACTAGCATGCTGCCGGAATGCATGTGTGTTAATGTGATGAAAGTTACAACTGAGTTTGACGAGTAGCAGGCGCCACTTGCCAGGTGGGGTTAAGAAATGTGGCTATAATGGAGATCTGGATCAAAAATGGGTAGGATTGGAAATTAAACAATCTTGGCGATTTGGGGGCGGTGGAAGCTTTTTATTGGGAAGAGTGATTTGGGGATGGGAAATATGGGGGGAGAGCGATTTGAGGGACGAGAGATTTTGAGTTTGGCGAGCGTGAGATTTGGGGGTGAGTGAGTGAATGATGTGGGCGTGAGTGAGGGAATGGTGAAGGTCATTCAGATTTGAAGCTTGAGGTAAGGTAATGAAAGTGGAAGGGCTTGTAGTCTGTTTGTCTGGAGGTGATGGAAGGCAAATGGTGAAATCAAAATTGAGTGTGGATTAATTGCATGAATGCACAGACTGAGAAAAAGAAACGAAGAACAGCCGTATGCCTGTTTAAGTAAAGAGAAAGGAAACTGCCACTACTTATGACTGCACTAGTCTAAAAACGCCCAAACTCGTATGATTTTAGAAGTTAACCAGAGTCAGGCCTGGTTAGTATTTGGAAGGGAGACCGCCTGGCAATGCCAGGTGCTTTTGCTGCCGCCACAGGCCGCACATGTTTCTGCACACACATTGACACGAATCCATCAACAACCTTTTTGCTGCTCTCTCTCTCACTTTTCTTCCAACATTTCTTTCCTGCACATTCTCCTGCTGCTACACAAATGCAAAGGTGTCGAGACAGATGGCGAATGAACGCAGAACAACAAAATAAAATATCAAAAATAGCAAATAACAATGGCTCGAAGAGAGATAGAAAATAAGGTAGCAAAGCAGGTAAATTTAAAGGGAAGTAGTACTAAAATGAAAGAAAACAGCTTCAGAGCTGTTTGATAGCATTCATGTATGAGCTGACAGAAAGCAATAAGCTGCTGTCTGTTGCTCATCGAGTAAAGATAACACCAGCTCTTATATAACTACGGCCATACCAGTCTGAAAAAGTCTGATATCGGATATGAAGCAGAGTAAGGCCTGGTTACTGCTTGGAAGGGAGAACATCTGAGAATACCAAGTGCTGTAGATTTTTGCTGCCACCTCAGCCTGCTTGCAATATTCACACAGCCGTCAACCAATCAACAAGTTTTTCGATTCTCCCTCGTGCATTCAGTTTCTCTCTCACATTCTCCATTAATTTTTCCAAATCTTTGCTGCTCATTCTCCTGCTGCCATAGAAAGGCAAGTTTGTCCACACACAACCAAAGAAAAATACAGCAAAAAAGTAACCGAGCAAAATGTTGTGTATGGAGAAAGAGTCAGACTGAACACTGTGAGCTCGAAGTAAAGTATGACCTTATTATTTTATTGCAGGTCTCCAGAGTGCCTCTCCAATCAGTGAAACCGTTCTAAATACCAGTGCTCCCAAGAGATTATGCGATTGCTTCGGACTCTGGGGAAGGAACCCTCTGTTGGTTGTACAGAGTAAATACAAGTCCACCTTTCTAACAACATTCCCCACCAAAGTTAATAGTGTAACTATTTACAATGTGAGTTGATCTGGGCCTTTCTTGCCCTGGTTGATTGTCTCGATGTGATAGCTAGTGTTGTTGAATCATTTGTTGGGCCCTCGCTGGGCTGCTGTGCAGCTGCCCTTCCTGGGATTCCTGGTGGGTTGCGAATTGCAGGGCTGCTGTTGATGATGGTTTCTGCTTCGTGGTCTGGCGTGGTGTCGGTTGTCACTGGTGTGTGCGCTGGGGAATCAGAAAAGGTAAGGTCTATCTTGGGTTGCTCAGGGTAGTCCGTTAATCTGAGTTTGATTGGTCCAAGTGTATCCAGTGAATGAGTCCATTTGTAGGTTTAACCCGACACACCCAGGTCCCCTCTGTGGGCACCACAGTGCCGGGAAGCCACTTTCCGTGATTTAATACAAATACAGTATCATTGACTTCAATCTCGCGTGACACATTCACGCTATCATTGAATGCACTTTGTTGAAGCCACCTGCTCTCTACCTGTTCATGCAGATCAGGGTGAACGAACGAGAGCCTTGACTTAAGTGCTCTTTCCATGAGCAGTTCAGCAAGTGGTATCCCAGTGAGTGGTCTTGTGCGGTAGCTAAGCAGAACTCGGGATAGGCGAGTTTCCAGTGAGCCTTCAATTACGTTCTTCAAGCCTTGCTTGATTGTTTGCACTGCTCTCTCTGCCTGAACGTTGGACAATGGTTTCAACGGGACAGATGTGACATGTTTGATCCCCTTACGGTTCATGAATTCGTTGAACTCAGCACGAGTAATACACGGCCCGTTGTCACTCAGCAGGACATCGGGTAAGTCGTGTGTGGCAAACATGGCGAGCAGGATTTCAGTTGTAGCAGTGGACGTGCTAGCTGACATTATCTCACATTGAATCCACTTGGGGTACGCGTCTACAAGCACAAGCAATATTTTACCCAAGAACAGGGCTGCATAGTCGATGTATACCCTAGACCACGGTTTGGAGGGCCACAGCCGTAAACTTAGCGGCTCTCCCTGGGTACATTGCTGAACTGCGAGCATGTATTACATCTGGGAATGCAGGTCTCTAAGTCTGCATCGTTGCCGGGCCACCATAGATGGGATCTGGCTATCGCTTTCATCATTATGATGCCTGGGTGTGCACTGTGGAGCTCGTTGATTAAGGTGTCTCTGCCCTTCTTGTGCACCACTACTCGATTGCCCCACAGAAGGCAGTCTGCATGGATAGATATTTCATCTTTGCGCCGCTGGAACGGCTTTATCTCTTCCTGCATTTCCACTGCGACACTGGACTAGCTCCCGTGAAGCAGACAGCTATTAACTGGAAATAATAAGATGTCCTGGCTTGACAAGGTTTTGATCTGCCGGGCAATGAAGGGTGATTGCTCACTCTCAACTGCTTCCATCACCTTGGCGTGATCTGCGGGCTGCACCATTTCCACCCCCGTGGCGTGCAATGGCAGCCGACTGAGAGCATCGGCGGCTTTTCTTTGCCTGGCCTGTGGTGAATGGCCTAGTTGTATGCGGACAAGATGAGCACCCATCTCTGGATGCGGGCCAATGCGTTGCTATTTATCCCTTTACTATCAGAAAACAGTGATATAAGTGCCTTATGATCCGTTTCCAATTCGAATTTTAGCCCTAACACGTATAGATGCATTTTATTGACCCCATGGACACACGCTAACGCTTCTTTTTCAATCAAGCTGCAGGCTGTCTCGGCCTTTGACAGATCCTGGATGCATAAGCAACCAGTTTCAGGTTCCCGAAGTCATTGGTTTGTTACAATATACACCCGACGCCATATGACGACGTATCACATGCTAGTACCAAACTCTTACATGGATCATACAATACAAGCAATTTGTTTCAGCATAACAATTTTCTCGCTTATACAACGGCATTTTCTTGTCTTTTGCCGCAAACCTATTCGCACCCTTTTCATAGAAAGACATGTAGTGGTTCTAGCAGGGTGCTCAGTCCCGGTATGAAGTTACCAAAGTAGTTCAAGCGTCCCAGAAACGACCGCAGCTCCGTCACGTTCTGTGGCATGCGTGCCTCATCGAGTGCTTCAGTTTTCACGTTGGTGGGCCTGATGCCATCTACCGCAATCCTCCTTCCCATGAACTCCACTTCAGGCGCCATGAAAACGCACTTCGAGCATTTTAACGTGAGCCCCACGCGTTTGAGTCGACTACGAACCTCCTCCATGTTCTGCAGCTGGTTGGCTGTGTTCCGACCTGTGAACAAGGTGTCGTCCTGGAAGACCACGGTGTGTGGGACCGACTTCAGTAAACATTACATTTTTCTCTAGAATATCGCCACCGCTGATCGAATTACAAACGGGCATCTGGTATAAAGAAAATACCTTTGTCCTTGTCGCTGCTGGTGAGGGCATTCAATGATTCCTCCAGTTCCTGCGTCGTGTCGGCTGAACGCAGATCCAGCTTCGTGAACGTCTTTCATCCTACCAGCATTTCAAAAAGGTTGTCGGACTTTCGGTGTGGGTATTGGTCCTGCAGGGAAAAACGTTTGATTATTAATTTGTAATCGCCGACAATTGTGAAGGTGCCATCTTCCTTGAGAACTTGGACAGTAGGACTGGCCCACTCGCTTAACTCGATCGGTGAAATGCAGCCGCTCTAGCTCGATCTCTGCCCTTTCTCTCATCATGTACGGTACGGTTCTCGCCTTGTGATGGATGGATCGCGCCCCCAGAATTAGGTGGATCTGCACTTTTGCTCCTTGGAATTTGCCGATGTCTGGTTCGAACAGCGAAGGAAATTTTTTTAAGACCTGGGCAGGACCGGATCCAATATCCTCGGGGGAGTGTTTGCTAGTGCTGTTGGGGAGGAGTTACACTAATATGGCAGGGGCATGGGAACCTATGCAGGGAGACAGAGGGAAGTAGAATGGGGGACGAAGCAAAAGAGAGAAAGAGGAAAAGTAAAAGTGGAGGGCAGAGAAACCTAAGGCAAAAAGCAAAAAGGGCCACATTACAGCAAAATTATAAAGGGGAAAAGTGTGTTAAAAAGACAAGCCTGAAGGCTCTGTGCCTCAATGCAAGGAGTATTCGGAATACGATGGACGAATTAACTGCACAGGTAACAGTTAACGGATATGATGTAATTGTTATCACGGAGACTTGGCTCCAGGGTGACTAAGGCTGGGAACTCAACATCCAGGGGTATTCAACATTTAGGAAGGATAGACAGAAAGGAAAAGGTGGCGGGGTGGCATTGCTGGCTAAAGGGGAAATTAATGAAATAGTAAGAAAGGACATTAGCTTGGATGCTGTGGAATCATTATGGTGGAGCTGCAGAATACCAAGGGGCAGAACACGCTAGTGGGAGCTGTGTACAGACCACCAAACAGTAGTAGTAAGGTTGGGGACAGCTAAAAACAAAAAATAAGGGATGCATGCAATAAAGGTGCAGCAGTTATCATGGGTGACTTTAAAATACATATTGATTGGGCTAACCAAACTGGTAGCAATGCGGTGGAGGAGGATTTCCCCGAGTGTATTAAGGATGGTTTTCTAGACCAATATGTCGAGGAACCAACCAGTGAGCTGGCCATCCAAGACTTGGTGATGTGTAATGAAAAAGGACTAATTAGCAATCTTGTTGTGCAAGACCACTTGGGGAAGAGTGACCATAACATGGTAGAGTTCTTTATTAGGATGGAGAGTGAAACAGTTAATTCAGAAACTAGGGTCCTGTAATTAAGGAAAGGTAACTTCGGTGGTTGGAGGCGTGAATTGGATCGATTAGACTGGCAAATGATACTTAAAGGGTTGACGGTGGATAGGCAATGGCAACCATTTGAAGATCAAATGGATGAACTTCAGCAATTGTACATCCCTGTCTGGAGTAAAAATAAAACGAGGAAGCTGGCTCAACCGTGGCTAACAAGAGAAATTAAGGATAGTATTAAATACAAGGAAGAGTCATATAAATTGGTCAGAAATAGCAGCAAACCTGAGGACTGGGAGAAATTTAGAATTCAGTAGAGGAGGACAAAAGGTTTAATTAAGAGGGGGAAAATAGAGTACGAAAAGAAGCTTGCCGGGCACATAAAAACTGACTGCAAAAGTTTCCACAGATATGTGAAGAGAAAAAGATTCGTGAAGACAAATGTAGTAGCCTTGTAGTCAGATTCAGGTGAATTTATAAAGGGGAACAAAGAAATAGCAGACCTGTTGAACAAATACTTTGGTTCTGTCTTCACGAAGGAAGACACAAATAAACTTCCGAAAGTATGAGGGGACCGAGAGTCTAGTGAGAAGGAGGAACTGAAGGATTTCCTTATTTGGCGGTAAATTGTGATGGCGAAATTGATGGGATTGAAGGCCGATAAATCCCCGAGGCCTGATAGTCTACATCCTAGAGTACGTAAGGAAGTGGCCCTAGAAATTGTACATTCATTCGTGATCATTTTCCAACAGGCTATCGACTCGGGATCAGTTCCTATGGACTGGAGGGTAGCTAATGCAACACCACTATTCAAAAAGGGAGCGAGAGAGAAAGCGGGTAATTATAGACCGGTTAGCTCGACATCAACTGTGGGAAAAATGTTGGAATCAATTATTAAGGTTGAAATAGCAGCGCATTTGGTAAGCAGTGACAGCATCGGTCCAAGTCAGCATGGATTCATGAAGGGGAAATCATGCTTGAGAAATCTTCTGGAATTTTTTGTGGATGTAACCAGTAGAGTGGACAAAGACGAACCAGTGGATGTGTTGTATTTGGACTTTCAAAAGGCTTTCGACAAGGTCCCACACAAGAGATTGGTGTGCAAAATCAAAGCAGATGGCACTGGGGCTAATATACTAACGTGGATCGAGAACTGGTTAGCAGACAGGAAGCAGAGATTCAAGATAAACGGGTCCTTTTCAGAATGCCAGGCAGTGACTAGTGGAGTACCGCAGGCCTCAGTGCTGGGACCCCAGCTCTTTACAATATACATCAATGATTTGGATGAAGGAATTGAGTGTAATATCTCCAAGTTTACAGATGACACTAAACTGGGTGGCGGTGTGAGCTGTGAAGGGGACGCTAAGGGGCTGCAGGGTGACTTAGACAGGTTAGGTTTCTGGGCAAATGCATGGCAGATGCAGTATCATGTGGATAAATGTGAGGTTATCTACTTTGCAGGCAAAAACGCGAAGACAGAATATTATCTGAATGATGGCAGATTAGGAAAAGGGGAGGTGCAACGAGATCTGAGTCTCATGGTTCATCAGTCATTGAAAGTTGGCATACAGGTGCAGCAGGCGGTAAAGAAGGCAAATGATATGTTGCCCTTCATAGCTAGGGGATTTGAGTATAGGAGCAGGGAGGTCTTACTGCAGTTGTACAGGGCATTGGTGAGGCCTCACCTGGAATATTGTGTTCGATTTTGATCTGCTAATCTGAGGAAGGACGTTCTTGCTATTGAGTGAATGCAGCGAAAGTTCACCAGACTGATTCCCGGGATGGCTGGACTGACATATGAGGAGAGACTGGATCAACTAGGCCTTTATACTTTGGAGTTTAGAAGGATGAGAGGGGGACAGGTTAGATGCGGGTAAATTGTTCCTGATGTTGGGGAAGTCCAGAACCAGGCGACACAGTCTTAGGATAAGGGGTAGGCCATTTTTAGACTGAGATGAGGAGAACCTTCTTCACTCAGAGAGTTGTTAAACTGTGGAATTCCCTGCCGCAGAGAGTTGTTGATGCCAGTTCATTGGATATATTCAAAAGGGAGTTCGATGTGGCCCTTACGGCTAAAGGGCTCAAAGGATATTGAGAGAAAGCAGGAAAGGGGTACTGAGGGAATGTTCAGCCATGATCTTATCGAATGGTGGTGCAGGCTCAAAGGGCCGAATTGCCTACTCCTGCACCTATTTTCTATGTTTCTATGTCCCGTGTCCCCATTTGCACATGTCCCCGTGTCCTCCTGTCCCTATGTCCAAACATTGTCCCCATGTCCCCATGTCCTCATGTCCCCATGTCCCCATGTCGCCGTGTCCCCGTGTCCCCATGTCCCCATGTCCCCATGTTTCCGTGACCCCGTGTCCCCATCTCCCCATGTCCCCGTTTCCCCGTGACCCCGCATCCCCATATGTCCCTATGTCACCAGAGTGTCCCCATATCACAATGTCCCCACAGAGTCCCCATGTCCTCATGTCCCCCTGTCCCCCTGACTCCATGTCCCCAAGACCCATATCCCTGTGTCCCCATGTTTCCATATCCCTGTGTCTCCATGTCCCCATGTCCCCATATCGATGTGTTCCCGTGTCCCCATATCTCTGTGTTCCCATGTCCCCATGTCTGCGTATCCCTGTGTCCCCATGTCCCCATATCCCTGTGTCCCCATGTCCCCATATCCCTCTGTCCCCATGTTTCCATATCCCTTTGTCTCCATGTCCCCATGTCCCCATATCCCTGTGTTCCCGTGTCCCCATATCCCTCTGTCCCCATGTTTCCATATCCCTTTGTCTCCATGACCCCATGTCCTCATATCCCTCTGTCCCCATGTTTCCATATCCCTTTGTCCCAATGTCCCCATGTCCCCATGTCCCCATATCCCCATGTCCCCATGTCCCCATGTCCCCATGTCGCCGTGTCCCCATGTCCCCATGTCCGCGTGTCCCCGTGTCCCCATGTATCCATGTCCCTGTGTCCCCGTGTCCCCATATCCCATGTCCCCGTGTCCCCATGTCCCCGTCTCCACGTGTCCTCGTGTCCCCGTGTCCCCATGTCCCCGTGTCCCCTTGTCCTCGTGTCAACGTGTCCCCATATCCCCATGTCCCCGTGTCCTCATGTCCATGTGTCCCCATGTCCCCATGTCCCCGTGTCCCCATGTCTCCATGTCCCCGTGTCCCCATGTCTCCATGTCCCCGTGTCCCCATGTCTCCATGTCCCCGTGTCCGCGGGTCCCCATGTCCCCGTGTCACCATATCCCCATGTCCCCATATCCCCATGTCCACATATTCGCATGTCCCCATATCCCCATGTCCCCATATCACCATGTCCCCATATCCCCATGTCCCCGTGTCCCCGTGTCCCCATATCCCCATGTCCCCATATCCCAATGTCCTATTATCCCCATGTCCCCATATCCCCATGTCCCCATATCCCTGTGTTCCTCTGTCCCCATGCCTCCATATCCCCATGTCCACATATCCCCATGTCCCCATGTCCCCATGTCCCCATGTCCCCATATCCCCATGTCCCCATGTCCACATGTCCCCATGTCCCCATATCCCCATGTCTCCATATCCACATTTGCCCATGTCCCCATAACCCCATATCCCCATGTCACCATGTCCCCATATCCCCATATCCCCATATCCCCAGGTCCCCATGTCACCATATCCCCTTGTCCCCATGTCCCCATGTCCCCATGTCCCCAAATCCCCATATCCCCATATCCCCATATCCCGATGTCCCCATGTTCCTATGTCCCCATGTCCCCAAATCCCCATATCCCCATATCCCCATATCCCGATGTCCCCATGTCCCCATGTACCCATGTCCCCATGTCCCCATGCACCCATGTCCCCATGTTCCTATATCCCCATGTCCCCATGTCCTCATATCCACATGTTCCCATGTCCCCATGTCCCCATGTCCCCATGTCCTACTATCCCCATGTCCCCATATCCGCATGTCCCCATGTCCTCATATCCCCATGTACCCATGTCCCCATGTCCCTATATCCCCTTATCCCCATGTCCCCATGTCCCCATATCCTCGTGTCCCCATATCCCCATGTTCGCATGTCCCCATATCCCCATGTCACGATGTCCCCATGTCCCCATGTCCCCAAATCCCCATATCCCCATATCACCATATGCCGATGTCCCCATGTCCCCATGTCCCCATGTCCTCATATCCCCATGTCCCCATGTCCCCATGTTCCCATGTCCCCATGTCCCCATATCCCCATGTCCCCATATCCCCATGTCCTCATGTCCCCATGTCCCCATGTCCCCATGTCCCCATGTTCCCATGTCCCCATGTCCCCATATCGCCAAGTCCCCATGTCCCCATAACCCCATTTGCCCATGTCCCCATGTCCCCATTTGCCCATGTCCCCATATCACCATGTCCCCATATCCCCATGTCCCCATGTCCCATGTCCCATGTCCCCATGTCCCCATGTCCCCATATCCCCATGTCCCCATGTCCCCATGTGCCCATGTCCCCATGTCCCCCTGTCACCCTGACTCCATGTCCCCAAGACCCATATCCCTGTGTCCCCAGGTTTCCATATCCCTGTGTCTCCATGTCCCCATGTCCCCATATCTATATGTTCCCGTGTTCCCATATCTCTGTGTCCCCATGTCCCCATGTCCCCATATCTATGTGTTCCCGTGTCCCCATATCTCTGTGTCCCCATGTCCCCATGTCTGCGTATCCCTGTGTCCACGTGTCCCCATATCCCTTTGTCCCCATGTCCCCATATCTCTGTGTCCCCATGTCCCCATCTCCCCATATCAATGTGTTCCCGTGTCCCCATATCTCTGTGGCCCCATGTCCCCATGTCTGCTTGTCCCTGTGTCCCCATGTCCCCATATCCCTGTGTTCCCGTGTCCCCATATCCCTCTGTCCCCATGTTTCCATATCCCTTTGGCTCCATGTCCCCATGTCCCCATATCACTGTGTTCCCGTGTCCCCATATCCCTCTGTCCCCATGTTTCCATATCCCTTTGTCTCCATATCCCCATGTCCACATATCCCTCTGTCCCCATGTTTCCATATCCCTTTGTCCCCATGTCCCCATGTCCCAATGTCCCCATGTCCCCATGTCCCCATGTCCCCGTGTCCCCATGTCTCCACGTTCCCGTGTCCCCATGTCCACATGTCTCCATGTCCCCGTGTTCCCGTGTCCCCATTTCCCTATGTCAGGTGTCCCCATATCCCCATGTCCACATGTCCCCATGTCCCCATGTTCCCATGACCTATGTCCCCATGTCCCCATGCCCCCATGTCCCCATGTCCCCATGTCCCCATTTTACCATGTCCCCATGTTCCCATATCCCCATTTCCCCATGTCCCCATATCCCCATGTCCCCATATCCCCATGTCCCCATGGCCCCATGTCCCCATGACCCCATGTCCCCACATCCCCATGTCCCCATGTCCCCATATTCCCATGTCCCCATGTCCCCATATCACAATGTCCCCATGTCCCCATATCCCCATGTCCCCATGTCCCCATGTCTCCATATCCCCATTTCCCCATGTCCCCATGTCCCCATGTCCCAATATCCCCATGTCCCCATGTCCCCATATCCCCATATCCCCATTTGCACATGTCCTCATGTCCCCATTTGCCCATGTCCCCATGTTCCCATTTGCCCATGTCCCCATATCACCATGTCCCCATATCCCCATGTCTACATGTCCCAATGTCCCAATGTCCCCATGTCCCCATGTCAACATGACCCCACATCCCAATGTCCCCATGTCATCATGTCCCCATGTCCCCATATCCCCATGTCCCCATGTCCGCATGTCCCCACATCCCCATGTCCCCATGTCCCCATGTCCCCATTTGCCCATGTCCCCATTTGCCCATGTCCCCATATCACCATGTCCCCATGTCCCCATGTCCCATGTCCCCATGTCCACATTTCCCCATTTCCCCATTTGCACATATCCCCATTTGCCCATGTCCCAAGTTGGCCATATCCCCATATCCCCATGTCGCTATATCCCCATATCCACATGTTCCCATGTCCCCATGTCCCCATGTCCACATGTCCACTTGTCCCCATTTGCCCATGTCCCTATTTGCACATATCCCCATGTCCCCATGTCCCCATATCCCCATGTCCCCATGTCCCCATGTTCCCATGTCCCCATGTCCTCATATCGCCATGTCCCCATGTCCCCATGTTCCCATGTTCCCATGTCCCCATGAACCCATGTCCTCATATCCCCCTGTTCCCATGTCCCCATGTTCCCATGTCACAATGTCCCCATGTCCCCATATCCCCAGGTCCCCATATCCCCATGTCCCCATGCCCCCATGTTCCAATGTCCCCATGTGCCTATGTCCCCAAATCCCCATGTCCCCATGTCCCCATATCCCCATATCCCCATGTCCCGAAATCCCCATGACCCCATGTCCCCATGTTCCCATATCCCCATATTACCATGTCCCCATGTCCCCCTGTCCCCATGTCCCAATGTCCCCATGTCCCCATGTCCCCATGTCCCCATATCCCCATTTGCCCATGTCACCATGTCCCCATTTGCCCATGTCCCCATATCACCATGTCCCCATATCCCCATGTCCCCATGTCCCCATGTCCCCATGTCCCCATATCCCCATGTCCCCATGTCCCCCTGTCTCCCTGACTCCATGTCCCCATGTCTGCTTGTCCCTGTGTCCCCATGTCCCCATATCCCTGTGTTCCCGTGTCCCCATATCCCTCTGTCCCCATGTTTCCATATCCCTTTGTCTCCATGTCCCCATGTCCCCATATCACTGTGTTCCCGTGTCCCCATATCCCTCTGTCCCCATGTTTCCATATCCCTTTGTCTCCATATCCCCATGTCCACATATCCCTCTGTCCCCATGTTTCCATATCCCTTTGTCCCCATGTCCCCATGTCCCAATGTCCCCATGTCCCCATGTCCCCATGTCCCCGTGTCCCCATGTCTCCATGTTCCCGTGTCCCCATGTCCACATGTCTCCATGTCCCCGTGTTCCCGTGTCCCCATTTCCCTATGTCAGGTGTCCCCATATCCCCATGTCCACATGTCCCCATGTCCCCATGTTCCCATGACCTATGTCCCCATGTCCCCATGCCCCCATATCCCCATGTCCCCATGTCCCCATTTTACCATGTCCCCATGTTCCCATATCCCCATTTCCCCATGTCCCCATATCCCCATGTCCCCATATCCCCATGTCCCCATGGCCCCATGTCCCCATGACCCCATGTCCCCACATCCCCATGTCCCCATGTCCCCATATTCCCATGTCCCCATGTCCCCATATCACCATGTCCCCATGTCCCCATATCCCCATGTCCCCATGTCCCCATGTCTCCATATCCCCATTTCCCCATGTCCCCATGTCCCCAAATCCCAATATCCCCATGTGCCCATGTCCCCATATCCCCATATCCCCATTTGCACATGTCCTCATGTCCCCATTTGCCCATGTCCCCATGTTCCCATTTGCCCATGTCCCCATATCACCATGTCCCCATATCCCCATGTTTCCATATCCCTGTGTCTCCATGTCCCCATGTCCCCATATCGATGTGTTCCCGTGTCCCCATATCTCTGTGTTCCCATGTCCCCATGTCTGCGTATCCCTGTGTCCCCATGTCCCCATATCCCTGTGTCCCCATGTCCCCATATCCCTCTGTCCCCATGTTTCCATATCCCTTTGTCTCCATGTCCCCATGTCCCCATATCCCTGTGTTCCCGTGTCCCCATATCCCTCTGTCCCCATGTTTCCATATCCCTTTGTCTCCATGACCCCATGTCCTCATATCCCTCTGTCCCCATGTTTCCATATCCCTTTGTCCCCATGTTCCCATGTCCCCATGTCCCCATATCCCCATGTCCCCATGTCCCCATGTCCCCATGTCGCCGTGTCCCCATGTCCCCATGTCCGCGTGTCCCCGTGTCCCCATGTATCCATGTCCCTGTGTCCCCGTGTCCCCATATCCCATGTCCCCGTGTCCCCATGTCCCCGTCTCCACGTGTCCTCGTGTCCCCGTGTCCCCATGTCCCCGTGTCCCCTTGTCCTCGTGTCACCGTGTCCCCATATCCCCATGTCCCCGTGTCCTCATGTCCATGTGTCCCCATGTCCCCATGTCCCCGTGTCCCCATGTCTCCATGTCCCCGTGTCCCCATGTCTCCATCTCCCCGTGTCCCCATGTCTCCATGTCCCCGTGTCCGCGGGTCCCCATGTCCCCGTGTCACCATATCACCATGTCCCCATATCCCCATGTCCACATATTCGCATGTCCCCATATCCCCATGTCCCCATATCACCATGTCCCCATATCCCCATGTCCCCGTGTCCCCGTGTCCCCATATCCCCATGTCCCCATATCCCAATGTCCTATTATCCCCATGTCCCCATATCCCCATGTCCCCATATCCCTGTGTTCCTCTGTCCCCATGCCTCCATATCCCCATGTCCACATATCCCCATGTCCCCATGTCCCCATGTCCCCATGTCCCCATATCCCCATGTCCCCATGTCCACATGTCCCCATGTCCCCATATCCCCATGTCTCCATATCCACATTTGCCCATGTCCCCATAACCCCATATCCCCATGTCACCATGTCCCCATATCCCCATATCCCCATATCCCCAGGTCCCCATGTCACCATATCCCCTTGTCCCCATGTCCCCATGTCCCCATGTCCCCAAATCCCCATATCCCCATATCCCCATATCCCGATGTCCCCATGTTCCTATGTCCCCATGTCCCCAAATCCCCATATCCCCATATCCCCATATCCCGATGTCCCCATGTCCCCATGTACCCATGTCCCCATGTCCCCATGCACCCATGTCCCCATGTTCCTATATCCCCATGTCCCCATGTCCTCATATCCACATGTTCCCATGTCCCCATGTCCCCATGTCCCCATGTCCTACTATCCCCATGTCCCCATATCCGCATGTCCCCATGTCCTCATATCCCCATGTACCCATGTCCCCATGTCCCTATATCCCCTTATCCCCATGTCCCCATGTCCCCATATCCTCGTGTCCCCATATCCCCATGTTCGCATGTCCCCATATCCCCATGTCACGATGTCCCCATGTCCCCATGTCCCCAAATCCCCATATCCCCATATCACCATATGCCGATGTCCCCATGTCCCCATGTCCCCATGTCCTCATATCCCCATGTCCCCATGTCCCCATGTTCCCATGTCCCCATGTCCCCATATCCCCATGTCCCCATATCCCCATGTCCTCATGTCCCCATGTCCCCATGTCCCCATGTCCCCATGTTCCCATGTCCCCATGTCCCCATATCGCCAAGTCCCCATGTCCCCATAACCCCATTTGCCCATGTCCCCATGTCCCCATTTGCCCATGTCCCCATATCACCATGTCCCCATATCCCCATGTCCCCATGTCCCATGTCCCATGTCCCCATGTCCCCATGTCCCCATATCCCCATGTCCCCATGTCCCCATGTGCCCATGTCCCCATGTCCCCCTGTCACCCTGACTCCATGTCCCCAAGACCCATATCCCTGTGTCCCCAGGTTTCCATATCCCTGTGTCTCCATGTCCCCATGTCCCCATATCTATATGTTCCCGTGTTCCCATATCTCTGTGTCCCCATGTCCCCATGTCCCCATATCTATGTGTTCCCGTGTCCCCATATCTCTGTGTCCCCATGTCCCCATGTCTGCGTATCCCTGTGTCCACGTGTCCCCATATCCCTTTGTCCCCATGTCCCCATATCTCTGTGTCCCCATGTCCCCATCTCCCCATATCAATGTGTTCCCGTGTCCCCATATCTCTGTGGCCCCATGTCCCCATGTCTGCTTGTCCCTGTGTCCCCATGTCCCCATATCCCTGTGTTCCCGTGTCCCCATATCCCTCTGTCCCCATGTTTCCATATCCCTTTGTCTCCATGTCCCCATGTCCCCATATCACTGTGTTCCCGTGTCCCCATATCCCTCTGTCCCCATGTTTCCATATCCCTTTGTCTCCATATCCCCATGTCCACATATCCCTCTGTCCCCATGTTTCCATATCCCTTTGTCCCCATGTCCCCATGTCCCAATGTCCCCATGTCCCCATGTCCCCATGTCCCCGTGTCCCCATGTCTCCATGTTCCCGTGTCCCCATGTCCACATGTCTCCATGTCCCCGTGTTCCCGTGTCCCCATTTCCCTATGTCAGGTGTCCCCATATCCCCATGTCCACATGTCCCCATGTCCCCATGTTCCCATGACCTATGTCCCCATGTCCCCATGCCCCCATATCCCCATGTCCCCATGTCCCCATTTTACCATGTCCCCATGTTCCCATATCCCCATTTCCCCATGTCCCCATATCCCCATGTCCCCATATCCCCATGTCCCCATGGCCCCATGTCCCCATGACCCCATGTCCCCACATCCCCATGTCCCCATGTCCCCATATTCCCATGTCCCCATGTCCCCATATCACCATGTCCCCATGTCCCCATATCCCCATGTCCCCATGTCCCCATGTCTCCATATCCCCATTTCCCCATGTCCCCATGTCCCCATGTCCCAATATCCCCATGTCCCCATGTCCCCATATCCCCATATCCCCATTTGCACATGTCCTCATGTCCCCATTTGCCCATGTCCCCATGTTCCCATTTGCCCATGTCCCCATATCACCATGTCCCCATATCCCCATGTCTACATGTCCCAATGTCCCAATGTCCCCATGTCCCCATGTCAACATGACCCCACATCCCAATGTCCCCATGTCATCATGTCCCCATGTCCCCATATCCCCATGTCCCCATGTCCGCATGTCCCCACATCCCCATGTCCCCATGTCCCCATGTCCCCATTTGCCCATGTCCCCATTTGCCCATGTCCCCATATCACCATGTCCCCATGTCCCCATGTCCCATGTCCCCATGTCCACATTTCCCCATTTCCCCATTTGCACATATCCCCATTTGCCCATGTCCCAAGTTGGCCATATCCCCATATCCCCATGTCGCTATATCCCCATATCCACATGTTCCCATGTCCCCATGTCCCCATGTCCACATGTCCACTTGTCCCCATTTGCCCATGTCCCTATTTGCACATATCCCCATGTCCCCATGTCCCCATATCCCCATGTCCCCATGTCCCCATGTTCCCATGTCCCCATGTCCTCATATCGCCATGTCCCCATGTCCCCATGTTCCCATGTTCCCATGTCCCCATGAACCCATGTCCTCATATCCCCCTGTTCCCATGTCCCCATGTTCCCATGTCACAATGTCCCCATGTCCCCATATCCCCAGGTCCCCATATCCCCATGTCCCCATGCCCCCATGTTCCAATGTCCCCATGTGCCTATGTCCCCAAATCCCCATGTCCCCATGTCCCCATATCCCCATATCCCCATGTCCCGAAATCCCCATGACCCCATGTCCCCATGTTCCCATATCCCCATATTACCATGTCCCCATGTCCCCCTGTCCCCATGTCCCAATGTCCCCATGTCCCCATGTCCCCATGTCCCCATATCCCCATTTGCCCATGTCACCATGTCCCCATTTGCCCATGTCCCCATATCACCATGTCCCCATATCCCCATGTCCCCATGTCCCCATGTCCCCATGTCCCCATATCCCCATGTCCCCATGTCCCCCTGTCTCCCTGACTCCATGTCCCCATGTCTGCTTGTCCCTGTGTCCCCATGTCCCCATATCCCTGTGTTCCCGTGTCCCCATATCCCTCTGTCCCCATGTTTCCATATCCCTTTGTCTCCATGTCCCCATGTCCCCATATCACTGTGTTCCCGTGTCCCCATATCCCTCTGTCCCCATGTTTCCATATCCCTTTGTCTCCATATCCCCATGTCCACATATCCCTCTGTCCCCATGTTTCCATATCCCTTTGTCCCCATGTCCCCATGTCCCAATGTCCCCATGTCCCCATGTCCCCATGTCCCCGTGTCCCCATGTCTCCATGTTCCCGTGTCCCCATGTCCACATGTCTCCATGTCCCCGTGTTCCCGTGTCCCCATTTCCCTATGTCAGGTGTCCCCATATCCCCATGTCCACATGTCCCCATGTCCCCATGTTCCCATGACCTATGTCCCCATGTACCCATGCCCCCATATCCCCATGTCCCCATGTCCCCATTTTACCATGTCCCCATGTTCCCATATCCCCATTTCCCCATGTCCCCATATCCCCATGTCCCCATATCCCCATGTCCCCATGGCCCCATGTCCCCATGACCCCATGTCCCCACATCCCCATGTCCCCATGTCCCCATATTCCCATGTCCCCATGTCCCCATATCACCATGTCCCCATGTCCCCATATCCCCATGTCCCCATGTCCCCATGTCTCCATATCCCCATTTCCCCATGTCCCCATGTCCCCAAATCCCAATATCCCCATGTCCCCATGTCCCCATATCCCCATATCCCCATTTGCACATGTCCTCATGTCCCCATTTGCCCATGTCCCCATGTTCCCATTTGCCCATGTCCCCATATCACCATGTCCCCATATCCCCATGTCTACATGTCCCAATGTCCCAATGTCCCCATGTCCCCATGTCAACATGACCCCACATCCCAATGTCCCCATGTCATCATGTCCCCATGTCCCCATATCCCCATGTCCCCATGTCCGCATGTCCCCACATCCCCATGTCCCCATGTCCCCATGTCCCCATTTGCCCATGTCCCCATTTGCCCATGTCCCCATATCACCATGTCCCCATGTCCCCATGTCCCATGTCCCCATGTCCACATTTCCCCATTTCCCCATTTGCACATATCCCCATTTGCCCATGTCCCAATTTGGCCATATCCCCATATCCCCATGTCGCTATATCCCCATATCCACATGTTCCCATGTCCCCATGTCCCCATGTCCACATGTCCACTTGTCCCCATTTGCCCATGTCCCTATTTGCACATATCCCCATGTCCCCATGTCCCCATATCCCCATGTCCCCATGTCCCCATGTTCCCATGTCCCCATGTCCTCATATCGCCATGTCCCCATGTCCCCATGTTCCCATGTTCCCATGTCCCCATGAACCCATGTCCTCATATCCCCCTGTTCCCATGTCCCCATGTTCCCATGTCACAATGTCCCCATGTCCCCAGGTCCCCATATCCCCATGTCCCCATGCCCCCATGTTCCAATGTCCCCATGTGCCTATGTCCCCAAATCCCCATGTCCCCATGTCCCCATATCCCCATATCCCCATGTCCCGAAATCCCCATGACCCCATGTCCCCATGTTCCCATATCCCCATATTACCATGTCCCCATGTCCCCATGTCCCCATGTCCCAATGTCCCCATGTCCCCATGTCCCCATGTCCCCATGTTCCCATGTTCCCATGTCCCCATATCCCCATGTCCCCATGTCCCCATATCCCCATTTGCCCATGTCACCATGTCCCCATTTGCCCATGTCCCCATATCACCATGTCCCCATATCCCCATGTCCCCATGTCCCCATGTCCCCATATCCCCATGTCCCCATGTCCCCCTGTCTCCCTGACTCCATGTCCCCAAGACCCATATCGCTCTGTCCCCAGGTTTCCGTATCCCTGTGTCTCCATGTCCCCATGTACCCATATCTATGTGTTCCCGTGTCCCCATATCTCTGTGTCCCCATGTCCCCATGTCCCCATATCTATGTGTTCCCGTGTCCCCAGATCTATGTGTCCCCATGTCCCCATGTCTGCGTTTCCCTGTGTCCCCGTGTCCCCATATACCTGTGTCCCCATGTCCCCATGTCCGCATATCTATGTGTTCCCGTGTCCCCATATCCCTGTGTCCCCATGTCCCCATCTCCCCATATCAATGTGTTCCCGTGTCCCCATAACTCTGTGGCCCCATGTCCCCATGTCTGCGTATCCCTGTGTCCCCATGTCCCCATATCCCTGTGTTCCCGTGTCCCCATATCCCTCTGTCCCCATGTTTCCATATCCCTTTGTCTCCATGTCCCCATGTCCCCATATCCCTGTGTTCCCGTGTCCCCATATCCCTCTGTCCCCATGTTTCCATATCCCTTTGTCTCCATGTCCCCATGTCCCCATATCCCTCTGTCCCCATGTTTCCATATCCCTTTGTCCCCATGTCCCCATGTCCCCATGTCCCCATGTCCACATGTCGCCATTTCCCCATGTCCCCATGTCCACGTGTCCCCATGTCTCCATGTCCCCGTGTACCCGTGTCCCCATGTCTCCATGTCCCCGTGTCCCCGTGTCCCCATATCCCCATGTCGCCGTGTCCCCATGTCCCCGTGTCCCTGTGTCCTCGTGTCCCCGTGTCCCCATATCCCCATGTCCCCGTGTCCTCATGTCCCTGTGTCCCCATATCCCCATGTCTCCATGTCCCCGTGTCCGCATGTCTCCGTGTCCCCGTGTCCCCATGTCTCCATGTCCCCGTGTCGCCGTGTCCCCGTGTCACAATATCCCCATGTCCCCATATCCCCATGTCCCCATATCCCCATGTCCCCATATCCCCATTTGCCCATGTCCCCATATCCCAATGTCCCCATATCCCCATGTGCCCATGTTCCCATGTCCCCATGTCCCCATTTCCCCATGTCCCCATGTACCCATGTCCCCATGTCCCCATGTCCCCATATCCCCATGTCCCCATATCCACATTTGCCCATGTCCCCATATCCCCATATCCCCATGTCCCCTTTTCCCTTGTCCCCATGTCCCCATGTCCCCATATCCCCATATCCCCATATCCCCATGTCCCCATGTCCCCATATCTATGTGTTCCCGTGTCCCCATATACCTGTGTCCCCATGTCCCCATCTCCCCATTTCAATGTGTTCCCGTGTCCCCATATCTGTGTGGCCCCATGTCCCCCTGTCTGCGTATCCCTGTGTCCCCAGTCACCATATCCCTGTGTTCCCGTGTCCCCATATCCCTCTGTCCCCATGTTTCCATATCCCTTTGTCTCCATGTCCCCATGTCCCCATATCCCTCTGTCCCCATGTTTCCATATCCCTTTGTCCACATGTCCCCATGTCCCCATGTCCCCATGTCCACATGTCCCCATTTCCCCATGTCCCCATGGCCCCGTGTCCCCATGTCCCCGTGTCCCCGTGTCCCCATGTCTCCATGTCCCCGTGTCCCCGTGTCCCAATATCCCCATGTCGCCGTGTCCCCATGTCCCCGTGTCCCTGTGTTCTCGTGTCCCCGTGTCCCCATATCCCCATGTCCCCGTGTCCTCATGTCCCTGTGTCCCCATGTCCCCGTGTCCCCGTGTCCCCGTGTCACAATATCCCCATGTCCCCATATCCCCATGTCCCCATATCCCCATTTGCCCATGTCCCCATATCCCAATGTTCCTATATCCCCATGTGCCCATGTTCCCATGTCCCCATGTCCCCATGTCCCCATATCCCCATGTCCCCATGTCCCCATGTCCCCATATCCCCATATCTCCATGTCCCCATGTCCCCATGTCCCCATGTCCCCATGTCCCCATATCCCCATGTCCCCATATCCACATTTGCCCATGTCCCCATATCCCCATATCCCCATGTCCCCATGTCCCCATATGCCCATATCCCCATATCCCCATATCCCCAGGTCCCCATGTCTCCATATCCCCTTGTCCCCATGTCCCCATGTCCCCAAATCCCCATATCCCCATATCCCGATGTCCCCATGTCCCTATGTCCCCATGTCCACAAATCCCCATATCCCGATATCCCCTCATCCCCATATCCCGATGTCCCCATGTCCCCATGTCCCCATGTCCCCATGTACCCATGTCCCCATGTTCCTATGTCCCCATGTCCCCATGTCCTCATATCCCCATGTTCCCATGTCCCCATGTCCCCATGTCCCCATGTCCTCATATCCCCATTTCCCCATATCCACATGTCCCCATGTCCTCATATCCCCATGTCCACATGACCCCATGTCCCTATATCCCCATATCCCCATGTCCCCATGTTCCCATGTCCCCATGTCCCCATGTCCTCATATCCCCATTTCCCCATATCCACATGTCCCCATGTCCTCATATCCCCATGTCCCCATGACCCCATGTCCCTATATCCCCATATCCCCATGTCCCCATGTTCCCATGTCTCCATATCCCCTTGTCCCCATGTCCCCATGTCCCCAAATCCCCATATCCCCATATCCCGATGTCCCCATGTCCCTATGTCCCCATGTCCACAAATTCCCATATCCCGATATCCCCTTATCCCCATATCCCGATGTCCCCATGTCCCCATGTCCCCATGTTCCAATGTCCCCATGTCCCTATGTCCCCATATCCCCATGTCCCCATGTCCCCATATCCCCTTATCCCCATATCCCCATATCCCCATGACCCCATGTCCACATGTTCCCATGTCCCCAAATCCCCATATCCCCATATCCCCATATCCCCATATCCCGATGTCCCCATGTCCCCATGTCCCCATGTCCTCATATCCCCATGTCCCCATGTCCCCATGTTCCCATGTTCCCATGTCCCCATATCCCCATGTCCTCATATCCCCATGTCCCCATATCCCCATGTCCTCATGTACCCATGTCCCCATGTCCCCATGTCCCTATATTCCCATGTCCCCATGTCCCCATGTTAACATGTCCCCATGTCCCCATATCCCCATATCCCCATGTCCCCATATCCCCATGTCCCCTTATCCCCATTTCCTCATGTCCCCATGTCCCCATGTCCCCATATCCCCATGTCCCCATGTCCCCATGTTACCATGTCCCCATGTCCCCATATCCCCATATCGCCATGTCCCCATGTCCCCATAACCCCATTTGCCCATGTCCCCATGTCCGCATTTGCCCATGTCCCCATATCACAATGTCCCCATATCCCCTTTTGCCCATGTCCCCATGTCCCCATGTCCCCATGTCCCCATGTCCCCATGTCCCCATGTTCCCCAGTCCCCCTGACCCCATGTCCCCAAGACCCATATCCCTGTGTCCCCAGCTTTCCATATCCCTGTGTCTCCATGTCCCCATGTCCCCCTATCTATATGTTCCCGTGTCCCCATATCTCTGTGTCCCCATGTCCCCATGTCCCCATATCTATGTGCTCCCGTGTCCCCAAATCTCTGTCTCCCCATGTCCCCATGTCTGCGTATCCCTGTGTCCCCGTGTCCCCATATCCTTTTGTCCCCATGTCCCCATATCTCTGTGTCCCCATGTCCCCATCTCCCCATTTCAATGTGTTCCCGTGTCCCCATATCTCTGTGGCCCCATGTCCCCATGTCAGGGTATCCCTGTGTTCCCATGTCCCCATATCCCTGTGTTCCCGTGTCCCCATATCCCTCTGTCCCCATGTTTCCATATTCATTTGTCTCCATGTCCCCATGTCCCCATATCACTGTGTTCCCGTGTCCCCATATCCCTCTGTCCCCATGTTTCCATATCCCTTTGTCTCCATGTCCCCATGTCCACATATCCCTCTGTTCCCATGTTTCCATATCCCTTTTTCCCCATGTCCCCATGTCCCCATGTCCCCATGTCCCCATGACCCCGTGTCCCCATGTCTCCATGTTCCCGTGTCCACATGTCCCCATGTCTCCATGTCCCCGTGTCCTCGTGTGCCCATATCCCTATGTCCTGGTGTCCCCATATCCTTATGTCCCCATGTCCCCATGTTCCCATATCCCCATGTCCCCATGTCCCCATGCCCCCATATCCCCATGTCCCCATGTCCCCATGTTCCCATGCCCCCATGTTCCCATATCCCCATTTTCCCATGTCCCCATGTCCCCGTGTCCCCATGTCACCATGTCCCCATGTCCCCATGTCCCCATATCCCCATGTCCCCATGTCCCCATATTCCCATGTCCCCATGTCCCCATATCACCATGTCCCCATGTCCCCATATCCCCATGTCCCCATGTCCCCATGACCCCATATCCCCATTTCCCCATGTCCCCATGTCTCCATATCCCCATGGCCCCATGTCCCCATATCCCCATATCCCCATTTGCACATGTCCACATATCCCCATGTCCCCATGTCCCCATGCCCCCATATCCCCATGTCCCCATGTCCCCATGTTCCCATGCTCCCATGTTCCCATATCCCCATTTTCCCATGTCCCCATGTCCCCATGTCCCCATGTTCCCATGTCCCCATGTCCCCATGTCCCCATGTCCCCATATCCCCATGTGCCCATGTTCACATGTCCCCATGTCCCCATGTCCCCATACCCCCATGTGCCCATGTCCCCATGTCCCCATGTCCCCATATCCCCATGTCCCCATGTCCCCATATCCCCATGTCCCCATATCCACATTTGCCCATGTCCCCATATCCCCATATCCCCATGTCCCCATGTCCCCATGTCCCCATATCCCCATATCCCTATATCCCCAGGTCCCCATGTCACCATATGCCCTTGTCCCCATGTCCCCATGTCCCCAAATCCCCATATCCCCATATCCCGATGTCCCCATGTTCCTATGTCCCCATGTCCCCAAATCCCCATATCCCCATATCCCCTTATCCCCATATCCCGATGTCCCCATGTCCCCATGTCCCCATGTCCCCATGTCCCCATGTCCCCATGTACCCATGTCCCCATGTTCCTATGTCCCCATGTCCCCATGTCCTCATATCCCCATGTTGCCATGTCCCTATGTCCCCATGTCCCCATGTCCTCATATCCCCATGTCCCCATATCCACATGTCCCCATGTCCTCATATCCCCATGTCCCCATGTCCCCATGTCCTCATATCCCCATGTCCCCATGTCCCCATGTCCCTATATCCCCATATCCCCATGTCCCCATGTCCCCATATTCCCATGTCCCCATATCCCCATGTTCGCATGTCCCCATATCCCCATATCCCCATGAACCCATGTCTCCATTTGCCCATGTCCCCATGTCCCCATTTGCCCATGTCCCCATGTCCACATGACCCCACATCCCCATGTCCCCATGTCACCATGTCCCCATGTCCCCATATCCCCATGTCCCCATGTGCGCATGTCCTCACATCCCCATGTCCCCATGTCCCCATGTCCCCATGTCCCCATTTGCCCATGACCCCATTTGCCCATGTCCCCATATCACCATGTCCCCATGTCCCCATGTCCCCATGTCCCCATGTCCCCATGTCCCCATGTCCCCATGTTCCCATGTTTCCATGTCCCCATGTCCCCATGTCCTCATATGCCCATGTCCCCATGTCCCCATGTTCCCTTGTCCCCATATCCCATTATCCCCAGGTCCCCATATCCCCATGTCCCCATGTCCCCATGTTCCAATGTCCCCATGTCCCTATGTCCCCATATCCCCATGTCCCCATGTCCCCATATCCCCATATCCCCATGTCCCCATATCCCCATGACCCTATGTCCCCATGTTCCCATGTCCCCAAATCCCCATATCCCCATATCCCCATATCCCCATATCCCCATATCGCGATGTCCCCATGTCCCCATGTCCCCATGTCCTCATATCCCCATGTCCCCATGTCCCCATGTTCCCATGTCCCCATATCCCCATATCCCCATGTCCCCATATCCCCATATCCCCATATCCCCATGTCCTCATGTCCCCATGTCCCCATGTCCCCATGTCCCCATATCCCCATGTCCCCATGTCCCCATGTTCCCATGTCCCCATGTCCCCATGTCCCCATATCGCCAAGTCCCCATGTCCCCATAACCCCATTAGCCCATGTCCCCATGTCCCCATTTGCCCATGTCCCCATATCACCATGTCCCCATATCCCCTTGTCCCCATGTCCCCATGTCCCCATGTCCCCATATCCACATGTCCCCATGTCCCCATGTTCACCAGTCCCCCTGACCCCATGTCCCCAAGACCCATATCCCTGTGTCCCCAGCTTTCCATATCCCTGTGTCTCCATGTCCCCATGTCCCCATATCTATATGTTCCCGTGTCCCCATATCTCTGTGTCCCCATGTCCCCATGTCCCCATATCTATGTGTTCCCGTGTCCCCATATCTCTGTGTCCCCATGTCCCCATGTCTGCGTATCCCTGTGTCCCCGTGTCCCCATATCCCTTTGTCCCCATGTCCCCATATCTCTGTGTCCCCATGTCCCCATCTCCCCATTTCAATGTGTTACCGTGTCCCCATATTTCTGTGGCCCCATGTCCCCATGTCTGGGTATCCCTGTGTCCCCATGTCCCCATATCCCTGTGTTTCCGTGTCCCCATATCCCTCTGTCCCCATGTTTCCATATTCCTTTGTCTCCATGTCCCCATGTCCCCATATCACTGTGTTCCTGTGTCCCCATATCCCTCTGTCCACATGTTTCCATATCCCTTTGTCTCCATGTCCCCATGTCCACATATCCCTCTGTCCCCATGTTTCCATATCCCTTTGTACCCATGTCCCCATGTCCCCATGTCCCCATGTCCCCGTGTCCCCATGTTTCCATGTTCCCGTGTCCCCATGTCCCCATGTCTCCATGTCCCGGTGTCCCCGTGTCCCCATATCCCTATGTCACGGTGTCCCCATATCCCCATGTTCCCATGTCCCCATGTCCCCGTGTCCCCATGCCCCCATATCCCCATGTCCCAATGTCCCCATGTTCCCATGCCCCCATGTTCCTATATCTCCATTTTCCCATGTCCCCATGTCCCCATGTCCCCATGTCCCCATGTCCCCATGTCCCCATGTCCCCATATCCCCATATCCCCATATTCCCATGTCCCCATGTCCCCATATCACCATGTCCCCATGTCCCCATATCCCCATGTCCCCATGCCCCATGTCCCCATATCCCCATTTCCCCATGTCCCCATGTCTCCATATCCCCATGTCCCCATGTCCCCATATCCCCATATCCCCATTTGCACATGTCCCCATATCCCCATTTGCCCATGTCCCCATGTCCCCATTTGCCCATGTCCCCATATCACCATGTCCCCATATCCCCATGTCTACATGTCCCAATGTCCCAATGTCCCCATGTCACTTTGTCCCCATGTCCCCATATCCCCATGTCCCCATGTCCGCATGTCCCCACATCCCCAATGTCCCCATGTCCCCATGTCCCCATTTGCCCATGTCCCCATTTGCCCATGTCCCCATATCACCATGTCCCTATGTCCCCATGTCCCCATGTCCCCATGTCCCCATTTCCCCATTTCCCCATTTGCACATATCCCCGTGTCCCCATGTCCCAATTTGGCCATATCCCCATATCCCCATGTCGCCATATCCCCATATCCCCATGTCCCCATGTCCCCATTTCCTCATATCCCCATGTCCCCATGTCCCCATGTTCCCATGTTTCCATGTCCCCATGTCCCCATGTCCTCATATCCCCATGTCCCCATGTCCCCATGTTCCCATGACCCCATGTCCCCATATCCCATTATCCCCAGGTCCCGATATCCCCATGTCCCCATGTCCCCATGTTCCAATGTCCCCATGTCCCCATGTCCTCATATCCCCATGTCCCCATGTTCCCATGTTCCCATGTTCCCATGTCCCCATGTCCCCATGTCCCCATGTTCCCATGTCGCCATGTCCCCGTATCCCATTATCCCCAGGTCCCCATATCCCCATGTCCCCATGTCCCCATGTTCCAATGTCCCCATGTCCCTATGTCCCCATATCCCCATGTCCCCATGTCCCCATATCCCCATATCCCCATGTCCCCATATCCCCATGACCCCATGACCCCATATCACCATGTCCCTATGTTCCCATGTCCCCATGTCCCAATGTCCCCATGTCCCCATGTCCCCATGTTCCCATGTCCTCATGTCCCCATATCCCCATTTGCCCAAGTCCCCATGTCCCAATATCACCATGTCCCCATATCCCCATGTCCCCATGTCCCCATGTCCACATGCCCAGATGTCCCCATATCCCCATGTCCCCATGTCCCCATGTCCGCCTGTCCCCCTGACCCCATGTCCCCAAGACCCATATCCCTGTGTCCCCAGGTTTGCATATCCCTGTGTCTCCATGTACCCATGTCCCCATATCTATGTGTTCCCGTGTCCTCATATCTCTGTGTCCCCATGTCCCCATGTCCCCGTATATATGTGTTCCCGTGTCCCCATATCTCTGTGTCCCCATTTCCCCATGTCTGCGTTTCCCTGTGTCCCCGTGTCCCCTTATCCCTGTGTCCCCATGTCCCCATGTCCCCATATCTATGTGTTCCCGTGTCCCCATGTCCCTGTGTCCCCATGTCCCCATCTACCCATATCAATGTGTTCCCGTGGCCCATATCTCTGTGTCCCCATGTCCCCATGTCTGCGTATCGCTGTGTCCCCATGTCCCCTTATCCCTGTGTTCCCGTGTCCCCATATCCCTCTGTCCCCATGTTTCCATATCCCTTTGTCTCCATGTCCCCATGTCCCCATATCCCTGTGTTCCCGAGTCCCCATATCCCTCTGTCCCCATGTTTCCATATCTCTTTGTCCCCATGTCCCCATGTCCCCATGTCCCCATGTCCCCATGTCCCCATGTCCCCATGTCCCCATATCCCTCTGTCCCCATGTTTCCATATCCCTTTGTCCCCATGTCCCCATGTCCACATGTCCCCATGTCCCCATGTCCCCATGTCCCCGTGTCCCCATATCCCCATTTCGCCGTGTCCCCATGTCCCCGTGTCCCCGTGTCGTCGTGTCCCCGTGTCCCCATATCCCCATGTCCCCGTGTCCTCATGTCCCTGTGTCCCCATGTCCCCATGTCTCCATGTCCCCGTGTCCGCATGTCTTCGTGTCCCCGAGTCCCCATGTCTCCATGTCCCCGTGTCCCCGGGTCCCCGTGTCCCCGTGTCCCCGTGTCACCATATCCCCATGTCCCAATATCCCCATGTCCCCATATCCCCATGTCCCCATATCACCATGTTCCCATATCCCCATGTCCCCATATCACTATGTCCCCATATCCCCATGTCCCCGTGACCCCGTGTCCCCATATCCCCATGTCCCCATATCCCCATGTCCACATATCCCCATGTCCCCATATCCCTGTGTTCCTCTGTCACCATGTCTCCATATCCCTGTGTTCCTCTGTCCCCATGTCTCCATATCCCTGTGTCCCCATATCCCCGTGTCCCCATGTCCCCATATCCCTGTGTTCCTCTGTCCCCATGTTTCCATATCCCCGTGTCCCCATTTCCTCATATCCCTGTGTCCCCATGTCCCCATATCCCCGTGTCCCCATATCCCCGTGTCCCCATATCCCTGTATCCCCAATTCCCCATGTCCCCATATCCCCGTGTCCCCATAGCCCCGTGTCCCCAAGTCTCCATGTCCCCAAGTCCCCATGTCCCCAAGTCCCCATGTCCCCATTTGCCCATGTCCACTTATCCCCGTGTCCCCCAGCCGCCATGTCCCCAAGTCCCCATGTCCCCATGTCCCCATGTCCCCATGTCCCCATATCCCCATATACCCATGTCCCGGTTTCCCCGTGTCCCCATATCCCCATGTCCCCTATCCCCATGTCCTATTATCCCCATGTCCCCATATCCGCATGTCCCCATATCCCTGTGTTCCTCTGTCCCCATTCCTCCATATCCCCATGTCCACATCTCCCCATGTCACCATATCCCTGTGTTCCTCTGTCAACATTTCTCCATATCCCTGTGTTCCGCTGTCCCCATGTCTCCATATCCCTGTGTCCCCATATCCCCGTGTGCCCATGTCCCCATATCCCTGTGTTCCTCTGTCCCCATGTCTCCATATCCCCGTGTCCCCATTTCCCCATATCCCTGTGTCCCCATGTCCCCATATTCCTGTGTCCCCATATCCCCCTGTCCCCATATCCCCGTGTCACCATATCCCTGTATCCCCAAGTCCCCATGTCCCCATATCCCCGTGTCCCCATATCCCCGTGTCCCCAAGTCCCCATGTCCCCACGTCCCCATGTCCCCAAGTCCCCATGTCCCCATTTGCCCATGTCCACATATCCCCGTGTCCCCAAGCCGCCATGTCCACTAGTCCCCATGTCCCCATGTCCCCATATCCCCATTTGCCCATGTCCCCATATCCCCATATCCCCATTTGCACATGTCCCCATGTCCCCATGTCCCAATATCCCCATTTGCCCATGTTCCCATGTCCCCATGTCCCCACGTCCCCATGTCCCCATATCCCCATGTCCCCATATCCCCATTTGCCCATGTCCCCATATCCCTATTTGCCGATGTCCCCATATCCCAATGTTCACATATCCCCATGTGCCCATGTTCCCATGTCGCCATGTCCCCATGTCCCCATATCCCCATTTCCCCATGTCCCCATGTCCCCATGTCCCCATGTCCCCATATACCCATGTCCCCATGTTCCTATGTCCCCATGTCCCCATGTCCTCATATCCCCAAGACCCCTGTCCCCATGTCCCCATATTCCCATGTCCCCATGTCCTCATATCCGCATGTCCCCATGTCCCCATGTTCCCATGTCCCCATATCCCCATATTCCCATGTCCCCATGTCCCCATATACCCATGTCCCCATATCCCCATGTTCGCATGTCCCCATATCCCCATGTCCCCATGTCCCCATTTTCCCATGTCCCCAAATCCCCCTGTCCCCATGTCCCCATATCCCCATGTCCCCTTGTCCTCATATCCCCATGTCCCCATGTCCCCATGTTCCCATGTCCCCATGTCCCCATGTCACCATGTCCCCATGTCCCCATATTCCCATATCCCCATTTGCCCATGTCCCCATATCCACATTTGCCCATGTCCCCATGGCCCCATTTGCCCATGTCCCCATATCATCATGTCCCCATATCCCCATGTCTACATGTCCCCATGTCCTCAGGTCCCCATGTCCCCATGTCCATATGACCTCACATCCCCATGTCCCCATGTCACCATGTCCCAATGTCGCCATATCCCCATGTCCCCATTTGCCCATGTCCCCATGTCCCCATGTCACCATGCCCCCATTTGCCCATGTCCCCATTTGCCGATGTCCCCATATCACCATGTCCCCATGTCCCCATGTCCCCATTTGCACATTTCCCCATTTGCACATATCCCCATTTGCCCATGTCCCAATTTGGCCATATCCCCATATCCCCATGTCGCCATATCCCCATATCCACATGTCCCCATGTCCCCATGTCCCCATGTCCCCATGTTCCCATGTCCCCATGTCCCCATATCCCCATATCCCCATATCCCCATATCCCCATGTCCCCATTTCCCCATGTCCCCATGTCCCCATGTTCCCATGCCCCCATATCCCCATGTCCCTATGTCCCCATATCCCCATGTCCCCATGTCCCCATATCCCCATATCCCGATGTCCCCATGAATCCATGTCCCCATATCCCCATGTCCCCATGTCTCCATATCCTCATGTCCCCATGGCCCCATGTCCCCATGTCCCATATCCCCATGTCCCCATGTCTCCAAATCCCCATGTCCCCATGTCACCATTTCTCCATGTCCCCATGTCCCCATTTGCCCATGTCCCCATTTGCACATATCCACATTTGCCCATGTTCCCATGTCCCCATGTCCCCATATCCCCATGTCCCCATGTCCCCATATCCCCATGTCCCCATATCCCCATGTCCCTATGTCCCCATATCCCCATGTCCCCATTTCCCCATATCCCCATATCCCCATGTCCTCATATCCCCATGACCCCATGTCCCCATGTTCCCATATCACCATGTCCCCATGCCCCCATGTCCCCATGTCCCCATATCCCCATGTCCCCATGTCACCATTTGCCCATGTCCCCATATCCCCATGTCCCCATTTCCCCATGTCCCCATGTCCCCATGTTCCCATGCCCCCATATCCCCATGTCCCTATGTCCCCATATCCCCATGTCCCCATGTCCCCATATCCCCATATCCCGATGTCCCCATGTATCCATGTCCCCATATCCCCATGTCCCCATGTCTCCATATCCTCATGTCCCCATGGCCCCATGTCCCCATGTCCCATATCCCCATGTCCCCATGTCTCCAAATCCCCATGTCCCCATGTCACCATTTCTCCATGTCCCCATGTCCCCATTTGCCCATGTCCCCATTTGCACATATCCACATTTGCCCATGTTCCCATGTCCCCATGTCCCCATATCCCCATGTCCCCATGTCCCCATATCCCCATGTCCCCATATCCCCATGTCCCTATGTCCCCATATCCCCATGTCCCCATTTCCCCATATCCCCATATCCCCATGTCCTCATATCCCCATGACCCCATGTCCCCATGTTCCCATATCACCATGTCCCCATGCCCCCATGTCCCCATGTCCCCATATCCCCATGTCCCCATGTCACCATTTGCCCATGTCCCCATATCATCATGTCCCCATATTCCCATGTCCCCATGTCCCATGTCCCCATGTGCCCATGTCCCCATGTCCCCATATCCCCATGTCCCCATGTCCCCATGTCCCCATGTCACCATGTTCCCATATCCCCATGTCCCCATGTCCCCATATCCCCATTTACCCATGTCCCCATTTGCCCATGTCCCCATTTGCCCATGTCCCCATGTCCCCATGTCACCATGTCCCCATTTACCCATGTCCCCATTTGCCCATGTCCCCATATCACCATGTCCCCATGTCATCATGTCCCCATTTGCCCATTTCCCCATTTGCACATATCCCCATTTGCACATTTCCCATTTTGGCCTTATCCCCATATCGCCATGTTGCCATATCCCCATATCCACATGTCCCCATGTCCCCATGTTCCCATGTCCCCATGTCACCATGTCCTCATGTTCCCATGTTCCCATGTACCCATGTCCCCATTTCCCCATGTCCTCATATCCCCATGTCCCCATGTCCCCATGTTCCCATGTCCCCGTATCCCCATGTCCCCATATCCCCATGTCCCCATGTCCCCATGTTCCCATGTCCCCATATCCCTGTATCCCCAATTCCCCATGTCCCCATATCCCGGTGTCCCCATATCCCCGTGTCCCCAAGTCCCCATGTCCCCAAGTCCCCATGTCCCCAAGTCACCATGTCCACATTTGCCCATGTCCACTTATCCCCGTGTCCCCAAGCCGCCATGTCCCCAAGTCCCCATGTCCTCATGTCCCCATATCCCCATTTGCCCATGTCCCCATATCCCCATATCCCCATTTGCCCATGTTCCCATGTCCCCATGTCCCCATGTTCGCATGTCCCCATATCCCCATGTCCCCATGACCCCATGTTCCCATGTCCCCATGTGCCCATGTCCCCATGTCCCCATGTCCCCATATCCCCATTTGCCCATGTCCCCATGTCCTCATTTGCCCATGTCCCCATATCAACATGTCCCCATGTTCCCATGTCCCCATGTCCCCATGTCCCCATATCCCCATATCCCCATATCCCCATTTCCCCCTGTCCCCCTGACCCCATGTCCCCAAGACCGATATCCCTGTGTCCCCAGGTTTCCATATCCCTGTGTCTCCATGTCCCCATGTCCCCATATCTAAGTGTTCCCGTGTCCCCATATCTCTGTGTCCCCAAGTACCCATGTCCCCATATCGATGTGTTTCCGTGTCCCCATATTTCTGTGTCCCCATGTCCCCATGTCTGCGTATCCCTGTGTCCCCGTGTCCCCATATCCCTGTGTCCCCATGTCCCCATATCTCTGTGTCCCCATGTCCCCATCTCCCAATATCAATGTGTTCCCGTGTCCCCATATCTCTGTGGCCCCATGACCCCATGTCTGCGTATCCCTGTGTCTCCATGTCCCCATATCCCTGTGTTCTCGTGTCCCCATATCCCTCTGTCCCCATGTTTCCATATCCCTTTGTCTCCATGTCCCCTTGTCCCCCTATCCCTGTGTTCCCGTGTCCCCATATCCCTCTGTTCCCATGTTTCCATATCCCTTTGTCTCCATGTCCCCATATCCCCATATCCCTCTGTCCCCATGTTTCCACATCCCTTTGACCCATGTCCCCATGTCCCCATGTCCCCATGTCCCCCTGTCCCCATGTCCCCGTGTCCCCATGTCTCCATGTCCCCGTGTCCCCGTGTCCCCATGTCTCCATGTCCCCGTGTCCCCGTGTCCCCATATCCCCATGTCCCCGTGTCCCCATGTCCCCGTGTCCCCGTGTCCTCGTGTCCCCGTGTCTCCATATCCCCATGTCCCCGTGTACCTCATGTCCCTGTGTCCCCATATCCCCATGTCCCCGTGTCCCCATGTCTCCATGTCCCCATGTCCATATGTCTCCATGTCCCCGTGTCCCCATGTCTCCATGTCCCCGTGTCCCCGGGTCCCCGCGTCTCCGTGTAACCATATCCCCATGTCCCCATATCTCCATGTCCCCATATCCCCATGTCCCCATAACCCCATGTCCCCTTATACCCATGTCCCGGTTTCCCCGTGTCCCCATATCCCCATGTCCCCATATCCCCATGTCCTATTATCCCCATGTCCCCATATCCCCATTTCCCCATATCCCTGTGTTCCTCTGTCCCCATTCCTCCATATCCCCATGTCCACATATCTCCATGTCCCCATATCCCTGTGTTCCTCTGTCAACATTTCTCCATATCCCTGTGTTCCTCTGTCCCCATGTCTCCATATCCCTGTATCCCCATATCGCCGTGTCCCCATGTCCCCATATCCCTGTGTTCCTCTGTCCCCAATTCTCCATATCCCCGTGTCCCCATTTCCCCATTTCCCTGTGTCCCCATGTCCCCATATTCCTGTGTCCCCATATCCCCCTGTCCCCATATCCCCGTGTCCCCATATCCCTGTATCCCCAAGTCCCCATGTCCACATATCCCCGTGTCCCCATTTGCACATGTCCCCATGTCCCCATGTCCCAATATCCCCATTTGCCCATGTTCCCATGTCCCCATGTCCCCATGTCCCCATGTCCCCATATCCCCATGTCCCCATAATCCCATTTGCCCATGTCTCCATATCCCCATTTGCCCATGTCCCCATATCCCAATGTCCCCATATGCCCATGTTCCCATGTCCCCATGTCCCCATGTCCCCATATCCCCATGTCCCATGTCCCCATGTCCCCATGTCCCCATGTCCCCATGTCCCCATATACCCATGTCCCCATGTTCCTATGTACCCATGTCCCCATGTCCTCATATCCCCATGTCCCCCTGTCCCCATGTCCCCATATCCCCATGTCCCCATGTCCTCATATCCGCATGTCCCAATGTCCCCATGTTCCCATGTCCCCATATCCCCATATCCCCATGTCCCCATGTCCCCATTTCCCCATGTCCCCATATCCCCATGTTCGCATGTCCCCATATCCCCATGTCCCCATGTCCCGATGTCCCCATGTCCCCATTTCCCCATGTCCCCAAATCCCCCTGTCCCCATGTCCCCATATCCCCATGTCCCCATGTCCTCATATCCCCATGTCCCCATGTCCCCATGTTCCCATGTCCCCATGTCCCCATATCCACATGTCCCCATGTTCCCATGTCCCCATGTCCCCATGTCCCCATGTCCCCATGTCCACATATCCCTATGTCCCCATGTCCCCATTTTCCCATGTCCCCATGTCCCCATATCACCATGTCCCCATGTCCCCATATCCCCATGTCCGCATGTCCCCATGTCCCCATGTCCCCATGTCCCCATATTCCCATGTCCCCAGGTCCCCATATCCCCATATCCTCATTTGCCAATGTCCCCATATCCCCATTTGCCCATGTCCCCATGTCCCCATTTGCCCATGTCCCCATATCATCATGTCCCCATATCCCCATGTCTACATGTCCACATGTCCTCAGGTCCCCATGTTCCCCTATCCATATGACCTCACATCCCCATGTCCCCATGTCACCATGTCCCCATGTCGCCACATCCCCATGTCCCCATGTCCCCATGTCACCATGTCCCCATGTCCCCATGTCCCCATGTCCCCATGTCCGCATTTGCCCATGTCCACATTTGCCCATGTCCCCATTTGCCCATGTCCCCATGACCCCATGTCACCATGTCCCCATTTGCCCATGTCCCCATTTGCCGATGTCCCCATATCACCATGTCCCCATGTCCCCATGTCCCCATTTGCTCATTTCCCCATTTGCACATATCCCCATTTGCCCATGTCCCAATTTGGCCATATCCCCATATCCCCATGTCGTCATATCCCCATATCCACATGACCCCATGTCCCCATGTCCACATGTCCACATATCCCCATTTGCCTATGTCCCTATTTGCCCATATCCCCATGTCCCCATGTTCCCATGTCCCCATGTCCTCATATCCCCATGTCCACATGTCGCCATGTTCCCATGTCCCCATGTCCTCATGTATTCATGTCCTCATATCCCCATGTCCCCATGTCCCGATGTTCCCATGTCCCCATGTCCCCATATCTCCATATCCCCATGTCCCCATATCCCCATGTCCCCATGTCCCCATGTTCCCATGTCCCCATATCCCCATGTCCCTATGTCCCCATATCCCCATGTCATCATGTCCCCATATCCCCATATCCCCATGTCCCCCTGTCCACATGTCCCCATATCCCCATGTCGCCATGTCTCCATATCCTCATGTCCCCATGTCCCCATGTCCCCATGTCCCATATCCCCATGTCCCCATGTCTCCATATCCCCATGTCCCCATGTCACCATTTCTCCATGTCCCCATGTCCCCATTTGCCCAATTCCCCATTTGCCCATGTCCCCATTTGCACATATCCCCATTTGCCCATATTCCCATGTCCCCATGTCCCCATATCCCCATGTCCCCATGTCCCCATATCCCCATGTCCCCATATCCCCATGTCCCTATGTCCCTATGTCCCCATATCCCCATGTCCCCATTTCCCCATATCCCCATATCCCCATATCACCATGTCCCCATGCCCCCATGTCCCCATGTCCCCATATCCCCATGTCACCATGTCCCCATTTGCCCATGTCCCCATATCACCATATCACCATGTCCCCATGTCCCCATGTCCCCATGTCACCATGTTCCCATATCCCCATGTCCCCATGTCCCCATATCCCCATTTGCCCATGTCCCCATTTGCCCATGTCCCCATTTGCCCATGTCCCCACGTCCCCATGTCACCATGTCCCCATTTGCCCATGTCCCCATTTGCCCATGTCCCCATATCACCATGTCCCCATGTCCCCATGTCCCCATGTCCCCATTTGCCCATTTCCCCATTTGCACATATCCCCATTTTCCCATGTCCCATTTTGACCTTATCCCCATATCCCCATGTCGCCATATCCCCATATCCACATGTCCCCATTTCCACATGTTCCCATGTCCCCATGTCACCATGTCCTCATGTTCCCATGTTCCCATGTCCCCATGTCCCCATTTCCCCATATCCTCATATCCCCATGTCCCCATGTTCCCATGTCCCCATATCCACACGTCCCTATATCCCCATATCCCCATGTCCCCATGTCCCCATATCCCCATATCCCCATGTCCCCATATCCCCATGACCCCAGGTCCCCATGTTCCCATGTCCCCATATCACCATGTACCCATGTCCCCATCTCCCCATGTCCCCATGTCCCCATATCCCCATGTCCACATGTCCCCATGTTCCCATGTCCCCATGTCCCCATATCCCCATGTCCCCATGTCCCCATATCCCCATTTGCCCATGTCCCCATGTCCCCATTTGCCCATGTCCCCATATAACCATGTCCCCATATCCCCATGTCCCCATGTCCCCATGTCCCCATATCCCCATGTCCCCATGTCTCCATATCCCCATGTACCCATGTCCCCAAGTCTCCATTTCCCAATGGCCCCATGTCCCCATGTTCCCATGTCCCCATGTCCCCATATCCCCATGTCCCCATGTCCCCATGTCCCCATGTCCCCATATCCCCATGTCCCCATGTCTCCATATCCCCATGTCCCATGTCCCCATGTCCCCATGTCCCCATGTCCCCATATCCCCATGTCCCCATGTCTCCATATCCCCATGTCCACATGTCACAATTTCCCCATGTCCCCATGTCCCCATGTCCCCATGTCCCCATGTCCCCATGTCTCCATGTCCCCATTTGCACAATTCCCCATTTGCCCATGTCCCCATTTGCCCATATCCCCATGTCCCCATATCACCATTCACCATGTCCCCATGTCCCCATTTGCACATGTCCCCATTTGCACATGTCCCCATTTGCCCATGTTCCCATGTCCACATATCACCATGTCCCCATGTCGCCATGTCCCCATGTCCCCATGTCCCCATGTCTCCATTTGCCAATGTCCCCATTTGCTCATATCCCCATTTGCCCATGTTCCCATGTCCCCATGTCCCCATGTCCCCATATCCCCATGTCCCCATGTCCCCATGTCCCCATGTCCCCATGTCCCCATATCCCCACTTCCCCATGTCCCCATGTTCCCATGTCCTCATGTCCCCATATCACCATGTGCCCATGTCCCCATATCCCCATGTCCCCATGTCCCCATGTCCCCATATCCCCATGTCCCCATGTCCCCATGTCCCCATTTGCACAATTCCCCATTTGCCCATGTCCCCATTTGCCCATATCCCCATGTCCCCATATCACCATTCACCGTGTCCCCATGTCCCCATTTGCACATGTCCCCATTTGCACATGTCCCCATTTGCCCATGTTCCCATGTCCCAATGTCCCCATATCCACATGTCCCCATGTCCCCATGTCCCCATATCCCCATGTCCCTATGTCCCCATATCCACATGTCCCCATTTGCCCATGTCCCCATATAACCATGTCCCCATATCCCCATGTCCCCATGTCCCCATGTCCCCATATACCCATGTCCCCATGTCTCCATATCCCATTTCCCCATGTCCCCATGTCCCCATGTTCCCATGTCCCCATGTCCCCATATCCTCATGTCCCCATATCCCCATGTCCCCATGTCTCCATATCCCCATGTCCCCATGTCTCCATATCCCCTTGTCCCCATGTCCCCATGTCTCCATTTCCCAATGTCCCCATGTCCCCATGTTCCCATGTCCCCATGTCCCTATGTCCCCATATCCCCATGTCCCCATATCCCCATGTCCCCATGTCCCCATATCCCCATGTCCCCATGTCCCCATGTTCCCATGTCCCCATGTCCCCATATCCCCATGTCCCCATGTCGCCATATCCCCATTTGCCCATGTCCCCATGTCCCCATTTGCCCATGTCCCCATATAACCATGTCCCCATATCCCCATGTCCCCATGTCTCCATATCCCCATGTCCCCATGTCTCCATATCCCCATGTCCCCATGTCCCCATGTCTCCATTTCGCAATGTCCCCATGTCCCCATGTTCCCATGTCCCCATGTCCCCATATCCCCATGTCCCCATGTCCCCATTTCCCCATGTCCCCATGTCCCCATATCCCCATGTCCCCATGTCCCCATGTTCCCATGTCCCCATGTCCCCATATCCCCATGTCCCCATATCCCTATGTCCCCATATCCCCATGTCCCCATGTCCCTAATCCCCATATCCCCATGTCCCCATATCCCCATGACCCCATGTCCCCATGTTCCCATGTCCCCATATCACCATGTACCCATGTCCCCAACTCCCCATGTCCCCATGTCCCCATATCCCCATGTCCCCATGTCCCCATGTTCCCATGTCCCCATGTCCCCATATCCCCATGTCCCCATGTCCCCATATCCCTATTTGCCCATGTACCCATGTCCCCATTTGCCCATGTCCCCATATAACCATGTCCCCATATCCCCATGTCCCCATGTCCCCATTTGCCCATGTCCCCATTTGCCCATGTCCCCATGACCCCATGTCACCATGTCCCCATTTGCCCATGTCCCCATTTGCCGATGTCCCCATATCACCATGTCCCCATGTCCCCATGTCCCCATTTGCTCATTTCCCCATTTGCACATATCCCCATTTGCCCATGTCCCAATTTGGCCATATCCCCATATCCCCATGTCGCCATATCCCCATATCCACATGTCCCCATGTCCCCATGTCCACATGTCCACATGTCCCCATTTGCCCATGTCCCTATTTGCCCATATCCCCATGTCCCCATGTTCCCATGTCCCCATGTCCTCATATCCCCATGTCCACATGTCGCCATGTTCCCATGTCCCCATGTCCTCATGTCCTCATGTCCTCATATCCCCATGTCCCCATGTCCCGATGTTCCCATGTCCCCATGTCCCCATATCTCCATATCCCCATGTCCCCATATCCCCATGTCCCCATGTCTCCATGTTCCCATGTCCCCATATCCCCATGTCCCTATGTCCCCATATCCCCATGTCCCCATGTCCCCATATCCCCATATCCCCATGTCCCCATGTCCACATGTCCCCATATCCCCATGTCCCCATGTCTCCATATCCTCATGTCCCCATGTCCCCATGTCCCCATGTCCCATATCCCCATGTCCCCATGTCTCCATATCCCCATGTCCCCATGTCACCATTTCTCCATGCCCCAAGTACCCATTTGCCCAATTCCCCATTTGCCCATGTCCCCATTTGCCCATGTCCCCATGTCCCCATATCATCATGTCCCCATGTCCCCAAGTCCCCATGTCCCCATGTCCCCATTTGCCCATGTCCCCATTTGCACATATCCACATTTGCCCATGTTCCCATGTCCCCATGTCCCCATATCCCCATGTCCCCATGTCCCCATATCCCCATGTCCCCATATCCCCATGTCCCTATGTCCCCATATCCCCATGTCCCCATTTCCCCATATCCCCATGTCCCCATATCACCATGTCCCCATGCCCCCATGTCCCCATGTCCCCATATCCCCATGTCCCCATGTCCCCATTTGCCCATGTCCCCATATCACCATATCACCATGTCCCCATGTCCCCATGTCCCCATGTCACCATGTTCCCATATCCCCATGTCCCCATGTCCCCATATCCCCATTTGCCCATGTCCCCATTTGCCCATGTCCCCATTTGCCCATGTCCCCACGTCCCCATGTCACCATGTCCCCATTTGCCCATGTCCCCATTTGCCCATGTCCCCATATCACCATGTCCCCATGTCCCCATGTCCCCATTTGCCCATTTCCCCATTTGCACATATCCCCATTTGCCCATGTCCCATTTTGGCCTTATCCCCATATCCCCATGTCGCCATATCCCCATATCCACATGTCCCCATGTCCCCATGTTCGCATGTCCCCATGTCACCATGTCCTCATGTTCCCATGTTCCCATGTCCCCATGTTCCTATTTCCCCATGTCCTCATATCCCCATGTCCCCATGTCCCCATGTTCCCATGTCCCCGTATCCCCATATCCCCATGTCCCCATATCCCCATGTCCCCATGTCCCCATGTTCCCATGTCCCCATATCCCCACGTCCCTATATCCCCATATCCCCATGTCCCCATGTCTCCATATACCCATATCCCCATGTCCCCATATCCCCATGACCCCATGTCCCCATGTCCCCATTTGCCCATATCCCCATGTCCCCATATCACCATGTCCCCATGTCCCCATGTCCCCATGTCCCCATGTCCCCATGTCCCCATTTGCCCATGTCCCCATTTGCACATATCCCCATATCCCCATGTCCCCATATCCCCATTTGCCCATGTCCCCATGTCCCCATTTGCCCATGTCCCCATATAACCATGTCCCCATATCCCCATGTCCCCATGTCCCCATGTCCCCATGTCCCCATATCCCCATGTCCCCATGTCTCCATATCCCCATGTCCCCATGTCCACATGTCTCCATTTCATAATGTCCCCATGTCCCCATGTTCCCATGTTCCCATGTCCCCATATCCCCATGTCCCCATGTCCCCATGTCCCCATGTCCCCATATCCGCATGTCCCCATGTCTCCATATCCCCATGTCCCATGTCCCCATGTCCCCACGTCCCTATATCCCCATATCCCCATGTCCCCATGTCTCCATATACCCATATCCCCATGTCCCCATATCCCCATGACCCCATGTCCCCATGTTCCCATGTCCCCATATCACCATGTACCCATGTCCCCATCTCCCCATGTCCCCATGTCCCCGTATCCCCATGTCCCCATGTCCCCATGTTCCCATGTCCCCATGTCCCCATATCCCCATATCCCCATGTCCCCATATCCCCATTTGCCCATGTCCCCATGTCCCCATTTGCCCATGTCCCCATATAACCATGTCCCCATATCCCCATGTCCCCATGTCCCCATGTCCCCATATCCCCATGTCCCCATGTCTCCATATCCCCATGTCCCCATGTCCCCATGTCTCCATTTCATAATGTCCCCATGTCCCCATGTTCCCATGTTCCCATGTCCCCATATCCCCATGTCCCCATGTCCCCATGTCCCCATGTCCCCATATCCCCATGTCCCCATGTCTCCATATCCCCATGTCCCATGTCCCCATGTCCCCATGTCCCCATGTCCCCATATCCCCATGTCCCCATGTCTCCATATCCCCATGTCCCATATCACCATGTCCCCATGTCATCATGTCCCCATTTGCCCATTTCCCCATTTGCACATATCCCCATTTGCACATTTCCCATTTTGGCCTTATCCCCATATCGCCATGTCGCCATATCCCCATATCCACATGTCCCCATGTCCCCATGTTCCCATGTCCCCATGTCACCATGTCCTCATGTTCCCATGTTCCCATGTACCCATGTCCCCATTTCCCCATGTCCTCATATCCCCATGTCCCCATGTCCCCATGTTCCCATGTCCCCGTATCCCCATGTCCCCATATCCCCATGTCCCCATGTCCCCATGTTCCCATGTCCCCATATCCCTGTATCCCCAATTCCCCATGTCCCCATATCCCGGTGTCCCCATATCCCCGTGTCCCCAAGTCCCCATGTCCCCAAGTCCCCATGTCCCCAAGTCACCATGTCCACATTTGCCCATGTCCACTTATCCCCGTGTCCCCAAGCCGCCATGTCCCCAAGTCCCCATGTCCTCATGTCCCCATATCCCCATTTGCCCATGTCCCCATATCCCCATATCCCCATTTGCCCATGTCCCCATGTCCCCATGTCCCCATATACCCATTTGCCCATGTTCCCATGTCCCCATGTCCCCATGTTCGCATGTCCCCATATCCCCATGTCCCCATGACCCCATGTTCCCATGTCCCCATGTGCCCATGTCCCCATGTCCCCATGTCCCCATATCCCCATTTGCCCATGTCCCCATGTCCTCATTTGCCCATGTCCCCATATCAACATGTCCCCATGTTCCCATGTCCCCATGTCCCCATGTCCCCATATCCCCATATCCCCATATCCCCATTTCCCCCTGTCCCCCTGACCCCATGTCCCCAAGACCGATATCCCTGTGTCCCCAGGTTTCCATATCCCTGTGTCTCCATGTCCCCATGTCCCCATATCTAAGTGTTCCCGTGTCCCCATATCTCTGTGTCCCCAAGTACCCATGTCCCCATATCGATGTGTTTCCGTGTCCCCATATTTCTGTGTCCCCATGTCCCCATGTCTGCGTATCCCTGTGTCCCCGTGTCCCCATATCCCTGTGTCCCCATGTCCCCATATCTCTGTGTCCCCATGTCCCCATCTCCCAATATCAATGTGTTCCCGTGTCCCCATATCTCTGTGGCCCCATGACCCCATGTCTGCGTATCCCTGTGTCTCCATGTCCCCATATCCCTGTGTTCTCGTGTCCCCATATCCCTCTGTCCCCATGTTTCCATATCCCTTTGTCTCCATGTCCCCTTGTCCCCCTATCCCTGTGTTCCCGTGTCCCCATATCCCTCTGTCCCCATGTTTCCATATCCCTTTGTCTCCATGTCCCCATATCCCCATATCCCTCTGTCCCCATGTTTCCACATCCCTTTGACCCATGTCCCCATGTCCCCATGTCCCCATGTCCCCCTGTCCCCATGTCCCCGTGTCCCCATGTCTCCATGTCCCCGTGTCCCCGTGTCCCCATGTCTCCATGTCCCCGTGTCCCCGTGTCCCCATATCCCCATGTCCCCGTGTCCCCATGTCCCCGTGTCCCCGTGTCCTCGTGTCCCCGTGTCTCCATATCCCCATGTCCCCGTGTACCTCATGTCCCTGTGTCCCCATATCCCCATGTCCCCGTGTCCCCATGTCTCCATGTCCCCATGTCCATATGTCTCCATGTCCCCGTGTCCCCATGTCTCCATGTCCCCGTGTCCCCGGGTCCCCGCGTCTCCGTGTAACCATATCCCCATGTCCCCATATCTCCATGTCCCCATATCCCCATGTCCCCATAACCCCATGTCCCCTTATACCCATGTCCCGGTTTCCCCGTGTCCCCATATCCCCATGTCCCCATATCCCCATGTCCTATTATCCCCATGTCCCCATATCCCCATTTCCCCATATCCCTGTGTTCCTCTGTCCCCATTCCTCCATATCCCCATGTCCACATATCTCCATGTCCCCATATCCCTGTGTTCCTCTGTCAACATTTCTCCATATCCCTGTGTTCCTCTGTCCCCATGTCTCCATATCCCTGTATCCCCATATCGCCGTGTCCCCATGTCCCCATATCCCTGTGTTCCTCTGTCCCCAATTCTCCATATCCCCGTGTCCCCATTTCCCCATTTCCCTGTGTCCCCATGTCCCCATATTCCTGTGTCCCCATATCCCCCTGTCCCCATATCCCCGTGTCCCCATATCCCTGTATCCCCAAGTCCCCATGTCCACATATCCCCGTGTCCCCATTTGCACATGTCCCCATGTCCCCATGTCCCAATATCCCCATTTGCCCATGTTCCCATGTCCCCATGTCCCCATGTCCCCATGTCCCCATATCCCCATGTCCCCATAATCCCATTTGCCCATGTCTCCATATCCCCATTTGCCCATGTCCCCATATCCCAATGTCCCCATATGCCCATGTTCCCATGTCCCCATGTCCCCATGTCCCCATATCCCCATGTCCCATGTCCCCATGTCCCCATGTCCCCATGTCCCCATGTCCCCATATACCCATGTCCCCATGTTCCTATGTACCCATGTCCCCATGTCCTCATATCCCCATGTCCCCCTGTCCCCATGTCCCCATATCCCCATGTCCCCATGTCCTCATATCCGCATGTCCCAATGTCCCCATGTTCCCATGTCCCCATATCCCCATATCCCCATGTCCCCATGTCCCCATTTCCCCATGTCCCCATATCCCCATGTTCGCATGTCCCCATATCCCCATGTCCCCATGTCCCGATGTCCCCATGTCCCCATTTCCCCATGTCCCCAAATCCCCCTGTCCCCATGTCCCCATATCCCCATGTCCCCATGTCCTCATATCCCCATGTCCCCATGTCCCCATGTTCCCATGTCCCCATGTCCCCATATCCACATGTCCCCATGTTCCCATGTCCCCATGTCCCCATGTCCCCATGTCCCCATGTCCACATATCCCTATGTCCCCATGTCCCCATTTTCCCATGTCCCCATGTCCCCATATCACCATGTCCCCATGTCCCCATATCCCCATGTCCGCATGTCCCCATGTCCCCATGTCCCCATGTCCCCATATTCCCATGTCCCCAGGTCCCCATATCCCCATATCCTCATTTGCCAATGTCCCCATATCCCCATTTGCCCATGTCCCCATGTCCCCATTTGCCCATGTCCCCATATCATCATGTCCCCATATCCCCATGTCTACATGTCCACATGTCCTCAGGTCCCCATGTTCCCCTATCCATATGACCTCACATCCCCATGTCCCCATGTCACCATGTCCCCATGTCGCCACATCCCCATGTCCCCATGTCCCCATGTCACCATGTCCCCATGTCCCCATGTCCCCATGTCCCCATGTCCGCATTTGCCCATGTCCACATTTGCCCATGTCCCCATTTGCCCATGTCCCCATGACCCCATGTCACCATGTCCCCATTTGCCCATGTCCCCATTTGCCGATGTCCCCATATCACCATGTCCCCATGTCCCCATGTCCCCATTTGCTCATTTCCCCATTTGCACATATCCCCATTTGCCCATGTCCCAATTTGGCCATATCCCCATATCCCCATGTCGTCATATCCCCATATCCACATGTCCCCATGTCCCCATGTCCACATGTCCACATATCCCCATTTGCCTATGTCCCTATTTGCCCATATCCCCATGTCCCCATGTTCCCATGTCCCCATGTCCTCATATCCCCATGTCCACATGTCGCCATGTTCCCATGTCCCCATGTCCTCATGTATTCATGTCCTCATATCCCCATGTCCCCATGTCCCGATGTTCCCATGTCCCCATGTCCCCATATCTCCATATCCCCATGTCCCCATATCCCCATGTCCCCATGTCCCCATGTTCCCATGTCCCCATATCCCCATGTCCCTATGTCCCCATATCCCCATGTCATCATGTCCTCATATCCCCATATCCCCATGTCCCCCTGTCCACATGTCCCCATATCCCCATGTCGCCATGTCTCCATATCCTCATGTCCCCATGTCCCCATGTCCCCATGTCCCATATCCCCATGTCCCCATGTCTCCATATCCCCATGTCCCCATGTCACCATTTCTCCATGTCCCCATGTCCCCATTTGCCCAATTCCCCATTTGCCCATGTCCCCATTTGCACATATCCCCATTTGCCCATATTCCCATGTCCCCATGTCCCCATATCCCCATGTCCCCATGTCCCCATATCCCCATGTCCCCATATCCCCATGTCCCTATGTCCCTATGTCCCCATATCCCCATGTCCCCATTTCCCCATATCCCCATATCCCCATATCACCATGTCCCCATGCCCCCATGTCCCCATGTCCCCATATCCCCATGTCACCATGTCCCCATTTGCCCATGTCCCCATATCACCATATCACCATGTCCCCATGTCCCCATGTCCCCATGTCACCATGTTCCCATATCCCCATGTCCCCATGTCCCCATATCCCCATTTGCCCATGTCCCCATTTGCCCATGTCCCCATTTGCCCATGTCCCCACGTCCCCATGTCACCATGTCCCCATTTGCCCATGTCCCCATTTGCCCATGTCCCCATATCACCATGTCCCCATGTCCCCATGTCCCCATGTCCCCATTTGCCCATTTCCCCATTTGCACATATCCCCATTTTCCCATGTCCCATTTTGGCCTTATCCCCATATCCCCATGTCGCCATATCCCCATATCCACATGTCCCCATTTCCATATGTTCCCATGTCCCCATGTCACCATGTCCTCATGTTCCCATGTTCCCATGTCCCCATGTCCCCATTTCCCCATATCCTCATATCCCCATGTCCCCATGTTCCCATGTCCCCATATCCACACGTCCCTATATCCCCATATCCCCATGTCCCCATGTCCCCATATCCCCATATCCCCATGTCCCCATATCCCCATGACCCCAGGTCCCCATGTTCCCATGTCCCCATATCACCATGTACCCATGTCCCCATCTCCCCATGTCCCCATGTCCCCATATCCCCATGTCCACATGTCCCCATGTTCCCATGTCCCCATGTCCCCATATCCCCATGTCCCCATGTCCCCATATCCCCATTTGCCCATGTCCCCATGTCCCCATTTGCCCATGTCCCCATATAACCATGTCCCCATATCCCCATGTCCCCATGTCCCCATGTCCCCATATCCCCATGTCCCCATGTCTCCATATCCCCATGTACCCATGTCCCCAAGTCTCCATTTCCCAATGGCCCCATGTCCCCATGTTCCCATGTCCCCATGTCCCCATATCCCCATGTCCCCATGTCCCCATGTCCCCATGACCCCATATCCCCATGTCCCCATGTCTCCATATCCCCATGTCCCATGTCCCCATGTCCCCATGTCCCCATGTCCCCATATCCCCATGTCCCCATGTCTCCATATCCCCATGTCCACATGTCACAATTTCCCCATGTCCCCATGTCCCCATGTCCCCATGTCCCCATGTCCCCATGTCTCCATGTCCCCATTTGCACAATTCCCCATTTGCCCATGTCCCCATTTGCCCATATCCCCATGTCCCCATATCACCATTCACCATGTCCCCATGTCCCCATTTGCACATGTCCCCATTTGCACATGTCCCCATTTGCCCATGTTCCCATGTCCACATATCACCATGTCCCCATGTCGCCATGTCCCCATGTCCCCATGTCCCCATGTCTCCATTTGCCAATGTCCCCATTTGCTCATATCCCCATTTGCCCATGTTCCCATGTCCCCATGTCCCCATGTCCCCATATCCCCATGTCCCCATGTCCCCATGTCCCCATGTCCCCATGTCCCCATATCCCCACTTCCCCATGTCCCCATGTTCCCATGTCCTCATGTCCCCATATCACCATGTGCCCATGTCCCCATATCCCCATGTCCCCATGTCCCCATGTCCCCATATCCCCATGTCCCCATGTCCCCATGTCCCCATTTGCACAATTCCCCATTTGCCCATGTCCCCATTTGCCCATATCCCCATGTCCCCATATCACCATTCACCGTGTCCCCATGTCCCCATTTGCACATGTCCCCATTTGCACATGTCCCCATTTGCCCATGTTCCCATGTCCCAATGTCCCCATATCCACATGTCCCCATGTCCCCATGTCCCCATATCCCCATGTCCCTATGTCCCCATATCCACATGTCCCCATTTGCCCATGTCCCCATATAACCATGTCCCCATATCCCCATGTCCCCATGTCCCCATGTCCCCATATACCCATGTCCCCATGTCTCCATATCCCATTTCCCCATGTCCCCATGTCCCCATGTTCCCATGTCCCCATGTCCCCATATCCTCATGTCCCCATATCCCCATGTCCCCATGTCTCCATATCCCCATGTCCCCATGTCTCCATATCCCCTTGTCCCCATGTCCCCATGTATCCATTTCCCAATGTCCCCATGTCCCCATGTTCCCATGTCCCCATGTCCCTATGTCCCCATATCCCCATGTCCCCATATCCCCATGTCCCCATGTCCCCATATCCCCATGTCCCCATGTCCCCATGTTCCCATGTCCCCATGTCCCCATATCCCCATGTCCCCATGTCGCCATATCCCCATTTGCCCATGTCCCCATGTCCCCATTTGCCCATGTCCCCATATAACCATGTCCCCATATCCCCATGTCCCCATGTCTCCATATCCCCATGTCCCCATGTCTCCATATCCCCATGTCCCCATGTCCCCATGTCTCCATTTCGCAATGTCCCCATGTCCCCATGTTCCCATGTCCCCATGTCCCCATATCCCCATGTCCCCATGTCCCCATTTCCCCATGTCCCCATGTCCCCATATCCCCATGTCCCCATGTCCCCATGTTCCCATGTCCCCATGTCCCCATATCCCCATGTCCCCATATCCCTATGTCCCCATATCCCCATGTCCCCATGTCCCTAATCCCCATATCCCCATGTCCCCATATCCCCATGACCCCATGTCCCCATGTTCCCATGTCCCCATATCACCATGTACCCATGTCCCCAACTCCCCATGTCCCCATGTCCCCATATCCCCATGTCCCCATGTCCCCATGTTCCCATGTCCCCATGTCCCCATATCCCCATGTCCCCATGTCCCCATATCCCGATTTGCCCATGTACCCATGTCCCCATTTGCCCATGTCCCCATATAACCATGTCCCCATATCCCCATGTCCCCATGTCCCCATTTGCCCATGTCCCCATTTGCCCATGTCCCCATGACCCCATGTCACCATGTCCCCATTTGCCCATGTCCCCATTTGCCGATGTCCCCATATCACCATGTCCCCATGTCCCCATGTCCCCATTTGCTCATTTCCCCATTTGCACATATCCCCATTTGCCCATGTCCCAATTTGGCCATATCCCCATATCCCCATGTCGCCATATCCCCATATCCACATGTCCCCATGTCCCCATGTCCACATGTCCACATGTCCCCATTTGCCCATGTCCCTATTTGCCCATATCCCCATGTCCCCATCATCCCATGTCCCCATGTCCTCATATCCCCATGTCCACATGTCGCCATGTTCCCATGTCCCCATGTCCTCATGTCCTCATGTCCTCATATCCCCATGTCCCCATGTCCCGATGTTCCCATGTCCCCATGTCCCCATATCTCCATATCCCCATGTCCCCATATCCCCATGTCCCCATGTCTCCATGTTCCCATGTCCCCATATCCCCATGTCCCTATGTCCCCATATCCCCATGTCCCCATGTCCCCATATCCCCATATCCCCATGTCCCCATGTCCACATGTCCCCATATCCCCATGTCCCCATGTCTCCATATCCTCATGTCCCCATGTCCCCATGTCCCCATGTCCCATATCCCCATGTCCCCATGTCTCCATATCCCCATGTCCCCATGTCACCATTTCTCCATGCCCCAAGTACCCATTTGCCCAATTCCCCATTTGCCCATGTCCCCATTTGCCCATATCCCCATGTCCCCATATCATCATGTCCCCATGTCCCCAAGTCCCCATGTCCCCATGTCCCCATTTGCCCATGTCCCCATTTGCACATATCCACATTTGCCCATGTTCCCATGTCCCCATGTCCCCATATCCCCATGTCCCCATGTCCCCATATCCCCATGTCCCCATATCCCCATGTCCCTATGTCCCCATATCCCCATGTCCCCATTTCCCCATATCCCCATGTCCCCATATCACCATGTCCCCATGCCCCCATGTCCCCATGTCCCCATATCCCCATGTCCCCATGTCCCCATTTGCCCATGTCCCCATATCACCATATCACCATGTCCCCATGTCCCCATGTCCCCATGTCACCATGTTCCCATATCCCCATGTCCCCATGTCCCCATATCCCCATTTGCCCATGTCCCCATTTGCCCATGTCCCCATTTGCCCATGTCCCCACGTCCCCATGTCACCATGTCCCCATTTGCCCATGTCCCCATTTGCCCATGTCCCCATATCACCATGTCCCCATGTCCCCATGTCCCCATTTGCCCATTTCCCCATTTGCACATATCCCCATTTGCCCATGTCCCATTTTGGCCTTATCCCCATATCCCCATGTCGCCATATCCCCATATCCACATGTCCCCATGTCCCCATGTTCGCATGTCCCCATGTCACCATGTCCTCATGTTCCCATGTTCCCATGTCCCCATGTTCCTATTTCCCCATGTCCTCATATCCCCATGTCCCCATGTCCCCATGTTCCCATGTCCCCGTATCCCCATATCCCCATGTCCCCATATCCCCATGTCCCCATGTCCCCATGTTCCCATGTCCCCATATCCCCACGTCCCTATATCCCCATATCCCCATGTCCCCATGTCTCCATATACCCATATCCCCATGTCCCCATATCCCCATGACCCCATGTCCCCATGTCCCCATTTGCCCATATCCCCATGTCCCCATATCACCATGTCCCCATGTCCCCATGTCCCCATGTCCCCATGTCCCCATGTCCCCATTTGCCCATGTCCCCATTTGCACATATCCCCATATCCCCATGTCCCCATATCCCCATTTGCCCATGTCCCCATGTCCCCATTTACCCATGTCCCCATATAACCATGTCCCCATATCCCCATGTCCCCATGTCCCCATGTCCCCATGTCCCCATATCCCCATGTCCCCATGTCTCCATATCCCCATGTCCCCATGTCCCCATGTCTCCATTTCATAATGTCCCCATGTCCCCATGTTCCCATGTTCCCATGTCCCCATATCCCCATGTCCCCATGTCCCCATGTCCCCATGTCCCCATATCCGCATGTCCCCATGTCTCCATATCCCCATGTCCCATGTCCCCATGTCCCCACGTCCCTATATCCCCATATCCCCATGTCCCCATGTCTCCATATACCCATATCCCCATGTCCCCATATCCCCATGACCCCATGTCCCCATGTTCCCATGTCCCCATATCACCATGTACCCATGTCCCCATCTCCCCATGTCCCCATGTCCCCGTATCCCCATGTCCCCATGTCCCCATGTTCCCATGTCCCCATGTCCCCATATCCCCATATCCCCATGTCCCCATATCCCCATTTGCCCATGTCCCCATGTCCCAATTTGCCCATGTCCCCATATAACCATGTCCCCATATCCCCATGTCCCCATGTCCCCATGTCCCCATATACCCATGTCCCCATGTCTCCATATCCCCATGTCCCCATGTCCCCATGTCTCCATTTCATAATGTCCCCATGTCCCCATGTTCCCATGTTCCCATGTCCCCATATCCCCATGTCCCCATGTCCCCATGTCCCCATGTCCCCATATCCCCATGTCCCCATGTCTCCATATCCCCATGTCCCATGTCCCCATGTCCCCATGTCCCCATGTCCCCATATCCCCATGTCCCCATGTCTCCATATCCCCATGTCCACATGTCACCATTTCCCCATGTCCCCATGTCCCCATGTCCCAATTTGCACAATTCCGCATTTGCCCATGTCCCCATTTGCCCATATCCCCATGTCCACATATCACCATGTCCCCATGTCGCCATGTCCCCATGTCCCCATGTCCCCATGTCTCCATTTGCCAATGTCCCCATTTGCACATATCCCCATTTGCCCATGTTCCCATGTCCCCATGTCCCCATGTCCCCATATCCCCATGTCCACATGTCCCCATGTCCCCATGTCCCCATGTCCCCATATCCCCATGTCCCCATGTCCCCATGTTCCCATGTCCTCATGTCCCCATATCACCATGTGCCCATGTCCCCATATCCCCATGTCCCCATGTCCCCATGTCCCCATATCCCCATGTCCCCATGTCCCCATGTCCCCATTTGCACAATTCCCCATTTGCCCATGTCCCCATTTGCCCATATCCCCATGTCCCCATATCACCATGTCACCATGTCCCCATGTCCCCATTTGCACATGTCCCCATTTGCACATATCCCCATTTGCCCATGTTCCCATGTCCCCATGTCCCCATATCCACATGTCCCCATGTCCCCATGTCGCCATATCCCCATGTCCCTATGTCCCCATATCCCCATGTCCCCATTTGCACATGACCCCATATAACCATGTCCCCATATCCCCATGTCCCCATATCCCCATGTCCCCATATACCCATGTCCCCATGTCTCCATATCCCATCTCCCCATGTCCCCATGTCTCCATTTCCCAATGTACCCATGTCCCCATGTTCCCATGTCCCCATGTCCCCATATCCCCATTTGCCCATGTCACCATGTCCCCATTTGCACAATTCCTCATTTGCCCATGTCCCCATTTGCCCATATCCCCATGTCCCCATATCACCATGTCCCCATGTCCCCATGTCCCCATGTCCCCATGTCCCCATGTCCCCATTTGCCCATGTCCCCATTTGCACATATCCCCATTTGCCCATGTCCCCATGTCCCCATGTCCCCATGTCCCCATGCCCCCATGTCCCCATGTCCCCATATCCCCATGTCCCCATGTCCCCATGTTCCCATGTCCTCATGTCCCCATGTCACCATTTCCCCATGTCCCCATGTCCCCATGTCCCAATTTGCACAATTCCGCATTTGCCCATGTCCCCATTTGCCCATATCCCCATGTCCACATATCACCATGTCCCCATGTCGCCATGTCCCCATGACCCCATGTCCCCATGTCTTCATTTGCCAATGTCCCCATTTGCACATATCCCCATTTGCCCATGTTCCCATGTCCCCATGTCCCCATGTCCCCATATCCCCATGTCCCCATGTCCCCATGTCCCCATGACCCCATGTCCCCATATCCCCATGTCCCCATGTCCCCATGTTCCCATGTCCTCATGTCCCCATATCACCATGTGCCCATGTCCCCATATCCCCATGTCCCCATGTCCCCATGTCCCCATATCCCCATGTCCCCGTGTCCCCATGTCCCCATTTGCACAATTCCCCATTTGCCCATGTCCCCATTTGCCCATATCCCCATATCCACATGTCCCCATGTCCCCATGTCCCCATGTCCCTATGTCCCCATATCCCCATGTCCCCATTTGCCCATGTCCCCATATAACCATGTCCCCATATCCCCATGTCCCCATGTCCCCATGTCCCCATATACCCATGTCCCCATGTCTCCATATCCCATTTCCCCATGTCCCCATGTCTCCATTTCCCAATGTCCCCATGTCCCCATATCCCCATGTCCCCATGTCCCCATGTCCCCATGTCCCCATGTCCCTATGTCCCCATATCCCCAAGTCCCCATGTCCCCATGTTCCCATGTTCCCATGTCCCCATATCCCCATGTCCCCATATCCCCATGTCCCCATGTCTAGATATCCCCATGTCCCCATGTCCCCATGTCTCCATTTCCCAATGTCCCCATGTCCCCATGTTCCCATGTCCCCATGTCCCTATTTCCCCATATCCCCATGTCCCCATATCCCCATGTCCCCATGTCCCCATATCCCCATATCCCCATGTCCCCATGTTCCCATGTCCCCATGTCCCAATATCCCCATGTCCCCATGTCGCCATATCCCCATTTGCCCATGTCCCCATATCCCCATGTCCCCATGTCCACATATCCTCATGTCCCCATGTCCCCATGTTCCCATGTCCCCATGTGCCCATATCCCCATGTCCCCATGTCCCCATATCCCCATTTGCCCATGTCCCCATGTCCCCATTTGCCCATGTCCCCATATAACCATGTCCCCATATCCCCATGTCCCCATGTCCCCATGTCCCCATGTCCCCATGTCCCCATGTCCCCATATTTCCATGTCCCCATGTCTCCATATCCCCATGTCCCATTATCCCATGTCCCCATGTCCCCATGTCCCCATATCCCCATGTCCCCATGTCTCCATATCCCCATGTCCACATGTCACCATTTCCCCATGTCCCCATGTCACCATGTCCCCATTTGCACAATTCCTCATTTGCCCATGTCCCCATTTGCCCATATCCCCATGTCCCCATATCACCATGTCCCCATGTCCCCATGTCCCCATGTCCCCATGTCCCCATGTCCCCATTTGCCCATGTCCCCATTTGCACATATCCCCATTTGCCCATGTCCCCATGTCCCCATGTCCCCATGTCCCCATGTCCCCATGTCCCCATATCCCCATGTCCCCATATCCCCATGTCCCCATATCACCATGTCCCCATGTCCCCATATCCCCATTTGCCCATGTCCCCATTTGCACATATCCCGATTTGCCCATGTTCCCATGTCCCCATTTGCCCATATCCCCATGTCCCCATATCACCATGTCCCCATGTCCCCATGTCCCCATGTCCCCATGACCCCATTTGCCCATGTACCCATTTGCACATATCCCAATTTGCCCATGTTCCCATGTCCCCATGTCCCCATGTCCCCATATCCCCATGTCCCCATGTCCCCATGTCCCCATGTCCCCATGTCCCCATGTCCCCATATCCCCATGTCCACATGTCTCCATGTCCCCATGTCCCCATGTCCCCATGACCCCATGACCCCATTTGCCCATGTCCCCATTTGCACATATCCACATTAGCCCATGTTCCCATGTCCCCATGTCCCCATGTCCCCATATCCCCATGTCCCCATGTCCCCATGTCCCCATGTCCCCATGTCCCCATATCCCCATGTCCCCATGTCCCGATATCCTCATGTCCCCATGTCCCCATGTCCCCATGTCCCCATTTGCACATATCCCCATTTGCCCATGTTCCCATGTCCCCATGTCCCCATGTCCCCATATCCCCATATCCCCATGTCCCCATGTCCCCATGTCCCCATGTCCCCATGTCCCCATGTCCCCATATCCCCATGTCCCCATGTCCCCATGTTCCCATGTCCTCATGTCCCCATATCACCATGTGCCCATGTCCCCATATCCCCATGTCCCCATGTCCCCATGTCCTCATATCCCCATGTCCCCATGTCCCCATGTTCCCATGTCCCCATGTCCCCATATCCCTATGTCCCCATATCCCCATGTCCACATGTCCCCATATCCCCATATCCCCATGTCCCCATATCCCCATGACCCCATGTCCACATGTCCCCATATCCCCATATCCCCATGTCCCCATATCCCCATGACCCCATGTCCCCATGTTCCCATGTCCCCATATCATCATGTACCCATTTGCCCATGTCCCCATGGCCCCATTTGCCCATGTCCCCATATAACCATTTCCCCATATCCCCATGTCCCCATGTCCCCATGTCCCCATATCCCCATGTCCCCATGTCTTCATATCCCCATGTCCCCATGTCCCCATGTCTCCATTTCCCAATGTCCCCATGTCCCCATGTTCCCATGTCCCCATGTCCCCATATCCCCATGTCCCCATGTCTCCATATCCCCATGTCCCCATGTCCCCATGTCTCCATTTCCCAATGTCCCCATGTCCCCATGTTCACAAGTCCCCATGTCCCCATGTCCCCATGTCCCCATGTCTACATTTCCCCATGTCCACATGTCCCCATGTTCCCATGTTCCCATGTCCCCATATCCCCATGTCCCCATATCCCTATGTCCCCATATCCCCATGTCCCCATTCCCATATCCACATATCCCCATGTCCCCAGATCCCCATGACCCCATGTCCCCATGTTCCCATGTCCCCATATCACCATGTACCCATGTCCCCATCTCCCCATGTCCCCGTATCCCCATATCCCCATGTCCCCATATCCCCATGTCCCCATGTCCCCATGTACCCATGTCCCCATATCCCCACTTCCCTATATCCCCATATCCCCATGTCCCCATGTCTCCATATACCCATATCCCCATGTCCCCATATCCCCATGACCCCATGTCCCCATGTTCCCATGTCCCCATATCACCATGTACCCATGTCCCCATCTCCCCATGTCCCCATGTCCCCATATCCCCATGTCCCCATGTCCCCATGTTCCCATGTCCCCATGTCCCCATATCCCCATGTCCCCATGTCCCCATATCCCCAATTGCCCATGTCCCCATGTCCCCATTTGCCCATGTCCCCATATAACCATATCCCCATATCCCCATGTCCCCATGTCCCCATGTCCCCATATCCCCATGTCCCCATGTCTCCATATCCCCATGTCCCATGTCCCCATGTCCCCATGTCCCCATGTCCCCATATCCCCATGTCCCCATGTCTCCATATCCCCATGTCCACATGTCACAATTTCCCCATGTCCCCATGTCCCCATGTCCCCATGTCCCCATTTGCCCATGTCCCCATTTGCACATATCCCCATGTCCCCATGTCCCCATTTGCCCATGTCCCCATATAATCATGTCCCCATATCCCCATGTCCCCATGTCCCCATGTCCCCATATCCCCATGTCCCCATGTCCCCATATAACCATGTCCCCATATCCCCATATCCCCATGTCCCCATGTCCTCATGTCCCCATATCCCCATGTCCCCATGTCTCCATATCCCCATGTCCCATGTCCCCATGTCCCCATGTCCCCATGTCCCCATATCCCCATGTCCCCATGTCTCCATATCCCCATGTCCACATGTCACCATTTCCCCATGTCCCCATGTCCCCATGTCCCCATATCCCCATGTCCCCATGTCCCCATGTCCCCATGTCCCCATGTCCCTATGTCCCCATATCCCCATGTCCCCATGTCCCCATGTTCCCATGTCCTCATGTCCCCATATCACCATGTGCCCATGTCCCCATATCCCCATGTCCACATGTCCCCATGTCCCCATATCCCCATGTCCCCATGGCCCATGTCCCCATTTGCACAATTCCCCATTTGCCCATGTCCCCATTTGCCTATATCCCCATGTCCCCATATCACCATGTCCCCATGTCCCCATGTCCCCATGTCCCCATTTGCCCATGTCCCCATTTGCACATATCCCCATTTGCCCATGTTCCCATATCCCCATGTCCCCATATCCACATGTCCCCATGTCCCCATGTCCCCATATCCCCATGTCCCTATGTCCCCATATCCCCATGTCCCCATGTCCCCATATCCCCATGTCCCCATATCCCCATATACCCATGTTCCCATGTCCCCATGTCCCCATATCCCCATGTCCCCATATCCCCATGTCCCCATGTCTCCATATCCCCATGTCCCCATGTCCCCATGTCTCCATTTCCCAATGTCCCCATGTCCCCATGTTCTCATGTCCCCATGTCCCTATGTCCCCATATCCCCATGTCCCCATATCCCCATGTCCCCATGTCCCCATATCCCCATGTCCCCATGTCCCCATGTTCCCATGTCCCCATGTCCCAATATCCCCATGTCCCCATATCGCCATATCCCCATTTGCCCATGTCACCATGTCCCCATTTGCACAATTCCTCATTTGCCCATGTCCCCATTTGCCCATATCCCCATGTCGCCATATCACCATGTCCCCATGTCCCCATGTCCCCATGTCCCCATGTCCCCATGTCCCCATTTGCCCATGTCCCCATTTGCACATATCCCCATTTGCCCATGTCCACATGTCCCCATGTCCCCATGTCCCCATGTCCCCATGTCCCCATGTCCCCATATCCCCATGTCCCCATGTCCCCATGTTCCCATGTCCTCATGTCCCCATGTCACCATTTCCCCATGTCCCCATGTCCCCATGTCCCAATTTGCACAATTCCGCATTTGCCCATGTCCCCATTTGCCCATATCCCCATGTCCACATATCACCATGTCCCCATGTCGCCATGTCCCCATGTCCCCATGTCCCCATGTCTCCATTTGCCAATGTCCCCATTTGCACATATCCCCATTTGCCCATGTTCCCATGTCCCCATGTCCCCATGTCCCCATATCCCCATGTCCCCATGTCCCCATGTCCCCATGTCCCCATGTCCCCATATCCCCATGTCCCCATGTTCCCATGTCCTCATGTCCCCATATCACCATGTGCCGATGTCCCCATATCCCCATGTCGCCATGTCCCCATGTCCCCATATCCCCATGTCCCCGTGTCCCCATGTCCCCATTTGCACAATTCCCCATTTGCCCATGTCCCCATTTGCCCATATCCCCATGTCCCCATATCACCATGTCACCATGTCCCCAAGTCCCCATGTCCCCATTTGCACATGTCCCCATTTGCACATATCCCCATTTGCCCATGTCCCCATATAACCATGTCCCCATGTCTCCATATCCCATTTCTACATGTCCCCATGTCTCCATTTCCCAATGTCCCCTTGTCCCCATGTTCCCATGTCCCCATATCCCCATGTCCCCATGTCCCCATGTTCCCATGTCCCCATGTCCCCATATCCCCATGTCCCCATATCCCCATGTCCCCATGTCTCCATATCCCCATGTCCCCATGTCCCCATGTCTCCATTTCCCAATGTCCCCATGTCCCCATGTTCCCATGTCCCCATGTCCCTATGTCCATATATCCCCATGTCCCCATATCCCCATGTCCCCATGTCCCCATATCCCCATGTCCCCATGTCCCCATGTTCCCATGTCCCCATGTCCCAATATCCCCATGTCCCCATGTCGCCATATCCCCATTTGCACATGTCCGCATATCCCCATTTGCCCATGTCCCCATATAACCATGTCCCCATATCCCCATGTCCCCATGTCCCCATGTCCCCATATCCCCATGTCCCCATGTCTCCATATCCCCATGTCCCCATGTCCCCATGTCTCCATTTCCCAATGTCCCCATGTCCCCATGTTCCCATGTCCCCATGTCCCCATATCCCCATGTCCCCATGTCCCCATGTCCCCATGTCCCCATGTCCCCATATCCCCATGTCCCCATGTACCCATGTTCGCATGTCCCCATGTCCCCATATCCCCATGTCCCCATATCCCTATGTCTCCATATCCCCATGTCCCCATGTCCCCATATCCCCATATTCCCATGTCCCCATATCCCCATAACCCCATGTCCCCATGTTCCCATGTCCCCATATCACCATGTACCCATGTCCCCATCTCCTCATGTCCCCATGTCCCCATATCCTCATGTCCCCATGTCCCCATGTTCCCATGTCCCCATGTCCCCATATCCCCATGTCCCCATGTCCCCATATCCCCATTTGCCCATGTCCCCATGTCCCCATTTGCCCATGTCCCCATATAACCATGTCCCCATATCCCCATGTCTCCATGTCCCCATGTCCCCATGTCCCCATATCTCCATGTCCCCATGTCTCCATATCCCCATGTCCCATTATCCCATGTCCCCATGTCCCCATGTCCCCATATCCCCATGTCCCCATGTCTCCATATCCCCATGTCCACATGTCACCATTTCCCCATGTCCCCATGTCACCATGTCCCCATTTGCACAATTCCTCATTTGCCCATGTCCCCATTTGCCCATATCACCATGTCCCCATATCTCCATGTCCCCATGTCTCCATATCCCCATGTCCCATTATCCCATGTCCCCATGTCCCCATGTCCCCATATCCCCATGTCCCCATGTCTCCATATCCCCATGTCCACATGTCACCATTTCCCCATATCCCCATGTCCCCGTGTCCCCATGTCCCCATTTGCACAATTCCCCATTTGCCCATGTCCCCATTTGCCCATATCCCCATGTCCCCATATCACCATGTCACCATGTCCCCAAGTCCCCATGTCCCCATTTGCACATGTCCCCATTTGCACATATCCCCATTTGCCCATGTCCCCATATAACCATGTCCCCATATCTCCATATCCCATTTCTACATGTCCCCATGTCTCCATTTCCCAATGTCCCCTTGTCCCCATGTTCCCATGTCCCCATATCCCCATGTCCCCATGTCCCCATGTTCCCATGTCCCCATGTCCCCATATCCCCATGTCCCCATATCCCCATGTCCCCATGTCTCCATATCCCCATGTCCCCATGTCCCCATGTCTCCATTTCCCAATGTCCCCATGTCCCCATGTTCCCATGTCCCCATGTCCCTATGTCCATATATCCCCATGTCCCCATATCCCCATGTCCCCATGTCCCCATATCCCCATGTCCCCATGTCCCCATGTTCCCATGTCCCCATGTCCCAATATCCCCATGTCCCCATGTCGCCATATCCCCATTTGCACATGTCCGCATATCCCCATTTGCCCATGTCCCCATATAACCATGTCCCCATATCCCCATGTCCCCATGTCCCCATGTCCCCATATCCCCATGTCCCCATGTCTCCATATCCCCATGTCCCCATGTCCCCATGTCTCCATTTCCCAATGTCCCCATGTCCCCATGTTCCCATGTCCCCATGTCCCCATATCCCCATGTCCCCATGTCCCCATGTCCCCATGTCCCCATGTCCCCATATCCCCATGTCCCCATGTACCCATGTTCGCATGTCCCCATGTCCCCATATCCCCATGTCCCCATATCCCTATGTCTCCATATCCCCATGTCCCCATGTCCCCATATCCCCATATTCCCATGTCCCCATATCCCCATAACCCCATGTCCCCATGTTCCCATGTCCCCATATCACCATGTACCCATGTCCCCATCTCCTCATGTCCCCATGTCCCCATATCCTCATGTCCCCATGTCCCCATGTTCCCATGTCCCCATGTCCCCATATCCCCATGTCCCCATGTCCCCATATCCCCATTTGCCCATGTCCCCATGTCCCCATTTGCCCATGTCCCCATATAACCATGTCCCCATATCCCCATGTCTCCATGTCCCCATGTCCCCATGTCCCCATATCTCCATGTCCCCATGTCTCCATATCCCCATGTCCCATTATCCCATGTCCCCATGTCCCCATGTCCCCATATCCCCATGTCCCCATGTCTCCATATCCCCATGTCCACATGTCACCATTTCCCCATGTCCCCATGTCACCATGTCCCCATTTGCACAATTCCTCATTTGCCCATGTCCCCATTTGCCCATATCACCATGTCCCCATATCACCATGTCCCCATGTCCCCATGTCCCCATGTCCCCATGTCCCCATGTCCCCATTTGCCCATGTCCCCATTTGCACATATCCCCATTTGCCCATGTCCCCATGTCCCCATGTCCCCATGTCCCCATGTCCCCATGTCCCCATGTCCCCATGTTCCCATGTCCTCATGTCCCCATATCACCATGTGCCCATGTCCCCATATCCCCATGTCCCCATGTCCCCATGTCCCCATAACCCCATGTCCCCATTTCACCATGTCCCCATGTCCCCATGTCCCCATATCCCCATTTGCCCATGTCCCCATTTGCACATATCCCCATTTGCCCATGTTCCCATGTCCCCATGTCCCCATGTCCCCATATCCCCATGTCCCCATGTCCCCATGTCCCCATTTGCCCATATCCCCATGTCCCCATATCACCATGTCCCCATGTCCCCATGTCCCCATGTCCCCATGACCCCATTTGCCCATGTCCCCATTTGCACATATCCCCATTTGCCCATGTTCCCATGTCCCCATGTCCCCATGTCCCCATATCCCCATGTCCCCATGTCCCCATGTCCCCATGTCCCCATGTCCCCATATCCCCATGTCCCCATGTCTCCATGTCCCCATGTCCCCATGTCCCCATGACCCCATGACCCCATTTGCCCATGTCCCCATTTGCACATATCCCCATTAGCCCATGTTCCCATGTCCCCATGTCCCCATGTCCCCATGTCCCCATGTCCCCATGTCCCCATATCCCCATGTCCCCATGTCCCCATATCCTCATGTCCCCATGTCCCCATGTCCCCATGTCCCCATGTCCCCATTTGCCCATGTCCCCATTTGCACATACCCCCATTTGCCCATGTTCCCATGTCCCCATGTCCCCATGTCCCCATATCCCCATATCCCCATGTCCCCATGTCCCCATGTCCCCATGTCCGCATGTCCCCATGTCCCCATATCCCCATGTCCCCATGTCCCCATGTTCCCATGTCCTCATGTCCCCATATCACCATGTGCCCATGTCCCCATATCCCCATGTCCCCATGTCCCCATGTCCTCATATCCCCATGTCCCCATGTCCACATGTTCCCATGTCCCCATGTCCCCATATCCCTATGTCCCCATATCCCCATGTCCACATGTCCCCATATCCCCATATCCCCATGTCCCCATATCCCCATGACCCCATGTCCCCATGTTCCCATGTCCCCATATCACCATGTACCCATGTCCCCATCTCCCCATGTCCCCATGTCCCCATGTCCCCATATCCCCATATCCCCATGTCCCCATGTCCCCATGACCCCATGTCCCCATGTTCCCATGTCCCCATATCACCATGTACCCATGTCCCCATCTCCCCATGTCCCCATGTCCCCATGTCCCCATGTCCCCATGTTCCCATGTCCCCATGTCCCCATATCCCCATGTCCCCATTTCGCCATCTCCCCATGTCCCCATATCCCCATGTCCCCATGTCCCCATATCCTCATGTCCCCATGTCCCCATGTCCCCATGTCCCCATGTCCCCATTTGCCCATGTCCCCATTTGCACATATCCCCATTTGCCCATGTTCCCATGTCCCCATGTCCCCATGTCCCCATATCCCCATATCCCCATGTCCCCATGTCCCCATGTCCCCATGTCCCCATGTCACCATATCCCCATGTCCCCATGTCCCCATGTTCCCATGTCCTCATGTCCCCATATCACCATGTGCCCATGTCCCCATATCCCCATGTCCCCATGATCCCATGTCCTCATATCCCCATGTCCCCATGTCCCCATGTTCCCATGTCCCCATGTCCCCATATCCCTATGTCCCCATATCCCCATGTCCACATGTCCCCATATCCCCATATCCCCATGTCCCGCATGTCCCCATGTTCCCATGTCCCCATGTCCCCATATCCGCATGTCCCCATGTCCCCATCTCCCCATGTCCCCATGTCCCCATGTCCCCATGTCCCCATATCCCCATGTCCCCATGTCCCCATATCCTCATGTCCCCATGTCCCCATGTCCCCATGTCCCCATGTCCCCATTTGCCCATGTCCCCATTTGCACATATCCCCATTTGCCCATGTTCCCATGTCCCCATATCCCTATGTCCCCATATCCCCATGTCCACATGTCCCCATATCCCCATATCCCCATGTCCCCATATCCCCATGACCCCATGTCCCCATGTTCCCATGTCCCCATATCACCATGTACCCATGTCCCCATCTCCCCATGTCCCCATGTCCCCATGTCCCCATGTTCCCATGTCCCCATGTCCCCATATCCCCATGTCCCCATATCCCCATTTGCCCATGTCCCCATTTCCCCATATCCCCATGTCCCCATGTCCCCATGTCCCCATATCCCCATGTCCCCATGTCTCCATATCCCCATGTCCCCATGTCCCCATGTCTCCATTTCCCAATGTCCCCATGTCCCTATGTTCCCATGTCCCCATATCCCCATGTCCCCATGTCTCCATATCCCCATGTCCCCATGTCCCCATGTCTCCATTTCCCAATGTCCCCATGTCCCCATGTTCACAAGTCCCCATGTCCCCATGTCCCCATGTCCCCATGTCTACATTTCCCCATGTCCACATGTCCCCATGTTCCCATGTTCCCATGTCCCCATATCCCCATGTCCCCATATCCCTATGTCCCCATATCCCCATGTACCCATCCCCATATCCACATATCCCCATGTCCCCAGATCCCCATGACCCATGTCCCCATGTTCCCATGTCCCCATATCACCATGTACCCATGTCCCCATCTCCCCATGTCCCCGTATCCCCATATCCCCATGTCCCCATATCCCCATGTCCCCATGTCCCCATGTTCCCATGTCCCCATATCCCCACGTCCCTATATCCCCATATCCCCATGTCCCCATGTCTCCATATACCCATATCCCCATGTCCCCATATCCCCATGACCCCATGTCCCCATGTCCACATGTCCCCATATCCCCATATCCCCATGTCCCCATATCCCCATGACCCCATGTCCCCATGTTCCCATGTCCCCATATCACCATGTACCCATGTCCCCATCTCCCCATGTCCCCATGTCCCCATGTCCCCATGTTCCCATGTCCCCATGTCCCCATATCCCCATGTCCCCATGTCCCCATATCCCCATTTGCCCATGTCCCCATTTCCCCATATCCCCATGTCCCCATGTCCCCATGTCCCCATATCCCCATGTCCCCATGTCTCCATATCCCCATGTCCCCATGTCCCCATGTCTCCATTTCCCAATGTCCCCATGTCCCCATGTTCCCATGTCCCCATATCCCCATGTCCCCATGTCTCCATATCCCCATGTCCCCATGTCCCCATGTCTCCATTTCCCAATGTCCCCATGTCCCCATGTTCACAAGTCCCCATGTCCCCATGTCCCCATGTCCCCATGTCTACATTTCCCCATGTCCACATGTCCCCATGTTCCCATGTTCCCATGTCCCCATATCCCCATGTCCCCATATCCCTATGTCCCCATATCCCCATGTACCCATGTCCCCATCTCCCCATGTCCCCATGTCCCCATATCCCCATGTCCCCAGGTCCCCATGTTCCCATGTCCCCATGTCCCCATATCCCCATGACCCCATGTCCCCATATCCCCATTTGCCCATGTCCCCATGTCCCCATTTGCCCATGTCCCCATATAACCATGTCCCCATATCCCCATGTCCCCATGTCCCCATGTCCCCATGTCCCCATATCCCCATGTCCCCATGTCTCCATATCCCCATGTCCCATGTCCCCATGTCCGCATGCCCCCATGTCCCCATATCCCCATGTCCCCATATCTCCATATCCCCATGTCCACATGTCACCATTTCCCCATGTCCCCATGTCCCCATGTCCCCATTTTCACAATTCCTCATTTGCCCATGTCCCCATTTGCCCATATCCCCATGTCCCCATATCACCATGTCCCCATTTCCCCATGTCCCCATGTCCCCATGTCCCCATTTGCCCATGTCCCCATTTGCACATATCCCCATTTGCCCATGTTCCCATGTCCCCATGTCCCCATGTCCCCATATCCCCATGTCCCCATGTCCCCATGTCCCCATGTCCCCATGTCCCCATGTCCCCATGTCCCCATATCCCCATGTCCCTATGTCCCCATGTTCCCATGTCCTCATGTCCCCATATCATCATGTGCCCATGTGTCCATATCCCCATGTCCCCATGTCCCCATGTCCCCATATCCCCATGTCCCCATGGCCCATGTCCCCATTTGCACAATTCCCCATTTGCCCATGTCCCCATTTGCCCATATCCCCATGTCCCCATATCACCATGTCCCCATGTCCCCATGTCCCCATGTCCCCATTTGCCCATTTCCCCATTTGCACATATCCCCATTTGCCCATGTTCCCATATCCCCATGTCCCCATATCCACATGTCCCCATGTCCCCATTTCCCCATATCCCCATGTCCCTATGTCCCCATATCCCCATGTCCCCATTTCCCCATATCCCCATGTCCCCATATCCCCATATCCCCATGACCCCATGTCCCCATGTTCCCATGTCCCCATATCACCATTTCCCCATGTACCCATGTCCCCATGTCCCCATGTCCCCATGTTCCCATGTCCCCATGTCCCCATATGCCCAAGTCCCCATATCCCCATATCGCCATTTGCACATGTCCCCATGTCCCCATTTGCCCATGTCCCCATATCACCATGTCCCCATATCCCCATCTCCCCATGTCTCCATGTCTCCATGTCCCCCTGTCCCCCTGACCCCATGTCCCCAAGAACCATATCCCTGTGTCCCCAGGTTTCCATATCCCTGTGTCTCCATTTCCCCATGTCCCCATATCTATATGTTCCCGTGCCCCCATATCTCTGTGTACCCATGTCCCCATGTCCCCATATCTATGAATTCCCGTGTCCCCATATCTCTGTGTCCCCATGTCCCCATGTCTGCGTATCCCTGTGTCCCCGTGTCACCATATCCATGTGTCCTCATGTCCCCATATCTCTGTGTCCCCATGTCCCCATGTCCCCATATCAATGTGTTCCCGTGTCCCCATATCTCTGTGGCCCCATGTCCCCATGTCTGCGTATCCCTGTGTCCCCATGTATCCATATCCCTGTGTTCCCGTGTCGCCATATCCCTCTGTCCCCATGTTTCCATATCCCTTTGTCTCCATGTTCCCATGTCCCCATATCCCTGTGTTCCCGTGTCCCCATAACCCTCTGTCCCCATGTTTCCCTATCCCTTTGTCTCCATGTCCCCATGTCCTCATATCCCTCTGTCCCCATGTTCCCATATCCCTTTGTCCCCATGTCCCCATTTCCCCATGTCCCCATGTCTCCATGTCCCCGTGTCCCCTTGTCCCCATGTCTCCATGTCCCCGTGTCCCCGTGTCCCCGTGTCCCCATATCCCTATGTCCCCGTGTCCCCATATACCCATGTCCCCATGTCCCCATGTCCCCATGTTCCCATTTCCCCATGTCCCCATGTTCCCATGTCCCCATGTTCCCATATCCCCATTTCCCCATGTCTCCATATCCACATGTCCCCATGTCCCCATGTCCCCATGTCCCCATGTCCCCATATCCTCATATCCCCATGTCCCCATGTCCCCATGTCCCCATATCCCCATGTCCCCATGTCCCCATGTTTCCATGTCCTCATGTCCCCATATCACCACGTCCCCATGTCCCCATATCCCCATGTCCCCATGTCCTCATGTCCCGATATCCCCATTTCCCCATGATCCCATGTCCCCATGTCCTCATATCCCCATGTCCCCATGTCCCCATATCCCCATTTTCACATGTCCCCATATCCCCATTTGCCCATGTCCCCATGTCCCCATTTGCCCATGTCCCCATATCACCATGTCCCTATATCCCCATGTCTACATGTCCCCATGTCCCAATGTCCCCATATCCCCATGTCCACGTGACCCCACATCCCCATGTCCCCATGTAACCATGTTCCCATGTCCCCATATCCCCATGACCCCATGTCCGCATGTCCCCACATCCCCATGTCCCCATGTCCCCATGTCCCCATTTGCCCATGTCCCCATTTTCCCATGTCCCCATTTGCCCATGTCCCCATGTCCCCATGTCACCATGTCCCCATTTGCCCATTTGCCCATGTCCCCATATCACCATGTCCCCATGTCCACATGTCCCCATGTTCTCATGTCCCCATGTCCCCATTTCCCCATCTCCGCTTTTGCACATATCCCCATTTGCCCATGTCCCAATTTGGCCATATCCCCTATCCCCATGTCGCCATATCCCCATATCCACATGTATCCATGTGCCCATGTCCACATGTCCCCATTTGCCCATGTCCCTATTTGCCCATATCCCCATGTCCCCATGTCCCCATATCCCCCTGTCCCCATGTCCCCATGTTCCCATGTCCCCATGTCCCCATGTCCTCATATCCCCATGTCCCCATGTCCCCATGTTCCCATGTTCCCATGTCCCCATGTCTGCATGTCCCCATGTCCTCATATCCCCATGTCCCCATGCCCCCATGTCCTCATATCCCCATGTCTCCATGTCCCCATGTTCCCATGTTCCCATGTCCACATTTCCCCATGTCCCCATGTCCCCATGTCCTCATATCCCCATGTCCCCATGTCCCCATGTTCCCATGTCCCCATGTCCCCATATCCCCATATCCCCAGGTCCCTATATCCCCATGTCCCCATGTTCCCATGTGCCCATGTCCCTATGTCCCCATATCCCCATGTCACCTTATCCCTGTGTTCCTCTGTCCCAATGCTTCCATATCCCCATGTCCACATATCCCCATGTCCCCATATCCCTGTGTTCCTCTGTCACCATGTTTCCATATCCCTGTGTTCCTCTGTCCCCATGTCTCCATATCCCTGTGTCCCCATATCCCCGTGTCCCCATGTCCGCATATCCCGGTGTTCCTCTGTCACCATGTCTCCATATCCCCGTGTCCCCATTTCCCCATATCCCTGTGTCCCCATGTCCCCATATTCCTGTGTCCCCATATCCACCTGTCCCCATATCCCCATTTGCCCATGTTCCCATGTCCGCATGTCCCCATATCCCGATGTCCCCATGTCCCCATGTCCCCATGTCCCCATATCCACCTTTGCCCATGTCCCCATGTCCCCATGTCCCCATGTCCCCATATCCCCATATCCCCATATCCCCATATCCCCATGTCCCCATGTCCACTTATCCCCATGTCCCCATGTCCCCATGTCCCCAAATCCCCATATCCCCATATCCTCATATCCCCATATCCCCATGTTCCCATGTACCAATGTCCCCATGTCCCCAAATCCCCATATCCCCATACCCCCATATCCCCATGTCGCGATGTCCCCATGTCCCCATGTCCCCATGTCCCCATGTCCCCATATACCCATGTCCCCATGTTCCTATGTACCCATGTCCCCATGTCCTCATGTCCCCATGTCCCCATGTCCCCATGTCCCCATATTCCTATGTCCCCATGTCCCCATGTCCCCATGTCCCCATGTCCTCATATCGATATGTACCCATATTCCCATGTCCCCATGTCCTCATATGCCCATGTCCCCATGTCCCCATGTTCCCATGTCCCCTTATTCCCATATCCCCATGTCCCCATGTCCCCATATCCCCATGTCCCCATGTCCCGATGTCTCCATGTCCCCATGTCCCCATGTCCCCAAATCCCCATATACCCATATCCCCATATCCCGATGTCCGCATGTCCCCATGTAATCATATCCCCATGTCCCCATGTCCCCATGTCCCCATGTCCCCATGTCCCCATATGCCCACGTGCCCATATCCCCATGTTCGCATGTCCCCATATCCCCATGTCCTAATGTCCCCATGTCCCCATGTTCCCATGTCCCCATGTCTATATGTCCCCATGCCCCCATATTCCCATGTCCCCATGTCCCCATGTTCCCATGTCCCCATGTCAAATTATCCCCATTTCCCCATGTCCTCATATCCCCATGTCCCCATGTCCAAAAGTCCCCATGTCCCCATGTCCCCATGTCCCCATGTCCCCATGTCCCCATGTTCCCATCTCCCCATGTCCCCATGTCCCCATATCCCCATGTCCCCATGTCCCCATTTACCCATATTAACATGTCCCCATGTCCCCATATCCCCATGTCCCCATGTCCCCATGTCCACATATCTCCATGTCCCCATATCCCCATGTCCCCATGTCCCCATATCCCCATATCCCCATTTGCCCATGTCCCAATTTGGCCATATCCCCATATCCCCATGTCGCCATATCCCCATATCCACATGTCCCCATGTCCACATGTCCACATGTCCACATATCCCCATTTGCCTATGTCCCCATATCACCTTGTCCCCATATCCCCATGTCTACATGTCCCCATGTCCCCAGGTCCCCATGTCCCCATGTTCGCATGTCCCCATATCCCCATGTCCCCATGTCCCCATGTCCCCATGTCCCCATGTTCCCATGTCCCCATGTCCCCATGTCCCCATGCCCCCATATCCCCATGTCCCCATGTCCCCATGTTCCCATGTCCCCATGTCCCCATGTCCCCATTTGCCCATGTTCCCATTTGCCCATTTCCCCATATCACCATGTCCCCCTGTCCCCATGTCCCCATTTGCCCATTTCCCCATTTGCACATATCCCCATTTGCCCATGTCCCAATTTGGCCATATCCCCAGATCCCCATGTCGCCATATCCCCATATCCACATGTCCCCATGTCCACATGTCCACATGTCCACATGTCGTCATGTTCCAATGTTCCCATGTCCCCATGTCCACATGTCCCCATGTCCTCATATCCCCATGTCCACATGTCGTCATGTTGCAATGTTCCCATGTCCCCATGTCCACATGTCCCCATGTCCTCATATCCCCATGTCCCCATGTCCCCATTTTCCCATATCCCCATGTCCCCATATCCCCATATCCCCATATCACCAGATCCCCATGTCCCCATGTCCCCATGTTCCCATGTCCCCATATCCCCATGTCCCTATGTCCCCATATCCCCATGTCTCCATGTCCCCATATCCCCATATCCTCATGTCCCCATATCCCCATGACCCCATGTCCCCATGTTCCCATTTCCCCATATCACCATGTCCCCATGTCCCCATCTCCCCATGTCCCCATGTCCCCATATCCCCATGTCCCCATGTCCCCATGTTCCCATGTCCCCATGTCCTCATGTCCCCATATCCCCATGTCCCCATGTCTCCATATCCCCATGTTCCCATGTCCCCATATCCCCATGTCCCCATATCCCCATGTCCCCATGTCTCCATATCCCCATGTCCCCATGTCACCATTTCCCCATGTTCCCATGTCCCCTTGTCCTCATTTGCCCAATTCCCCATTTGCCCATGTCCCCATTTGCCCATATCCCCATGTCCCCATATCACCATGTCCCCATGTCCCCATGTCCCCATGTCCCCATGTCCCCATTTGCCCATGTCACCATTTGCACATATCCCCATTTGCCCATGTTCCCATTTGCCCATATCTCCATATCCCCATGTCCCCATTTCACCATGTCCCCATGTCCCCATATCCCCATTTCCACATGTCCCCATGTCCCCATGTCCACATGTCCACATGTCCCCATTTGCCCATGTCCCCATTTGTCCATATCCCCATGTCCCTATAAATCCATATCCCCATATCCCCATGTCCCCATATCCCCGTGTCCCCGTGTCACATATCCCCATATCCCCATATCCCCACGTCCCCATGTCCCCATGTCCCCATATCAGCAGATCCCCATATCCCCATGTCGCCATGTCCCCATGTCCCCATGTCCCCATGTCCCCATTTTTTGCCCATGTCCCGATGTCCCCATGTCCCCATACCCCCATGTCCCCATGTCCCCATGACCCCATTTGCCCATGTCCCCATTTGCCCATGTCCCCATGTCCTCATGTCCTAATTTTCTAGGTCGTCTGTCATATCCAACAAAGGCGTTGATGTGCTAATCATCAATGGCATGTGTCTTCAAGTGGCTGTATAGGCCAATTTTGGATGCACATAGCCTCTTGCATGTCGGACAAGGGAAGTTCGATGTGCCTGATGCTGACAGTACTGGCACCTGATGTCGTCTATCTCTAGTGTCCCGCAGGAGTTGACATCGGCTTTCTTCCAAGGTCTGGCAGGCAGTCCTTGTGAGGGTTCGCGACTGGATTTTATGAGCTGCTATATTCTCGAGGTCCTTTGGTTGGATGCCACAGTACTGGAGGTTAGCCTCGATGCAATATTTGTAGCGCTTGCGGTGGCGCCCCTGGTGTCTTTGGCCTTCACAGAGCTCGCCGTGAAGAAGCTGATGAGCGATCCTTGACTCATCCATGTGGCTGACATGTCCAGCCCACCGGAACTTGGCTCGCATGATCATCACCTCGATGCGAGTTGATTGTGCTTTCTCCAGAAACTCAAAGTTTGACACGCGGTCTTGCCAGCGTATGCGGAGTATAGATATGAGACTGCGCATATGGAAAGCTTCCAACTTTTTGATGTGACGCCTGTAGGGTTTCCAGGTCTCACATCCATAAAGGAGAGATGAGAAAGGACTGCCGATGCACCAACAGTTTAGTTGACAGTCGGATGTGGTGGTGACTCAACACCTTAGTGCGCAAGCGACCAAGTGCCTGGCTGGTTTTACAGATCCTTGCATCAATCTGCCTGTCAAAGGACCCATCACTTGATATAGTGCTGATATGTCCTCATATCCCCACAGTATCTCCCCATGTCCCCTTATCCCGTGTTACCGTGTCTCCATATCCTCGTGTGCCCATGTCCCCATTTCCCCATGTCCACATATCCCCATGTCCCCATGTCCCCATGTCCCCACAGTGTCCACGTGTCCGCATATCCTCATATTCCCACAGTATCCCCATGTCCCCATCTCCCCATGTTGACGTTTCCCATGTCCCCATAGTGCCCCATGTCCCAATAGTGCCCCATGTCCCCATCCCTGTGTCCCCATGTCCACATGTCCCTCTGTCCCATTGTCCGCATGTCCTCATGTTCCAATGTCCCCATGTCCACTTGTCCCCATGTTCACATGTCGACATATCCCATGTCCACATGTCCCCATGTCCACATGTCGCGATGTCCGCATGTCCCCATGTCCCCATGTCCACATGTCCACATGTCCCTATGTCCACATGTCCACATGTCCCTATGACCACATGTCCCCATGTCCCTATATCCACATTTCCACATGTCCACGTGTCCCCATGTCCCGCTGTCTACATGTCCCCATGTCCCCGTGTCCCCGTGTCCACATGTCCCCGTGTCCCCGTGTCCTCGTGTCCACGAGTCCCCGTGTCCCCATATCCACATGTCCCCATGTCCATGTCCCCATGTTCTTTTCTCCCCAAAACCCGTGTTCCCGGATCCCCATTTTCCCATGTCCCCACAGTGTCCCGTGTCTCTAAGTCCCGATCTTCCCATATCCCCACGTCCCCACATCCCTGTGTTCCCGTGTCCCCATGTATGCATGTCCCCGTGTCTCCATGTCTCCATATTCCCGCGTTCCCATGTCCCCATGTCCCTATGTCTCCATGTCTCCATTTTCCCGCGTCCGCATGTCCCCCGTCCCATGTCCCCCTGCCCCCGTGTCCCCATGTTCCCATCTCCCCATATCCCCATGTCCCCGTGTTCCCGTGCCCCCATGTCCCCATGTCCCAATGTCCCCATGTTCCCACAGTGTCCCCATTTCCCAATATCAGAGAATATCCCTTTTACTCACACGCTGAATAATCCGGGACAGAGAGAATATCCCTTTTACTCACACGCTGAATGATCCGGGACAGAGAGAATATCCCTTTTACACAAACACAGAATGATCCCGGACTGAGAGAATATCCCTTTTACACACACACAGAATGCCAGTTTCTGCTTAATTGAGAGTGAGCTTTCCTTTGTACCTGTCAGTACTATTGAAGGAGTGCAGCGAAGGTTCACCAGACTGATTCCCGGGATGGCGGGACTGACCTATCAAGAAAGACTGGACCAACTGGGCTTGCATTCACTGGAGTTCAGAAGAATGAGAGGGGACCACATAGAAACGTTTAAAATTCTGATGGGTTCAGACAGGTTAGATGCAGGAAGAATGTTCCCAATGTTGGGGAAGTCCAGAACCAGGGGTCACAGTCTAAGGATAAGGGGTAAGACATTTAGGACTGAGATGAGGAGAAACGTCTGCACCCAGAGACGGGTGAACCTGTGGAATTCTCTACCAATTCACCAACTATATTCAAAAAGGAGTTAGATGAAGTCCTTACTACTCGGGAGATCAAGGGGTATGCCGAGAAAGCAGGAATGGGGTACTGAAGTTGCATGTTCAGCCATTAACTCATTGAATGACGGTGCAGGCTAGTAGGGCCGAATGGTCTACACCTGCACCTATTTTCTATGTTTATATGTTTCTATGAAACCCACAGACAATTACCAGAAATTGACAGGTAGAGGATAAAACCTACGCTCTTGTCTCAAAAACTGATATGCAGAGTAAAATTCTCATTCACATACCAGAGTTGGGCAGATACAGAGTCAAATCCACCATACCAGACACCCACAATATTAATTCTATATTTAACTGTTAGCGGATCAGCGATTGAAAGTGTCAGTATCAATCCTTTAATTACCAGTAAGTCTCACACTGACACTACACCGCAGATTGAAAGTGGCAGTTTCAATCTTACCCTCATCTGTCAATCAGAATCTGTCACATATTATCAGAGAATGAGAGAGGCAGTATCGATCCAGCACTCACCTGTCACATCGTATCAGAGAATGACAGAGGCAGTATCTATCCAACACTCACCTGTCACATAGTATCAGAGAATGACAGAGGCAGTATCCATCCAACACTCACCTGTCACATAGTGTCAGAGAATGACCGAGGCAGTATCTATCCAAAACTCACGTGTCACAACGTGTCAGAGAATGACAGAGGCAGTATCTATCCAACACTCACCTATCATAAGAATCTGACACGTAGAATGAGGGAAAAACAGGGGCAGTATCTCTAAAAAAAAAACTCATCTGGCAATACAACTCTGCATCACTGTACCAGAGATTGAGAGATGCAATATCTATCCTATGTTAACCAATATATCCCGTACTGATAGCAATATCAGAAAATGAGAGGGACAGTGTCTATCCCATATTCAGTAGTCAATCCGACAATGAGACACAGTACCAGAGAGTGACAGTGGCAGTGTCTTTCCGATATCCTCCCTCAATCCCACACTGGTGTACTTTATCAGAGAATAAAATATAGTTCATTTTTGGAAAAATAATACATCTATCTGTTAGGTCACACTGTATTAGAAATTTGGAGTTAAATGATTTACATATTGTATTCCACTGACAATCAAACACTGCCACACAGTAACAGAGAGTGACATGTACAATATCTATCCTATAGTCAACAACAATACCCAAACTGATATATATGACCAGAGAGTGAGTGGCAGTGTCTGTCCTATACACACCTCTCAATCCTACACTGACACACAGTACCAGAAAGTGAGTGGCAGTGTCTGTCCTATACACACCTGTCAATCACACACTGACAATCAGTACCAGAGAGTGAGTGACAGTGTCTGTCCTATACATACCTTTCAATCCTACACTTGACACACAGTACCAGAGAGTGAGTGGCTGTGTCTGCCTTATACACACCTGTCAATCACACACTGACACACAGTACCAGAGAGTGAGTGGCAGTGTCTGTCCAATACACAATTGTCAATCACACACTGACACACAGTACCAGAGAGTGAGTGACAGTGTCTGTCCTATAAACATCTGCCAATTACACTGACACACAGTAGCAGAGAGTGAGTGTCAGTGTCTGTCCAATGCACACCTGTCAATCCTACACTGACACACAGTACCAGAGAGTGAGTGACAGTGTCTGTCCAATACACACCTGTCAATCACACACTGACACAAAGTACCAAAGAGTGAGTGACAGTGTCTGTCCTATACACACTTATCAAACACACGCTGACACACAGTACCAGAGAGGGAGTGGCAGTGTCTCTCCTATACACACTGTGAATCACACACTGACACACTGTACCAGAGAGGGAGTGGCAGTGCCTGCCCTATAGACACTGTCAATCACACACTGACAAAGAGTACCAGAGAGTGAGTGTCAGTGTCTGTCCTATACACACCTGTCAAGCACACACTGGCAAACAGTGCCAGAGAGTGATTGACAGTGTCTGTCCTATACACACCTGTCAATCCAATACTAACACACAGGATCAGAGATTGAGTGGCAGTACCTGTCCTATACAAACGTATCAATCTTACAATGACACAAAGTGCCAGAGAGTGATTGACAGTGTCTGTCTAATACACACCTGTCAATCCCACACTGACAGACAGGATCAGAAATTGAGTGGCAGTATCTGTCCTATACAAACCTGTCAATCTTACAATGACACACAGTACCAGATAGTGAGTGACAGTGTCTATCCTATACACACCGGTCAATCACACACTGACACACAGTACCAGAGAGTGAGTGGCTGTGACTGTCCTATACACACCGGTCAATCACACACTGATACACAGTACCAGAGAGTGAGTGGCAGTGTCTGTCCTATACACACCGGTCAATCCCACACTGACACACAGTACCAGAGAGTGAGTTGCAGTGTCTGTCCTATACACACCTGTCAATCACACACTAACATAAAGTACCAGTGAGTGAATCATAAAGTTTCTAGTCTTCCCTAACCATGCAATTTAAAACTGCCCCATTGCACCAATGTGTGACAGAAACAATATCAATAACTTTTCAATGGACCATTGAGTGTAGGCCATGGTATTGTGGTTAATGTATTGAGGTGGATAGGGAACTGGTTGGCAGACAGCAAGCAGAGACTTCGGATAAATGTTTCCTTTTCAGAATGGCCGGCAGTGAATAGTGGATTGTCGCAGGGCTCAGTGCAGAGACCCCAGCTCTTGTAATATGCATCAATGATTTAGATGAAGGAATTGAGTTTAATATCTCCAAGTTTGCAGATGATACTGAGCTATGTGGCGGTGTGAGCTGTGAGGAGGATGCTAATGGCTGCAGGATGATTTGGACAGGTTAGGTGAGTGGGATAATGCATGGCAGATGCAGTATAATGTGGATAACTATGATGTTATCCACTTTGGTGGCAAAAACATGAAGGCAGTATATTATCTGAATGGCGGAAGATTAGGAAAAGGGAAGCCGAAATGTGACCTGGGTGTCATGGTACATCAATAATTAAAGGTTGGCATGCAGGTGCAGCAGGTGGTGAAGAAGGCAAATGACATGTTGGCCTTCATAGCTAGGCGATATGAGTATAGGAGCAGAGAGGCCTTGCTGCAGCTGTACAGGGCCTTGGTGAGGCCTCACCTGGAATATTGTCTTCAGTTTTGTTCTCCTAATCTGAGGAAGGACATTCTTGCTATTGAGGGAGTGCAGCCAAGGTTCACTAGACTGATGCCCGGGATGGCAGGACTTACATATGAGGAGGGACTTGATCGGCTTGCCCTGTATCACTGGAGTTTAGAAGAATGAGAGGGGTTCTCATGGAAACATATATAAATCTGACAGTATTGGACAGGTTAGATGCAGGAAGAATGTTCCCGATATTGGGGAAGTCCAGAACCAGGGGACACAGTCTAAGGATTTCGGACGGAGATGAGGAGAAACTTCTTCATTCAGAGAGTTGTTAACCTGTGGAATTCTCTTCAACAGAGAGTTGTTGATGCCTGTTCATTAGATATATTTAAGAGGGAGTTGGATATGTCCCCAACGCCTAAAGGGATCAAGGGGTATGGAGAGTAAGCAGGAAAGGGGTACTGAAGTGAATGGTCAGCAATGATCTTATTGAATGGTGGTGCAGGCTCGATGGGCTGAATGGCCTTCTCCTGCACCTGTTGCTATGTTTCTATGAGCCCAGCCAGAGTCAGCACCTTTAGGGGAAGGAAACCAGTGAGTATAGAACTGAACTCAGCCAGACTCAGCACCTTCAAGGGAGGGGAACCAGTGAGTATAGAAGTGAACTCAGCCAAAGTCAGTACCTTAAAGAGAGGGGAACCAGTGAGTGTAGAACTGAACCCAGCCAGAGTCAGCACCTTCATGGGAGGGGAACCAGTGAGTGTAGAACTGAACCCAGCCAGAGTCAGCACCTTCAGGGGGCGGGTGGGTGGGGAGCAACCAGTGAGTGTAGAACTGAACCCAGTCAGTCAGCACCTTCAGGGGAGGGGAACCAGTGAGTGTAGAACTGAACCCAGCCAGACTCAGCAACTTCAGGGGAGGGGAACCAGTTAGTGTAGAACTGAAACCAGCCAGACTTGGTGATGACAGTTGGGAGCGGAGGACAAGTTGCCTTCAGGCGTGCGATGTGTTTGAATTTCAGGACAGTGACAGGGATGAGTGTATGGGGCAGGAATTTACTGCCTTGGGACGAACAAGAGTCGAAAGAATGTTCCATAGGATCTTGAATGGTTTGTTCTGAATTTCTGTCCTGTACTTGCAGTAATAATTTTAGTAAACTCCTTCTCCAGGGTATTCAATGGGCAGAATTTGTAGACGGTAAACTCAAACCAAACATCACGTCAAGATCTGACAGAATCACTCGACTCCTCAGGACCTGAATATCATCAGCGTTTGAATGTGGAAGGAAAAAAGTTTTTCTCTTCTGTCTGTCGGAACAGATTTCAAACATCAATGTGACTGGAAAAGCACCGAGACACACACACACCCGAGTGAGAGTGTTCCAGTGCATTGACTGTGGAAAGAGCTTTAACCAGTTACACAGCCTGAAAAAACATTGCAGCATTGACAGCGGGGAGAACCCATACACGTGTTCTGTGTGTGGACTGGGCTTCAACTGATCGTCCAACCTGGAAAGACACAAGGACACCCACACTACGGAGAAACCGTGGGAATGTGGGGACTGTGGGAAAGGATTCAATTTCCCATCTGATCTGGAAGTTCATTGGCGCAGTCACACTGGGGAGAGGCCGTTCACCTGCTCCGACTGTGGGAAGGGATTCACTACATCATCCACACTGCTGACACTACAGCGAGTTCACATTGGGGAGAGACTGTTCACCTGCTCCGACTGTGGGAAGGGATTCACTACATCATCCACCCTGCTGACACACCAGCGAGTTCACACTGGGGAGAGGGCGTGCATCTGTTTCATGTGTGGGATGGGATTCACTAATTCATCCCACCTGCTGATGCACCAGTGAGTTCACACTGGGGAAAGGCCGTTCACCTCTCTGAGTGTAGGAAGGGATTCACGGAGTTATCCCACCTGCTGACACACCAGCAAGTTCACACTGCGGTGAGGCCGTGCACCCTGCTCCGTGTGTGGAAAGAGATACACTCAGTCATCCAACCTGCTGAGACAGCAGCGAGTTCACAAGTGAATGCAGGGTTTGGATTCTGCTGCTGTCCCAGAATGAATAATGTCCATTCTGACAGTTAGACTTTCTTTCTGCTGATACTGATTGCTCCTATAACTGGGCTGGAGTTTAATGTTCGGGATATTTGACAAATTAATCAATGGAAAAATGGCCAGATAAAAATATTATGCTGATTATGTTTGCATCGATACTTCACACTTTAAAAAACATTATAAATAGGAGCAGGAGTAGGCCATTGACTACTCAAACCTACTCTGCCATTTAATAAGATCATGGCTAACCCGATCTTGGGCATAGCTCCACTTCCCTGCCCGCTCCCCATAACCCTTCACATCATTATCGCTCAAAAAGCTGTCTATCACCACCTTAAATATATTCAATGACCCAGCCTCCACAGCTCTCTGGGGTAGAGAATCCAAAGAATTACGACACTTCGAGAGAAGAAAATTCTCCTCATCGCAGTTTTAAATCGGCTACCCTTTATTCTTAAAATATGCCCCCTAGTTCTAGATTCCCCCACGAATGGAAACACCTCTCTGCATCTTCCTTGTCACGCGCCTCAGTATCATATATTTCAATAAGATCATCTCTCATTCTTCTAAACGCCAATGAGTATAGGGCCCAACTTGCTTAACCTATCTTCATAAGTCAACCCCTTCATCTCAGAAATTAAACTAGTGAAGATTCTCTGAACTGTCTCCAATGCAAGTATATCCAGCCTTAAATAAGGAGATCAAAATTGTACGCAGTGCTCCAGTTGTGGTCTCACCAAGACTCTGTACAATCATAGCAAGACTTCGCTGCTTTTATACGCCATTCCCTTTGCAATAAAAGCCAACATTTCTTTGCCTTCATAGTTATTTGCGTATTGCATACTAACTTTTTGTGTTTCATGCACAAGGACCCTAAGGTCCCTCTGTACTGCATCATTTTGTACTATTTCTCCATTTAAATAATAAATTGTATTTTTATTTTTTCTGCCCCAGTGGATAACCTCACACTTTCCCAGATTATACTCCATTTGTCTGTCCACTCAATTAGCCTGTCTACAGATTATTTCTGTCCTCCACAGAATGTGCTTTCCCACCCATTTTTGTATCATCAGCAAACTTGGAAACATTACACTCGGTCCCTTCATCCAAGTCATTAATATATATTGTAAATAGTTGGGGCCCCAGCAGTAATCCTGGTGACACCCCACTAGTTGCCTTTTGACAACCGGAAAATGAACCATTTATCCCGACACTCTGTCTTCTGTTAGTTAGCCCACCCCCCAACCCCATGAACTTTTATCTTGTGCAGTAACCTGTTATGTGGCACCTTATCGAGTGCTTTCTGGAAATCCAAATATACCACATCCACTGGTTACCCCTTATCTACCTTGCACATTACATCCTCAATGAACTCCAGCAAATTTGTCAAACATGATTTCCCATTTTTAAAACCGTACTGACTCTGCTTATCTGTATTATGCTTTTCCAAATGTCCTGCTACTGCTTCCTTAATAATGGACTCCAGCTTTTTCCCAATGAAAGCAATTAGCCAATTTTCTGTCTCCCTCCTTTTTTAATTAGGGGTGTTACATTTGTGGTTTTCCAATCTTCTGGGACCTCCCCAGAATCTAATGAATTTTAGTAGATTACAACCAATGCATCCACTATCTCGGCAGCCACTTCTTTAAAGGTCCTAGGATGCAAGCCATTAGGTTCAGGGGATTTGTCCATTTTATTCCCGTTATTTACCAAATACTACTTCTTTAGCAATAGTGATTGTTTATAGTTCCTCCCTCTATATAGCCTCTGGATGAGCTATTATTGGGATGTTTTTAGCATCCTCTACCGTGAGGACTGATACAACATATTTGTTCAATGTCTCTGCATTTCCCTGTACCCAATTATTAATTCCCCATTCTCATCCTCCAGGGGACCAATATTTACGTTAGCCACTCTTTTCCATTTTTTTCCTGGTATCACTCATACTACAATGAGCTGGATTGGAAGCGGGCTGGCAGTGCAAAGGCATCAAGCTGTTATAGATGGTTTTGGATTGGTTTGGATGCCGGTCAGCAGTGAGATCCCGCAGGAGTTGGTGTTGAGCGGGATGGCAGTGCATAGGCATTAAGCTGTTATAGATGGTTTTGGGTTGGTTTGGATACCGGCCAGGAGTGAGGTCCCGCAGGAGTTTGTGTTGGGTCCTATGCTCTTTACTATTTTTATTAATGATCTGGATGTAGGTGTTGGCACAATCTGCACATTTGCAAAGGATACCGAGCTTTGAGCGAGTATTTGGGTCTCGTCTGCCTCAGGCAGATCTTACTGTTTTGGGAGATTGGTCTCATTACTGGCAAATTGTGTATAACTTAGATAAGTGCACGTGGGCAGGGTAAATGCTCAACAGTCATTCATGCATCAGGGGTAAGCACTTACGAAGGTGCAGACAGAGAGAGATTTGGGCATTTTAGCACATATATCTTTGAAGGTTCGCAGCCTCTGGGCCACTCAGCCCTCGAAGCAGATTCGGGAGCGGCGTGGAGGCCTGTCCCAGCAGTCTGACTGCTCCACGGCCTGCGAGCACCATTGGTGCGACAAAATGGCTTTCTCTGATCCAAATGGAGGATCTCACACTTTCCGACTTGAATTCCACCTGGCACAGTTTGCCGCCCATTTTCTTGCAGCCAAACCCACAGATATTGAAGACCATGAAGTCAAAGCACTATCCCTCGGTGGTCTCGAACCACCACCCTGTCAGTAAACAGTTGGTTAATAAACGAACGTGCTACCCAATTGCACCACTGAGATGTTCGGCATTAGCAACAACATTTGAGGTTATCGAGCCAAAACTTCTGATCACAGTGAGCAAGCTATCAACTGTCCATTATCTGTTTAGTTATCCCAATTAAAGAAAGTAGCATTCATTGTGGGAACATGCAAATGGTTGATGAAAGAAAACATGTCAAACAAATTGATCAGAAATACCGCGGCAAGCTATTAGCATTGTTCATCAATTAATTAACATGGTATCTGTGTTTCTCACAACTTTAGGAATCTTTCCACGAGTTCTTCTGCGATAGTATTCTTCAATGTCGGGATCAGATTTTCGCGTGGTTGTTTCACTGCATGCCCTGGGAACCAGGCACTCTAGAGCCGAGGCTAATGATGGGACCCTGCTCTTTCTGCTCTATATGGGGGTCAGCAGCATGCAAAGTGAAACAACGTACCACAGGCCTGTAATGGAGCCTCGACCCATCCTGCTCTGTGTGGGTCTCAGTACCACACTGGGTGATAGAGTAACATATCACAGGTGGGGATGGAGCCTGGGCTTTCCCTTCTCTGTGTGGGGCACAGTACCACACTGGATGAGATAGAGTAACATACCACAGGTAGGGATGGAGTCTGGGCTTTCCCTGCTCCGTGTGGGTCTCAGTACCACACTGGATGATGGAGTAACATACCACAGATGGGGATGGAGCCTGGGCTTTCCCTTCTCTGTGTGGGTCTCAGTACCACACCACGTGCAATAAACAAGATGCATAAGGCGGAGGAAGGAACCTGATCGCATTCTGTTGTGTGGAGTTCAGTACTACACCGGGTGAGATGTGCAAACTCCACACAAGCTGAGCCCCTGGGGCAGAGCCAGTAACTGCCACCCTGCAATGACAGACAGGAAGCAGAAATTGAGGTTGTAGTTTCCCACGTTTAAGCTGCTTTATTAGGCGATTCCTCAGCTGTGAATCCCCCAGCAAAGACGTCAAGGAGTGTATAATATAAATGAGATTCAACATCAGCATCAGAAAATCTCTCCTTGATTCGCGACTCTTATCTCCATGCAGCTTCTCGCTGCTAAAGAGTAAACTTAGTATAATTTCACCTTGGCTCGCGGTCAATGCGGCTCAGTGAATGTCGGGCTGTTTGAAATGCAAGGTAATTGGACGCCCCTGAACCAATTTACAGCTTGCCCCAGCCATGAACAGCGCATCATTCGTTGCAGTGGGACAAAATACACTTCTATGCCTGTTGTTTTCAAGTCAGCAATAAATGACTCGACTTCTTTCAACCTATGAAACTAGAACTGCCGATTGACACTTTAAATGTTGCAAACATTTAACTGCCAGTATCAGATCAATCATGGTTATCATGAGGCATCCACGTACCTTTTTGCGCTACACACTCACTTATCACAGCATGGCTATCAGTCAATGCACTGCCAGTGTGAAAAAATTCAACATTTTAAACTTAGCAACGTGTGCAAGACTGTAATCAGAGAGCGCTTGGGCCATGGGCAGTGATAACGTATCCTAAGCATTAAGATATTCATCAGGACTGGGCCCCTCCTGTATTTCACATTGGCTCACTGTGTGCCTATGTTTAGGATTCGCAGGCGATTTCCAACTCTGAATTCATGCAGTGTTTTATGTAATTCACTGTGTCTTCAACACAGTGAGATCTAGCCTGGTGTACAAACTTTGTATCTTTATCAACACTTCATAGCACTAGCCTGGTGTGCAAGCTTTGTAACTTTATGAACATTTCATAACACTATCCTGGTGTGCAAGCTTTGCATCTTTATGAACATTTCAGCAGAACATTAAATCAACAGATGGAACTAGAATTGCTGATTGACACTGTAAGTTTTGCCAACATTTAACTGCAGTGTGAGAACAATCACAATTATCATTATGCTTCCATGTACGTTTTAGCGCTGCATCACCCTAACAAACCTAGCTCATTACAGCACAGCTATCAGGCAATTCATAGCCAGTGTGCAAACATGCACATTTTGAACTTAGCAACGTGGGCAAGACTGGAATCAGAAAGTGCCTGGGCCGTGGGCAGTGATAACTTAATTTGAGCGTTATGATTTTCATTATCATTATACATTACATTAACACAATCTGATCTCCGAGATCTGTTTGGGCCCCATCGCCCCGAAGTGAGGACTGAGTGGGCGAGATAATTCCTTCCGGGGTTAGGTTTTCTTTCAAAAAGGTGTGAGAAAATTCTGGTTTACTTCCTTGCAGACCAATATAGCTCAGTTTTGAGAGCGTTAGCTTTAAAACCAAAAAGTATCTTCTTCAATTTCGGGTTTTGGCAATTTTTGATTATTTTATTTTAAGGGGAGAGGCTGGTTTTGTATGGGGACAGTGCTTGAGGGATGGGCTGTTCAGCGGTTCTACGATAATTTTCAAAATGAATTTTGTTAGATGCAGCGCTCTTTTTCTGTTACTTTCTATTTACACTCTGCCCAGTTTTGAATATGAACAGTGAAAAAAGTTTAAGCGATGTGATGTGTTCAATGTTTATGCAGTAACTCTGTCACCCAGTGTGAGCCGGAAACACGATCCGGTCAGGCTGGGTTTTCACACATGTTCAGCGCACTTTGTGGTTAGTTAGCTTAGTGGCATAGAGCATGATGCTACTAACGCTAAGGTCGCTGGCTTGATCCCTGTAGGGGCCATTTGCATGCAATTGATTTTTTTTCGGTTTTTCATAACATTTAAAATCCAACCTTTATAATTAAACAAATCTATACAAAATCCGAAGGGTTGGAAATTATTTGGAATAACATCCATTGCTTCTTTGCCGCCGGGGTGGAGAGGCACATCTTTCTGTTTATTCGTGTTTCTTGGTTTGCTGATAAACAATAAACTGGCGGCCTGTTCCCGTAAATGGTCATTAGCAGGAACGGACAGACAGAACGGTTCTTTCCCCCGAGATAAGCAAAAGGCTTCAGTTCAGGACAAATACACCAAATGAAATGTTCACCCGGTACCGAGAGTGAACAACCCAGAGAAAAGGACAGGGAGAAATAGATTTAAGTGGATGCCTACCCGCACTTAATACTGTAGTTGTGCCGACATGTCTTTCATAAGAACATAAGAACATAAAAATTTGCTACGAACGGTTTTACCTGGCACGAATGTGATGTGAATTTCGAACAGCAAGTAAGAAAGACTGCGTTTGTCTGCTTGCTGGCAAAGTCACTTGCAGCAGCTTCCCTGGTGGTCTAGTGGCTAGGATTTGCACTTTCACTGTTCGCGCTCAGGGATTGCTTCCCGGTCAGGGAACAGTGTATTTTGGGCTGTTTGAACTGCAAGGTAAACGGCTGCTTCTGAACAAATTTACAGCTCACCACAATGCTGCTGTCGCAACCTTCAGCAGCGCAACATTCGTTGTAACAATACAAAATACTTCTGTGCTTGCTGTTTCAAAGTCAGCAGTAAATGACTAGATCTTTCTCAACAAATGGAACTAGAATTGCTGATCGATGCTGCAAATGTTTCTAATCATGGCTATCATTAGTCTTCCATGTACCTTTTTGCACCACATCACTCTCGCTTATCACAGCACGGCTATTAATCAACGCATTGCCAGTGTGAAAAAATCCAACATTGTAATCTTAGTTACTTGTGCAACACTGTAATCAGAGAATGCCTGGGCCATGGGCTTTTCCTGAACATTAAGATATTCATTTGACCTGGTTCTTCCTGTATTGCACATTGGCTCACTGTATGTCTATGTTTAAGTTTCACAGTCGATTTCCCAGATCTGAATTCCCCAGCAGAAGCTTCATGGTGTGTTTGATCTCAAGGAGATTCAACATCAGTATCGTTAACTCTCCTTGTTTCACGACTCTTATCTCTCTTCAGCATCTTACTGCTAAGGACTGAACCTGTTATAATTTCACTTTGGCTCGATTTCAGTGCGACTCAGTGTGACTTCGGCCCGTCTCCATTTCACAACCCATCAGTGCCATCAAAAGAACGGGGAATTTTACTAAAAGTTTATATTCTGAAATTTGAATAAACACATCAGCATATTTCACTGTGTCTTCAACACTGTGAGATGTAGCCTGGTGAGCTTTGCATTTTTATGAACACTTCAGCAGAACATTAAATCAATATATGGAACTAGAATTACTGATTGACACTGTAAGTTTTGCCAACATTTAACTGCAGTCTGAGAACATACACAATTATCATTAGGCTTCCATGTACGTCCTGGCGCGGCATCACCCTAACAAACCTAGCTGCTCACAGCACGACGATCAGTGTGGAAAAATACACATTTTGAACTTAGCAACGTGTGCAAGACTGGCATCAGATACTGCCTGGGCCGTGGGCAATGATAACTTAACCTGAACGTTAAGATTTTCATTAACATTATACATTACATTAACACAACCTGAGCTCCGAGATCAGTTTGGGACCCATTGCCCTGAAGTGAGGCCTGAGTGGGCGGGGCAATTCCTCCCGGGGTTAGGTTTTCTTTCAAAAAAGTGTGAGAAAGTTTTGCTTCATTTGCTTTCGTGCCGAAAAAGCTCAGTTGGGAGAGCGTAAGGCTGAAGATCTAAAGGACCCAAATCTTGGGTTTCGGCAATTTCTGGTTATTTTGTGTTCACTTCAAATTTAAGGGGAGAGGCTGGTTTTATATGTGGACAATACTTGAGGGACAGGCTGTTCAGCGATTGTGCGATAATTTTCAAAATGAATTCTGTTAGATTCAGCGCTCTTTTTCTGTTACTTTCTGTTTACACTCAGCCCAGTTTTGTACATGAACAGTGAACAATGTGTACGCGATGTGATTTGTTCCATGTTTGTGCAGTAAATCTATCACCCAGTGTGTACCGGAAACACACATCCGTTACACGATGTGACCGGTTAGCTCAGTTGGTTTCAGCATGGGACTATTAGCACCAAGGTAGCGGGTTTGATCCATGTTCGAATGCTGTTCATATTTTTTTCCGGTTTTTCATTACATTTCATCCAATATTTATAATGAAACAAATTCATACACACTCCCAAGGGTTGCGAATTATTTGGAATAACTTCCATTGCTTCTTTGCCGCTGTGGCGATGAGGCACATCTTTCTGTTTATTTCTATTTCTTAGTCTGCTGATAAACGATGAACTGGCGGCCTGTTCCCGTTAATGGTCATCAGCAGGAACGGTTAGACAGAACAATTCTGTCCCTCAGAGATGGGCAAATGGCTGCAGTTCAGGACAAATACTACAAATAAAATGTTCACCCGGCACCGATAGTGAACAAACTAGAGAAAAGGACAGGGAGAAATAGATTTAAGTGGATGCCTACCCGCACTTAATACTGTAGTTGTGCGGACATGTCTTTCATAATAACATAAGAATAAAAGAATTAAGAACAGGAGTAGGCCATCTAGCCCCTCGAGCCTGCTCCGCCATTCAACAAGATCATTGCTGATCTGGCCGTGGACTCAGCTCCACTTACCCGCCTGCTCCCCGTAACCCTTAACTCCCTGATTGGTTAAAAATCTATCTATCTGTGATTTGAATACATTCAATGAGCTAGCCTCAACTGCTTCCTTGGGCAGAGATTCACAACTGTCTTGGGAGAAGAAAATCCTTCTCAACTCGGTTTTAAATTGGCTCCCTCTAGGCTGTGCCCCCTAGTTCTAGTTTCCCCGACCAGTGGAAACACCCTCTCTCCCTCTATCTTGTCTATCCCTTTCATTATTTTAAATGTCTCTATAAGATCACCCCTCATCCTTCCGAACTCCAACGAGTAAACACCCAGTCTGCTCAATCTATCATCATCAGGTAACCCTCTCCTCTCCGGAATCACTCTAGTGTATCGTCTCTGTACCCACTCCAAAGCTAGTATATCCTTCCTTAAGTAATGTGACCAAAACTGCACGCAGTATTCCAGGTGCGGCCTCACTAATACGCTGTACAGTTGCAGCAGGACCTCGTTGCTTTTGTACTCCATCCCTCTCGCAATGAAGGCCAACATTCCATTCGCCTTCCTGATTACCTGCTGCACCTGCAAACTAACTCCTTGTACATGATTCAGAGAAAGTTAACATGCAGGTACAGCAAGCAAATGGTACGTTAGACTTTATTACAAAAGGATTGGAGTGTAAGAGTAAAGGGACTAGAAATTCGACAGGTTTGCACACGTTTTTCCGCCAGGCCGAAGCAATTTTTTGGGGGCGCTATGTAAGTCACACAACATTTTGTACCCAGGCGGAAATATCGGCAGTAGTTTTGCAGCAGCACTAAAAATTATCACCCGCCCGATTTTTTTAAGCGTTTTTAACATAAGAACATAAGAAGTGGGAACAGGAGTAGGCCATCTAGCCCCTCGAGCCTGCTCCGCCATTCAATAAGATCATGGCTGATCTGGCCGTGGACTCAGCTCTACTTACCCGCCCTCTCCCTGTAACCCTTAATTCCCTTATTGGTTAAAAATCTATCTATCTGTGATTTGAATACATTCAATGAGCTAGCCTCAACTGCTTCCTTGGGCAGAGATTCACAACTGTCTGGGAGAAGAAATTCCTTCTCAACTCGGTTTTAAATTGGCTCCCTCTAGGCTGTGCCCCCTAGTTCTAGTTTCCCCGACCAGTGGAAACACCCTCTCTCCCTCTATCTTGTCTATCCCTTTCATTATTTTAAATGTCTCTATAAGATCACCCCTCATCCTTCCGAACTCCAACGAGTAAAGACCCAGTCTGCTCAATCTATCATCATCAGGTAACCCTCTCCTCTCCGGAATCACTCTAGTGTATCGTCTCTGTACCCACTCCAAAGCTAGTATATCCTTCCTTAAGTAATTTGACCAAAACTGCACGCAGTATTCCAGGTGCGGCCTCACTAATACGCTGTACAGTTGCAGCAGGACCTCGTTGCTTTTGTACTCCATCCCTCTCGCAATGAAGGCCAACATTCCATTCGCCTTCCTGATTACCTGCTGCACCTGCAAACTAACGTTTTGTGATTCATGCACAAGGACCCCCAGGTCCCTCTGCACCGCAGCATGTTGTAATTTTTCCCCATTCAAATAATATTCCCTTTTACTGTTTTATTTCCAAGGTGGATGACATCACATGTTCTGACATTGTATTCGATCTGCCAAACCTGAGCCCATTCGATTAACCTATCTAAATCTTTTGCAGCCTCTCTGTGTCCTCTGCACAACCCACTTTCCCACTAATCATGGTGTCATCTGCAAATTCTGTTACACTGCACTCTGTCCCCTCTTCCAGATCATCTATGTCTGAACAAAAATACCATTTGCTACAAACAGTTTTACGTGGCACGAATGTGATGTGAATTTCGAAGGAGCAAGGAGGAAAGACTGCATTGGTCTGTATTGTATGTAGACACTCTTTTAATAACTCCAGGAGGCAGTCATATGGTACTTAAACTGTGAAGACTAGTCCTTTATTGCAGTTCCTTGGGAGAGGACACCAAGAGGTGAGCGCACTTTTATACTGGATTACCTGCAGGGTTCAGGTGACCCTTAGGTCTCCAGCAGTAGCACCCTCTGGTGTACAGGTAATGTCTGTGCAGGGTGAAGGTGGTGATGTGATCAGTAGTGGGTTGTGGGAGCTTTTGGTGAGGGCTGTGTTGGTGCCAGGTGTGATTCCTGTGCATGAAGCTGGCCTTATACATTTCCCCCCTCACGCAGAGACCATTTGGGTGTCACTTTTGTGTGATCCCTCAGTGGGGGTGCCAGTGCAGCAGTGGGTAGGGTACATACTCTGTAGAGTGGGTAAGTGTGTGGTGGTGGGCAGGGATAAGCAGCGCTTGTGCGGACTGTAATGCATTAATGCAGGCTGAGCGGCTCGCAGCCTGCGAGTACTTTCGGAGCAGGCCGGTAATCAGAAGGAGCAGTGTGGCACCTGGCCCAGTAGGCTGAGCGGCCCCTGGCCTGAGAGCACCATCGGAGCAGGCCGGGGAGCGGAAGGAGCAGTGTGGAGGCATGGCCCAGTAGGCTGAGCGGCCCCCGGCATGTGAGAACCAGCGGACCAGGCCGGGGAGCGGAAGGAGCAGTGTGGCACCTGGCCCAGTATGCTGAGCGGCCCCTGGCCTGAGAGCACCAGCGGACCAGGCCGGGGAGCGTAAAGAGCAGTGTGGAGGCGTAGCCCAGTAGGCTGAGCGACCCCCGGCCTGTGAGCACCAGCGGACCAGGCCGGGGAGCGGAAGGAGCAGTGTGGAGGCCTGGCACAGTAGGCTGAGCGGCCCCCGGCCTGTGAGCACCAGCGGACCAGGCTGGGGAGCGGAAGGAGCAGTGGGGAGGCGGGGTCCAGTAGGCTGAGCGGCCCCCGGCCTGTGAGCACCAGCGGACCAGGCCGGGAGCGGAAGGAGCAGTGTGGCGGTATACCACTTCTGGGAGCAGCACTTTCTGGAGCAGGAGAGCAACGGCAGTGCAGAGTGACGTCACCAATGTCCAGGTCGGTGATTGGAGCATTGGCATTTACTGCAGGACCGGTGAGGTTGGGGCGAAGGAGCGGCGAGAGATTGCAGAGGGATATGATCGGGGCCCAGGAGAGGCGCGGGCCCAGGGGCAGCACGGACCAGCCCACACTGCGATTTGTGCAGCAGAACTGGACTCCAGTTAGTCTTGGTTAATCCTTGCCACTGGAGCAAGTCCTAGCTCTGTTTAGACAGTGGGGTGGCTGGAGTGCAACGGCCACCAAAAGTTAAAAAAATCCACGCACAGGCATCGTCCACGTTTCAAGGTTTAGTTCGGACCTGGAATTTTAGGTGCTTCTTTGAAACACCTGTGAACTTTTTGACGTGGAAGCAAGTCATCATGGATTCGAGGGACTGCCGATGATGATGGATGATGATGGTGGTGGGCAGGGCCACAGGGCTGTGTGAGCTCCTTGTCATCCGTTTGTGATGAAAGTCTGCTCATTCCAGGGTCTGGCAGGAAAGCTGGAGGGTACTGGCCTCTCGCTCCTGGTGTTGGCCCTGGTGACCAGGGGATGTAGGGCCGATCTGGGGCAGGTTGCTAGTATTGGTGGCTGTGCTGCTCATTGAACGCTGTCCCTGTCCTGGCAGTGGGTCTGTACCCACTGTGTGTGTGTGTGAGCCCATCCTGGGGCATCACATCTGTCCCAAAGTTCCAGGCTACATGGTCAGGGAGCCCGCTGGACCTGGGGGTCTCCTAACTGGGGCATTCATCTGGCATAAACATTGTCCCTGTTGAACCCGGTGTCCTTTAACAGTATGCTTCTTGTATACATGACACATTGGCTCCTATCACACATAGTCCAATCTACACTGCTTTCTCTCTTTACAATGTCACTTGCAGCATTTACATCAAGTTCTTGTATCTTGGTCTCACCATACATGGTTGCATTTGGCATTTTTAGATTTCTGTCATCATCATTAAGCGTTACAAACTTGTTCTCAACATCACTTACACATGCATTCATTAGATTTTCTCATCAGTTACTCCGGGATCACAAGTCAACGTTACATTAGGGGTTGAGTAGATTCGTCTTCATCTATGTCGGAGCCCAGGTGATCAGACAATTCTTCAGCGACGTGGTGAATAAAGATTTTTCTGCACATTCTCTGAAGGCGCCCTTTCGGTTTGCAGCCTTTGCATCTATAGTCTCTGTAGCCGCACTGCTGGGCCCTGTGGTTTCCTCCACAGCGCCAGCATGGGGCTAGCCGATTTGCCCCATGTGGTGGACTCAGGGCTGTGCGACTCGGGGCAGCATTTCTGCCTTTAGAAGTAGCCATTCGGTTCACTGCATTCGTTAGTTTAGAGTTCTGGGTGTGGGTCATTATTCGCTTGGAGTCGCTGACTGAAATCACGTAGGCCTGGCTCAATTTAATTGCATTCTGCTGGGTGACTGTGATGTCTGCAGAGAGCAGTGTGTGGAGGAGGCCCTAGTGGCCGAATCCGATCACAAATATGTCCCTTAGTGCTTCGTTAAGATGGTCGCCAAAATCACATGGTGATCTTCTGAAATGTGCAACATACTAAGCAATATCTTGACCTTGAGTTCGCCAGTGAGTGTAAAACCGGTGCCTGGCTGTGAGGATGCTGTTTTTGGGTTTTAGTTGACAAGTTATTAAGGTGACAAGTTCTCCATAGCTCTTGGTTGTTGTCTTCGCTGGGGCTAGCAAGTCCCTGACAAGGCCCTGGATAGTGGGCCCACAACTACTAATCAGGACGGCCCTGCGCTTGTGCGGCAGTGTAGCCGGTGTGTCCCCATCCAGGTCGTTGGCTATGAAGAAGTGTTCTAACCTTTCCATGAAGGTGTCCTTATCTTCCTCATCGGTGAATAGTTGAAAGTTGATGACATTCGAAATGATGTGCGTGTAGTTCATGACCTCGTCGCCAGTTATTGTGTAGGTAGATATTCTGTTAATGACTCCACGAGGCAGGGGTATGATACTTAGTCTGTGAAGACTGTAGTTCTTTATTGCAGCACCTAGAGTGATGACACCAAGAGGTGATCTCCCTTTTATACAGTTTTACCTGCAGTGTGCAGGAGACCCTTAGGTCTCCAGCAGCAGCAGCCTCTGGTGTACAGGTAAGGTGTCTACAGGGTGAAGGTACATTCAGTGTTACAGTACATCATAACATTACATCATAACATTGTTGGCGTGCATACATAACAGACTGTTTCCTGGCAAAGATATTTGCAGTAGCTTCCCAGGTGGACTGGTGGTGAGGATTTGGTGTTTTTACCGCTGCAGCCTGCCTTTGATTCCCAGTCAGTGAACAGTGTATTTTCGGCTCTTAACAGTGGTACTCCTGAACAAATTTACAGCTCAACACATCAGCAGCGCATCATTTGTTGCAGTGATCCAACATACACTTCTGTGCCTGCTGTTTTAAAGTCAGCCATCAATGACGAGACCTCTCTCAACAACAGAAACTAGAATTGCTGATTGACACTGTAAATGTTGCCAGTCATGTCCATCATTAGTCTTCAATGTACCTTTTTGCGCCACATCACCCTTGCTTATCACAGCACGGCTATCTGTCAATGCACTGCCAGTGTGGAAAATTCAACATTTTAAACTTGGCAACGTGTGCAAAATTGGAATCAGATTATGCCTGGCCGTTGGGCACTGATAACGTATCCTGAGCATAAAGATTTTCATTATCATTTTTCATTATATTAGCACAACCTGAACTCTGAGATGGTTTTGGAACCATTGCCCCGAAATGAGGACACAGTGGGCAGGGCAATTCCTCCCGGGGATAGCTTTTCCTTCAAAAAGCAGTGAGAAAATTTTGCTTCATTTGCTGTCGCGCCGAAAAAGCTCAGTTGGGAGAGCGTTAGACTGAAGATTTAAAGGTCCCGGTTTTCGGCAATTGCTGGTTATTTTGTGTTCCCTTCATTTTATGGGAGAAGCTGGTTTTATATCTGGACAGTGCTTGAGAGATGGGCTGCTCAACGCTTGCATGATAATAATTTCTACAATGAATTGTTCGATTCATGCGCTGTTTTTCTGTAACTTCTTATTTACACCATGCCCAGTTTTATATATGAACAGTGAACAATGTTTAAGCGATATCATGTGTTCAATGTTTTTGCTGTAGCTCGGTCACCCAGTGTGCGCCGGAAACACCATCCCCTCTGGCTGGGCTGGCACCTACCTTCAACACACTTTGTGGCTGGTTAGCTCAGTTGGTGCTAATAACGCCGATATCCCCTTACGCGTTCAAATATTTCTCATAATTTTTTCGGTTCTTCCTAACATTTAAAATCCAATCTTTCAAAAGAAACAAATCCACACAGAATCCCAAGGGTTGGAAATTATTTGGAATAACATCCATTTCTTGTTTGCCGCTGGGGTGGAGAGACAAACCTTCTGTTTATTTGTGTTGCTGGGCTGCTGATAAAAGTTGAAGCAATGGCCGGGTCCCGTAAATGGTCATAAGCAGGAATAGACAGACAGAACGGCTCTGTCCCCCGAGACAGGCAAACCAAAGCAAATGTTCACCGGCTCCAAGAGTGAAAAATCCAGAGAAAAGGACAGAATGAAGTAGATTTCAGTGGATGTCTAGCCGTACTGTGGCTGCTCCTGAACAAACTTGCAGCGCACCAGACTGCTGCTGCCCCTAACATCAGCAGCGCATCATTCATTACAGCGATATAAAATACTTCCCCGATTATTGTCTTAAGTTCAGCAGTAAACAATTCGACCTCTCTCAACATTTCTGACTTACACTGTAAGTTTTACCAACATTTAACTGCAGTGTAGAACAATCACAATAATTATTAGTCTTCCATGTCCGTACTGGCGCTGCATCACCCTAGAAAAAACAAGCTCATCACAGCACGGCTATCAGGCAATTCATTGCCAGTGTGGACGCATGCATCATTTTGAACTGAGCAACGTGTACAAGACTGTAATCAGAGAGTGCCTGCGTCATAGGCAGTGATAACTTAACCTGAGCAGAGAGATTTTCATTCTCATTTACATTACAGTAACGTAACCTGAACTCCGAGATTTGTTTGGGGCCCAAAGCCCCGAAGTGAGGATTGAGTTGGCGGGGCAATTCATCCCGGGGTTAGATTTTCTTTCCGAAATGTGTGAGAAAGTTTTGGTGTGGTTGCTGTCGGCCTGTAAGAGCTCAGTTGGACAGCGGTAGACTGGATATTTCACAATCCATGGTTCACTCCTGGGTTTTGGCAATTTCTCGTTTTGTGTTCCTTCATATTAAAGGGAGAGGCTGGATTTACATCCGAACTGTCCTCATCTCTGTTTTAAATGGGTGGCCACTTATTCGAAGATTATGCCCTCTAGTTCTTGTCTCTCCCATCAGTGGAAAGATCCTCTCTGCATTCACTTTGTCAAGCTCCCTCATAAGTTATACTTTTCAATATGATCACCTCTCATTCTTCTGAATTCCAAAGAGTAGAGGCCCAGCCAGCTCAACCTTTCCTCATAAGTCAACCCCGTCATCCCCGGAATCAATCCAGTGACGTTTCTCTGAACTGCCTCCAAAGCAAGTATATCCTTTCATTAATATGGAAAGCAAAACTGCACGCAATATTCTTGGTGTGGCCTCAACAATAACTTATATAGCTGCAGCAAGACTTCCCTGCTTTTATACTCCATCCCCTTTGCAATAAAGACCAAGATACCATTGCCCTACCTCATCACTTGCTGTACTTGCATACTTTCCTTTTGTGTTCCATGCAAGTACCCTCAGGTCCCACTGTACTGCATCACTTTGCAATTTTTCTCCATTTAAATAATAACTTGCTCTTGAATTTTCTGCAAAAGTGCATGATCTCACACTTTCAAACATTATACACTATCTGCAAAATTTTTGCCCAATCATTTAGCCTGCCTTTGTCCTTTTGCAGATTTTTTGTCTCCTCCTCACACATTGCTTTTCCTCCCATCGTTGTATCGTCAGCAAACTTGGCTACCGTACAATCAGTTAATTCTTCCCTGTTGCGAATATAGATTGTAAATAGTTGCAATCTTCTGATAACATCACAGTTACAATCGAATTCAGACGCCTTATCCATTAGTCCACGCGGCCGCTGCCGTCGGCACAAAATTTGTTGTTTTTTATATTGAGAGCAAATTTGGGACAAGGGTTTTATCAAGGAGTGGATATCGGAAACATGAGCATATTTTGAGTAATGAATAGATGCGCTGCGACATTGATGTGCACCGACACAGGCAACCTCAATGTAGCTTGAAACACAACAGTTTAACAATCGGTTATCGCAGCTGAAATCCCACTCTTTTTCAAATATACAGGATGATCCGGATTATGAGAAAATACGTCTTAATGGGGCAATTGATGAACCGGAACTGACAAACATCCCGTTTGAACAGACACCGAATTATCCTGGAAAGGAAGCACATCCCTCTTACACAGCTGTAGAATGGGCCTTCACGGACAACAATTCCCTTTCAAAAGAATAAAGTTGGATTTATATCATTCCTGAAGGCAATTGTGCTGTGCGTGAGTGAGCGCGGGTCTCAGGACCACGCGGGACTGGGACGGTTGTTGAAGCCACAGGTGATAGACAGGCAGGAAGGAGGGGGCGGGGTGGGGGGGAAGTAAAACCAACGCAGAAAAAAAACAATTTAAAACATATATATATATTTTTCATAATAAGAAAGTAAATAAATTTACAATTTTATTGCAAAATATTTAATTTGATTTCATTTAAATAAATAAATCATTGTTTCTTAATTTATATATTTTTGACTGAACGAAGGCTGTGCGACTGCATGAAATCCACTGGAAATCAGGGCGTGCAGTCCTTTTAAAATCGCGAGTGCCTTTCTGCAGGATCTGACAGCAGCTGCGTGTGCTGTGAAAGAAGTCAAATGTAATAGAGCGAATGCAGGCACAACAGAAAAATCACAATTATTGTGAAAGTTAAAAAGTAGGGAATGTATGTAAATATACGCATATATAAATATTTATACATATATTGAAATAAACAAAGTCAGTCAGTCAGTCATGTCGTTTCTTGTCTTGATTAGATTTGTATTTGGAAATAATAGGGAAGGAGCTCATCATGTCACACAGCCCATCCGCAAGCTCTCACTAAAATCGCTATATTTCTAACTTGTATAATGTGCCTTCTTTCAGATGTGGAATAGCAATATACCACAGCAGATTCTTTTCTGTCAGGCAGTCCGCGAATGCGTGTTGAATCAAATCAGTATGGCTTCAAATTGCATGTAATGCATTTTTCCACCCATGACATGAAATGCACAGTAAGATCACGCAGAACGTTTGCTCGCACTCTCTCGCTTACACAAACACACCACCAAACTAAAATTCCTGCACCCTCCAAAGGCAGTTTTTGAAATTTGAAATTTGAAATCCGGGACAGACAGCACATTCCTTAAAAACAGATAAATAATGATCCGATACTGATAGCACACCATTTTGGAGAGACTGATAATGACCCCGGGCAGACCAGCACATCACCTTAAAAGGGATACAGAAACACAATGAACAAAAACAAATAATTCTGTAAAACTCAGCAGGTCGTGAACATTCTGTGGATGAAGATCCCGGGCTCACGTTCAGTCAGATGATCATTCCGATATTTAAAGAAAAATGTAAAGTTTACAGATTTTTTCCACGAAAATAGCACCTGGAAAAAAAAAAGGCAGCGAGGAAGGACAAAAGGGAATGTCTGTGATACAGTGGAGCGTAGGGGTGAAAGAATAATAAATGGAACAATGCGAAAAGGCAAAGTGGGTGGTAAACGGACAATAAAGTAACAAAGGATGGACCAGAGGAGGTGTTAGTGGGAACAGCAGAACCATTAGCAGACAATGAGTGAGGTGCTTATGATCCGACACATTGAACCGAATGTTAAGGCCAGAACACTATAACATGCCTGGAATGCAGGGTGTGAACGCCTTTTAATGAGACCAGGCAGCCTGGCCACCCCGGATTGATTTCCTGTACATTTTAAATTCGGCAGCCAAGGGATTAAATCCAAAGCCAGCTTCTCACATCTTTTCAGCGCTAGAGAAACAGGACGCACTCATATTCAGGGCAGAGTCTGTTTCACGTTGAAGTGGAGATTGACGCTGAATGTATGCTTTTCCCAATGGAGGTGAGCTCATGCGTGCAGGAAGGAAGATATACTGATCATGTATTGGCCGGAACAAAACATGGGTTTAGGTTGTCCAATGAGACACAGTGCCCAGTACATCTGAGATGCATTAACATTAGTCAGTTCGGTGAGTTTCACTTTGCTCCTGGGAATCTCCAAGATTTTTGGACGCTGTGTGAACAACAGAGCGCAATCACACGTTTAAATTTGAAACATCTCAGTTTGCTCACAGGTCGACCGGCTGAGAAGTGTTTTTTGTCTAAAAGTTGGCAGGGCTCGTCCGGGATTTAAACCCAGGACCTCTCGCATTGCAATTATTAACATCCACTAAGCGAGAATCATACCCCTAGACCAACGAGCCGCCGACAATGCGGGACGTAGCTCACAGCATCTGACGTTAGTTTGCTATTCGGCCCAACGTGCCTGTGCTGACACTCAGAGACCGATCCAATGAGTCCCCCTCTCCATCGTCCTGCTAATGTTTTTCCTTTGATGAATAGATTATTTTTTGAGACATCACTTCACTGCATCCTTGTCAGTAATAGGTGAATTTGGCAATGAGGTTAAATGTGATTGACGAAAAAAAAGAGTGGAAAAGGTTTAACACAATAACGACGAAGCTGGTGGCATACTGAATCAGCAGTCCATTGCCTGGACCTCTCAATCACCTTGTCTCCTATTTACTGCAATGTCAGACATCAATCGCTTATTTTTTCCTTCAAACAGAAATAATGTGCAACAAAGTCTACTTCCCCGCTTGTTCTGCCCGTGCAACCAGGTCGACAGTGATGAAAATGTGCCATTCGCTTCTTAAAGCAAACAGCCTTCCTTCACTTCACGTGAATGAATGTACGATATGGTTGGTTTTAAGGCAGAATCAAAACAAAGCATATAACATTTCACGCGTCGAGTTAGCTGACTGCAGCAGGACTCGAACCTGCAATCTTCTGATAACATCACAGTTACAATCGAAGTCAGACGCCTTATCCATTAGTCCACGCGGCCGCTGCCGTCGGCACAAAATTTGTTGTTTTTTATATTGAGAACAAATTTGGGACAAGGGTTCTTTCAAGGAGTGGATATCGGAAAACATGAGCATATTTTGAGTAATGAATAAATGCGCTGCGATATAGATGTGCACGGACATAGGGAACGTCAATGTAGCTTGAAACACAACAGTTTAACAATTCGGTTATCGCAGCTGAAATCCCACCCCTTTTTAAATGTACAGGATGATCCGGATTATGAGAAAATACGTCTTAATGGGGCAATTGATGAACCGGAACTGACAACCATCCCGTTGAAACAGACACCGAATGATCCTGGACAGGAAGCACATCCCTTTTACACATCTGTAGAATGGGCCTTCACGGAACGCAGTTCCCTTTCAAAAGAATAAAGTGGGATGTCTATCATTCCTGAAGCCAATTGTGTTGTGCGTGAGTGAGGAAGGGTCTCAGGTCCACGCGGGGCTGGGACGGTTTTTGAAGCAACAGGTGATAGTCAGGCAGGAAGGGGAGGGGGGGAAGTAAAACCAACCCAGACAAAAAGACAATTTAAAATATATTTAGATTTATCATAATAAGAAAATAAATAAATTTACATTCTTAATGCAAAAAATTGAATTTGATTTGATTTAAATAAATAAATAATTGCTTCTTAATCTATATATTTTTGATTGAACGAAGGCTGTGCGACTGCATGAAATCCACTGGAAATCAGGGCGTGCAGTCAGTAAATACCCAAACACAGTAAGCCCATTGTGTAAGACAAGCCACGAGGGAAGATGTTGGGCAACAAAGGCGATCTTTTAAAGTTGCGAGTGCCTTTCTGCAGGATCAGACAGAAGCTGCGTGTGCTGTGAAAGAGGTCAAATGTAATAGAGCCAATGCAGGCAGAACAGAAAAAGCAGATTTATTGTGAAATTTAAAAAGTAGGGAATGTATGTAAATATACGCATATATACATATTTATACATATATTTATATAAATAAGTTCAGTCAGTCAGTCATGTCTTGTCTTGTCTTGTCTTGATTTGATTTGTATTTGAAAATAAGGGGGAAAGAGCTCATCATGTCACACAGCCCATCCGCAAGCTCTCGCTAAAATCGCTATGTTTCTAACTTATATAATGTGCCTTCTTTCAGATGTGGAATAGCAAAATCCCACAGCAGATTCTTCTCTGTCAGGCAGTCCTCGAATGCATGTTGAATCAAATTAGTGTAGCTTCAAGTTGCATGTATTGCATTTTTCCTCCCATGAAATGAAATGCACAGTAAGATCGCGCAGAACGTTTGCACGCACTCCCTCGCTTACACAAACACACCAACAAACTAAAATTCCTGCACCGTCCAAAGGCAGTTTTTGAATTTGAAATGTGAAATTTGAAATATGGGACAGACAGCACATCCCTTTTAAACAGATACATAATGATCCGATACTGATAGCACACCATTTTGGAGAGACAGAGAATTACCCCGGACAGACTCGCACATCACCTTAAAAGGGATACAGAAACACAATGAACAAAAACAAAGAATTCTGTAAAACTCAGCAGGTCGTGAACATTCTGTGGATGAAGATCCCGGGCTCACGTTCAGTCAGATGATCATTCCGATATTTTAAGAAAAATGTAAATTTTACTGATTTTTTCCATGAAAATAGCACCTGGAAAAAAATAGGCAGCGAGGAAGGACAAAAGTGAATATCTGTGATACAGTGGAGCGTAGGAGTGATTGAATAATAAATGGAACAATGCGAAAAGGGAAAGTGGATGGTAAGCGGGCAATAAAGTAACAAAGGATGGACCAGAGGAGGTGCTAGTATGAACAGCAGAACCATTAGCAGACAATGGGAGCGGTGCTTATGATCCGATACGTTGAACCGAATGTTGAGGCCAGAACACTATAACATGGCTGGAATGTAGTGTGTGAACGCCTTTTAATCAGACCAGGCAGCTTGGCCACCCCGGATTGGTTTCCGCTACGGTTTAAGTTTGGCAGCCAAGGTATTAAATCCAAAGCCAGCTTCTCACATCTTTTCAGCGCTAGAGAAACAGGACGCACTCATATTCAGGGCAGAGTCTGTTTCACGTTGAAGTGGAGATTGACGCTGAATGTATGCTTATCCCAATGGAGGTGAGCTCATGCGTGCAGAAAGGAAGATATACTAATCAGTATTGGCCAGGATCAAACACGGGTTTAGGTTTTCCAATGAGACGCAGAGCCGAGTACATCTGAGATACCTGAACTTTACTCAGTTCGGTGAGTTTCACTTTGCTCCTGGGAATCTGGACGCTGTGGGAACAACGGAGCGCAATCACACGTTTTAATTTGAAACAAGTCAGTTTTCTCACGTCGACCGGCTGAAAAGTGTTTTTTTGACTAAAGGTTGACAGGGCTCGTCCGCGATATGAATGTGAACCCGGGACCTCTCGTTTTTCAATTATTAAAATCACTATGCGATAATCATACCCCTAGACCAACGAGCCGCCGACAATGATGGACGTAGTGCTCAGATTCTGACGTTAGTTTGCTATTTATGCCCATCGTGCCTGTGCTGACTCTCAGAGATCTATCCCATGAGTCCCCCTCTCCATCGTCCTGCTAATGTTTTCCCTTTGATGAATAGATTATTTTTTGAGACATTACTTCACCAATGAGCTGCATCCTTTTCAGTAAAAGGTGAATTTGGCAATGAGGTTAAATGTGATTGACGAAAGAAAACGAGGGGAAAATGTTTTACACAATAACGACGAAGCTTGCGGCATACTGGATCAGTAGTCCATTGCCTGAACCTCTCAGTCACCTTGTCTCCTATTAACTGCAAAGTCAGACATTCATCACCTACTTTTTGCATTCAAACAGAAATAATGTGCAAGAAAGTCAACTTCACCCTAGTTCTGCCCGTGCAACCAGATCGACAGTGATGAAAATGTGCCATTAGCTTCTTAAAGCAAACAGCCTTCCTTTAATTCAGGTGAGTGGCTGTACGAGATGGTTGGTTTTGAGGCAGAATCAAAACAAAGAATATAAAATTTCACGCAGCGAGTTAGCTGACCGCGGCAGGACTCGAACCTGCAATCTTCTGATAGCATCACAGTTACAATGGAAGTCAGACGACTTATCCATTAGTCCACACGGCCGCTGCTGTCGGGTCCAAATTTCTTGTTGTTTTATACTGAGAGCAAATTTGGGACAAGGGTGAGATCAAGGAGTTGATTTTGGAAAACATGAGCATATTTTGAGTAATGAATAGATGCGCTGCGATATGGATGTGCAGGGACACAGGCAACGTCAATGTAGCTTGAAACACAATTCGGTTATCGCAACTGAAATCACAATCCTTTTAAAATATACAAGATGATCCGGATTATGAGTAAATACGTCTTAAAGGGGAAATTGATGAAACAGAACTGACAACCATCCCGTTTGAACAGACACCGAATGATCCTGGACAGGAAGCACATCCCTCTGACACAGCTGTAGAATGGGCCTTCACAGAGAGCAGTTCCCTTTCAAAAGAATAAAGTGGGTTTTCTGTCATTCCTGAAGGCAATTGTGCTCTGTGTGAGTGAGCGCAGGTCTCAGGTCCACGCCGGGCTGGGACGGTTGTTGGAGCCACAGGTGATAGACAGGCAGGAAGGAGGGCGGGAAATAAAACCAACCCAGACAGAAAGACAATTTAAAACATATATATATTTACCATAATAAGAAAATAAATAAATTTTCAATTTTATTGCAAAAAATTGAATTTGATTTGATTTAAATAATTGTTTCTTAATCTATAAATTTTTGATTGAACGAAGGCTGTGCGACTGCATGAAATCCACTGGAAATCAGGGCGTGCAGTCAATCAGTACCCAAACTCAGTAAGCCCATGGTGCAAGACAAGCCACGAGGGAAGAGGTGGGCAACAAAGGCGACCTTTTAAAGTCGCGAGTGCCTTTCTGCTGTATCTGACAGCAGCTGCGTGTGCTGTGAAAGAGGTCAAATGTAATAGAGCCAATGCAGGCAGAACAGAAAAAGCAGATTTATTGTGAAATTTAAAAAGTAGGGAATGTATGTAAATATACGCATATATACATATTTATACATATATTTATATAAATAAGTTCAGTCAGTCAGTCATGTCTTGTCTTGTCTTGTCTTGATTTGATTTGTATTTGAAAATAAGGGGGAAAGAGCTCATCATGTCACACAGCCCATCCGCAAGCTCTCGCTAAAATCGCTATGTTTCTAACTTATATAATGTGCCTTCTTTCAGATGTGGAATAGCAAAATCCCACAGCAGATTCTTCTCTGTCAGGCAGTCCTCGAATGCATGTTGAATCAAATTAGTGTAGCTTCAAGTTGCATGTATTGCATTTTTCCTCCCATGAAATGAAATGCACAGTAAGATCGCGCAGAACGTTTGCACACACTCCCTCGCTTACACAAACACACCAACAAACTAAAATTCCTGCACCGTCCAAAGGCAGTTTTTGAATTTGAAATGTGAAATTTGAAATATGGGACAGACAGCACATCCCTTTTAAACAGATACATAATGATCCGATACTGATAGCACACCATTTTGGAGAGACAGAGAATTACCCCGGACAGACTCGCACATCACCTTAAAAGGGATACAGAAACACAATGAACAAAAACAAAGAATTCTGTAAAACTCAGCAGGTCGTGAACATTCTGTGGATGAAGATCCCGGGCTCACGTTCAGTCAGATGATCATTCCGATATTTTATGAAAAATGTAAATTTTACTGATTTTTTCCATGAAAATAGCACCTGGAAAAAAATAGGCAGCGAGGAAGGACAAAAGGGAATGTCTGTGATACAGTGGAGCGTAGGAGTGATTGAATAATAAATGGAACAATGCGAAAAGGGAAAGTGGATGGTAAGCGGGCAATAAAGTAACAAAGGATGGACCAGAGGAGGTGCTAGTATGAACAGCAGAACCATTAGCAGACAATGGGAGCGGTGCTTATGATCCGATACGTTGAACCGAATGTTGAGGCCAGAACACTATAACAAGGCTGGAATGTAGTGTGTGAACGCCTTTTAATCAGACCAGGCAGCTTAGCCACCCCGGATTGGTTTCCGCTACGGTTTAAGTTTGGCAGCCAAGGTATTAAATCCAAAGCCAGCTTCTCACATCTTTTCAGCGCTAGAGAAACAGGACGCACTCATATTCAGGGCAGAGTCTGTTTCACGTTGAAGTGGAGATTGACGCTGAATGTATGCTTATCCCAATGGAGGTGAGCTCATGCGTGCAGAAAGGAAGATATACTAATCAGTATTGGCCAGGATCAAACACGGGTTTAGGTTTTCCAATGAGACGCAGAGCCGAGTACATCTGAGATACCTGAACTTTACTCAGTTCGGTGAGTTTCACTTTGCTCCTGGGAATCTGGACGCTGTGGGAACAACGGAGCGCAATCACACGTTTTAATTTGAAACAAGTCAGTTTTCTCACGTCGACCGGCTGAAAAGTGTTTTTTTGACTAAAGGTTGACAGGGCTCGTCCGCGATATGAATGTGAACCCGGGACCTCTCGTTTTTCAATTATTAAAATCACTATGCGATAATCATACCCCTAGACCAACGAGCCGCCGACAATGATGGACGTAGTGCTCAGATTCTGACTTTAGTTTGCTATTCATGCCCATCGTGCCTGTGCTGACTCTCAGAGATCTATCCCATGAGTCCCCCTCTCCATCGTCCTGCTAATGTTTTCCCTTTGATGAATAGATTATTTTTTGAGACATTACTTCACCAATGAGCTGCATCCTTTTCAGTAAAAGGTGAATTTGGCAATGAGGTTAAATGTGATTGACGAAAGAAAACGAGGGGAAAATGTTTTACACAATAACGACGAAGCTTGCGGCATACTGGATCAGTAGTCCATTGCCTGAACCTCTCAGTCACCTTGTCTCCTATTAACTGCAAAGTCAGACATTCATCACCTACTTTTTGCATTCAAACAGAAATAATGTGCAAGAAAGTCAACTTCACCCTAGTTCTGCCCGTGCAACCAGATCGACAGTGATGAAAATGTGCCATTAGCTTCTTAAAGCAAACAGCCTTCCTTTAATTCAGGTGAGTGGCTGTACGAGATGGTTGGTTTTGAGGCAGAATCAAAACAAAGAATATAAAATTTCACGCAGCGAGTTAGCTGACCGCGGCAGGACTCGAACCTGCAATCTTCTGATAGCATCACAGTTACAATGGAAGTCAGACGACTTATCCATTAGTCCACGCGGCCGCTGCTGTCGGGTCCAAATTTCTTGTTGTTTTATACTGAGAGCAAATTTGGGACAAGGGTGAGATCAAGGAGTTGATTTTGGAAAACATGAGCATATTTTGAGTAATGAATAGATGCGCTGCGATATGGATGTGCAGGGACACAGGCAACGTCAATGTAGCTTGAAACACAATTCGGTTATCGCAACTGAAATCACACTCCTTTTAAAATATACAGGATGATCCGGATTATGAGTAAATACGTCTTAAAGGGGAAATTGATGGAACGGAACTGACAACCATCCCGTTTGAACAGACACCGAATGATCCTGGACAGGAAGCACATCCCTCTGACACAGCTGTAGAATGGGCCTTCACAGAGAGCAGTTCCCTTTCAAAAGAATAAAGTGGGTTTTCTGTCATTCCTGAAGGCAATTGTGCTCTGTGTGAGTGAGCGCAGGTCTCAGGTCCACGCCTGGCTGGGACGGTTGTTGGAGCCACAGGTGATAGACAGGCAGGAAGGAGGGCGGGAAATAAAACCAACCCAGACAGAAAGACAATTTAAAACATATATATATTTACCATAATAAGAAAATAAATAAATTTACAATTTTATTGCAAAAAATTGAATTTGATTTGATTTAAATAATTGTTTCTTAATCTATATATTTTTGATTGAACGAAGGCTGTGCGACTGCATGAAATCCACTGGAAATCAGGGCGTGCAGTCAATCAGTACCCAAACTCAGTAAGCCCATGGTGCAAGACAAGCCACGAGGGAAGAGGTGGGCAACAAAGGCGACCTTTTAAAGTCGCGAGTGCCTTTCTGCTGTATCTGACAGCAGCTGCGTGTGCTGTGAAAGAGGTCAAATGTAATAGAGACAATGCAGGCAGAACAGAAAAAGTACATTTTTTGTGAAAGTGAAAAAGTAGGGAATGTATGTAAATATACGCATATATAAATATTTATCCATATATTTATAAGATGTGGGCAACAAAGGCGATGCTTTAAAGTCGCGAGTGCCTTCCCTGAGCTGGCAAGTGTTTCCAACATTAAATGAACAATTCCATATCCAGCATCTGTTGCACTTTGCTTGTTATTTTACAGTTGTGGCCTCACTTATATTGATAAAATATCAAAGTAGTTTAAATTTGACCTGCTGGCCTATGGCAGCCTATGAATGGCAATATTGCTGATTTAAGAAAGGAATTCTCACCTGCAACACAGCCGATCCATGTGCGATTCTCGGCCGATGCAGCTTTTCATTTTTACTTACCCATTTCAAACAACAATTTACAAATGAGTGAAGGCATTATGTGAAACATTAATAAGAATGTAAATTTCGTGGTGATGTTTTAAATAATAAATGTAATGTAAATTCATTTGATGAATGCACATGTAATTGGCAAATGGATGTGAACCCAAATAAATATGAGGTATTACATTTTGTTGACAAAAGTAGGGCGGTAACATGTTACTCGGTAAATAGGAGGCTCAGTGGGATAGAAGAGAAAATGGATCTCAGAGTATAAATATACGAATCACTGAATGTAGCGACGCAGGTTAACAAGGCAATAAAAAGCCAACAAAGCACTAGGGTTTATTTCTGACGGGATAGAATTGAAAAGTTATGATAAAGTTTTATAGCGCAGTTGGAAATCTGCGTACAATTCTGGTCACTTTGTTATTAAATAGGTAGAGAGGCACTGGAGTGGGCGGAAAAAAGATGATGATACCAGAAATGCAAGGAAATGATGAACATGCTGGGTCTCTTTTCTTCTGAAAAGACAAGGCTTGATGTTGACCTAATAGAATTCTTTAAAATTATGAAAGACTTTGGTATGGTAATTTCCACTTGTGTGAAAGAGCAAAACTAAAAGGCCATCAATATAAGATAAACAACAAAAATGTAAATATTAACTCATTTACCCAAATAGTGGTGAGAATGCGGAAGTCACTGCAACAAAGAGTAGTTGAGTAAAATAGTGTAGATGCTTTTAAGGGGTTGTTAGTTCAGCATATGAGGGAGAAGGGAATCGAACATTATGCGGATAGAGTTGACGAGGAAAGACAGGATAACAGCATTTAAATTCCAGATTTATTTAATGCACTCAATTTAAATTCCCCACCTGCCATGGTTGGATGTGTATACATGCCTCTGAGTTACTAAACCAGTAGCATAACCACTGTACTACCGTACTCTTAACTTCATCCTTCACCTTTGCAACTGGGACAAGGGTGTGAATAGCCTCCTTCAGCTCCGATGTAACAGACTTGAGTGGCTGAATGGCCTGCTCCGCTTCCTAAATACAAGGGTCAAGAGCTTGAATCACTTCCTCCTGAATCGACTAGGCTTATATTAACTGGAATTTAGAAGTATGAGAGGGGATGTCACAGAAACATATAAAATTCTGACGGGATTGGACAGGTTAGATGCAGGAAGTCCCCGATGTTGGGGAAGTCCACAACAAGGGGTCACAGCCTAAGGATAAAGGATAAGCCATTTAGGACCGTGATGAATAGAAATCTCTTCACTCAGAGAATTGTGAACCTGTGAAATTCTCTACCACAGAAAGTTGTTGTGCCCAGTTCGTTGGATATATTCAAAAGGGAGTTAGATGTGCCCCTAAAGGGATCAAGTGGTATGGAGAGAAAGCAGGAATGGGGTACTGATTTTGCATGATAAGCCATCAGCATATGATTGGTGGTGCAGGCTCGGAGGGCCAAAGGGCCTACTCCTGCGCCTATTTTCTATGTTTCTCTGTTTCTATGTTTCCTGTTGCTGTCTAATAGGCTGCACGGCATTTAATCAGCCCCTTCTATTCCTATGTAGGTGTTTTGAGGGGCTGAATAGTGTACTTCTGTGTAACAATTTATAGGGGCTGAATGACGTCCTCTTGTTCCACTGCTACAGGCTCGAAAGATTGAGTCGTCTCTACCCGTACCAGCATAACAGGCTCAAGTGGTTGAATGGCCTCCTCCCATTCTTATGTAACAAGCTCGAGTGGCTGAATGTCCTCCTCCTGTTCTTGTGTAACAAGCTTGAGGGAAGATTAAACTAATTCTGTTCCTGTATAACCAGCGTCTATAGGTTGAATATTATTCTCCTGTTCCTATGTAATTGGCTCGGGAGATTGAATGTCCTCCTCCTGTTCCAGTGTAACATAGAAACATAGAGACATAGAACATAGGTGCAGGAGTAGGACATTCGGCTCTTCGAGCCAGCACCACCATTCAATAAGATGATGGCTGATCATTCCCTCAGTACCCCGTTCCTGCTTTCTCTTCATACTCTTTGATACCTTTAGCCGTGAGAGCCATATCTAACTCCCTATTCAATACATCCAATGAACTGGCATCAACATTCTCTGCAGTAGAGAATTCCAAAGGTTAACAACGCTCTGAGTGAAGAACTTTCTCCTCAGCTCCGTCCTAAATGGCCTACCCCTTATCCTAAGACTTTATCTCCTGGTTCTGGACTTCCGCATCATTGGGAACATTGTTCGCGCATTTAACCTGTCCAGTCCTGTCGGAATCTTGTAAGTCTCGATGAGATCCCCTCTCATCCTTCTAAACTCCAGTGAATACAGGCCCAGTTGCTCCAATCTCTCCTCATATGTCAGTCCTGCCATCCCGGGTATCAGTCTGGTGAACATTCGCTGCACTCCCTCAATATCAAGAACGTCCTTCCTCAGATTTGGAGACCAAAACTGAACACAGTAAGAGCATCTATGGGCTGAATGGCATCCTACTGTTCCTATACAACAGATTCTAGGGGCAGAATTGCCTTTTCCAATTCCTATAAAACTGTCTGGAAAGTGATGAATGACCCGCCTCCTGTTCTTATGTAAGACGCTTGAAAAGCTGACTGGCCGCCACTTGTTACTATTTAACATGATTGAGGGGATGAATCGCCTGCTCCTGTGTAAAAGGTTCAATGGATTGAAAGGATTCTTCGTGTGCAATAGGCTCACGTTATCATCATCATCATCATCGGCAATCCCTCTGAATCGAGGAAGACTTGCTTCCTCTTTTAGCATTAGTTGTTCGGTGGCTGTACGAGAACCACAGTCTCTGTCACAAGTGGGACAGAGAGTGGTTGAAGTAAAGGGTAGGTTGGGAGTCTGGTATGCCGTACGCTCCTTCCGCTGCCTGCGCTTGATTTCTGCTTGCTCTCGGGGACAAGCCTCGAGCAGCTCAGTGCCCTCCCGGATGCACTTCCTCTACTTCGTGCCGTCTATGGCCAGGGAATCCCAGGCGTCAGTGGGAATGTCACACTTTATCTTGGAGCCTTTGAGGGTGTCCTTGTAACGTTTCCACTCTCCACCTTTGGCTCGTTTGCCGTGGACGAGTTCCATGTTGAGTGCTTGCTTTGGGAGTCTCGTGTCTGGCATGCAAACTATGTGGCCTGCCCAGCGGAGCTGATCAAGTGTGGTCAGTGCTTCAATGATCGGGATGTTGGCCTGCACGAGGACGCAAACCTTCTTGCGTTTGTCCTCCCAGGGAATTTGCAGGATCTTGCAGAGAAATCGTTGGTGGTAGTTCCCCAGCGAATTGAGATGTCTACTTTACATGTTCCACATTTTTTGAGCAAAACAGGAGCGCTGTTATTAATACGGCCCTGTAGACCATGATCTTGGTGAAAGTATTGAGGAATTGGTCTTCAAACACTCTTTACCACAGGTGGCCAAAGGCTGCACTGGCGCACTGGAGGCGTTATTGGATCTTGTCTTCAATGCCAGCTCTTGTTGAAAGTAGGCTCCCGAGATAAGGGAAGTGGTCCACGTTGTCCAGGGCCGTACTGTGTATCTTGATGACTGGGGGGCAGTGCTGTGCAGCGAGGAAAGGTTGATGGAGGAACTTTGTCTTACTGATGTTTAGCGCAAGCCCCATACTTTCGTGCGCCTCAGTAAAGACATCGACTGTGTCCTGGAGTTCAGCTTCTGTGTGTGCACAGACGCAGGCGTCATTCACGTATGGTAGCTCGATGACAGAGGTTGGGATGGTCTTCGACCTGGCCTGGTGACGGCGAACGTTGAACAGGTTCCCACTGGTTCTGTAGCTTAGTTCCACTCCAGCGGGGAGTTAATCAACTGTGAGGTGGACTATGGCAGCGAGGAATTGAGAAGAGGGTTGAAGCATTGAAGCAGCTCTGCTTGACTCCGGTTCGGACGTGGATTCTGTCTGTCATGGATCCGTTGGTAAGGATCACGGCCTGCATGTCATCGTGCAGCAGGCGGAGGACGGTGGCGTACTTTTGGTGGCGTCCACAACGGAGGAGGACGCTCCTTATGCTTTCATGGTTGAGATTGTGAAAGGCCTTTGTAAGGTTGAAGAAAGCCATGTTCCCTGCATTTTTCCTGCAGCTGTCGTGCTGCAAAAAATCATGTCCGTTGTTCCCCGGAAGGGACGAAATCCGGTCTGCAACTTCGTGAGTAGCTCCTCGGCCACAGGGTGAAGTCGGTTGTGAAGGATGCTAGCGCCGACTTTCCCAGTGGCTGATAGCCTGGAGATTCCCCTGTAGTTATCACAGTCGGACTTGTCCCCTTTTTAAAAGATGTTCACGATCACTGCATCTCTAAGATCTCCCCGCATGTTCTCCTCCCGCCAGATGAGAGAGAGGAGGTGATGTATTCGCGCCAGAAGTTCCTCTCCACCATACTTCAGTGCCTCAGCAGGGATTCCGTCCGCCCCCCGTAGCCTTGTTATATCTTTAAATTTCTTGTGGCGTTTTCTATCTGGTGAAGTGTTGGGATCTCATTGAGGTGGTGGCGGGTAGCATTATGCGGAATGGAGTCAACTACACTCGTGTCAAACATTGGATTACATAGTGTCTACTGCACAGAAAAAGTCCATTCGCCACAGGCAGTCTTTTATGCTCCACGGGAGCCTCCGCTCAACTTTCCTCAACAGCCTAAAGCTCTATTTCCTTCTCTCATATGCCTGTCTAGCTCCACCTTAAATACTTCAATACTATTCTCTTCAACCACTATCTGTGGTACCGATTTCAACAATCTCACCATTCTTTGGGTAAATATGTTTCTTCTGCATTACCGATGTTGATTTCATGGTGACTATCTTATATTGATAGCGTCTGGTTATTCTCATCCCCACCAGTGGAAACGTTCTCACTGCATCCACACCATCAAAATCTTTCATAATTTGAAATGCCTCTATCAGGTCACGGCTCAGCCTTCTTTTTTCAAGCGAAAAGGAACACTGCCTGCTCATCCTTTCCTGATTTGTTTACGCTGGCTGTTCTGGTAACATCCTTGTAAATCTTCTCTGCATCCTCTGAAATGCATCTGTGTCCTTTTTATAATATGGCGACCAGAACTGTGCATTGTACTCTAAGCGTAATCTAATGAAGGTTAAATACAGGTTTAGCATAATGTGACTACTTTTCAATTCTGTATGTCTCGAAATAAATCAGCGTGTTTGCTTTGTTTTTTTATGGCCCTGCGCACCTATGTCGTTATTTTTTAGAGTTTTGTATTTGTACTCCGAGATCTCTTTGTTTCTGAACACCACCCAGACTGGACATTTCTAGCAATAAGTGACCTCCCTAAGTTTACGACCTAAATGTTGAACACCTCGTATTTATATGGTTTGAAATTCATTTGCCAATAAAATACCCATTCTGCAAGTTTATTAATGTCCTCCGGTAAGTTGTTTCAGCGTTCCTCAGTATTGACTATCCTCCTAATTTGGTGTCACCCGCACATTTAGAAATTTTGTTTTTGCTTCATAGATGGAAATCTTTAATATATATTGTGAACAGCAGCGGTCCCAGCACCGATCCTTGTGGAACACCAGTACCCGCCTTCTGCGACTAAGAAAAGCTACTCTCTGATTTCTGTCTCGAAGTCAGCTATCTCTCCATTCTGCTAGTTGTCTCCTGAATCTGCATTCTCTGACCTGGCTTGAGGCTTTTCTTGTTCATATGCAACAAACTACTTTTTGCAATTGTATTCATTCAAGCATATCGACATCGTTAGCAAGGGCAGCATTTGTTGCCCATCTCTATCTGCCCTTGTGACGTTGGCGGTGAGTCACCTTTTCGCAACTGAATGGTACGCCAGGCAATTTCAGAGGTCAGTTACGAGCCAACGACATTGCTGTGGGTTTGGAGTCACATATAGGCCCAGACCATTAAGGACGGCAGATTTCCCTCCCTAAAGGTGACAAGTGAACCAGATGGGGTGTTTGTTACAATGGTCACCATTACTGATACTTTTAAAATTCCAGTTTTAATTAATTGAATTTAAGTTTCCCCACTCACGTGTTGGGCTGTGATTTCCTCTCTCTTGATTACTAGTCCAGTTATATAACCATCATGCCACTGTGATTGACCTCCGTTTGTGTAATGCGCTCAAGAGGCTTAATGACACTTCCTATTCCTGTGCAACAGGTTGAGGGAAGGAATGGCATGCTCCTGTTCCTATGTAACACGATCGAGAGGTTGATTAGCTTCCTCCTGTTCCAGTATCCAGGTTCGTCAGTCTCAAATAACTCATCCTCAGCCGATGCTGCAGTTTCGAATGGTTAAATGCGCTTCTAGACTTCTTCTAGATCAGTCTCAATGAGCTGAATGGCTTCCGCCAGTCCTATGCCTCAGGCTCGAGGGGTGAATGCCCTTCCCCTATCCTTGAGCAACAGACTGGAGAGGCTCAATGGCATCCTCCTATTTCTGCTCAACAGCTTCGTTGGTTTGCCGTTACATTCTCATTATCTATGCAACAGGTTCGAGCGACCGAATGGAGTTCGACATTTCTTGTAAAACAGGCGCAAGAAGCTGAATGGCTTCCTCCTGCCCTTTGCAATTGGTTTGACGGGTTAACAGGCTCGTGTGTAACAGGCTCGCTGGCTTGCCTCTGCTAGTGTGCAAAATACTCAGATGATAATTGGGAAGGACTGCAGCCACTTGTGCAACAGAAAGAGCAGGTATCGCAGCTAGCCTTCTTTGAAGTATTGTTTTGCTGCAAAATTGACTGTGCAGCCCAAGCCCAAATCCTGACTTTGGTCTGCGTGGAAGCCACAAATATTTAATATGCCATGGATTAGAAGTGTCAACGTGCTATCCAGTGCACCACAGAGCCGCCAAATGTTACATCAATACAAAATTAAAATAGTGTTGATGCATAATCTGAGTTAAAAACAGCAAAAATCTGCAAACACTCAGCAGACGAGGCAAAAACCTGTGGAGAGAGAAACAGAGTGAACGTGTCAGGTCGATGAACTTTCATCGCAACTGGATGAATGTCTGCCGTCCAAAACGGATGCTTATCCAGACCCGAATCATCATGTTTCTGTTTGAAAGGGATGTTTTGTTATTGACTGATGGAACTTTTCAGCTCGGAAGGAGGACACTTCGCCCCATTGTGTCCGCAATGTCCAACAAATAGCTATCCCACCTAATCCCACTTTCCAGCTCTTCTTGTTCCCATGTAACAATCTATGTCTTCATTTTATTCATTCAAGCATGTGAACATCGCTAGCAAGGAGTTAATGGCCTTCTCCTGCTCTTGTGTAACAGACTGGACGGGCTCAATTGCCTTCTACTATTTCTGTGCAACAGGTTCGTTGGTTTGGCATTGCCTTCTCGTCATCTATGCAACAGGTTCGCGCGACCGAATTTGTAGCCATCATCCTCAGTATTGAATATCCAACTAATTTGGCGTCATCCACAAATTGAGAAATTATGTTTTTGATTCCTAGGTCTAAATCTTTAATATAAATTGTAACCAACAGTGGTCCCAGCACAGATCCTTGTGGAAAAGCAATAGCCACTATCTGCCACTATGAAAAGCTAACTTTTACCCCTACACTCTGCTTTCTGTCTTGAAGCCAGCTAGCTAGGCATTTATCCAGTTGTCTCCTTATTCCACATTCTCTGACCTGTCTTGCGGTTCTTCTTTTTCCTGTTTAACAATCTAGCAATCCTAGTATTTCTTTTATTCATTCTAGCATGTGGATAATGCTAGCAAGTGCAACCGTTGTTGCCTTTCCCGAATTGCCCTTGTGAAGGTAATAGTTAGCCATCTTATGCAAATGAGTTTCTTGCTAGGCCATTTTCGAGGGCAGTTAAGAGTCAACCACGTTGCTCGGGATCTGGAGCCAAATTTGGGCCCAGACCAGAAAGGCCGGCAGATTTCCTTCACTAAAGGAGACTATCGAATGAGATGGGTGTGTTGCATCAATGGTCAACATTACTAATACTTTTAAAATTCCTGATATATTTAATTGCATTTATATTGCCCTACTCTCGCAGTGGGCTATGAATTTCTCTCACTGGATTACTAGTCCAGTGCCATAACCATTATTCTATTATATTTGGCCTCCGCCTGTGCAACAGGTTGAGGGATGGAATGTCGTCCTCCCAGTCCTATGTAACAGGTTCGAGGGGGTGATTAGTCTCAACCTGTTCCTGTATAACAGGTCTGTTGGTCTGAAATGTCTCGTCCTAATCCTATGCAACGTGTTCTATTAAGGGGAGAGCGGAGTGGGGTTCGGGATGTTGTGCCGGGGGGGGGGGGGGGGGGTGGGTGGTGGAGGAGCGGAGATCGTGGTGCAGAGAAATCTAGAATGCTAAAAAGTAATGAAAAGGAAGCAATGCCGGAAAGTGATTGTTGTAATGTAACCACATTATGTCAAGAATGGACAGAGCATAGAAACAAAAGGGGGCACTAACAAAAAGGATCCTGATAAGAAAAAAAGCGATAAGATAAATAGGGCTATAATACAAAATAATGTTACGATTTCTAATAATGTTAAAACGACAAATCTAAAAGCATTGTTTCTGAATGAACGAAGCATCTGTAATAAGGTATAAGAATTGACAGATCAAATAGAAGTAAACGGATACAATATCGTTGCAATCACAGAAATATGGTTGCGCGGTGACCAGGGTTGGGAACTGATTATCAAACATGATCCGGTATTTAGGAAGGACAGGCAGAAAGGAAGAGCGGGTTGTGTGACATTGTTCATAAAGGCTGAAATCAGCGCAATAATGAGAAATACGGCACAGAAAGTCAAGATGTAGGTTCAGTCTGGGTGGCGCGAAGGAGAACGAAGGGCCAGAAAAGATTGGTGCGAGTTGTCTATAGGCCTCCAAACAGTTGTGTTAATATAGTGGATAACATTTACAGTACATTAGCACTGCATGTAGCAAGGGTACTACCATAATCGAAGATGACTTTAAACTACATATAGATTAAAGTAATAATAATATGGCCGATTGATTCCTGGCATGTGTATGAGATGTTTTTTTAGCCCAGTATTTTCGGAGCCTACTCGAGAACAGAATATCCGAGATTGGGTATTAAGTAAGGAGAAGGGGTTATTTAACAATCTTGTTGTCCGGGGTCCTTTCGGGAAGAGTGGCAATAATATGATTGAATTCTTTATTAAGATGGAAAGTGAAGTATTCTAATCCGAATCTATGGTCCTAAATCCAAGCAAAGGAAACTACGAATGTATGGGGAATGAATTGGCTGTGATAGATTGGGAAGAGTCAATAAACGTCATGTTGGTGGATGGGTAATGGCTAACATTTCAGGAACGAATGCATGAATTGCGACAGTTATACTTTCCTTTCTGGTGTAAAAACACAAAACAGGGTACTGGCCCAACCATGACTAACAAAATAAACTAAGGATAGTATTAGATTCAAAGAAGAGTTATACAAAGTTGCTAGAAAAAGTAGCAAGCCTAAGGATGGGGGACAATTTAGAATTCAGCAAAAATGTGCCAAGAGATTGATTAAGAGGCGAGACATAGAATATGAGAGTGAACTTGCAAGGAACATAAACACCGACTGTAGTAGATTTTACATGTTCATAAACAGGAAAAGATTAGTGAAGACAAATGTAGGCCCTTTACAGATAGAAACGGGGGGATTTATAATGGGGGAATAATGAAATGGCAGGACAATTAAATAAATACTTCGGTTCTGTCTTCAAGGACGAGGACACAAATAACATCCCAGAAATGCTTGCGAACCAAAGGTCGATGTGCAAGCAGAATTAAAGGAAATTATTATTTGTAAGAAAATAGTTCTGAGGAAACAAATGGTAATGAAGGCCGATTAATCCCCAGGGCCTGATAATCTGCATCCCAGAGTCCTCAAAGAGGTTGCAATGGAAAGAGTGCATGCATTGGTTGACAACTTCCAAAAATCTGTAGTTTATGGAACAGTTCCTGCAGACTGGACGGTGGCAAATGTAACCCTACCCTTTAAAAATGGATGGAGAGAGAAAACAAGGAACTACAGACCGGTTAGCCTAACAACAGCTGTAGGGAAAATGCGAGAGCCAATAATAAAGGATTTTATAACGGCACACTTACATAATATCAAAGGGATTAGAAAAAGTCAACATGAATTCATGAAAAGAAAATCATGTTTGACAAACCTACTGGCGTTTTTTGAGTATGTAATTGATAGAAAACATAAGGTAGAACCAGTGGATATAGTGCATTTGGATTTTCAGAAGGCCTCTGATAAAGTGCCACGTAAGATGTAGTGTGCAAAATTAAAGTACATCGGATTGGGGGTAAGTTACTAGCATGAATTGAAAATTGGTTAACGGACAGGAAACAGGATCGATGGGCAGAGGGACCGGTGTCCTTGTAAAGCTGACATGTGAAAGCATATATGCAGGTGCAGCAAGCAGTTAGGTATGCAGATGATATGTTGGCCTTCATTGCAAGAGGATTTGAGTAAAGGAGCAACGATGTGTTGCTAGTTATACAGAGCCTTGGTGAGACCGCACCTGGTGTATGGCGTGCAGTTTTGTTTTCGTAAATCAAGAAAGGATATACTTGCCATCGAGGGAGTGCAGCGAAGGTTCACCAGATGGATTATTGGGATGGCAGGACTGTCGTATAAGGAGGGATTGGGTCGACTCGGCCTATATTCAGTAGATTTTATAACAATGAGAGAAGATCTCATTGAAACTTATACCATTGTGACCGGGGTGAATAGACTGGATGCGGGGAAGATGATTCACCTGATTGGGAAGGTTTTAACAAGGCGTCACAGTCTCAGTATACGGGATAGGAAGTTTAGAAAGGAGAAGTGGAGGTTTTTTTCCACTCAGAGAGTGGTGCAATTCTTTACCACAGAAGGCTGTGAAGCCCGAGTCACTGAATATATTTAAGATGGAGAGAGATTTCTAAACAGAAAAGACATCAAGTGATATGGGGGAAAAGCGTGAATATGGTATTGAGATAGAGAATTAGGAATGATCATATTAAATGGTGGTGCAGACTCGAAGGGCCGAATGGACGACTACTGCTCCCGTTTTCTATGTTTCTATGTTCTAGGATCGAAATGGACCTTTGCTCTTCTTGTATACCAAGCTCAAGGAATTGATCGGCTTCTGCCTCTCTGAAGGGTCAAATTTGAGGCGTTAATGGCTTCCTCCTTTCCCTGTGCAACAGTGCGGTGCGGCTGAATGGCCTCCTCCTCAATCTGTGTAACAGGAAAGTGTGCCTCCTCGTCATCTATGCTGCAGGTACGAGCGTCCGAATGGCGTTCTACTATTCTTGTATAAAAAGCCCAAATATCAGAATAGCTTCCTCTTGTCCCTTGCAACTGGCTCGAGGGGTTAATGGAATTCTACTGTCCTTCTGTTACAGGCTTGAAGGCTTGCTCCTGTTGCTGTGTAACAGACTCAGTGTGCTAAGAGAACTCAATAGGAAAGAGGGTGGGATTGGAACCACTTGTGTAACACGAAGTGCAGGTGCCGCAGTTTCCCTTCTCGGAAGTATTGATTTGCTGCAAAATGCACTGAGCGGCCGAAGAAACACCAGATCATGATCTAAATTCCGACTTAAATCCGAGCTATCCAGACGAATGCCACTTTCCAGCTCTTGCTCCGTAGCTTTTTAGATTACTGGAATTCAAGTGCACATTCAAGGACTTTTTAAAAGTGGTGAGGACTTCGCCCTCTAAAGTCCTTTCAGGCAGTTATTTCCAGACTCTCACCACTTCCTGAGTGAAAGCATTGCACCTCAACTCCCTTATAACCTCCTACCAATTACGTTAAATCTATGCCGCCTGGTTGTTGACAACTCCGCTAAGGGAAATCGATCCGTTCTATGCACTCTATCGAGGCTAGTCATAATTTTATTCACTTCAATACGGACACCTCTTAGCCTCCTCTGTTCCAAAGAAAACAAACACTGTCTATGCAATATTTACTCAGAGCTAAATTCACCATCCGCCTAAGTCTACCCTGTATCTTCACGAGTGCAGTCTGATCTTTCCTGTAGTAAAGTGACCAGAACAGCATGTAATACTCTAGGTGTAGCCTAACTAGAGTGTTACACATTTGAAGCATAACTTCCCCGTTCCCCGATCTTATACTCTGTGGCTCATCTAATGAAAGCAACTATTCCGTGTTGATTCTTAACATAGAAATATAGAAAATAGGCGCACCATACGCCATTTGACACTTCGAGCCTGCACCACCACTCAATAAGATCATGGTTGATCATTCCCTCAGTACCCCGTTCCTGTTTCTGTCCATACCCCTTGATCCATTTAGCCGTAAGGCCATACCTAACTCCCTGTTGAATATATCCAATGAACTGGCATTCATAACTGTCTGCGGCAGGGAATTCCACAGGTTAACAACTCTCTGAGTGAAGAAGTGTCTCCTCCTCTTAATCTAATTGGTCTGTCCCTTATCCTAAGATTGTGTCCCCTGGTTCTGGACTTTCGCAACATCAGGAACATTCTTCCCGCATCTCACCTGTCCATTCCCGTCAGAATCTTATATGTTTCTATGAGATCCCCTCTCATCTTTATAAACTCCAGTGTATAAAAGCCCAGTTGATCCAGTCTCTCCTTCTATTTCAGTCCAGCCATCCCGGGAATCAGTCTGGTGCACCTACACAGCACTCCCTCAACAGCAAGAATGTCCTTCCTCGGATTAGGAGACAAAAACTGAACAGAATATTCCAGGTGAGGTCTCACCAAGGCCCTGTAGAACAGCAGTAAGACCAGCCAGCTCCTATACTCAAATACCCAAGCTATTAAGGCCAACATACAATTTGCCTTGTTCACCGTCTGCTGTACCTGCATGCCAACTTTTCAATGACTGATGTACCATGACATCCAGGTCGCGTTGCACCTTCACTTTTCCTAATCTGCCGCCATTCAGATAATATTCTGCCTACGTGTTTTTGCCACCAAAGTGGATAACCTCACATTTATCAACAGTACACTGCATCTGCCATGTATTTGCCCACTCACCTAACCTGTCCAAGTCATCCTGCAGCCTCTAAGCGTCCTCCTAACGGCACACACCGCCACCCAATTTAGTTTCATCTGCTAACCTGGAGATATTACACTCAATTCCTTCATCCAAATAATGAATGTATACTATGAAGAGCGGTGATCCCAGCACTGAGTCCTGCGGCACTCCACTAATCACTGCCTGCAAATTCTTAAAAGGATCCGTTTATCCCGACTCTCTGCTTCCTGTCTGCCAACCAGTTCTCTATCCACATCAGTACATTACCCCCAATACCATGTGCTTTGATTTTGCACACCGATCACTTATGTGGGACCTTGTCAACAGCCTTTTGAAAGTCCAAATATCACATCCACTGATTTTCCCTTGTCCATTCCGCAAGTTATATCGTCAAAAATTCCAGAAGATTTGTCAGTCATGATTTTCCCTTCATAAATCCATGCTGGCTTGGACCGACCCTGTCACAGCTTTCCAAAAGCGTTGCTATTTCATTCTTAATTAGTTAATCCAACATTTTCCCCACTACTGATATCAGGCTAACCATTCTATAATTACCCATTTTCTCTCTCCCTCCTTTTTTAAAAAGTGATGTTACATTAGCTACACTCCAGTCCATGGGAATTGGTCCAGAATCGATAGACTGTTGTAAAATGATCACCAATGCATCCACTATTTCTAGGGCCACTTCGTTAACTACACTGGGATGCAGACTATCTAGCCCCGGGGATTTATCGGCCTTCAATCCCATCAATTTACCTAAGACAATTTCCCATCTAATAAGGATATCCTTCAGTTCCTCCTTCTCACGAGACCCTCGGTCCATTAACACATCCGGAAGGTTATTTGTGCCTTCCATCGTGAAGACAGAACCAAAGTATTTGTTCAATTACTCTACTATTTCTTTGTTCCCCATTATCAATTCACCTGAATCCGACTGCCAGCGACCTACGTTTGTCTTCACTAATTTTATTCACTTCAAATAACGACAGAAGCTTTTGCACTCATTTTTTATGTTTCCGGCAAGCTTCCTCTCGTACTCTATTTTCCCCCTCTTAATTAAACCCTTAGTCCTGATCTGCTGGATTGTAAATTTCTCCCAGTCCTCAGGTTTGTTGCTTTTTCTGGCCAATTTATATGCCTCTTCCTTGGATTTCACATTGTCCTTAACTTCCCTTGTTAGCCACGGTTGAACCATCTGCCCCGTGTTATTTTTACTCTGGGCAGGAATATAAATTGTTAAAGTTGATCCATGTGGTCTTTCAATGTTTGCCATTGCCTGTCCACCGTCATCCCTTTAAGTATCATTTGCCAGTCTATTCTAGCCAATTCATGCCTCATACCGTCGTAATTACCTTTCCTTAAGTTAAGGTCCCCAGTTTCTGAATTAACTGTGTCACTCTCCATCTTAATAAAGAATTCGACCATGTTATGGTCAATCTTTCCCAAGAGGCCTCGCACAACAAGATTGCCAATTTGTCCCCTCTCATTACACATCACCCTGTCTAGGATGGCCAGTCTAGTTGGTCCGTCGATATATTTATCTCGAAAACCATCCCTAATACACGCCAGGAAATCGTCCTCCACCGCAGTGCTACCAGTTTATTCAGCCCAATGGTAACTGCTGTACCATTATTGCATACATCACTTGTTTCTTGTTTGATGCAGTCCCCAACCTCACTGCTAGTGTTTGGAGGTCTGTACACAATTCCCACTAGCGTTTTCTGCCATTTGCTATTCCGCAACTCGACGCATAACGCTTCCATATCATCCAAGCTAATGTCCCTCTTTACTATTGAATTAATTTCCTCTTTAACCACCAACGCCACCCCGCCTCCTTTTCCTTTCTGTCTATCATTCCCATGCCTCTTATCTACTTGCCCTGCTACCCTCAAGGATTCTGTGGACATGCATTCCAATGGATTTTGCACCTCTACACTTATCAGTTGCCTAACATTTAATGTTTATTCGCTTTCCCTATAAGCACTCCCCAATTGCATTATCTCACACTTCTCCGTGTTGAATTCCATTAAACTCCTGACTAGTTCTTTGATATCTTCCTGCAATGAACAGCTTTCTTCCTCATTGTCAACCATACCTGGTTCACCAATATTTTAGTCACCTGCGCTAATTTGTATTCAGCGGTTAGGTGTCAAATTGCATCGTATAATACTCTTGTGAAGCACCTTGGACGTTTCTCTAATTTCAAATCGCTAATTGTATATAAGTTGTCCTTTAAAATGTGTGTTATGTAACGTTATATGGAGTTTGCACCACAGAAAGAGATAATTGTACCTAACTGGTGTTGCTGAAGTTAATGCTCCACACTACCCTACTTCACCTGATCCTAGCAGCATATTGTTCTATTGCTTTCTCAATCATGTGCTTAGGTACTTCCTCTAAAATAAATCTGTGCTATTCGCCGCAACTACTGCTCGTGTAGCATCTTCCACATTCTAACCACTCTTTGGTAAATAAGTTACTGTTGAATTGCCAACTGAATTTAGCGGTGACCTCCGTTCTGAAATCCTGCACAATATCAAACATTTTCTCCACATCAAATACCTTCATAATTTTAAAAATATTTCTCCCTTGTTTTTCTAGAAAGAAGCTCCCCAGTCTGTTCATTTACATTTCCCGAAATGTAAATCCTTTCAATTCTGACCGAAATGTTTCCTTCTTTGCAATGAGATTCTATGATTCTCCGATTTAATTTTCACATCGTCTGGGAGAGGCAACAGGGCAAGCATGCAGGCGGACTCTCTGATCATTTGCACCAACCATTGGACTATTAAAACTGCGTAACTGCGATGGCCGCGTGGTTAAGGCGTCGGATTTAAAATCCAAGGGTGGTTCTCTGCGTAAGTTCGAACCCTCCTCGCAGTGATTCAACAGGTAACTATTTTTTTACTCGACTCCCTGTGGATATCACTGGAATCTGACCACAATTCCCTCCACTGCCCTTTATTCCACTGATCGACGCAAAGCTGTTGTTCGAATTGGAAATACTAATAATTTATCGGTGTTAATTAGTGATTGTTGGTTTGTTGGAAACTATCTGCAAAAATCAGTGAGATATATAAACCGCATGAAAAAAAGCATTTTAATAAAGATCGCTGCATTGTTAGGGAGGAAATCACTTTCAGTTAATGAGTGGGAACGTGGTTTGGTTTTATAAAGTTGAAGAAGATTTGACAAAATAACCGCGGCAGCATTTGACGTTGCAATTTTCTGATAACATCAGCGTTTTCATCAAAGTGAGGTGCCTCATCCATTAAGCGATGTCGCCCCTGCACTTTGCAGCAGGCTAATGATGAGAATGAAGGATTACACAGCGGAATTGTATTTTGATCAGTTCCATACTTTGCACTGCAAACCAATCAGCGGCAGTGAGCCTTTCATTGATAGAAATATGAGAAGTCACAAAGTCCCGGAGGATATGGAATTATTCATTAAATGCTGGAAACACTCCGCAGGGCCATCAGCTCGAGGCAGAACTTATGTTTTGCAGCGTTGCTTCAATATACTATAGTTCCGGTGTGATTTTCGTTCCTGAATGTTTAAGCTGCTCTAAAATACTTGCAGCCCAACCGCACCACCAAAAATATAATAAATGGACTGTAATCAGTCGAACCCGCAAATTTTGCGTTATTAGTACGACGCTCTCACCAACAGAGCTAACCTGCCTTAACAATGTGCCCTTTCTTAGGACACATTTAAATTAAAATGCTAGCATTTCTACAGCGACATTCACCTCAGCACTTCACAAGGTGGTTCAGAGCAAACTAATTACATTTAATTAACTGTTGTAATGTCGGAAACGCAAAAATGTATCTTTTGGAAGGACGCCATTTCAGCCAATCATGTCTGCGCAAGCCGACCAAGAGCTTTCCAGACTAATTCTCACTTCCCAGCTCTAAGTAGGTTACAGCACTTTAAGTGGTATCCAAGTATTTTTAAAATGTGTGAGGATTTCTGCCGCTACCGCCCATCTAGGCAATGAGTTCCCGACTACCAGGACCCCCTGGGTAAAGACATTTATCCTCATAGCTCGTCGAACACTCCCCCTAATTCATCATCATAGGCAGTCCCTCGGGATCGAGGAAGACTTGCTTCCACTCTTAGCATGTGTTCTTAGGTGGCTGTACAGTTCAATACGGGAACCACAATCTCTGTCAAAGGTCGGACAGATATTAGTTGAGGGAAAGTATGAAAAGGGAGCCTGGTTTGCCGCACGCTCCTTCCGCACTTGATTTCTGCATGCTCTCGGCGACGATAATCGAGGAACTCAGGACACTCCCGAATGCACTTCCTCCACTTAGCGCAGTCTATGGCCAATGACTCCCAGGTGTCAGTAGGGATGTCACACTTTATCAAGGAGGCTTTGAGCGTGTCCTTATAACATTTCCTCTGCCCGCCTTTGGCTCACTTGCCATGGACGAGTTCCAAGAAGAGCGCTTGCTTTTGCAATCTCGTGTCTGGCATGTGGCCTGCCAGCGGAGCTGATCAAGTGTGGTAAGTGCTTCAATGCTGGGTATGTTCTCCTGGGCGAGGACGATGATGTTTGTGCGTCTGTCCTCCCAAGAGATTTGCAGGATCTTGCGGAGACATCGCTGGTGGTTTTCTCCAGCGACTTGAGGTGTTTACTGTCCATGGTCCAGGTCTCTGAGCCATACAGGAGGGCGGGTATTACTACGGCTTGTAGACCATGAGTTGGTGACAGTTTTAAGGGACTGATCTTCAAACACTTTTTTCCTCAGGCGGCCGAAGGCTGCACTGGCGCACTGGAGAGGGTGTTGCCTCTAATCATCAATGCCTGCTCTTGTTGATAGGAGGCTCCCAAGAGAGGGGAAGTGGTCCACCCCGCAATTACTTTGAAACTATTCCCCCTGATTGTTGACCACTCTGTAAAGGGAAACAAGTCCTTCCTACCAACTCTATCTAGGGCCCTCATAAAGTTATGCACCTCAATATAGTCTCCCCTCAGCCTCCTCTGTTGCAAAGAAAACAGACTCACCATTTCCAAACTTTCCTCATCACCAAAATTCTCCAGTCCAGGCAACTTTTTTTGTAAGTCTCCTCAATACACTTTCCAGCGCAATCACACCTTTTTTCTGAAATGTGATGACGAGAACTGCACACAGTATTCCAGCTGCCGCCTGACCAATGTTTTATACAGTCAATTATAATGTGCTTGCTGTAACCTACAGAGTTATGGACCGAGAGCTGGTAAGTGGGATTAGGCTGGTAAACCTCTTGATGGCTGGCGCAGATATGATGATAAGTACTGCACGGAATCCAATACAGCCAGGGTGATCTCCTGAACTAATTTCAATCGACAAGATGGAGAGGAATTTACACAGATCTTTTCCCCACATTATCTTGCGTTTTTTTTCTGTTTGTTGCTTCTCCCATGAGTTCACATGGCTCGGGTTGGGGTGGTGTGTATAATATTTCGGTGCAAGGGGTGTAGCAGTTGTGTGGGGCAGACTTATTAGGCTGGGCATTCTTTATCTTTCCGCCATTGTCAATCTTCACAGGTTCATATATAGCCTTCAGGGTTGTTGTTCAAAGGGCCTTGTGCCTCTTTTTCAGCCGGCACGTATACTATGGGCCGAAGTGGTCCCCGTCAGTACTGTGGATTTCTAAGTTTCTATGTTCCTTCACAGATCCAGACTATTCCTTCACAGACCCAGACAGCTGCAACACTGACTCAGACTGCTCTTTCACATTCTCAGACTCTATCTTCACAGATTCAGATCTTCCTACACAGTCCCACACTCTACCTTCACAGATCCAGACTTTTCCTGCACTGACCAAGACAGCGGCTAAACAGACCCAGGCAGCTCCCGTACAGAGGGGTACTGATCCTAAAACCGAGTCTGACATTACTGCACAGATCCAGACCCTCCTGTGCAGACAGGCAAACCTCATACACAGCATCAAAATCCTTGTTTACAGATTCATACAGTTCCTTTCACAGACCCAGCATCAACTACACAAGAGCAAACATGTCCGCATAAGCCGCAGACAACACCAACACCTTTCCAAAGAGCTTCGATAGAGACACTGACATTTCCGACGTGAAAGTAGGCAGCTCCTGTACAGAACCAAGCAGGTGCTACACTGAAGCAGGGATCAACAGCACAGGCACAAACTTTCCGACACAGACCCATACAGCTCCTTTCAGAGACATAGGGATCTCCGAGACAGATTAATTCCCTCCTACATAGACGTAGATAGCTCTACGACATAGGCAAAAAAAGGGATGAGGTCCTACGAAACGAATTTAAGGAGCTAGGAGCTAAATTAAAAAGTAGGACCTCAAAAGTAGTAATCTCGGGATTGCTACCAGTGCCACGTGATAGTCAGAGTAGGAATCGCAGGATAGCGCAGATGAATACGTGGCTTGAGCAGTGGTGCAGCAGGGAGGGATTCAAATTCCTGGGGCATTGGGACCGGTTCTGGGGGAGGTGGGACCAGTACAAACCGGACGGTCTGCACCTGGGCAGGACTGGAACCAATGTCCTCGGGGGAGTGTTTGCTAGTGCTGTTGGGGAGGATTTAAACTAATATGGCAGGGGGATGGGAACCAATGCAGGGAGACAGAGGGAAACAAAAAGGAGCCAAAAGCAAAAGACAGAAAGGAGATGAGGAAAAGTGTAGGGCAGAGAAACCCAAGGCAAAGAACAAAAAGGGCCACTGTACAGCAAAATTCTAAAAGGACAAAGGGTGTTAATAAAACAAGCCTGAAGGCTTTGTGTCTTAATGCAAGGAGTATCCGCAATAAGGTGGATGAATTAATTGTGCAAATAGATGTTAACAAATATGATGTGATTGGGATTACGGAGACGTGGCTCCAGGATGATCAGGGCTGGGAACTCAACATTCAGGGGTATTCAACATTCAGGAAGGATAGAATAAAAGGAAAAGGAGGTGGGGTAGCATTGCTGGTTAAAGAGGAGATTAATGCAATAGTTAGGAAAGACATTAGCTTGGATGATGTGGAATCTATATGGGTAGAGCTGCAGAACACCAAAGGGCAAAAAACGTTAGTAGGAGTTGTGTACAGACCTCCAAACAGTAATAGGGATGTTGGGGAGGGCATCAAACAGGAAATTAGGGGTGCATGCAATAAAGGTGTAGCAGTTATAATGGGTGACTTTAATATGCACATAGATTGGGCTAGCCAAACTGGAAGCAATACGGTGGAGGAGGATTTCCTGGAGTGCATAAGGGATGGTTTTCTAGACCAATATGTTGAGGAACCAACTAGGGGGGAGGCCATCTTAGACTGGGTGTTGTGTAATGAGAGAGGATTAATTAGCAATCTCATTGTGCGAGGCCCCTTGGGGAAGAGTGACCATAATATGGTGGAATTCTGCATTAGGATGGAGAATGAAACAGTAAATTCAGAGACCATGGTCCAGAACTTAAAGAAGGGTAACTTTGAAGGTATGAGGCGAGAATTGGCTAGGATAGATTGGCGAATGATACTTAGGGGGTTGACTGTGGATGGGCAATGGCAGACATTTAGAGACCGCATGGATGAAGTACAACAATTGTACATTCCTGTCTGGCGTAAAAATAAAAAGGGGAAGGTGGCTCAACCGTGGCTATCTAGGGAAATCAGGGATAGTATTAAAGCCAAGGAAGTGGCATACAAATTGGCCAGAAATAGCAGCGAACCTGGGGACTGGGAGAAATTTAGAACTCAGCAGAGGAGGACAAAGGGTTTGATTAGGACAGGGAAAATGGAGTACGAGAAGAAGCTTGCAGGGAACATTAAGGCGGATTGCAAAAGTTTCTATAGGTATGTAAAGAGAAAAAGGTTGGTGAAGACAAACGTAGGTCCCCTGCAGTCAGAATCAGGGGAAGTCATAACGGGGAACAAAGAAATGGCGGATCAATTGAACAAGTACTTTGGTTCGGTATTCACTAAGGAGGATACAAACAACCTTCCGGATATAAAAGGGGTCAGAGGGTCTAGTAAGGAAGAGGAACTGAGGGAAATCTTTATTAGTCGGGAAATTGTGTTGGGGAAATTGATGGGATTGAAGGCAGATAAATCCCCAGGGCCTGATGGCCTGCATCCTAGAGTACTTAAGGAGGTGGCCTTGGAAATAGCGGATGCATTGACAGTCATTTTCCAACATTCCATTGACTCTGGATCAGTTCCTATGGAGTGGAGGGTAGCCAATGTAACCCCACTTTTTAAAAAAGGAGGGAGAGAGAAAACAGGGAATTATAGACCGGTCAGCCTGACCTCAGTAGTGGGTAAAATGATGGAATCAATTATTAAGGATGTCATAGCAGTGCATCTGGAAAATGGTGACATGATAGGTCCAAGTCAGCATGGATTTGTGAAAGGGAAATCATGCTTGACAAATCTTCTGGAATTTTTTGAGGATGTTTCCAGTAAAGTGGACAAAGGAGAACCAGTTGATGTGGTATATTTGGACTTTCAGAAGGCTTTCGACAAGGTCCCACACAAGAGATTAATGTGCAAAGTTAAAGCACATGGGATTGGGGGTAGTGTGCTGACGTGGATTGAGAACTGGTTGTCAGACAGGAAGCAAAGAGTAGGAGTAAACGGGTACTTTTCAGAATGGCAGGCAGTGACTAGTGGGGTGCCGCAAGGTTCTGTGCTGGGGCCCCAGCTGTTTACATTGTACATTAATGATTTAGACGAGGGGATTAAATGCAGTATCTCCAAATTTGCGGATGATACTAAGTTGGGTGGCAGTGTGAGCTGCGAGGAGGATGCTATTAGGCTGCAGAGTGACTTGGATAGGTTAGGTGAGTGGGCAAATGCATGGCAGATGAAGTATAATGTGGATAAATGTGAGGTTATCCACTTTGGTGGTAAAAACAGAGAGACAGACTATTATCTGAATGGTGACAGATTAGGAAAAGGGAAGGTGCAACGAGACCTGGGTGTCATGGTACATCAGTCATTGAAGGTTGGCATGCAGGTACAGCAGGCGGTTAAGAAAGCAAATGGCATGTTGGCCTTCATAGCGAGGGGATTTGAATACAGGGGCAGGGAGGTGTTGCTACAGTTGTACAGGGCCTTGGTGAGGCCACACCTGGAGTATTGTGTACAGTTTTGGTCTCCTAACTTGAGGAAGGACATTCTTGCTATTGAGGGAGTGCAGCGAAGGTTCACCAGACTGATTCCCGGGATGGCGGGACTGACCTATCAAGAAAGATTGGATCAATTGGGCTTGTATTCACTGGAGTTCAGAAGAATGAGAGGGGACCTCATAGAAACGTTTAAAATTCTGACGGGTTTAGACAGGTTAGATGCAGAAAGAATGTTCCCAATGTTGGGGAAGTCCAGAACCAGGGGTCACAGTCTGAGGATAAGGGGTAAGCCATTTAGGACCGAGATGAGGAGAAACTTCTTCACCCAGAGAGTGGTGAACCTGTGGAATTCTCTACCACAGAAAGTAGTTGAGGCCAATTCACTAAATATATTCAAAAGGGAGTTAGATGAAGTCCTTACTACTCGGGGGATCAAGGGTTATGGCGAGAAAGCAGGAAGGGGGTACTGAAGTTTCATGTTCAGCCATGAACTCATTGAATGGCGGTGCAGGCTAGAAGGGCTGAATGGCCTGCTCCTGCACCTATTTTCTATGTTTCTATGTTTCTATGTTTCTACCCTGGCCAAGGCATCACCAACACAGCTCCAAGAGCTCCTGCACAGATATAAGCAGTTCTTACACGGGCGCAGACTGTTCCAGCAAAGGAACAGACTGCTCCTACACCGAGCCAGACAGCTAGCTTCGGAGACCCAGACACATCATTTGACGATCAAGACAGTATCGGCAATGAATCAAAAACGCCAATACAGAACCACACTGACCCAGAGAGATCAACCACAGACCGACACACTCCAACACGGACGCAGACTCTCCTACACAAACAGAGACAACTCTTGCACAGACCCAGTCAGCTCCCAACCTGACAATGGAGCTGCAATACAAACCACCACGCTCCTCCCCAATCACGTACAACACTTAGACAGACACAGTCAGCTCAAAATCTGACACAGGCAGCTGCAACACAGACCCAGACAGCATCTAACGAGATCCAGAAACTACTACACAGAAACTGAAAGTTCTTATAGTTACCCAGACACTCCGACATATACCCAGAGAGCTTCTCATTGAATCCAATGCCTAATGCTGCAGATAACGGAAATGTATAGGCTTACAAAGGACAGCATAGCCTACGCTGCCTTTCTGCCTAATCCAACCATGCCAGCGTTTATGTTCTAATCGAATCTTCTCGAGTATTTCCTGATTTAAATCTGTTAGCATAGCCGTCTATTCCTTTTTCCCTCATATGCTTGTATAGCCTCTCCTTAAATGTATCTATACTATTCGCTTGAACCACTCCTGCACTTTTGAGTTCCACATTCTCATCACTCTTTCCAGAAAGAAGTTGCTTCTGAATTCACTAGCTTGTTCATTATTTCCTCTTATGAATAACCTCCCGTTTCTGGTATCGTCCGTGTAATCCTCTCTGCACCCTCCAAAGTGTCTCTATATCATCTTTATAACCAGAACTGCATGCAGTACTCCAGGTGTGGTCGAACCGAGGTTCAATACTGGTTCAGCATAACCTTCCTACTTTGCAATTCTATAGCACTAGAAATAACCTCCACTCTTAGTTACCTTTATTTTGCCTTGCTAAACTCTGTCACAATTTTAGTGAGTTGTTGTATTGAGAGATCCTATTGTTCCTCTCCCCCCCAAGCCGAGAGTCATTTGCGCCAAGTAATAAGTGACCTCCATATTCTTCTCACCAAAATGTAATAACTCACATTTATGTGTGTGGAACTTCATTGACAATGATGTGCCCATTCTGCATGTTTATCAGTGTTGTCCTTAATTTGCTGCAGTCCTTCGCAGTATAAATTTCCTCTAATTTGGTATCATTAACTAATTTGGAAATTCTGTTTTTAGTTCCAAATGTAAATCGTTGTTATAAATTGTGAACAATGGTGGTTCCGGCATTGATCCTTTTGGAATACCACTATCGACCTTCTGCCAATGTGAATAGCTACCGTTTACGTCCAATCTCTGATTTCAGTCTTGAAGCGAGCTCGCTATCCATTCTGCTACTTATCCCCTGACCGTGTTCAGTCGGCTATTATTTGGTATCAAAGCGAAGCTCTTTTGAAAATCTCAATACATCACACTTATTGCCTTATCAATGTCTACTCTCTCTATTACCTCATCAAAAATTATGTGAGGTTGGTCCAGCAGGACTTTCCCTGTTGAAATCAATGCTGATTATTCATTTTTATACTTTTGGTTTCTAGATGTTCTTCTATTTTCTCCATTAGTAAGGGTTCCATTATTTTCCTATCGAAGAGACAATCATACCCCTTGACGACCGAGCTGAATAGCTGAGACAAGCAGGGAGTGCACAGTTTATTTTCCGCCTAAAGCGATTCAGCCTATCCTGCTTTCGACTGCGTAATACAGCGACATCAAGTTGTGCTGTCAGTCTCGGATGAGTCTTTGTCTGTTTCAAATGGTTGTGCTGTCAGTGCTGCTTCACTCGGTGTGTGTTTAAAAATGCAACGTGCTAGCTGCAGTGGTAATCTGCTTAAATCGTTGTATTCGGAATTTAATGGAATTATTTCCGAGTAGGTTCGAGCCCTACTCGTAGTGAATCAGTAGGTGGCGGCATTTGCTCGTAATCCGCTCTGTTTGGAGGTCATTTGAGCTGAAATTCTTCTGAATTATTTTGCAGCAACTTTTAGGCCACCTATTACGTCACGCTCCCCCAATCATCCACTCGTGTGAGTCCAGAGGATTGGAACATTTTAAAATCCAGCCAAGAATGACTAAAAATATGATTAAAAGAGGATAGATAATGAATGTTAATTTACACGAAATATAAAAAACAGATAGTAAGAGTTTCTACAGGTTTATACAAAGGAAAAGAGTGGCTAAAGTAAATGTTGGTCTCCTGGAGGATCAGAATGGGGAATTAATAATGGAGAACAGGGAAATGGCAGAGACTTTGAACAAATATTTTGTATCAGTTCTCAAGGTAGAAGTCACTAAAAACATCCCAATAGTGGATTATCCATGGGCTATAGGGAGGGAGGCACTTAATACTATCATTATCACTAATGATGTAATAAGAGGTAAAATAATGGGACTAAAGGCGGAAAAGTCCCCTGAATCTGATGGCTTATATCCTAGGGTCTTAAGAGAAAAGTGGCAGAGATACTGGATGGTTTGGTGTAATCTACCAAAATTCCCTCGATTCTGGGTTCGTCCCAGCGGATTGGAATACCGCAAACGTAAAACCCCTATTTAAATAAAGAGGCAGACGCAAAGCAGGAAACTATCAACCAGTTAGACTAACATCTGTCGTTGGGAAAAAGCTGGAGTCCATTATTAAGGAAGCAGTAGCAGGACATTTGATAAAACATGATTGAATCAAGCAGAGTCAACATGGTTTTATGAATGGGAAGTCATGTTTGACAATTATCCTGCAAATCTTTGCGGATATATAGAGCAGAGTGGATAAGGCGGAACAAGTGGATGTGGTGCATTTGGATTTCCAGAAGGCATTCGATAAGATGCCACATAAGAGGTTACTGCACAAGATAAACGCTCACGGGGTTGGCGCTAATATATTAGCATGGATAGAGGATTGGCTTACTAACAGAAATCAGAGAGTCAGGATAAACGGGTCATTTTCCGGATGGGAAACAGTGACTTATGGGATGCCGCAGAGATTTGTGCTGGGTCCTCAACTATTTAAAAGCTATATTAACTACTTGGATGAAAGGACCGAGTGTAATGTAGCCAAGTTTGCTGATGATACAAAGATGGGTGGGAAAGCAAATTGTGAGCAGCACAAAAAAAAATCTTCAAGGGATATAGACAGGCTAAGTGACTGGGCAATAATTAGGCAGATTGATTATAATGTGGGAACATGTGAGGTTATCAACTTTGGCAAAAATAATAGAAAAGCAAATATTGGCCCTGAAATTCCGGCTTCCCCGGGTCTGTATGGAGTTCCTATGGACCCGGGAAGACATCGGAAATGCCGGTTTTCAGTGTGCAAGTTTCTGAATTGACAGATGGCCGTATCCCTGCAGCAAGGACACTTGCAAGTGGAAATTTCCGATATTTATTCTTACTAATAGCCTCAAAAATCTTGCGCCTGAAAACTGAGGCGCATAGCCGACTTTTACAGGCGCAAGTGTTTTACAAAACACAAAAACATATAAAATAAAGCAATTAAAACATTTTTGATCATTAAAACCCCTCCCCACAACGGTAAGATTGTTAAAGAATATTTTAAAAAACCGTTAATTTTGTAAAGACTTTATTAAATTAATTTAAATGGAAGTAGTGTAATTATTTTTTTTATAAGTGTTTTAGCTGTTTGGGTCTGTGTTTTTAATGTTTCAGGCTCTATCACAATCATAGTAACAGGAGTATAGGATCCTGCGGAACTCCTGTTATATGATACCTCACCTGATTGGCTGCCCAAAGCCATGTGACTCCAGCTCTCGGCCGTGCACACGCAGCGAAGCGCAGTCGAAGGAGTCCTCAAGAAAGTCGAACGTGGGCAACAGCTTAAGTAGATGGGTATTTTTTCTCTAAATCCCCGCGGGAAGGCCAAAGCGGCATTTCATGGCCCACAATTTAAATGGAGAATCGTTGCAACGTGATGCAATAAAAGGAGACCTGGTGGTCCTTATGCATTAAACACAAAAACGTTATTATTCAGTTACAGTAAGTAATCAGGAAGGCATATAGCTTGTTGGCATTTATTGCAAGGGAGATAGAGTATAAAAACAATGAAGTCCTGCTACAACTGTACAGGCCACCACGTGGAATACTGCGCACAGTTTTGTTCTCCGTATTTAAGGAAGGTTGTACTTGCATTGGAGGCTGCTCAGAGTAGGTTCACTATGTTCATTCCGGAGATGAGGGCGTTGATTTGAGGATAGGTTTGGTAGGTTGGCCCTATACACATTGGAGTTCTGAAGAATGCGAGGTGATCTGATTGAAACGTATAAGATCGTTAGGGAGCTCGACTCGGTGGATGCAGAGAGGATATTTCCACTCATAGGATAAAATAAAACAAGGGGATATAGTCTTAAAATAATGTGCCGCCTATTTAAAACTGAGATGAGGAAACATTTCCTCTCTCAGAGTTTTGTTAAACAATGCCCCAGAGCGCTGCGGTCTGAATATATTTAAAGCGGAGATAGATAGCTTTTTGTGCAATAATTGGGTAAAGGGTTATGGAGTGCGGACAGGGAGGTGGAGCTGATTCCATTATCAGATCAGCCATCATCTTATTGAATAGCCGAGCAGGGCTAAATAGCCTACTCCTGCCCCGATTTCTTAAGTTCTTATGTTCCGAATACAACACATCTTCTGGCAACGGCAGTGCGATGTGGCCCAATGGATAATGCGTCTGACTTTGGTGCTAATCATGTCCTGTCGGGGCTGTATAACTCAGCGGGTAATACCTTTTCGATTCTGCTGTGAAACTGTCTCAAAACTGGCCATTTCTGATACTCCCTCACCTGAAGTATTGGAAGGGCTTTTGCTTACAGAAGCTGATTGTAGACTTTGAACTTTGTCGACCTGGATTCTCGGGCCAGAAAAGTGGTGAACTGGACTTTTTCGCAGGGTATATATGTTTGGATGCAAAAAACAGGAAACCGAAGGGCAGCTCACACTTTAGTCCTCAGTCGAGGTGGCCGTGTGGTTAAGTCGATGTACTGCTAATCCCTTATACATTGCACGTGTTGGTTCGGATCCCATTCTCGTAGTTTTTTTGTGGAATGTTTCATGCCTCTGTTTTTTTTTTCATTGTACTTTGCCCTAGAAGCACATGTCCAAATTCATCTTTTTCTACCAAGCATGTTACACTCAGCTCATGAAATTTCTCAAATTAAAAAGCGAGCCTCACTCGCGTTTAGATAAAAGTAAATATAAACTTATGAATTTGCTCCATTTTCCCCAGATTTTCCGAAATCTCAGAGCTTCGCATAAGCAACTAATGGAAACTAATCAACTGAGTAAAGTTAAATGTTTCGCGGTGTATGCGGCGCTGTGTCGACTTGACGTCTGACACCCGTGTTCCATTCGGCACGCAGGAACTCGCCTGAATCTGGATACATTTAAATTCAGCGTCAATCTCAAAATAATCTTGAAAAATCCTCAGCACTGTATTTTAGTTAGTGCCCATTCTCTAGTGCTGAAGGTTTGAAGGAGCTGGCCTTTGAATTAGTATCATGTGTGCCGAATGCATACGATTATTTAGGAAATACAGAGCAGGAGCAGGCCATTCGACCCAACCAGTCGATTCCCACCTTTATGGTCCACTGGACATCCTCTCATCGGAATAACGCTATTTTCCTTTTTCGCACATATACTTATCTACTGTCGCTTAAATGATTATATCCTACTTGCTTCAACAAATCCCTGCGACAGTGAGTTACACATTCTCAATCTCTGATAAATAAGTTTCTTGTGAATTCTTTATTGGATTTGTTGGTGACGATCTTATATTGATACCCTCCAGTGACGGTCCTCCCCACATGTGGAAACTCTCTCTCTGTGCATTTAACCTATAAAACCCTTTTCATGTCTAGCAGACCTCTATTAGGTCACCCTCAGACGTCTCTTTTCAAGTGAAAAGAGACGCGGCCTGTTAATCCTTTCCTGATATATATTCTCGCATTTCATGTATCCTCCTTGTAAATCCTCTCTTTACCCTCTCCAGTTCCATTATATCAATTTTGTAAATAATATGGCGACCAGATTTGCACACAGTACGCCAAATGTGGTCGATCTGTGGAGGGTTCTGTAATGACTGGGAATGAACCCGGCCTCACCAGGCTGTCTGATCAGAGTAAAAGGCTTCATTCGATGAGGTAGTTTATAGCATTCCTGAAGGCATTTTGCTTGCGGAATCTGATTCTACATTTTGAACTTTGTCAATCTGGGTGCACGGGCAGGACTTTGAAGGTGAGGGGGACGTTCCAGCAGAGTATTTCTGGTTGGAGACTAACAGCACCAGATTGAATGGCTGAGTTGTCTTCGACAGTAGACGGGACGTTAAGGCGATTGCCGCCTAAACCGTTGTGCTCAGTTATTGTAAACTATTGATGCTGATGAATCATCCCAGAATTTGACTGAAACTTACATACAATAGGCATTGAATCCAAATCTCCTGAAAACCACTGGTCTCTGTCCCAGCATTGTTCACGTCTTGTTAAAATGAACACTGACTATAGGAATTCTTCACTTCTTGAATGAAGGTGGAACAGAGATCCGGATCGGAGATGGAACTTTTCCTCACTTCTTCCTTCAGATCATTCGTCTAGAGTGAACTAACAAAGATTTTTTAAGAAATGACATTCAAAGAGAAAACGTGCACGACAGTTCTCTTTACCACAAGACCTGCCCGTGCAACCCGATCAACAATGTGAAAAACTGACAGTCAGCTTCTATGAGCAAAATTAATTTCGCTAAGTCCGTTATGCAAGGTCAGAGGCGATTAGAAATAGTCGGGTAAAAACAGTTCCTTTCCACGTTGGAAGCCACTGGGCAAACCGACCTCAACAGACTCGAAATCGCAATGTTATTTTCCATGAGGAGAGGTTGAGTCGACTAGGCCTATATTCTACAGAGTCGAGAAGAATAGGAGGTGATTTCATTGCGGAGCAGGCTCGAAGGGCCGAATGGCCGACCCTTTCTACTAATGCTTATTTTCTTATGTTCGTCGCATGCCTTGCGGGTGCCCACAGATCGGCAATGTGGAAAACGCAGAATCAGTCTCTGTAAGCAGGCGTTTCCATAACTTCAGTTGAGTAACTGTCAGAATTGATCGCTTTTAGGGGAGATTCGGAACACAGAAGAATAAGTTTTGCCCGGTGAGTTAAACAACCGGAGCACAACCCGAACCTGCAATCTTCTGACAACATCACGATTAAAACTGAACGCGGATGCCTTATCCATTCGGCAATGTGTCCACAGCTGGTCACTTGGTTGTGGAGAGAATTGGGAGCTTTTTCAGGGCTTCAGCTATGATTAGAGAAAGGGTTTTACTCAAATATAAATACATTTTGAATTATTCAACAGACGCGCTGTCAACTGGGTTCACTCCTACGCAAGGAAACCCATTTCGCTTTCAAATATATCACCTTAGAAATTCGGTCTTCACAGCTGCAATCACACTAATATTAAGCAGACACACGCAAAGAATGATCCTGCACAGACAGCACATCCATTTTATACTGACAACGAATGAACTGAACTGACAGCATATCCATTTAAAGAGACACAGAATGATCCGGGACTGACAGCACAGACATATTTAAACACATATTGGTCTAATTTGCTAAATCCCAAAATTCCCCCATCATCATAGGCAGTCCCTCGGAATTGAGGAGGAGTTGCTTCCACTCCCAAAGTGAGTTCTTACATGGCTGAACAATCCGATACGAGAGCCACAGACTCTGTCACAGGTGGGACAGACATTCGACGGGGGAAGGGGTCGGTTGGGCTGGATTGCCGCGTGCTCCGGCCGCTGCCTGCGCCTGGGCTCGTCATGCGCCTTGCATCAAGCCTTAAAGAGCTCAACGCCCTCCCGGATGGACTTTCTCCACCTCGGGCGATCTGCAGCCAGGGTCTCCCAGTTGTCAGTGGTGATGTCGCAGTTTACCAGGGAGGCTTTGAGGATGTCCTTATAACGTTTATGCTGTCCTCCTTTGGCTCGGTTACCATGAAAGAGCTCCGCCTAAAGCATTTGCTTCGGGAGTCTCGTATCTGGCATGCGTACTTTGTGGCCTGCACAGCGAAGCTGATCGAGTGTGGACAGTGCTTCAGTACTGTGGATTTTAGCCTGGTCGAGGGCACTGATGTCGGTGTGCCTGTCCTCCCCGGAGATTTTCACGATCTAGCGGAGACATTGTTGGTGATATATCTCCAGCGACTTGAGGTGCCTTCTGTACATCCTGCATGCCTCAGACACATACACGAGGGCGGGTATTTCTACAGCCCTATGAACCATGAGGTTGGTAGTAGATTTGTTAAGATCTGATCTTAAAACACTTCTTTCCGCAGGCGGCCGAAGGCTGTTCTGGCGCACTGGAGGCGATGCTGAATCTCTGCCATCAAATATGCCTTTGTTGATAAGAGGCTGCCGAGATATGTGAAATGGTCCACGTTATCCAGGGCCGTGCCTTGGGCCTTGATGATTGGAGGGCAGTGCTGTGCGGCGATGGCAGGCTGGTGAAGGAATTTTGTCTTACGGATGTTCAGCGTAAGGACCATGCTTTCATATGCGTCAGGGAATACAGTGATTATAACCTGGAGTCCAGCCACTGATTGTGCACAGACGCAGGCGTCGTCCGCATAGTGCAGCTGAATGACAGAGGTAGGGGTGATCTTGTACCTGCCCTGGAGGCGGCGTTGTTTAAACAGCTTCCGACTGGTCCTGAGTTTAAATGGGGAGCTTGTTGATTGTGAGGTGGAGCATGGCGGCGAGGAAAATTGAGATACGCATATGAGGGAGAAGGGAATAGAACATTTGGCTGATACAGTTGACGAGGAAGGACAGGATAACATCATTTTAATTCCAGATGTATTTAATGAATTCAATTTCAATTCCACAGCTGCCATGGTTGAATGTGTACACATGCCTCTGAATTACTAAACCAGTAACATAACCACTGTGCAACCGTACTCTTAACTTCATCCTTTACCTATGCAAATGGGTCAAGGGGAAAATAGCCTCCTTCAGCTCTTATGTAACAGGCTTGAGTGGCTGAATGACCTGCTCCGCTTCCTAAGTACAAGGGTCGAGGACTTGAATCGCCTCTTCCTGGATCGACTGGCTTATATTAACTGGAATTTAGAAGAATAAGAGGGGATTGCATAGAAACAGATACAATTCTAACGGGATTAGACAGGTTAAATGCAGGAAGAATGTTCCCGATGTTAGGGAAATCCAGAACTAGGGATCAGAACCTAAGGATAAGGGAGAAGCCATTTAGCACTGAGATGAGGTGAAACTTCTTCACTCAGAGAATTGTGAACCTGTGGAATTCTCTATCACAGAAAGTTGTTGTTGCCAGTTCGTTCGATGTATTCAAAAGGGAGTAAGATGTGGCACTTACTGCTAACGGGATCAAGTGGTATGGAGAGAAACCAGGAATTGTGTACTGATTTTGCATGATTAGCCATCATCATATGAATGGTGGTGCAGGCTCGAAGGGCTAAATGGCCTACTCCTGCATTCATTTTCTAGGTTTGTATGTTTCTATGTATCCTGTTGATGTCTAATAGGTTGAACAGCGTTTAATCATCCCCTCTATTCCAATGTAAGTGTTTTGAGGGGCCGAATAGTGTGCTTCTGTGTAACAATTTATGGGGGCTGCATGACGTCCTCTTTTTCCACTGCCACAGGCTCGAAGTACTGAATCGCCTCTACCCGTTCCAGCGTAACAGGCTCAAGTGGTGAATGGTCTCCTCCTATTCTTGTGTAACAAGCTCGAGTGGCTGAATGCCCTCCTGCTGTCTTGTCTAACAAGCTTGAGGGAGTGAATGAACTCCTCCTGTTCCTGATTAACCAGCCTCTGTGGGTTGAATATTCTTCTCCTGTTCCTATGTCACCAGTTCGGAAGATTGAATGTCCTCCTCTTTTTCTAGTGCATGAGCATCTATGGGTTTAATGACAACCTCCTGTTCCTATGCAACGGATTCGAGGGGCAGAATTGTCTTTTCCTATAACTATAAAACTGTCTGGAAAGTGCTGAATGACCCACCTCCTGTTCTTAAAAAGTCTTGAAAATTTGAATGGTGGTCACCTGTAACTATTTAACATGTATGAGGGGATAAATAGCTTGCTCCTGCATAAAAGGTTCAAGGTATTGAAAGACTTCTTCCTGTGCAATCTCCTCACATCATCATCATCATCATTATAGGCAGTACCTCAGAATCGAGGAAGTCTTGCTTTCACTCTTAGCATGAGTTGGTAGGTGGCTGTACATTCTAATAGGAGAACCACAGTCTCTCTCACAAGTGGGACAGACAGTGTTTGAAGTAAAGGGTGGGCGTGGAGTCTGGTTTGTTGCACGCTGTTTTCGCTGCCTGCGCTTGATGTCTGCATGCTCTCGGGGATGAGACTCGAGCAGCTCAGTGCCCTCCCGGATGCACTTCCTCTACTGAGGGCGGTCATAGGCCAGTGACTCCCAAGTGTCAGTGGGAATGTCACACTTTATCAGGGAGGCTTTGAATGTGTCCTTGTAACGTTTCCACTGCCCACCTTTGGCTCGTTGGCTGTGGACGAGTTGCGAGTAGAGCGCTTGCTTTGGATGTCTCGTGTTTGGCATGCGAACTATGTGACCTGCCAACGGAGCTGATCATGTGTAGTCAGTGCTACAATGCTGGGTATGTTGGCCTGGACGAGGATATTAAATTTGGTGCGTCTGTTCTCCCAGGGGATTTGTAGGATCTTTCGGACAAATCGTTGGTGGTATTTCTCCAGCGACTTGCGGTGTCTACTTTACATCTTCCACATCTCTGAGCAGCACAGGAGGGCGGGTATTGCTACGGCCTGTCGACCATGAGCTTGGTTAAAGTATTGAAGTTCTGGTCTTCAAACACACTTTTACACAGGCGGCCGAAGGCTGCACTGGCGCACTTGAGACGTTGTTGGATCTTGTCGTCAATGCCAGCTATTGTTGATAGGATGCGCCCGAAATAATGAATTGGTCCACGTTGTCCAGGGCCGTACCATGGATGTTGATGACTGGGGGCAGTGCTGTGCAGCGAGGACAGTTTGGTGGAGGACTTTTGTCTTACTGATGTTTAGCGCAAGCGCCATGCTTTCGTGTGCCTTAGTAAATACCTCGACTGTGTCCTGGAGTTCAGCTTCTGTGTGAGCACAGACGCAGGCGTCATCCGCGTACTGTAGCTCACGACAGAGGTTGGGATGGTCTTGGACATTGCCGAGGGATGGCGAAGGATGAACAGGTTTCCCCTGGTTCTGTCGTTTAGTTCCACTCCAGCGGGGAGCTTGTGGACTGTGAGGTGGAACATGGCAGCGAGGAAGAATGAGAAGAGGGTTGGAGCGTTGACGCAGACTGCTTGACCCCGGTCCGGAAGTGGATTGCGTCTGTGATGGATCCGTTGGTAAGGATCACGGCCTGCGTGTCATCGTGGAGCAGGCGGAGGATGGTGACGTACTTTTGGTCGCGTCCGAAACGGAGGAGGACGCTCTTTCGGCTCTCGTGGTTGAGAATGGGAAAGGCATTTGTAAGGTCGAAGAAGGCCATGTTACCTGCATTTTTCCTGCAGCTGCCGTGCTGCAAAAAATCATGTCCGTTGTTCCCCGGAAGGGACGAAATCAGCTCTGCAACTCCGTGAGGAGCTCCTCGGCCACAGGGAGAAATCAGTTGAGGAGGAGGCTAGCGACGACTTTCCAAGTGGCTGATAGCAGGGAGATTCCCCTTTAGTTACTGCAGTCGGACTTATTGCCTTATTAAAGATGTTCACGATCACTGAATCACTAAGATCACCCGACATGTTTTCCTCCCTCCAGATGAGAGAAAGAAGGTCAGGTATTCGCGCCAGCAGTGCCTCACCGCCATACTTTAGTGCCTCAGCAATGATGCCGTCAGCCCCAGTAGCCTTGTTAATTTTTAGCTTTCTTATGGCGTTTTCTACCTCGTGCAGTGTTGGGTTCTCATTGGGGTGGTGGCGGGCATGGAGGCAAGTTAACTCATGTCAAGCATTGGATTACAACGGATATACAGCACTGAAACAGGCCATTCGCCTCAGCCAGTCTTTTATGCTCCACTGGAGCCTCCGCTCAACATTCCTCAACAGCCAAATGCTCTATTTCCTTCTCTCTCATATGCCTGACTATCCCCTCCTTAAATACTTCCATACTATTCTCTTCAACCACTCCCTGTGGTACCGAGTTCCACAATCTCACCACTCTTTGGGTAAATAAGTTTCTTCTGAATTCCCTATTTTGATTTCATGGTGACAAGTTGAAACATTCTAACGGTATCCACTCCATCAAAATCTTTCATAATTTTAAAATTCTGTTTCAGGTCACGCCTCAACCTTCCTTTTTCAAGAGAAAAGAGACACTGCCTGTTCATCCTTTCCTGATTTGTATACGCTGGCTGTTCTGGTATCATCCTTGAAAATCTTCTCTGCATCCTCTGAAATGCCTCTATGTCCTTTTTATAATACGGCGACCAGAACTCTACGTAGTACTCTAAGCGTGATCTAATGAAGGTTAAATACAGGTTTAGCATAATATCGCTACATTTCAATTCTGTATGTCTAGAAATGAATCAGCGTGTTTGGTTTGCTTTTTTATGGCCTTGCTAACTTATGCCGTTATTTTTTAGAGTTTTTGTATTTGTACTCCGATATCCCTTTTTTCCTGCACACCACACAGACTGGCACCTTCCAATAATAAGTGACCTCACTAAGTCTCCTACTTACATGTAACACCTCACATTTATATGGTTTGAAATTCATTTGCCAATTATATGCACATTCTGCAAGTTTATTAATGTCCTCTTGTAAGTTGTTGTAATCTTCCTCCTTATTGACTATCGTTCCTAATTTGGTGTCACCCGCACATTTAGAAATGTTGTTTTTGATTCCATAGTCTAAATCTTTAATATTAATTTTGAACAACAGTGGTCCCAGCACCGATCCTTGTGGAACGCCACTACCCGCCTTCTGCGTCTAAGAAACGCTAACTTTTACAGCTACTCTTTGATTTCTGTCTTGAAGCCAGCGAGCTATCCATTCTACTAGTTGTCATTTAACTCCGCATTCTCTGACCTGGCTTAAGGCATTTCTTGTTCCGATGTAACAATCTATTTTTTTCATTTTATTCATTCAAGCATGTCGACATCGCTAGCAAGGGCCGGATTTGTTGCCCATCTCATTCTGCCTTTGTGAAATTTTTGATGAGTCACTTTCCGCAACCGACTGGCTCGCCAGGCCATTTCAGAGGTCAGTTAAGAGCCAACGACATTGCTGTGGGTTTGGAGTCACATATAGGCCCAGACCGGTAAGGACGGCAGAATTCTTTCCCGAAAGGAGACAAGTGAACCAGATGAGGAGTTTGTTAGAATGGTCATCATTATTGATATTTTTAAAATTCCAGATTTACTTAATTGAATTTAAATTTCCCCACTCTCGTGGTGGGCTATGATTTCTTCTCTCTGGATTATTAGTCCAGTGACATAACCATCATGCTACTCTGATTGACTTCCATCTGTGTAATGCGCTCAAGGTTCTGAATGACACCTCCTATTCCTTTGCAACAGGTTGAGGGAAGGAATGGTGTGCCCTGTTCCTACGCAACAGTATCGGGAGATTGATTAGCCTCCTCCTGTTCCTGTATAACAGGTTCGTGAGTCGCAAATGCCTCATCCTCAGCCTTTCGAATGGCTACATTGACTTCTACTCTTCTTATAGATAAGTCTCAAGGGGCTGAATGGCTTCCGCCAGTCCTATGCCGCAGGCTCGAGGGGTTAATAGCCTTCCCCTGTCCTTGTGCAACAGACTGGAGAGGCTCAATTACATCCTCCTATTTCTGCTCAACAGTTTCATTGGTTTGGCATTGCCTTCTGGTCAACTATACGAAAGGTTCGAGCGACCGAATGGAGTTCGACATTTCTTGTAAAACAGGCGCACAGAGCTGAATGGCTTCCTCCTGCCCTTTGCAATTGCTTTGAGGGGGTAAGTGACTCATTGCCCTCCACCTGTCGCTGTGTAACAGGCTCGATTGCTTGCATCTGTTACTGTGCAAAATTTTCAGATGATACTTGGGAAGGACTGGAGCCATTGTGCAACAGAAAGTGCAGGGACCACAGTTAGCCTTCTCTGAAGTGTTGTTTTGTTGCAAAGTTAACTGTGCGGCCCAGGCTCAAATTCTGACTCTGGTGGGAGTAGAGCCCAAAAACCTTGAATGTTTAATATGCCAAGAATTAAAAATCTAACGTGCTATCCATTGCACCACAGTGTCGCCAAATTGTGCATCAATATAAAAGTAAAATAGTGTTGATGCGTAATCGGAGCTAAAAAAAAATCTGGAAACACTCAGCAGGGGAGGCAGAATCTGCAGAGAGAGAAACAGAGTGAACGTTTGAGGTCGATGAACTTGCATAGCCACTGGATCAACCTCCGCCGTCTAAAACGGATGCCCTGTCTGACCCGAATCATTATGTTTGAAAGGGATGTTTTGTCATGGACTCGTAGAATCTTTCAGCACGGAAGGAGGCTACTTCGGCCCAGCGTGTCCGCATCGTCCGAAAATTGCGATCCCGCCTAATCCCACTTTCCAACTCTTGTTGTACCAATGTAACAATCTATTTTTTTACTTTATTCATTCAAGCATGTCGACATCGCTAGCAAGGGCCGGAATTGTTGCCCATCTCCTTGTGCCTTTGTGAAATTTTTGGTGAGTCACTTTACGCAACCGACTGGCTCGCCAGGCCATTTCAGAGGTCAGATAAGAGCCAACGACATTGCTGTGGGTTTGGAGTCACATATAGGCCCAGACCGGTAAGGACGGCAGAATTCTTTCCCGAAAGGAGACAAGTGAACCAGATGAGGAGTTTGTTAGAATGGTCATCATTATTGATACTTTTAAAATTCCAGATTTACTTAATTGAATTTAAATTTCCCCACTCTCGTGGTGGGCTATGATTTCTTCTCTCTGGATTATTAGTCCAGTGACATAACCATCATGCTACTATGATTGACCTCCATCTGCGTAATGCGCTCAAGGGTCTGAATGACACCTCCTATTCCTTTGCAACAGGTTGAGGGAAGGAATGGTGTGCCCTGTTCCTATGCAACAGTATCGGGAGATTGATTAGCCTCCTCCTGTTCCTGTATAACAGGTTCTTGAGTCGCAAATGCCTCATCCTCATCCTTTCGAATGGCTACATTGACTTCTACTCTTATTATAGATAAGTCTCAAGGTGCTGAATGGCTTCCGCCAGTCCTGTGCCTCAGGCTCGAGGGGTTAATGGCCTTCCCCTGTCCTTGTGCAACAGACTGGAGAGGCTCAATTACGTCCTCCTATTTCTGCTCAACAGTATCATTGGTTTGGCATTGCCTTCTGGTCAACTATGCAAAAGGTTCGAGCGACCGAATGGAGTTCGACATTTCTTATAAAACAGGCGCACACAGCTGAATGGCTTCCTCCTGCCCTTTGCAATTGGTTTGAGGGGTTAAGTGACTCATTGGCCTCCACCTGTCGCTGTGTAACAGGCTCGATTGCTTGCATCTGCTACTGTGCAAAATATTCAGATGATACTTGGGAAGGACTGGAGCTACTTGTGCAACAGAAAGTTCAGGGACCACAGTTAGCCTTCTCTGAAGTGTTGCTTTGATGCAAAGTTAACTGTGCGGCCCAGGCTCAAATTCTGTCTCTGGTGGGAGTCGAACCCAAAAACCTTGAATGTTTAATATGCCAAGAATTAAAAATCTAACGTGCTATCCATTGCACCACAGTGTCGCCAAATTGTGCATCAATACAAAAGTAAAATAGTGTTGATGCGTAATCTGAGCTAAAAAAAAATCTCGAAACACTCAGCAGATGAGGCAGAATCTGCAGAGATAGAAACAGAGTGAACGTTTGAGGTCGATGAACTTGCATAGCCACTGGATCAACCTCCGCCGTCTAAAACGGATGCCCTGTCTGACCCGAATCATTATGTTTGAAAGGGATGTTTTGTCATGGACTCGTAGAACCTTTCAGCACGGAAGGAGGCTACTTCGGCCCCGCACCGTCCGAAAATTGCGATCCCGCCTAATCCCACTTTCTAACTCTTGTTGTAACCATGTAACAATCTATTTTTTTATTTTATTCATTCAAGCATGTTGACATCGCTAGCAAGCGGTTAATGGCCTTCTCCTGTTCTTGTGTAACTGACTGGAGAGGCTCAGTTGCCTCCTACTTTTTCTGTGCAACAGGTTCGTTGGTTTGGCATTGCCTTCTCCTCATCAATGCAACAGGTTCGCGCAACCGAATTTGTTGCAATCATCCTCAGTATTGAATATCCAACTAATTTTGCGTCATCCGCAAATTGAGAAATTGTGTTTTTGATTCCCAGGTGGAAGTCATTAATATAAATTGTAAACAACAGTTGTCCCAGCACCGATCCTTGTGGAACAGCACTACCCACCTTCTGCCTCTCTAAAAAGCTAACTTTTACCCCTACTCTCTGCTTTCTGTCTTAAAGCCAGCTAGCTGTGCATTTATCTAGTTGTCTCCTGACTCCACATTCTCTGACCTCTCTTGCGGTTCTTCTTTTTCCTGTTTAACAATCTAGAGATGCTAATGTTTCTTTTATTAATTCTAGCATGTGGACAATGCTAGCAAGGGCAGCCTTTGTTGCACTTCCCTAATTGCCCTTGTGAAGGTGATGGTTAGCCACCTTATGCAAATCAATTTCTCGCTGGGCCTTTTCAGAGGGCCGCAAAGAGCCAACCACGTTGCTCTGGATCTGGAGCCACATTTGGGCCCAGACCAGTAAGGACTGCAGATTTCCTTCACTCAAGGAGATTATTGAACGAGATGGGTGTGTTGCGTTATTGGTCAACATTATTAGTACTTTTAAATTTCTAGATGTGTTTCATTGAATTTAATTTGTCCTACTCTCTTGGTGGACTGTGATTTTCTCTCACTGGATGACTAGTCCAGAGCCACAGGCCTCCGGCTGTGTAATGTGCTAGAGGGGATGAATGACTCAGGCTGTTCCTGTGCAATAGTTTGAGGGATGGAATGTAATCCCCCGCTTCCTAGATAACAGGTTCTAGGGATTGATTAATTTCAAACTGTTCCTGTATAACAGGTCGGTTGGTCTGAAATGCCTCGTCCTAATCCTATGCAACGTGTTCTATTAAGGGGAGAGCGGAGTGGGGTTGGGGATGTGGGGCCGCGGGGGGCGCTGGGCGGAGGTCTTGGTGCAGATAAATCTAGAATGCTAAAGAGAAATGAAAATGAAGCAATGCCGGAAAGTGATTGTTGTAATGTAATCACATTATGTCAAGAAGGAACAGAGTATACAAACAAAAGAGTGCACTAAAAAATAGGATCCTGATAACAAAAAAAGCGATAAGCTAAATCGAGCTATAGTGCATAAAAATGTTATGATCTCTAATAATGATAAAAAGACAAATCCAAAAGCATTGTATCTGAATGGATGAAGCATCTGTAATAAGGTAGAAGAATTAACAGCGCAAACAGATGTAAACTGATATAATATCGGTGCAATTACAGATATATGGTTGCACGGTGACTAGGGTTGGGAACTGAATATCAAATGATATTCGGTATTTAGAAAGGACAGGCAAAAATGAAGAGCGGATTGTGTTGCGTTGTTGGTAAAGGATGATATCAGCGCAATAATGAGAAAGATATTCGGCTCATAAAGACAAGATGTAGATTCAGTTGGATGGCGCTAAGGAGAACGAAGGATCAGAAATGATTGGTGTGAGTTGTCCATAGGCATCGAAACAGTTGTGGTAGTGTAGAGGATAACATTAACAGGAAATTAGAGCTGCATGTAACAAGGGTACTACCATCATCGAAGGTGACTTTAAACTACGTATAAATTAAAGTAATAATAATGTGGCCGATGAATTCCTGGCGTTTTTACCAGTTGTTTTTTTAGCCCAGTATTTTGCGGAGCCTACTCGGGAACAGAATATCCTAGATTGGGTCTTGTTTTTGAAAAGGGGTTAATTAAAAGTCAAGTTGTCTGGGGTCCTTTAGCGAAGAGTGGCAATAACTCGATTAAACTCGTTATTAAGATGGAAAATGAAGTAGCTCAATCCGAATCTATGGTCCTAAATCTTAGCAAAGGAAACTACGAATGCATGGGGAATGAATTGCATGGGGTATGATAGATTGGGAAGAGTCAATAAACGTCATGTTGGTGGATGGGCAAGGACTAACATTTCAGGAACGAATGTATCAATTGCGGCAGTTATACTTTCCTTTCTGGTTTTAAAAAAAAGGATGCTGGCCCAACCATGGTAAACAAAATAAATTAAGGATAGTATTAGATTCAAAGAAGAGTTATACAAAATTGCCAGAAAAAGTACAAGCCTGAGGATGGGGAACAATTTAGAATTCAGCAAAAAAGTGCCAAGAGATTGATTGAGAGGCTAGAAGTAGAGTATAAGAGTGAACTTGCAAGGAACATAAAAACCGGCTGCAGTAGATTCTACAAGTTCGTAAACAGGAAAAGATTAGTGAAGACATATGTAGGCCCTTTACTGACAGAAACGGGGGAATTTATAATGTGGAACAAGGAAATGGCAGGACAATTAAATAAATACTTCGGTTCTGTCTTCAGGGAGGACATAAATAACATCCCAAATATGCTTGTGAACCAAAGGTCTAGTGAGCAAGAGGAATTAACCGACATGATTATTTGTAAGAAAATAGTGCTGAGGAAACTAATGGGAATGAAGGCCGATAAATCCCCAGGGCCTGATGATCTGCATCCCAGAGTACTAAAAGAGGTGGCAATGGAAATAGTGCATGCCTTGGTTGACAACTTCCAAACATCTTTAGATTATGGAACAGTTCCTGCAGTTTGCACGGAGGCAAATGTAACCCCACTGTTTAAAAATGGAGGGAGAGAGAAAACAAGGAACGACAGACCGGTTAGCCGAACAACAATTGTAGGGAAAATGTGAGAATCTATAGTAAAGGATATTATAACTGAACACTTAAATAATACCAAAGGGATTAGACAAAGTCAACATGAATTCATGAAAAGAAAATCATGTTTGACAAACCTACTCGAGTTTTTGAGGATGCAACTGATAGAAAAGTTGAGGGAGAACCAGTGGATATAGCGTTTTTGAATTTTCAGAAGGCCTCTGATAAAGTCCCACGTAAGATGTAGTGTGCAAAATTAAAGCATATATGATTGGGGGTAATATACTAGCATGGATTGAAAATTGGTTAATGGACAGGAAACAGGATCGATGGGCAGAGGGACCTGGTGTCCTTGTAAAATAGTCTATTGAAAGCATACATGCAGGTGCAGCAAGCACTTAGGAAGGCAGATGGTTTGTTGGCCTTCATTCCAACAGGATGTGAGTAAATGAGTAAAGATGTGTTAGTACAGTTCTACAGGGCCTTGGTGAGACCGCACCTGGAGTATTGTGTGCAGTTTTGGTTTCATTACCCAAGAAAGGATATACTTGCCATAGAGGGAGTGCAGCGAAGGTTCAGCAGAAGGATTATTGGGATGGCAGGACTGTCGTATGAGCAGAGATTGGGTGGACTCGGCCTGTATCCTGTATAATTTAGAGGAATGAGAGAGGATCTCATTGAAACGTATACCATTCTGAAAGGATTGAATAGACTGGATGCGGGGAAGATGATTGACCTGATTGGGAAGGTTCTAACAAGGGGTCACAGTCTCAGGATACGGGGTAAGAAATTTAGGAAGGAGAAGGTGAGATTTTTTTTTCATTCAGAGAGTGGTGCAGCTGTGGAATTCCCTTCCACAGAAGGCTGTGCATGCCGAGTCACTGAATATATTTAAGAGGGAGATAGATTTCGAGACAAAAAAGACATCAAGTGATATGGCGGGAAAGCGTGAATATGGTGTTGAGATAGAGGATAAGGAATGATCATATTAAATGGCGGTGCAGACTCGAAGGGCTGCGACTGCTCCCGATTTCTATGTTTCTATATTCTAGGATCTAAATGGACTTATATTCTTCTTGTAGAGCAAGCTCAAGGAACTGATCGGCTTCTGCCTCTCCGAAGGCTCAAATTTGAGGCGTTAATGGCCTCCTCCTTTCTCTGTGCAACAGTGCAGTGCGGCTGAATGGCCTCCAGCTAATTCTGTGTAACAGGAAAGTGTGCCTCCTCGTCATCTATGCAGCAGGTACGAGGGGCCGAAGGCGTTCTACTATTCTTGTATAAAAAGCCCAAGGATTTGAATTACTTCCTCTTGTCCTTTGCAACTGGCTCCAGGGGCTAATGGAATCCTGCTGTCATTCTGCAACAGGTTCGATGGCTTACTCTTGTTCCAGTGCAATAGACTCAGGTTCTAAGAGAACTCAATGGAAAAGTGGATAGGATTGGAGCCACCTGTGTAGGAGGAATTGCAGGGAACGCAGTTTCCCTTCTCTGAAGTATTGATTTGCAGCAAAATGCACTGCGCTGCCGAAGAAACACCAGATCATGACCTAAATTCCGACTAAAATCCGACCTATCCAGACTAATGCCACTTTCCAGCTCTTGGTCCATAGCCTTTTAGGTTACTGGAATTGAAGTGCACATTCAAGGACTTTTAAAAGTGCTGAGGACTTCTGTCTCTAAATCACTTTCAGGAGTGGGTTCCAGAATCTCACCACCCCTGGGTGAAAACAGTGAACCTCAAATTCCGAAAAACCTCCTACCAATCACTTTAAATCTATGACGCCTGGTTGTTGGCCACTCTGCTAAGGGAAATAGATCCTTTCTATGCACTCGATCTAGACCACTCGTGATTTTATTCACTTAAATACCGACCCCTTAGCCTCGTCTGTTACAAAGAAAACAAACCCAGCCGATGCAATATTTACTCAGAGCTAAATTCACCATCCGCCTAAATCTAACCTGTATTAACGTGTGCTGTCTGATCATTCGAGTAATGCGGTGACCAGAGAAGCATGCAATAATCTAGCTGTGGCCCAACTAGAGTTTTACACATTTGAATCATAACTTCCCCGATCTTATATTCTATGGCTCATCGAATGAAGGTAAGTATTCCGTGTTGCTTCTCAACATAGAAACATCGAAAATAGATTCAGCAGTGCGCAATTCGACACTTCGAGCCTGCACCACCACTCAATAAGATCATGGCTGATCATTCCCTCAGTACCGCTTTCCTGTTTCCTCCCTACCTCTTGATCCTTTTAGCCATAAGGGCCACAATAACTCCGTGTTGAATATATCCAATGACCTGGCATCAACAACTCTTTGCAGCAGAGAATTCCACAGGTTAACAACTCTCTGAGTGAAGAAGTTTCTCCTCATCTTCGTTCTAAATGGCCTACCCCTTATCCTAAGTCTGTGATCCCCTTTACTGGACTTTCCCAACATTTTGAACATTCTACCCGCATCTAACCTGTCCAGTCCCGTCGGAATCTTACATATTTCTACGAGATCCCCTCTCATCCTTCTAAACTCCAGTGTATAAAGGCCCAGTTGATCCAGTCTCTTTTCATATGTCAGTCTAGCCATCCCTGGAATCAGTCTGGTGAACCTTCGCTGCACTCCCTCAATCGCAAGAACTTCCTTCCTCAGATTAGGAGACCAAAACTGAACACAATATTCCAGGTGAAGTCTCACCAATGCCCTTGACAACTGCAGTAAGATGACCCTGCTCCTATACTCAAATCCCCTAGCTATGAAGGCCAACATACCATTTGCCTTCTTCACAGCCTGCTGTACCTGAATGCCAACTTTCAATGACTGATGAACCATGACACCCAGGTCTCTTTACACCTCACCTTTTCCTAATCTGCCGCCATGCAGATAATATTCTGCCTGCGTTATTTTGCCATCAAAGTGAATAACCGCACATTTATCAACATTATACTGCATCTGCCATGTATTTGCCCACTCACCCAACCTTTCCAAGTAAACCTGCAGTCACTTAGCGTCCTCCTCACGGCTCACACCGCCAGCTAATTTAGTTTCATCTGCAAACCTGGAGATATTACACTCAATTCCTTCATCTGAATCATTAATGTATTCTGTGAAGAGCTGGGCTCCCTGCACTGAGCCCTGAGGCACTCCACTAGTCACTGCCGGCCATTCTGAAAAGGACCCGTTTATCCCGACTCGCTGCTTCCTGTCTGCCAACCAGTTCTCGACACTTCGGTTCAGTCTTCACAAAGGAAGATACCGATCACCTTCCGAATGTACTAGGGAAAAGTGGGTCTAGTGAGAATGAGGAACTGAAAGATATCCTTATTAGGTGGGAAATTGTGTTAGGGAAGTTGATGGAATTAAAGGACGATAAATCCCCGGGTCCTGATAGTCTGCATGTCAGAGTACTTAAGGAAGTGGCTCGTGAAATAGTGGATGCATTGGTGATCATTTTCCAACAATTTATCGACTCTGGATCAGTTCCTATGGACTGGAGGGTAGCTAATATAACGCCACTTTTTAAAAATGGAGGGAGAAATAAAGCGGGTAATTATAGACCGGTTAGCCTGACATCCGTAATGGGGAAAATGTTGGAATCAATCATTAAGGCGCCCATTTGGAAAGCAGTGACAGGATCGGAACGAGTCAGCATCGATTTCTAAAAAAGAAATCGTGCTTGACGAATCTTCTGAAATTTTTTGAGGATGTAACTAGTGGAGTGCACAAGGAGAACTAATGGATGTGGTGTTCTTGGCCTTTCAAAAGGCTTTTGACGAGGTCCCGCACAAGAGATTGTTATACAAAATCAAAGCGCATCGTATTGGTGGTAATGTACTGACGTGGATAGAGATCTGGTTGGCAAACAGGAAGCAGAGAGTCGGGATAAACGAGTCCTTTTCTAAATGGCAGACAGTGACCAGTGGATTGCCAATGGGCTCAGTGCTGGGACCCCAGCTCTTTACAATATACATTAACGATTTGGATAAAGGGATAGAGTGTAATATCTCCAAGTTTGTGGATGACACTAAACTAAGTGGAGGTGTGAGCTGTGCGGAGGACGCTAAGATGTTGCAGGGTGACGTGGACAGATTAGGTGAGTGGGCAAATACATGGCAGATGCAGTATAATGTGGATAAATGTGAGGTTATCCATTTTGGAGGCAAAAACACGAAGGCAGAATATTATCTGAATGTTGGCAGACTAGAAAAAGGGGAGGTGCAGCGAGACCTGTGTGTCATGGTTCATCAGTCACTGAAAGTGGTTACGCAGGTACAGCAGGTGGTAAAGAAGGCAAATGGTATGTTGGCCTTCGTAGCTAGGGGATTTGAATATAGGAGCAGGGAAGTCTTACTGCAGTTGTACAGGGCCTTAATGAGGCCTCACCTGGAATATTCTGTTCAGTTTTGGTCTCCTAGTCTGAGGAAGGACGTTCATGCTATTGAGGGAGTGCAGCGAACATTCACCAGACTGATTCCAGGGATGGCTGGGCTGTCATATGAGGAGAGATTGGATCAATTGGGCCTTTATTCACTGGTGTTTAGAAGTATGAGAGGGGATCTCATAGAAACCTATAAGATTCTGAGGGGACTGGACAGGTTAGATGCAGGAAGAATGTTCTCGATATTGGGGAAGTCCAGAACCAGGGGAGATAATCTTAGGATAAGGGGCAGGCCATTTACGACTGAGATGAGGAGAAACTTCTTCACTCAGAGAGTTGTTGACCTGTGGTATTCCCTGCCGCAGAGAGTTGTTGATGCCAGTTCATTGGATATATTAAAGAGTGAGTTAGATATGACCTTACGGTTAAGGGGATCAAGGGGTATGGAGAGACAGCAGGACAGCCGTACTGAAGGAATGATCAGCCATGATCTGATTGAATGCCGGTGTAGGCTCGAATGGCCGAATGGCCTACTCCTGCATCTATTTTCTTTGTTTCTATGTTTCTATCCACGTAAGTAGATTACCCCCAATACCATGTGCTTTGATTTTGCACAAAAATCTCTTGTGTGGGACCTTATCTAAAACCTTTTTAAAGTCCAAATACACCACATCCATTGGTTCTCCCTTGTCCACTCTGCAAGTTACATATTCAGAAAATTCTGGAAGATTCGTCAAGCTTTATTTTCCCTTCATAAATCCATGCAGACTTGGACTGACCCTGTCACTGCTTTCCAAATGCGCTGCGATTTCATCTTTAATAATTGATTCCAACATTTTCCCCACGACTGATGTCAGGCTAACCAATCTATAATTACCCATTTTATCTCTCCCTCCGTTTTTAAACAGTGGTGTTACATGACCAACCCTCCAGTCCATGGGAACTGATCCAGAGTCGATAGACTGTTGGAAAATGATCACGAATGCATCCACTATTTCTCGGGACACTTCCTTTAGTACTCTGGAATGCAGACTATCAGGCCCCGGGGATTTATCGGCCTTCAATCCCATCAATTTCCCCAACACAATTTCCCATCTAACCAGCATATCCTTCATTCCTCCTTCGCACTAGACCCTCGGTCCCCTAGTACATCCAGAAGGTTATTTGTGTCTTCCATCGTGAAGACAGAACCAAAGTATTTGTTCAATTAGTCTGCCTTTTCTTTGTTCCCCATTATAAATTCACCTGAATCCGACTGCAAGGGACCGACGTTTGTCTTCACTCATCTTTTTCTCTTCACATATGTATAAAAACTTTTGCAGTCATTTTTTATGCTTCGGGCACGCTTCGTCTCGTACTCTTTTTTTCCCCTCTAAACGAAACCCTTAGTCCTCCTTGGCTGAATTCTAAATTTCTCCCAGTCCTCAGGTTTCCTGATTTTTCTGGCCAATTTATATAACTCTTCTTTGGATTAATACTATCCTTAATTTCCCTTGTTAGCCAAGGTTGAGCCATCTTCCCCGTTGTATTTTGACTCCAGACAGGGATGTACAATTGTTGAAGTTCATCCATGTGGTCTTTAAATGTTTGCCATTGCCGATCCACCGTCAATCTTTTCAGTATCATTTGCCAGTCTATTCTAGCCAATTCACGCCTCATACCATGAAATTACCTTTCCTAAAGTTCAGGTCCTTAGTTTCTGAATTAACTGTGTCACTCTCCATCTTCTAAAGAATTCTACCATGTTATGGTCACTCTTCACCAAGGAGCCTCGCACAACAAGATTGCCAATTAGTCCATTCTCATTACACATCGCCTAGTCTACGATGGCCGGCTCTCTCGGTATTTCCTCGACATATTGGTCTGGAAAACCATCCCTAATATACTCCAGGAAATCGTCCTCCACAGCATTGCTACCAGTTAGGTTAGCCCAATCAATATATAGATTAAAGTCGCCCATGGTAACTGCAGTACCTTTATTGCACACATCCCTTATTTCTTGTTTGATGCTGTCCCCAACCTCACTACTACTGTTTGGAGGTCTGTACACAATTCCCACTAGCGTTTGCTGCCATTTGGTATACTGCAGCTCCCCCCATACCGCTTCCAAACCATCCAAGCTAATGTCCCTACTTATCATTGCATTAATTTCCTCTTTAACCAACAATGCCACCCCGCCTCCTTTTCCTTTCTGTCTATCCTTCACAAGCATCTTATCTACCTGCTCTGCTACCGTCAAGGATTCTGTGCACATGCACTCCAAGGTCATTTGCACCTCTACACTTATCAGTGGCCGAACATTTTATGTTTATTCACTTTCCCTATAAGCTCTCCCCAAATGCTTTATCTAACACTTCTCCGGGTTGAATTCCATTAAACCCCTGACCAGTTCTTTGATATCTTCCTGCAATCTGCAGCTTTCTTCCTCATTATGAAGCATACCTGGTTGACCAATCTTTTAGTCACCTGCGCTAATTTGTATTTAGTGGCTCGGTGTCAAATTTGTATCGCATAATACTCTTGTGAAGCGCCTTGGACGTTTCGCTAATTTCAAGGTGCTAATTATGTATAAGTTGTTGTTTAGCATGTGTGTTACATAACATTATATCGAGATTGCATCACAGAAAGAGACAATTGCACCTAACTGGTGTTGCTAGAGTTAATGCTGCACAGAACCCTACTTCACTTGATCCTATCAGCATATTGTTCTATTGCTTTCTCAGTCATGTGCTGAGGTAATCCCTTTAAAATGAATCTGTGCTATTCGCCTCAACTACTGCTCGTGTAGCATCTTCCACATTCTAACCACTCATTGGTAAATAAGTTGCTCTTGAATTGTCTACTGAGTTTATCAGTGACCTCCCATTCTGAACTCCTGCACAATGGCAAACATTTTCTCCACATCAACTCGATCAAATACCTTCATAATGAGAAAATTTATCTCACTTGTTTATCGAGAAAGAAGCTCTCCAGACTTTTCAGTTTTTCGCGAAATGTAAATTATTTCAGTTCTGACCGAAATTTTTCCTTCTTTGCTGTAAGATTCTGTGATTCTACGATTTAATTTTCACATCGTCTGGGAGATACAATAGGGCAAGCATGCAGGCGGTCTCTCTGATAAATTGCACCAACGATTCGACTATTAAAGCAGCTCTTCTGTGTAGCTGCGATGGTCGAGTGGTTAAGGCGTTGGACTCGAACTCCAATAGGGGTTTCCTTGCGCAGGTTCGAACCCTGCTCGCAGCGATTCTGCAAATACTCTTTTTATTTATCGACTCACGGGGATCTCATTGGAATCTGATCACAATTCCCTCCACTGCCCTTCATTACACTGATTGACGCGAAGCTGTTGTTCGAACTGGAAACATTAATAGTTTATCGGTATTAATTGTTCGTTTGTTGGAAACTACCTCCAAAAATCAGTGAGCAACATACATAGAATGAAAAAGTGCCTTTTAATAAAGATCAGTGCATTGTTTTGGAGGAACTCACCTTAAGTTAATGAGTGCGAACGTGGTTTGGTTTTATAAAGATGAACAAGTTTTGCCAAAATGACCACGGCAGCGTTTGACGTTGCAATTTTCTGATAACATCAGTGTTTGCATCAAAGTAGATGCCTTATCCATTAAGCGACGTGGCCCCTGCAGTTTGCAGCAGACTAATGGACAGCAACATTCTAATGGGTCAAAGTGTAATAGAAAGGCAAGCATGGCATCTCGGTGCCGCAATGCAAGGAGTATTCGGAACCCAGGAGAGGGCTCTGAGCTAGTTCGAGTGGGTGAGAGCTCAGATCACAGGACCCCAAGAAATAATGCAAAAAGCAGGAGGCAACAGAGTAGACTAGCACTGGTGTAAGTGTAAACGACAAGGTGATAGGGAGGGACAATATGTATGAATATGAAGGGGCTGCAGGAGGGGTCAAAACTAAAAATAATGGTTTAAAAACTCGTATTAAAACACTCTACCTAACCGCAAGCAGCATTCGAATTACAGTAAATGAGTTGACGGCACAAATCATCATAATGGGTATGATTTGGTGGCCATTACAGAAAGGTTGCAGGTTGGCCAGGACAGGGAATTAAACATACAGCGGTATCTGACAATTCGGAAAGATAGACAAGAAGGGAAAGGAGGTGGGGTAGCTCTGTTAATAAAGGATGATATCAGGGCAGTTGTGAGAGACGATATTGGCTCCAATGAACAAAATGTTGAATCATTGTGGGTGGAGATTGGAGATAGTAAGGGGAGAAAGTCACTGGTGGGCGTAGTTTTTGGTCCGCAAATAATAGCTTCATGGTGGGGCGGGCAATAACCAATGGACTAATGGAGGCATGTGAAAAAGGAACGGCAGTAATCATGGGGGATTTTAACCTACATATCGATTGGTCAAATCAAATCGCACTGGGTAGCCTTGAGGAGGAATTCATAGAATGCATACGGGATTGTTTCTTAGAACAGTATGTTACAGAACATGCAAGGGAGCAAGCTAACGTAGATCTGGTCCTGTGTAATGAGATAGGAATAATAAACGATCTCTCAGTAAAAGATCCTCTCAGAATGAGTGATCACAGTATGATTGAATTTGTAATAAAGATTGAGGGTGAGGAAGTAGTGTCTCAAACGAGCGTACTCTGCTTAACCAAAGGTGACTATAGTGGGATGATGGCAGAGTTGGCTAAAGTAGACTGGAAACACAGACTAAACGGTGACACAATTGAAGAACAGTGGAGGACTTTTATGGAGCTCTTTCATAGTGCTCAACAAAAATATATTCCAATGAAAAAGAAGGGCGGTAAGAGAAGGGATAACCAGCCATGGATAACCAAGGAAATAAAGGAGAGTATCAAAATAAAAACCAATGCGTATAAGGTGGCCAACGTTATTGGGAAACTAGCAGATTTGGAACATTTTAAACGACAGCAAAGAATGACGAAGAAAGCAATAAAGAAAGGAAAGATTGATTACGAAGGTAAACTTGCACAAAACATAAAAATAGTTAGTAAAATCTTTTACGGATATATAAAACGGAAAAGAGTGACTAAAGTAAATGTTGGTCCCTTAGAAGATGAGAAGGGGGATTTAATAATGGGAAATGTGGAAATGGCTGAGACCTTAAACAATTATTTTGCTTCGGTCTTCACAGTGGAACACACAAAAACCATGCCAAAAATTGCTGGTCACGGGAATATCGGAAGGAAGGACCTTAAGATAATCACTATCACTAGGGGGGTAGTGCTGGATAGGTTAATAGGACTCAAGGTAGACAAGTCCCCTGGTCCTGATGAAATGCATCCCTGGGTATTAAAAGAGATGGCAGACGTTCGAGCAAATGCATTCGTTATAATCTACCAAAATTCTCTGGACTCTGGGGAGGTACCAGCGAATTAAAAAGCAGCAAATGTAACGCCTCTGCTTAAAAAAGGGGGCAGACAAAAGGCAGGTAACTATAGGCCGGTTAGTTTAACATCTGTAGTGGGGAAAATGCTTGAAGCTATCATTAAGGAAGAAATAGCGGGACATCTAGATAGGAATAGTACAATCAAGCAGACACAACATTGATTCAGGAAGGGGAAAGCATGTTTAAATAATTTACTGGAATTCTTTGAGGATATAACGAGCATGGTGGATAGAGGTGTACCGATGGATGTGGTGTATTTAGATTTCCAAAAAGGCTTTCGATAAGGTGCCACACAAAAGGTTACTGCAAAAGATAAAGGTACATGGAGTCATAGGAAATGGATTAGCATGGTTGGAGATTTGGCTGGCTAACAGAAAGCAGAGAGGCGGGAAAAATGGGTCATTTTCGGGTTGGAAATCGGTGGTTAGTGGTATGCCACAGGGATCGGTGCTGCGACCACAACTGTTTAAAATATATATAGATGACCTGGAAGAGGGGACAGAGTGTGGTGGAACAAAATTTGCAGATGACACAAAGATTAGTGGGAAAGCGGATTGTGTCGAGGACACAGAGAGGCTGCAACGAGATTTAGATAGGTTAAGCAAATGGGCTAAGGTTTGGCAGATGGAATACAATGTCGGAAAATGTGAGGTCATCCACCTTGGGGAAAAAAAACTTTAAAATTAAGGTTATTTGAATGGGGAGAAATTACAACATGCAGAGGGACCTGGGGGTCCTTGTGCATGAATCCCAAAATGTTAGTTTTCAGGTGCAGCAAGTAATCAGGAAGGCGAATGGAATGTTGGCATTCATTGCGAGAGGGATGGAGTATAAAACAGGGAGGTCCTGCTGCAACTGTACAGGGTATTGTTGAGGACGCACCTGGAGTACTGCCTGCAGTTTTGATCACCTTTCTTTCGGAAGTATATACTACCTTTGAAGGGGGTACAGAGACGATTCACTAGGCTGATTCCGGAGATGAGGGGGTTACCTTATTATGATAGATTGCGTAGACTGGGTCTTTACTCGTTGGAGTTCAGAAGGATGAGGGGTGATGTGAAAGCAACGTTTAAAATAATGAAAGGGATAGACAAGATAGAGGCAGAGAGTTTGTTTCCATGGTTGGGGAGACTAGAACTAGGTGGCACAGCCTCAAAATACGGGGGAGCCAATTTGAAACCGAGTTGAGAAGGAATTTCCTCTCAGAGAGTTGTGAATCTGTGGAATTCTCTGCCCAAGAAAGCAGTTGAGGCTAGCTCATTGAATGTATTCAAATCACAGATAGATACATTTTTAACCAATAAGGGAATTAAGGGTTACGGGGAGCGGGCGGGTTAGTGGAGCTGAGTCCACTGCCAGATCAGCCATGATCTTGTTGAGTGGCGGATCAGGCTCGAGGGTCTCGATGGCCGACTCCTGTTCCTAATTCTTATGTTCTTATAATGAGGGATTACGCAGTGGAATTGTATTTAGATCAGTTCCATACTTTGCACTACAAACCAATCAGCGGCAGTGAGCCTTTCAATGATTGAAATACGAGAAGTCACAAATCCCTGGAGGATATGGAATTGTTCATTTAATGCTGCAAACACCCCGCAGGGCCACCAGCTCTCGGCAGAACTAATGTTTTGCAGCATTGCTTCAAAGTATCACAGGTTTGGTGTGAGTTTCGTCCCTGAATGTTTAAGCTGCTCTAAAATATTGCAGCCCAACCGCACCACCAAAAATAAAATAAATGGCCCGTAATGGGTTCGAACTCGCCAATTTGGCGTTAGTAACACCAAGCGCTAACCGAGTGAGGCAACTTGTCTTCATGCTATGTACTTTCTTATGGCACTTTTACATTAAAATGATAGCATTCCTATAGCGACTTTCACCTCAGCACTTCCCAAAGCAGTTCAGAGCAAATTAATGACTTTTAAAATGTGATCAATTTGTCGTGTAGGAAAAGCAAAAATGTACAGCCTGGAAGGAGGCCATTTCAGCCAATCGTGCCCGAGGAGGCCGATCAAGAGTTTTCCAGCCTAATTCCCACTTCCCAGCTCTAAGTGCGTCCTTTGGGTTAAAGCAATTTAAGTGGGATCCAAGTATTTTTAAAATGTGTGAGGATTTCTGCCGCATTGAGGCTTTGAGTTCCCGACTACTATGACGCCCTGGGTAAAGACATTTATCCTCACAGCTCGTCTAACCCTCCCCCTAATTCATCATCATTGGCAGTCCCTCGGAATCGATGAAGACTTGCTTCCACTCTTCGCATGTGTTCTTAGATGGCTGTACAGTTCAATACGGGAACCACAGTCTCTGTCACAGGTCATCAGACTGTCGTTGAGGGAAAGGATGGGCAGGGAGCCTGGTTTGCCGCAGCTCCTTCCGCTGCCTGCACCTGATTTCTCCATGCTCTCGGCGACGATACTCGATGAGCTCAGCACACACCCCCATGCACTTCCTTCACTTCGGGCGATCTGTGGCCAAGGACTCCCCGGTCACAGTGGGGATGTCACACTTTATCAGGGAGGCTTTGAGGGTCTCTTTGTTACGTTTCCTCTGTCCGCCTTTGGCTCACTTGCCGTGGACGAGTTCCGAGAAGAGCGCTTGCTCTGGCAGTCTCGTGTGTGGCATATGGCCTGCCCAGCGGAGCTGACCAAGTGTGGTAAGTGGTGCAATGCTGGGGATGATGTCCTGGACCAGGACGCGAATGTTTGCGCATCTGTCCTGCCAGGGGATTTGCAGGATCTTGAGGAGACATCGCTGGTGGCATTTCTCCAGCGACATGAGGTGTTTTCTGTACATAGTCCACATCCCTGAGCCACACAGGAGGGCGGGTATTACTACAGCCTTGTAGACCACGAGCTTGGTGAAAGCTTTGAGGGACCCATCTTCAAACACTCTTTTCCTCAGGCGGCCGAAGGCTGCACTGGCACACTGGAGGCGGTGTTGGATCTCGTCATCAATGCCTGCTCTTGTTGATAGGAGGCGCCGGAGATAGGGGAATTGGTCCACCCCTAAAATTAGTTTAAATCGATTCCCCCTGGTTGTTGACCACTCTGCAAAGGGAAACAGGACCTTCCTACCAACTCTATCTAGGGCCCTCATAAAGTTATGCACCTCAATATAGTCTCCCCTCAGCCTCCTCTGGTCCAAAGAAAACAGACTCAGCATTTCCAATCCTTCCTCATCAACAAAATTCTCCAGTCCAGGCAACTTTTTTTGTAAATCTCCTCAGTACCCTTTCCAGCGCAATCACATCTTTTTTTTTTAAATGTGGTGACCAGAACTGCATACAGTACTCCAGTAGCGGCCTAACCAACCAATGTCCTTGCTGTCACCAGCAGAGTTACGGACCGAGAGCTGGTAAGTGGGATTAGGTTGGATAACCTTTTGTTGGCTGACGCAGATACGATGGTAAGTACTGCAGGGATTCCAATACGACCAAGTTGATCTCTTGGACTAATTTTGATCGCGTAGATGGAGAGGAATTTTAACAAATTTTTTTCCCATAATTAGCCTGTTTTTTTTTCTGCTTTTTTGCTTCTCCCATGCGTTCGCATGGCTCGGGTTATGGTGGTGTGTATAATGTTTCGGTGCAAGCGGTGTAGAAGTTGTGTGGGGCGGGCTTATTGGGTTGGGCGTTCTTTATCTTTCCGCCATTGTCATACTTCACAGGTTCATATATAGTCTTCAGGGTTGTTGATCAAAGGGCCTTGTGGCTCTTCGTCGGCTGGCATGTATACTATGGGCCGAAGTGGCCTCCTTCAGCGCTGTGGATTTCTAGATTTCTATTTACTTTCACAGCCCAAGACTATTCCTTCACAGAGCCAGACAGCTGTAACACATATTCAGACGGCTCTTTCACAGTCCCAGACTCTACCTTCACAGATTCACAATCTTCCGACACAGTCCCACAATCTACTTTCACAGATCCAGACTTTTCCTGCACCGACCCAGACAGTGGCTAAACAGACCCAGGCAGCTCCCGTACAGAGGAGTACTGATCCTACACCGAGTCAGACATTACTGCACAGATCCATGCACTCCTGTGCAGACAGGCAAATCGCATACACAGCATCAAAATGCTTGTGTACAGACTCAGACAGTTCCTTTCAGAGACCCCGCATCAGGAGCAAACATGTCCTCATCAGCCGCAGAAAATACCAACACATTTCCAGAGAGCTTCGACAGAGACACTGACATTCCTTCGTGAAAGTTGGCAGCTCCTGTGCAGAACCAGGCAGGTGCTACACTGAAGCAGGGATTAACAGCACAGGCACAAACTTTCCTACAGAAACCCATACAGCTCCTTTCAAAGACATAGGGATCTCCGAGACAGATTAATTCCCTCCTACATAGACATAGACAGCTCTACCCTGGCCAAGGCATCACCAACACAGATCCAAGAGCTCCTACACAGATATAAGCAGTTCTTACACGGGCGCAGACTGTTCCGAGAAAGGACCAGACTGGTCTTTCACCGAGCCACACAGCTCGCTTCGGAGATGCAGACACCTCATTTAAAGATCAAGACAGCACCGGTACTGAATCAAAAAACTCAATGCAGAACCAAACTGACCGAGGGAGATCAACCACAGAGAGACACACTCCAACACAGACGCAGACTCTCCGGCACAAACAGAAACAACTCTTGCACAGACCCAGTCAGCTCCAAACCTGACACATGGAGCTGCAATACAAACCCCGACGCTCCGACACAAAACCGGACAACACGTAAACAGACACAGTCAGCTCATACTCTGACACGGGCAGCTGCAATACAGACCCAGACGGCACCTAAAGAGACCCAGAAACTATTACACAGAAACAGAAAGCTCTTGCAGTGACCCAGACACTCCTACCTATACTCAGAGAGCTTATCATTGAATCCAATGCATAATCCTGCAGATAACAGAATTAAATAGGCTTACAGCGGACAGCATAGCGTATACTGCCATTCTGGCTATTCTGACCATGCTAGCGTTTATGTTCCAATCGAATATTCTGGAGTCTTTCTTGATTTAAATCTATCAGCATAGGCATCTATTCCTTTCTACCTCATATGCTTGTATAGCCTCTCCTTAAATGTATCTATACTAGTCGCTTGAACCACTCTTATGCTTTTCAGTTCCACATTCTCATTACTCTTTCCAGAAAGAAGTTGCTTCTGAATTCTCTATTTGATTTCTGGATTTCTAGATGACTATCTTATATTGGAGGACTCCAGTTATGCTCTTCCCCACATGTGAAAATATTCTCTCTGTAAACACTCTATCAAAATCTTTCATAATGTTATATAAATCTATTAGGTCACCCCTATAGATCAATCTTCAAGAGAAAAGAGACCCAGCTTGTTTATTATTTCCACTTATGAATAACCTCCCATTTCTGGTAGCATCCGTGTAATTCTTCTCTGCACCCTCCCAAGTGCCTCTATATCATCTTTATAATAGGATGACCAGAACTGCATGCAGTACTCTAAGTGTGGTCTAACCGAGGTTCAATACAGGTTTAGCATAACCTTCCTATTTTGCAATTCTATACCACTAGAAATAACCTCCACTGCTTAGTTACCTTTATCTTTCCTTGCTAAACTCTGTCACAATTTTTGTGATTTGTGTAATTGTACTCAGAGATCCTATTGTTCCTCTACCACACCTAGACTCGTTTGCGCCAAGTAATAAGTGACCTCAATATTCTTCCCACCAAAATGTAATACCTCACATGTATGTGTGTGGAACTTAATTGAAAATTATATGCCCATTCTGGTGTTTATTAATGTTGTCCTAAATTTGTTGAAGTCCTCCTCAGTATAAATTTCCGCCAATTTGGTATCATTGCCAAATTTGGAAATTCTGTTTTTAATTCCAAATTCTAAATCGTTAATATAAATTGTGAACAATAGTGGTTCCGGCATTGATCATTTTGGAACATCACTACCCATCTTCTGCCAATATGAATATCTGCCTTTTACCTCCAATCTTGATTTCAGTGTTGAAGATAGCTCGCTATGCATTCTGCTGCTTATACCCTGACGTTGCTTAGCAGCCTATTATTGGGTTTCATAGCGAGGGTCTTTTGAAAACCTAGATACATTACACTTATTGCATGATCAATGTCTACCCTCTCTATAACCTCTTCAAAAATTATGAGTTTGGTCCACAGGACTTTCCCTGTTGAAATCCATGCTGATTATTCATTTTTATACTTTTGGTTTCTAGATGTTCTTCTATTTTCTCCATTAGTAAGGGTTCCATTATTTTCCCTATATAATTGACAATCATACCCCTTGACCAACGAGCTGATTAGCTGAGACAAGCAGGGAGTACATCATTTAATTCCCGCCGAAAGCGATTCATCCATTCCCGCTTTCTATTGTGTAATACAGCGATATCAAGTTGTTGCACTGTCAGTCCAGGATAAGTCTTTATCTGTTTAAAAGGGTTGCGCTATCAGTGCTGCTTCATTCAGTGTGTGTTTAAAAAAATGCGACCTGCTAGCTGCCTTGGCTGGGTGGTTAAATCATTGGATTAGGAATGTAATCGAATTGCTTCTGAGTAAGTTCGAGCCCTGTTCACAAGGAATCAGTAGCTGTAGGCATTGGCACGTAATCCGCTCTGTTTGGAGGTCATTTGAGGTGCAAGGGTTTTGAATTATTTTGCAGCAAATTTTAGGCCTTCTGTTCCGTCAAGCTCAGCCAATCATCCACTCGTGCGAGTCCAGAGGATTGGGACATTTTTACAATCCAGCAAAGAAGGACTAAAAATATGATTAAAAGAGGGTAGATTATGAATGTTAACTTGAACGAAATATAAAAACAGATAGTACGAGTTTCTACAGGTATGTAAAAATGAAAAGTGTGGCTAAAGTAAATGTTCGTCTCCTGGAGGATGAGACTGGGGAATTAATAATCGAGAACAGGGAAATGGCAGAGACTTTGAACAAATATTTTGTTTCAGTTCTGACGGTAGAAGTCAGTAAAAACATCCAAATAGTGGATAATCCAAGGGCTATATGGTGGGAGGAACTAAATACTATCATTATCACTAATGAAGTAGTATGAGGTAAAATAATGGGACTAAAGGCAGACAAGACCCCTGGACCTGATGGCTTATATCCTATTCACGCATTGGTTGTATCCACAGGATATAAGCCATCAGGTCCAGGGGTCCTATGGAGGATTGCTTCCACTCCCAAAGTGAATTCTTTGATGGCTGAGCAGTCCGATACGAGAGGTACAGACCCTTTCACAGGTGGGACAGACTTTCGTCAGGGGAAGGGGTCGGTAGGGCTGGTTTGCCGCACGCTCCTTCTGCTGCGTGCGCCTGGGCTCTTCATGCTCCTTGCATCGAGCCTCAAAGAGCTCAACGCCCTCCCGGATGGATTTTCTCCACCTCGGGCGATCTGCGGCCAGCGTCTCACAGGTGTCAGTGGTGATGTCGCATTTACCAGCGAGGCTTTGAGGGTGTCCTTATAACGTTTACGCTGTCCTCCTTTGGCTCGTTTACCATGAAGGAGCTCCGCATAAAGCATTGCTCAGTGAGTCTCACATCTGGCGTGCTAACTATGTGGCCTGCCCAGCGAAGCTGCTCCAGTGTTGTTAGTGCTTCAATACTGGGATGTTATCCTGGTTGATGACACTGATGTTCATGAACCTGTCCTCCCAGGAGATTTGCAGGATCTTGCGGAGACATCGTTGGTGATATATCTCCAGCGACCTGAGGTGCCTTCTGCACATCGTCCATGCCTCAGACCCATACAGGAGGGCAGGTATTATTACAGCCCTGTAGACCATGAGTTTGGTGGTAGATTTGAGGGCCTGGTCTTCAAACAGTCTTTTTCGCAGGCGGCCGAAGGCTGCACTGGATCACTTGTGGCAATGCAGAATCTCCACATCAATGTCTGCCTTTGTTGATAAGAGGCACCCCCTCATTTCCAAAGGAAATTCTTCCAGTCACACAGCCTTCGTTCAATCAAAAAATATCGAGATTATGAATCAATTATTTATTTATTTAAAACAAATCAAATTCAATTTTTTTTAATTAAAAATTAAATGTATTCATTTTCTTAAGTTGTTTAATACATATATATATTTGTAAATTGGCTGTCAGTCTGGGCTGGTTTTAGGTCCCTCCCTCCTTCCTGCCTGTCTATCACCTGTGACTTCAATAACCGTCTCTGTCCCGCGTGGTCCTGAGCTCCACAGCGCAATTGCCTTCAGGGATGATAGAGATCTGACTTTATTCTTTTAAAAGGGAACTGCGGTCAGTCAAGGGTCATTCTGCATCTGGGTAAAAGGGATGTCCTTGCAGTCTCCGATCATTCTGTATCTGTTTCAAAGGGCTGGTTGTCAGTTCCGGTTCATAATCTTTCCCTTTAAAACGGATTTACTCATAAACCCGGGTCATCCTGTATAGTTTGAGAACGAGTCTGATTTCAGCTGCAATGACCGAATTGTTAAACTGTTGTGTTCCAATTTACATTGGGGTTGCCTGCGCCTGTGCGCACCCAGATCGCAGTACATCAGTTCATTTACTCGAAATATGCTCATCTTTTCCTAAATCCACTCCTTGATTTTGCTCGCAATATACACAACAACACATTGTATGATGGTGGCAGCCGCCGCGTGGTCTAATGGATACGACGTCTGACTTCGATTATAACCACGCACTTACCAAAACATTGCAGATTCGTATCTTGCCGCGGTCAATTAACTCGCTGCGTGAAATTTTATATTCTTTGTTGTGATTCTGCCAAGAAACCAACCATCTCTTCCAGTCACTCACCTGAAGTAATGGAAGGCTGTTTGCTTTAATAATCTAATGGCATGTTTTCATCATTGTCGATCTGCATGCACGGGCATTGCAAGCTATGAAGTGGACTTTCTTGCACATTATTTCTGTTTGGATACAAAAAGCAGGAGATTGAATGGCTGACGATGTGTTATTGCAGAGACGAAGTGGCCGAGAGGTTAAGGCGATGGACTGTTAATTTATTGTGCTCTACACGCTAGGGTTCGAATCCCATTCTCGTCGTCGTTGGCTTACAGCTTGACCACGTTTTAACATTCACATTTCACCTCATCGCCAAATTCCACTTTTACTTCCAGGGATGCTGTACTTTCCTCATGTCATGTCTCAAATTAATAATATATTCGTCAAAAGGAGAACAGTTGCAGGACAATGGCGAGCGGCACTAATTAGATAGGTATCTGAGGGACAGCACAAGCACGATGGGCCTAATATCTTTTCTCACTACCGTCAGAATCTGAAAGCTGCACTTTTTACTGTCGGTGGCTCTTTGGTCCAGGGGCATGATTCTTGCTTAGAGATAATCACATTTGATATGTGAGAGGTTCGCAGACGAGCACAGCCATTTTTTACTCAAAGTTCCATTTCTCACAGCCGGTCGGCATGTGAGAAAACAGACACATTTCGCATTTAAACGTGTGATTTTGCGCCGATGTTCCCACAGCGTCCAAATCCCAGACAAAGATTTAATTCCCTTCCCACTGAATACTGCGGAGAGATTTGGTCACCTTGGTAACGGAATGGTTATTCTGTCATCACTTTCTAAACAATAGCACACAAGACAATGGGTCATCAATAAATGGAAACTGAATTAAACACTCTGCAATTACATTGTAAATAATAGGAAATAAAATGCTGGATAATAACTGGTGCAGAAAGTAGCTTATCTCTCGCAAAGATTAAGAATGATGTGTTTTGTGTACACACACATACGCACATAGCACCGACTCTGTGTGCAGTCTTTTCAGTTGTTCTACTTAATCTGATGCAATTTATTTCTTAGGACTTTAGGAACTTGCGGGAACCAATTCGGCGATGTTTGCTGTGTCAGTATCTCAAGAGGTTGCGCGTTGTTGCTCATCCAACTGCCTGGGGGAATGGGGCAGCTATTTAAAGGGACAGGGACTCTCTTTTCTCTGCCGATTTATACTTAAAGGAACAGTCCAGTTTATCTCAGTGTGTCGGCGGACTTCACTAACCAAGCTCCCATTAACATTCGCTCCCTTCTGTATTGTCCTGTGATTGTAAAGCTGTCTATTCGATTGACTTGAGCCTTTCTAAAATGGCACATTGTTTTTATAATCCATTTGACTTGCTTGTTTAATTTGGAAAAATGTCATAATTTTGCAGTGTGATGAAGGTTTTATTTAAAGGTGGAGTAAAATGTGTTCCAAAATATTCTTTCCAACCCTCCGTCAACCCCCCACATTTTAGAACAGTCTGCAATACTGACTGGGAAGTTCACAAGTTCGGTCCTTGGTCTGGGCTGTTAGTTGATCTCAGCCAAGGCAGCAGTTCAGGGGTTATAATTGTCCTCAGTACCACTGGGGTAAATATGAGTAAAAATTAGCCACTGCCCTTGATCTTGATACTGGTCCAGTGACATCAATTGGGAGGTTTGTGGATGTCATTTGGTGGTAGGATTGGATTCGGCTTTGATGCAGACCACAGTGGAAATCCTGCTGCCACTCACTGAGTCGACCGATGGTGAAGCACCAGAGGTTAACAAATTTCTGTGGAATTGCACCCAGCCAGATTCAGCACTTCCTGGAGAAAGTAACTCGCAGTTGATTTTAGACAGTAAGGATGGAGGGAGAGTGACTAGAATAAGGCTTTTACTTCTTTGGAGGGACAGGAGGGGACAGAATGTCCTACAGAATCTAGATTTGTCTATTCTGAATTATATCCTGTACTTAAAGGAACAACTTTTGTAACCTACATTTGCAGGGTATTAGAATGGGAGAATCTGCAGCATGGTAACTCAAACCAAACATCACGTCAAGATTTGAGAGATTCACCAGATTCATTAGGATCACGTTATCATCAGCCTTTGGAAAAACACCAATCACAGCGGTGAGAAACAGTAGACATGTTCTGTGCGTGGATAGAACTTCAATCATTCGTCAACCTCTGAGACTCATGTGCCCAGCTGACTAAACACTGTAAATGTGGGGAATGTGGAAATGGATGCAGATATGCTTTCGGTGGAAACACATCAGGGAGAGGCCATTTACCAGCTGAGTGTGGAAAAAGATTCAGTCTCTCATCTCACCAACTGACATTCGAGGACTTAGATAACAGACTTTCTCCTGTGAATATCGAGCTGTGTTATTGGGCCATGATGTTTTTACTTGTCCATCTAGTTGATTGTAACCCTTTGCCAATTAGTTGATGTGATCGGTTTATTTGTAGATATTTAAAAAAATACATTTACTGAGTGGATTCAAATTTAAATTGAAACCAGCTTTGCAGGTGTGATACTCTATTCACACATTGAATGTGAGAGAGATGCTGTGGACACACGAAAATTCCAGTATCTGTAAGTAATTAACAGACTGGATTTTGTGTTTAGTGACCCTGGCCGTGTTAGCTACCCCTACCCTGGACATCAAGGCACTCTGGACGGTATGGGGAACTGTGACTTGTCCTGAGAGTAACCAAAGGTCTGAGAACTGATACAATCTAGAGTTCGAACGGAGTAAAGGCGCAAAATGAAGCAGTCGATAACAAGACATCAATTTGTCTCCTCTTATCATGGAGACATCAAGTATCGACACACTGTGTTATTTGAAATATCAAAATAATAAACTCCAGCCCAGTTTTATGGCTGGTTAACATCAGCAGAAACAAATCCCAACTCACAGAATGAACACGATTCAGTCAGGATGTGATTAGCAGCAGTAATAACAGTAGAACCCAACCCCTGCAGTCACTTGCGAACTCGCAATTCAAATGACTGAGTAAATCCCTTCCCACACTTCCCCAGTTTGAATTCGCTGGAGTTTCAGCAGATCAGATGACTGAGTGAAACCTTGGCCATACAGAGAGCAGGTGAAAGGTCTCTCCCCAGTGTGACTGTGATGAAGGATTTCTTGATCAGACGGGGAACTGAATCCCTTCCCACAGTCTCCACATTTCCATGATTTCTCCATGGAGCAGGTGTCCTTGTGTCTCTCCAGGTTGGACGATCAGTTGAAGTTTCGTCCACACACAGATCACGTGTAGCTTCTCTCCGCTGTGAATGGTGCGATGTTTTTCAGGCTGTATAACTGGTTGAAGCTCTTTCCACAGTCAGTGCACTGGAACATTCTCACGCGGAAAGGGTATGTGTGTCTCGGTGCTTTTACAGTCACACTGATGTTTGAAATATTTTTCCACAGACAGAACTGAAAAATGTTTCTCCTTCCACATTCAAAGGAAGATGGTATTCATAATTTCCAGTTTACATTGTTGGGTAAGTACGCAAAGTGAGAATAAAATAAATGAGCGGCTGATTTTCTCTGCTGATCACTGGGCCTTTTGTGCTGCACCAATCGGGTGAACCCGGGCTGGCCCAATTGGATATGCCTGGGTGACTCAATAGGGTGAGCCCGGTCTGGCCCAATAGTGTGAGCCCGGGCTGACCCAAGGAGATGAGACTGTGTTGGCCCATTAGGGTGAACCTGGGCTGGCCCAACAGGGTTAGTATGGGCTGATCTGACCCAATAGGGTGAGGCGTGCTGGCCCAGGGTCACCAGACAACTATCAGAACAACAAGGCTCCCTATCAGGGGCCACTGAGCTGGACATAAACATGTGACCAATCAAACTGACAGACATCCTGAAGCACCGCCCACCCTTTGTCCCTGCACACACGCACAACCTCTCTGAAAGAGCTGCACAAACCCATCTCCCTTTAGACTCAATTTACTGTAATTATTTCCTGAACAAGTGTGTGGGGACCTTTGCAGTTCCAGCTGTAGATTTAGTTTTAAATTCTCAGATAACTGATTTTACTGTCCGGTTCTTTCTTTTCCCGCCCTAAACTACAAACACGGTCCCTGGTCGTCCTTTCCCTTTGTTCTCAGACCTGTTTATTAACAGCGCCTGCCGAAGAATTAGAAACTTGTTTTAGGATGAGACTCAGACTTTAGCCACCTCGTTCTCTCTCACGCCCTTTTCAATTTAAAAGAAAATTCGACTTAGGAGTCAAACCGTTCATTAACCTTCGAGTCCGAGTGTAACAACCCAGAATGGGAGTTCTTACAGAGACCAGAAGCGGGGCAGTTTGAACACTCTGTCCCTCTTCCCTTTTCACAGAAGGCCTCCCAGTTCTGGTCTCACTGCTGCCTGTGCGGGGGATCGATCGATAATCTATGAAATCTAACTTTTACAAAGATTGAGCTGGAATGTGTCCCGTTACAGAATAAGTGGGGAGTGATTCCCTCCCATTACATATAGTTTGAAACTGAACCCGAATTTAAACCTGATTGTAACAGCCTGGAATTTGCAAGTGAAATGTGGATTAAGACAAAGGGAAACAAAAAGTATTAGGAAATATTTGGCTAATGGGGAAGTTACTAACATAATCCGCAATTTTAACAATTATTGGCGGGATTTTTGAATTTCTAAATCCTTCGAAGACTGACTGTTCAGAACAGTCATTTCAGCCCAGGTTTCTTTGGTGGGCTAAACAGGCTGCGATTGGTCATCCGAAAGGACCAATGAAATTCACCACAGAGCGACCAATCACTAGTTCGCTCGCTGCATTCCTCCAGAATGTATAAGGCAGATGTGGGAGGAGTTTCTCATTCTTTCCATGAACGTGTAGATTGTGGAAATGTCTCGAAGATGGAAAACCGGCGGTAAAGCTCGGGCCTGGGCAAAGTCTCGCTCCTCCCGGGTAGGACTGCAGTTCCCTGTGGGCCGTGATCACAGGCTCCTGCGGAAGGGGAACTACGCTGAGTGTGTAGGTGCCGGAGCCCCTGTCTACATGGCTGCTGTGCTTAAGTATCTGACCGCTGAAATCCTGGAGCAGGCCGGCAACCCGGTCCGCGACAACAAGAAGATCCGCACCATCCCCAGACACCTGCAGGTGGCCATCCGCAACGACCAGGAGCTCAACAAGCTGTTGGGAAAGGTGACCATCGCTCAGGGCGGGATGCTGCCTGATATACAGGCTGTGCTGCTGCCCAAGAAAACCACCAGTGTGTCCAAGAGCAAGTAAAGCGGACAGGATTTAATCTAATAAACCAAAGGCTCTTTTCCGAGGCACCCACAGTATCAATGTAAGGGCAGGTTAATGCTCTATCGATCACAATTGTCCCAGATCTAAATTAACATTGAATCTCTGCAATTAAGCGGTTAGTTTCCTGATCAGAAATGACCCTCAGACATTGTTGCTTATAAACTAGTCACCACCGACAGAGAGTGCAACAGGTTTGCTGTTATAAAATCATGCTGTAAGGTACCATAAATCATTTCTGGCGTGCGAGGCGGCAAACTTACCCCGATTGCGATGGCCGGTAGGTCTGCGACTGAAAAAGGTGAAGTGTATCTTCCTAGCTCCAGAAGTAGAATTCCTGGGGATGAGGGTAGCAGCAGTCGGGATCTGACCGACTGTGTCCAAAACGGAAGCGATCCAGAGAGCATCCAGACGCCGTAACACGACGGAGTTGCATTCATTCCTGGGGCTCCTGAATTATTTTGGTCACTTTCTTCCCAAATTGAGCAGGCTGTTAGAGTCGCGACACGTGCTCCTGCACAAAGGTCATGAATGGGTCTGGGGGGGGGGACAGTCAGGAAAGGGCTTCTAATTGAGCACAAAATGTGTTATGCTCCAACAATATGTTAATGCTATATGACCCATGTAAGAAACTTGATTTAACATGCGATGCGTCGTTCTATGGGGTCAGGTATGTGTTGCAGCATGTGAATGCCAATGGTCAGTTACAGCCGGTAGCTTATGCCTCCAGAAGTCTTTCCCAGGCAGAACGGGGCTACGGGATGGTAGAAAAGTAAGCGCTTGAATGGATATATGGTGTAAAAGAAATGACCCAGTAACTGTTTGGCAGGAAGTTTGAGCTGGAGACAGATCACAAACCCCGAACGTCCCTTTTGGCTGACAACAAGGCCATACATGCAAATGCATTGGCCCCCATACAGACGGGCCACTCACGTTAGCCGCCGATGACTATACAATTCAGCACAGACCGGGCACTGAAAACTGCACCGATGCACTTAGCAGGCTCCCACTAGTCACCACCGAGGGGCGAACTGAGCATGCTGCTGAGATGGTCATGGCTGTTGAAGTTTTCGAAAGCGAAGGCTCACTTGTGACAGCCTGTCAGATCAAAATCTGGACAAATAGAGACCCACTACTGTCTTTAGTCAAGAAATGTGTCCTAAATGGGGACTGGGCAGCAACGTACGGGGCATTCCCTGAGGAATTCAAACCATTTCACAGACGCAAGGATGAACTCTCGATTCAGGCCGTTTCCCTACTGTGGGGAAACCGTGTTATCATGCCCCAGATGGGGAGAGAGATGTTCAAAAGAGAACTCCACAATGAACACCTGGGCATGTCATGATGAAGGCAATTGCCAGGTCACACGTTTGTTGGCCAGGGATAGATGCAGACCTGGAATTTTGAGTTCACAGATGCAACACGTGTTCGCAACTGGGCAATGCGCCCAGAGAAGTCCCCCCTTAGCCCCTGGTCCTGGCCCGCCAAACCATGGTCATGTATCCATGTGGACTACGCAAGTCCTTTCATGAGAAAAAATGTTTTTGGTTGCAATAGACGCCTAGTTCAAATGGATCGAGTGTGACATTCTCAATTCAAGCACATCCTCCGCCAAGGTAGAAAGTCAACGTGCAATGTTCGCTGCCCATGGTCGACCGGACGCCTTGGTCAGCGACAATGGCCTGTGCTTTACAAGCATTGAATTCCAGGACTTCATGGCAGGAAATGGTATCAACCATGTCAGAACGGCCTCAAATGGTCAGGTGGATGGAGCAGTGCAGATAATCACACAGGGGATGCTCAGAATCCAAGGGGGTTCCCTACAAAGCCGCTAATCATGCCTCCTGTTGGCCAATAGATCCCGACCACACTCGCTCACAGGGGTTCCACCCGCAGAGCTGCTAATGAAAAGGACACTTTAAACCAGGTTATCCATTATACACCCCACCATGAAAGAAATTGTTGAGAGCAGGCGCCAGTCACAATGTGACTACCATGACGGGAATGCGAGGCCGCGATGTATTGACTCTGTCTTTGTCTTCAATTACGCTGCAGGGCTTAAATAACTTGCAGGCTCTCTGATTTCCCAAAGAGGGAAATAGGATTCTGATAGTTAAACTTACCAATGGACAAATCTGCCGCAAACACGTGGATTAAACAAAAAGGGAATTCAGCAACCCCATAGAAGAATCAGAGGAAGAACACGATATAGAGTTCACTCCTCCACAGGAGAGCGAACATCGGAACCAAGCGGAGGAGAGCCCAGTGACTGTGGGCAGTCCAGACGGGCCTGAGGCACGGCAAACAGCAGACACTCAGGCCAACGCCCAACAACTGGATCCCCAACTAAAGCGCTGTACAAAGCAGCGTAAACCACCAGAGAGACTTAACCAATGATCCCAATAAGACTTTGGGGAGAGGTGATGCCATGTATTCAACTGTCATTGTAACCCATGTATAAACTGACCTAAGTTGGACACCGTGAGAACATTGACCATAAGGGGGTGCATTTGTGGGAGACACTCCTAACCTGGACTTTCAGGTGTAAAAGGGGAAGCTAAACCCATTATCATCACTTCAGTGCTGGCTAATAAATGTTACTGGCCACAGAGTGACCTTCTCTCAAGTATGGGCCACCTGTGCAATTATACTGTATAGTAAGGACATATTAGACAGAGTGTTCAAACTGCCCTGGTTATGGTCTATATAAGAACTCCCATTCTGGATTGTTATACTGCGGGGAGTGTCGGGTTAATAAACGAACTGACGCAAATGGAATTGAAAAATAAATTTGATAAGTACTTGCGAGAGAGAATGTGTGACTGAAATCTGAGTCTCAGCCCCTAAACATGCTTTTAATTCGGCAGGCGGTGTATATGAACAGGTCTGAGAGTAAAAAGCTGCTTACCTGAGAATTCAAAACTAAATCTACAGCTGGAACTCCAAAGGTTCTCACACAATTGTTCAGGAAATAATTAGTGATTTAAGTTTAAAGGGAGATGCGTTTGTGCAGCTCTTTCAGAGAAATTGTGGGTGGCTCTTAAAAGAGCAGTTGTGTTTGGGTTTGATCTCTAAGGACAGCGCGCAGTTTTACTTGGAGCTGGTGGACTTGGTCACCGCCTTTGTCTCTTCCGACACGGCGTGCTTGGCCAGCTCCCCGGGCAGCAGCAGGCGCACGGCGGTCTGGATCTCCCGGGAGCTGATGGTGCGGCGCTTGTTGTAATGGGCCAGGCGGGAAGCCTCACCCGCGATGCGCTCCAAAATATCGTTCACAACCGAGTTCATAATGTCAATGGCCTTGGAGGAGATGCCAGTGTCGGGGTGAACTTTGTAGATGTTGATGGAGTAACTCTCCTTCCTCCCCCTTCTGCGCTCCTTGCAGCCCTTCGGTGATGTTTTCTTGATTACTTTCTTGGTGGTAACTGTTTCCCGGGCGGGGAGCGGGCTCAGCGGCCGCCATCTTGGTCAGGGCGGGTCTCACGGCGCTTGTGTATTCCTTTGTGCTGGGACAACGTGTGGGCGGGGCTTCAGGGTGTATGCCAGTTTGATTTGTCACATGTTTGTGCCCAGGTCAGTGACCCCAGAAAGAGAGCCTTGCTGTGCTGATTTTTGTCTGGTGACCCTGGGCCTGGGCTCATCCTATTGGTCCAACCCTGGCTCACCCTATTGGGCCATCCAAAGCTCACTCTATTCATCATCAGCATAGGCAGTCGCTCGAAATCGAGGAGGTCTTGATCCAACTCTAAAAGTGAGTTCTCAGGTGACTGAACAGTCCAATACGGGAATTACAGTCTCTGTCCCAGTTGGGATGGACGGTGGTTGAAGGAAAGGGTGTGTGGGACTGGTTTGCTGCACGCTCCTCCCCCTGCCTGTGCTATATTTCTGCATGCTCTCGGCGATGAGACTGGAGGTGCTCAATGCCCTCCCGGATGCACTTCCTCCACTTCGGGTAGTCTTCGGCCAGGAACTCCCAGGTGCCGATGGGGATGTTGCTCTTCATCAGACGGCTTTGAGGGTGTTCTTGAAACACTTCCTCTGCCCACCTTAGGAACGCATGCTATGTAGGAGTTCCGACGAGAGCATTTGCTTTGGGATTCTACTGTCAGGCTTGTGAACAATGCGGCCCGCCCAGCGGAACTGGTCGAGTGTGGTCAGTGCTTCAATACTGGGGATATTGGCCTGGTCAAGGACGCTAACGTTGGTGCATCTGTCCTCCCAGGGGATTTGCAGGATCTTGTGAAGACATCGTTGATGGTATTTCTCCAGCAATTTGAGTTGAAAGCTTTCAGCAAGCACATGGTCTTCAGGACTGTGAAATACACCCCCTCTGTATGGCTCAAAGATGTGGACGCTATACAGAAGACATCGCACCCTATTGGTCCAGCACTGATACACCCTATTGGGAAACCCCGGCCTCACCCTCTCAGGCCAGCCCAGGCTCACCCCATTGAGCCAGCACAGGCTCACCCTATTGGGCTAACCCGGCCTCACCCTATCGAGCCAATCCAGGCTCGCACTATCGGGCCAGCACAGATTCACACTATTGGGCGAGCACAATCTCACAATATTGGGCCAGCACAGGCTCATCCCATTGGGCTATCACAGTCTCACCCTATCGGTCCAGCACAGGTTCACACTATCGGCCAGCACAGGCTCACCTTATTGGGCTAACCCGGCCGCAACCTATCGAGCCAATCAAGGCTCGCACTATCGGGCCAGCACAGGCTCACACTTTTGGGCCAGCACAGTCTAACTCTATTGGACCAGCACAGTCTCACACTATCGGGCCAGCACAGTCTCACACTAACGGTCCAGCACAGTCTCACTCTATCGGGCCAGCACAGTCTCACCCTATTGGCCCAGCCCAGGCTCACCCTATCGGGCCGGCACAGTCTCACCCGATCGGCCCAGCACAGTTTTACACTATCGGGCAGCACAGTCTCACCCGATCGGCCCAGCACAGTTTTACACTATCGGGCCAGCACAGGCTCACACTATCGGGCAGCACAGGCTCATCCTATTGGGCCAAGCCAGGCTCAGCCTATCGGGCAACACAGTCTCACCCTATTGGGCCAGCACAAAAGACCCAGTGGCCAGCAGAGAAAATCAGCATCTCATTGATTTTATTCTCACTTTGCACACAGCTGGTGCAGGTCTGAACCCAACCATGTAAGGTGGAAATGATCAACATCCTCGGCATTTGAATGTTGCAGCAGGAATGTTTGTCTGTTCTCTCTGTGGGACAATATTTCAAACATCTGGGAAAGCACCACAACACACAAACATCTGCGTAAGATTGTTCCAGTGCACTAGAAAGAGCTTCAACCAGTTACACAGCCTGAAAAAACTTCGCACCATTCACAGCGGAGAGAAGCTGCACGTTTCGTGTGTGTGGACGAATCTTCAACTGATCGTCCAAACTAGAGAGACACAAGGACACCCACACCATGAAGAAACCGTGGGAATGTGGAGACTGTGGGGAGGGATTCACCTCCCCGTGTGATCTACAAATTCATTGTCACAGTCACACCGGGAAGAGGCCGTTCACCTGCTCCGTGTGTGGGGAGGGTTTCACTCCATCATCTGCTGAAACACCAGCGATTTCACACTGGGGAAGTGTGGGAAGAGATTCATTCAGTTATCTGAATTGCGAGTTCACAAATAACTGCAGGGGTTTGGTTTTACTGTTATTACTGCTGTTAATCACAGTATGACTGAATCATGTTTGTTCTCTCAGTTGGGATTTGTTTCTGCTGATGTTAGTCATTCTGAAAACTGGGCTGGAGTTTAATATTTTGATATTTAAAATTACACAACGTGTCAATATTTGATATCTCTGTGATAAGAGGCGACTATTGATGTCGTGTTACCGACTGCTCCATTTTGAGCCTTTTCTCCTTTCTAACTCTCGATAGTTTCCATTCTCATGCCTTTGGTTACTCTCAGGGACAAATCCCAGTTCCACACAGCTTCCAGAGTGCCTCTCTTTGCCTTGGTGACAAGTTAGGGATAGCTAACTCGCCCGGGGTCACTGAACACAAACCCAGTCTGTTAATCACTTTCAGTTACAGGACTTAGCATGTGCCTACAGCAGTTGTTGATATAAGCGACTGCATCTCTTTCCAAACGCAGCTGGTAAACGGCCTCTCCCTGATGTGTTTTCACCCGATGCGCATCTCCATCTATTCCCACTGTCCCCATATTTACAGTGTTGAGTCAGCTGGGCACACGAGTCTCACAGGCTAGACGATTGGTTGAAGGTGCATCCACACACAGAACATATGGCCTGTTTCTCCCCGCTGTGATTGGTGTTTTTCCAAAGGCTGATGATAAGGTGATCCTGATGAATCCGATGATTCCCTCAAATCTTGACGTGATGGTTGATTTGAGATTCCAAGCTGCAGATCCTCCCCTTCTCATACCCTGCGAATGGAGGTTACAAAAGTTGTTACTTTAAGTACAGGATAGAAATTTCCACTGTGATAGGCATCAGAGCCGAGTTCAATCCTTCCCTCAAGTGACATCCAAACATGTCCCTGTTGATGTCACTGGATCGGTATCAAAAGCAAGGGCACTGGATAATTTTTACATATATTTAGCCCAGTGGTAGTGAGGACAATTAGAACCCCTGAACTGCTGCTTTGACTGAGAACAACTTACAGCCCAGATCAAGGACCCAACTTGGGACCTTCCTAGTCATTATTGCAGAGTCTTCTAAAATTTGTGGGGTTGGGGGAGGGTTAGAAAGAATATTTTCAAACAAACTTATATCCACCTTTAAACAAAACCTTCGTCGCAATGCACAATTCTGAAATCCTTTCAAATATAAAAGCAAATCAAATGGATCATCAAAAACAACTGAAACATTATAGAAAGGCTCAAGTCACTGAAAATAAATAGCTTTACAATCACTTCACAGTACAGAAGGGAGCGACTGTTAATGGGAACTCGGCTTGTCAAGTCCTCCGACATTGCGAGATAAACTGGACTGTTCTTTTAAGTATAATTAGGTAGATTATATGGAGTCCCTGTCCCTTTAAATATCTGCTCCATTCCTCCAGGCAGCAGGAGGAGCAATAGCGTGCGGTATCTTTATATCCTGACGCAGCAAGACCTAATAAAACATATTGGATCAGCTTAAGCACAACAAATGAAAAGTGTGCACACAAAGTCTTTGCTACATATATATGTGTATGTGTGTTTGTGTGTAAACTAAACACATCACTCGTATTGTTTGCTCGTGAATTCCACAGAGATAAGCTATTATCTTCGCCAGTTATTTTTCAGCATTTATTTCCTATTATTGATGATGTAATTGCTGAGTGTTTAAACCCTTTACCATTTAATGATGACCCATTGTCCTGTATGCCCTTGTTTAGAAAGTGATGTCACAATGACGATTCCGTTACCAAGGTGACCGTCTGTCCGCATTATTCAGTGGTAAGGGGATTAAATCTCACCGAGGGTAATGAGCAGCCACCCACCAGTCTCTGCACTTTATTGTCCAGTGATCACCTTACCATTATATAGAAGATCCTAGATTTACCTCCAGTGTGGATGACTTTTGTAAGTGATGTGGAAAATGAAATTGTCGGGTGAAAAGAGGAGTTGGGGGAGGGATATGGAGAGAAGGGTGAAAGAGGAGATAGGCTGAGGATTTGACAGAAATGTGGTGATAGAGGAGTTGGGGTGAGGGGTTTGGAGAGTAGGGGCGAAAGAGTAGTTGGGGAGGGGTAGTTGGAGAGTAGAGGTGAAGGAGGGGTATGAGTGAGGGGTATTTACTACCCAGTAATTGCCTTTGTCGAACTATGATGGGTTTATTTTTCCTTTAAATTATTTTGTATTGTGTGTTCCACTGAAGTTAGACATGGGGCTGTAGTTCCTTGCAGGCACTGGGCTGTTTCTGGTGAATTAATGTGGGTAGTGTTAATTGGGATAGATTTTAGTGGGATCATTCTGTGCTGAATGCGTTGCTGGTCTGCGGGGTTGTCCACAGTCCCAATGATGAGGTGCTGTTGACAACAAATCCAGGATTCCCTTACATTGTGACACCAAATCCAGGGACCACTTACATTGTGACACCAAATCCAGGGACCACTTACATTGTGACACCAAATCTGATATGTCCTTACTATACCGTATAAATGCACACGAGGCCCATACTTGAGAGAAGGTCACTCTGTGACCAGTTACCTTTATTACCAATACCACAAGTGATGAAGGTGGGTGGAGCTTCCCCTTTTATACTTGAAGTCCAGGTTAGGAGTCTCTCCCACAAGTTCACCCCATTGTGGTCAATGTTCTCAAGGTGTACAACTTCGGTCAGCTTATACATGTGTTACAATGATAGTTGAATACATGACATCACCTCCCCGCAAAGTCTTATTGAGATCACAGGTTAAGTATCTCTGGTGGTTTACACTCCCTAGTAGAGCGCCAGAGTTGGGGTTCCGGTTGTTGGGCGCTGGCCTGAGTTTCTGCCGTTTGCGCTACCTCAGGCCTGTCTGGACTGCCCACAGTGACTGGGCTCTCCTCCACTTGGTTCCGGTGTTCAGTCACCTGTGGTGGAGTAAACTCTACATCGTGTTCTTCCTCTGCTTCTTCTATGGGGTTGCTGAACCTCCTTCTAGTTTGATCCACGTGTTTGCGGCAGATTTGTCCATTGGTAAGTTTAATTACCAAAACCCCAATTCCCCTCTTTGACAATCACAGTGCCTGCAAGCCATTTGGGCCCTGCAGCTTAATTAAGGACAAAAACAGTGTATTGACATCAATAATTGCGCCCTCGCATTCCTTTCATGGTAGTCACATTGTGACTGACGCCTGCTCTCAACAATTTCTTTCATAGCAGGGTGTATAGGGATAACCTGGTTTTGAGAGACCTTTTCATTCGCAGCTCTGCGGGTGGAACCCCTGTGAGCGAGTGTCGTTTTGACCTATTGGCCTACAGGAGGCGTGATAAAGCACTTTGAAGGGAACCCCCTTGGATTCTGAGCATCCCCTGTTTGATTATCCTCACTGCTCGTTCCGCCTGGCCATTTGAGGCCGGCTTGAACGGTGCCATTCTGACATGGTTGATTCCGTTGCCTGCCATGAAGTTTTGGAAATCAATGCTTGTGAAGCACGGGCCATTGTAGCTGACCATGACATCCGGTAGACCATGGGCAGCGAACATTGCCCGTAGAATTTCTACCGTGGCAGAGGATGTGCTTCAATTTAAAATGGCACACTCAATCCATTTGGAGTAGGCGTCTACTACAACTAAAAACAGTTTTCCCATGAAAGGACCTGCATAGTCCACATGGATGCGTGACCATGGCTCGGCGGGCCAGGACCAGGGGCTAAGGGCGGCTTCCCTAGGTGCGTTGACCAGCTGAGCACACATGTTGCACCTGCGAACACAAAGTTCCAGGTCTGCATCTATTCCTGTCCACCAAATGTGTGACCTGACAATTGCCTTCATCATGATAATGCCCGGGTGCTCATTGTGAAGTTCTCTGATAAACACCTCTCTGCCCCTCTGGGACATGACTACTCGGTTTCCCCATAGTAGGCAAGCGGCCTGAATCTAGAGTTCATCCTTGTGCCTATGAAACGGTTTAAATTTCTCAGGGCATGTCCTGTACGTGGCTGCCCAGTCCCCTTCAGGACACATTTCTTAACTAAAAAGACAGTAGCCGGTCTTTATTTGTCCAGACTTTAATCTGACGGGCTGTCACAGGTGAACCTTCGCTTTCGAAAGCTTCAACAGCTATGACCATCTCAGCATCATGCTCAGTTGCCCCCTCAGTGGTGGCAAGTGGGAGCCTGCTGAGTGCGTCGGCACAGTGTTCAGTGCACTGTCTATGCTGAATTGTGTAGTCATAGGCAGCTAACGTAAGTGCCCACCTCTGTATGCGGGCCGACGCATTCGCATTTATGGCCTTTTTGTCGGCCAAAAGGGATGTTAGGAATTTATGATCTGTCTCCAGCTCAAATTTCCTGCCAAACTAGGGCCTTCCAAGAGCAATTCTTTTACGTCAGCCTGAGCCAGAAGCAGTGTGGGAGCTGTCTGCTCTTTACAACGGAGGTGTTCACAGAACTCTGCCACCTCTTGTACCCAAACCTGAAGCATCACTCCATGACAAGGACAGTGCTGCTACTAGCTGTGAAGGTGACCGTGATTCTGAATTTCCTCAGTCTGGGATACTTCCAGGCAGTCTTCTCTCTTTCCAGAGAGAAGCAGGTAGAGCATGGGCCATGTAATGTTAACAGTTTGTTGGAGCATAACAAGTTGCGTGCTCTATCAAAAGCAACTTTCCTGGCTGTTCCCCCAGACCCAATCGCGACCTTTGCGTGGGAGCACGTGTAGCGGCTCTAACAGCATGCTCAATTTGGGAAGAAAATTCCCAAAATATTTCAGGAGCCCCAGAAATGAATGCAGGTCCGTCGTGTTACTGGGTATGGGTCCTCTCCGGATCGCTTCCGTTTTGGACACAGTAGGTCTGATCCCATCTGCTGCTACCCTCCTCCCCAGGAATTCTACCTCTGGAGCTAAGAATACGCACTTTGCCTTTTTCAGTCGCAGCCCTACCCGGTCCAGTCTGTGTATCACTTCATCCAGGTCGTGGAGGTGTTCTTCAGCATCGCGACCCGTGATGAGGATGTCGTCCTGAAAAACCACTGTCCTTGGAATCAACTTGAGGAGGCTTTCCATATTTTGCTGAAAGATCACGGTGGCTGAACGAATCCCGAACGGACATCTGTTATACTCACACAACCCCTTGTGTGTCGTGATGGTGGTCAGCCTTTTCGACTCACTCGCCAGCTGCCGGGTCATGTGAGCTGAGGTCAGGTCCAATTTTGAAAATGGTTTTCCAGCGGATAGTGTCGCAAAGCGGTCCTCCGCTCTCGGTAGTGGGTACTGGTCTTGGAGTGACACCCGATTGATGGTGGCCTTGTAAGCACCAAATATCCTGATCGACTCATCCGCCTTGACCACCGGCACAATCGGGCTCGCCCAGTCACTGAATTCAACTGGCAAGATGACGCCTTCCCTCAGCAGGCGGTCAAATTTGCATTCTATTTTTTCCCACATCATGTACGGCACCGCTCTGGCCTTGTGGGGTATTGTCTGGCGTCCGGGTTTATGTGAATCACTACCGTAGCCCCTATGAAATTGCCGATGCCGGGTTGAAATAATGAGTCGAATTTGTCGAGGACCTGTGAGCATGTTACTCGCTCCATAGAAGAAATGCATTGACATCGCCCCATTTCCAGTTCATGACAGCAAGCCAACTCCTCCCCAGTAGTGTGGGACCATCCCCCAGGACAATCCAGTGTGGCAGCCTGTTCTCCTAATGATCTCCGTAGCTGTGCATCAATCGGCAATAATTTTGGCCTCCTGGCCTTGGACACCCACAATCTTTCAAACTGGTTGATACTCATCAAGGACTGGCTTGCCGCCGTGTCTAGCTCCATTAACACTGTGATGCAATTGAGGAGCACTTTCATCATTATCGGTGGCGTCTTGGTAAATGAACTGTATATGTGCTTCACATGAACTCGCTGAACTTCAGCTTCCAGTGATTTTCCCCAGTATTTATTTGGCCTCGTAGAGCTTACATCGGGCCCGTCCTCCTCGTACATTAACCTGGCTTCAGGCTTCCTGCACATACGCGCCAAATGACCGCTGACATTGCAGTTTCTGCAGGTATATTGCTGATACATGCGGGCTCTGGCTTGGTGTTTGGCTCCACACCTCCAGCATGAGCTGGAGGACCCGTTGTTTGAAACAAAAGGTCCATTACCAGTCGATCGTCTCTGACTGTCTCTGTAACTCTCCTTAAGTGTACCATTAACAGGTGTTGATGGCCCCATTACTGGCCGCATTGTCCATTGCAAGCGTATGAATCACCGTTCAGCTAGCCATTGTCTCTGTTGAATTCCCTTTTTGGGTTCGACTGCACGCTGGGGCATGTCCGATTGCCCTTGTCTGCGTGGAGAACTGTGTGCCGCGTTAACAATGTTGACTCCCTGGTCGTTTGCCGAATTTGAGCCAAGATTTTTGTCATACATCATTCTGGTCTCTTCCTCCCCTGAGATAAATGTCTGGGCTATCAGAGCCTCCGCTTCCAAGGTCAAGTCTTTGGTCTCAATCAGGTTCCTGATAACCCCAGCACGCCCGATGCCCTCAATAAAAAAGTCTCGCATCCTCTCTGCTCTGCCTGTATCTGTGAACTTACATACACTCGCCAGTCGCCGGAGATCTGCCATGAAGTCAGGAATGCTTTTCCCTTCTCACCGCCAGTGCATGTAAAACTGGTGTCTCGCTAATGTGCATGCTGCTTGCAGGTTTAAGGTGTTCCCCGATCAACTTACTTAGCTCTTCGAACGTCTTGTCCCCAGCTTCTCTGGTGCTGGAAGGGCCTTCATCAGGGAGTACGTTCTGGATCCACAAACCGTCAGGAGATGAGCTCTGCATTCGTCGGCCGAATCTTGTCCCAACCATTCCTTAGTGACAAAATTTTGATGTAGTCTCTCAAAGTCGTTCCAATCATCGCCAACACAGTACCTCTCTTCTGTGCTACCCGTGGCTTGCTCACGTGGTTTAAATCCCAGTTTGTCGTCGCCAATGATATGTCCTTACTATACAGTATAAATGGATACGAGTCCCATACTTGAGAGAAGGTCACTCTGTGACCAGTTACCTTTATTACCGAGACCTCAAGCGATGAAGGTGGGTGGAGTTTCCACTTTTATACCTGAAAGTCCAGGTTAGGAGTGTCTGCCACAAGTTCACCCCTTTGTGGTCAATGTTCTCAAGGTGTACAACTTAGGTCAGCTTATAAATGGATTGCAATGATAGTTGAATACATGACAACATCCAGGGACCACTTACATTAAAACACTAAATCGAGGAACCACTTGCATTGTGACTCCAAATCAGGGGACCATTTGTATTGGGGCATCAAATCCAGAGACCACTTAGACTGAGACATCAAATCCGTGGACCCCTTAAACTGAGGCACCAAATCCAGGGACCAGTTACAATGAATCATCAAATCCAGGACCATTACAATGAGACTACAAAATTACAGAATGACACAGAAATGAGCCATTCGGACTACCCAGTCCGTGCCGGTGATTATGCTCTGCTTGTTAAGGAGAGAGCTTCAGTATGGAGAATGGTCATGCCGGTGAAAGCAGCTCTAGTGGGAGAGGTGGATAATAAATGAAGAGACGATGGAGGAATCAGACGGTGACTGGTGGGGCATGGTGACAGATTATCGTCAGAAGTCCTTTTTAGGCAGGTTGATGATTAGATGTAACCAGTGCAACAATTGTATCTATCTGTTATTGTTCCAAAATTCACAAATCTAATGTCACTAATTTATTTTTCCATGAGAAATGTAGAGATTACGATGTGCTGTTGACAGAAAGAAGCGAGGAAACCAGGCTTGCGCAGGAAAGAAGGTTCCTTGAATGAATACATTGTGAGGCTGTTTTGTGACTCGGCTTGTGAGGTTAAAAACAGGAAATGGAAAAGAGCATGTCCAGTAACACTTACATTGCCAATAGTGCTTTCTAAGTTAATCATTATATCCTAAGCCGAATATCCTATTGACCATCTGAATCACTAATCCCAATCCTAACAAATAACCACAAACCACAACCACTAAACCTACATCTAAACCCAACCCTTAACCAAGGCTAAGAACATAAGAAATAGGGGCAGCAGTAGCCATCTGGCCCTTCCGCCCACCCCGCCATTCAATAAGATCTTGGCTGATCTGATCTTGGCCTCAATTCCATTCCCCTGCCCTCTCCCCATAAACCTTGTTCCACTATCTTTCAAAAATCACTCTATCTGCAACTAAAATATTTTCAGTGACCCAGACGCCACTGTTCTTTGGGGTAGATAATTTCAAAGATTCACGACCCTCTGAGAGAAGAAATTCCTCTTCATTTCCATTTTAAATAGGAGCCCCCTTATGCTTAGACTTTGCCACCTAGTTCTCGATTCCCCCACAAGATGCGGGAGATCGAGAGCCAGCGGCAGTTGGTGAGAGGGGAGCGACCTGTCAAAAGCCCAGCGGGAGATCGAGAGCCAGCGGCAGTTGGTGAGAGGGGAGCGACCTGTCAAAAGCCCAGCGGGAGATCGAGAGCCAGCGGCAGTTGGTGAGAGGGGAGCGACCTGTCAAAAGCCCAGCGGGAGATCGAGAGCCAGCGTACTGGTGCAGCTACAGCGGGAGAGAAAGCAAAATAGAAGTAGAAAGTAATCAAAAAGTGACGTCACAGCCAATGGGGTAAGTGATTGGCTGGTGATTGGTGAGTAGCTTTTCTTTTATTTTTTATATCAGTAAGTGAACTATAACATTGTTATTACCAATTTAAGGGTATCTAAGGTTAAGACATGGCAGGAGAGCTCGGTCATGTGATATGCTCCTCCTGTACCATGTGGGAACTCGGGGACACTTCCGGTGTCCCTGACGACTACGTGTGTGGGAAGTGTATCCGCCTCGAGCTCTTGACGGTCCGCGTTGCGGAATTGGAGCTGAAGGTGGATTCACTCTGGAGCATCCACGATGCTGAGAATGACGTGAGTATCACGTGTAGTGAGTTGGTCTTACCGCAGGAGAAGGGTCCACAGCCAGATAGGGAATGGAAGACCAACAGGAAGAGCAGTGCAAGAAAGATAGTGCAGGAGTCCCCTGTGGTCATCCCCCTGCAAAACAGATACACTGCTTTGAGTACTGTTGGGGAGGATGACTCATCAGGGGAGGGCAGCAGCAGCCAAGTTCATGGCACCGTAGGTGGCTCTGCTGCAAAGGAGGGCAGGAAAAAGAGTGGGAGAGCGATAGTGATAGGGGATTCGATGGTGAGGGGAATAGATAGGCGTTTCTGCGGACGCAACCGAGACTCCAGGATGGTATGTTGCCTCCCTGGTGCAAGGGTCAAGGATGTCTCGGAGCGGGTGCAGGACATTCTCAAATGGGAGGGAGAACAGCCAGTTGTCGTGGTGCACATTGGTACCAACGACATAGGTAAAAAAAGGGATGAGGTCCTACGAAAAGAATTTAAGGAGCTAGGAGCTAAATTAAAAAGTAGGACCTCAAAAGTAGTAATCTCGGGATTGCTACCAGTGCCACGTGCTAGTCAGAGTAGGAATCGCAGGATAGCGCAGATGAATACATGGCTTGAGCAGTGGTGCAGCAGGGAGGGATTCAAATTCTTGGGGCATTGGAACCGGTTCTGGAGGAGGTGGGACCAGTACAAACCGGACGGTCTGCACCTGGGCAGGTCCGGAACCAATGTCCTAGGGGGAGTGTTTGCTAGTGCTGTTGGGGAGGAGTTAAACTAATATTGCAGGGGGATGGGAACCTATACAGGGAGACAGAGGGAGACAAAAAGGAGGCAAAAGCAAAAGACAGAAAGGAGATGAGGAAAAGTGGAGGGCAGAGAAAACCAAGGCAAAGAACAAAAAGGGCCACTGTACAGCAAAATTCTAAAAGGACAAAGGGTGTTAAAAAAACAAGCCTGAAGGCTTTGTGTCTTAATGCAAGGAGTATCCGCAATAAGGTGGATGAATTAATTGTGCAAATAGATGTTAACAAATATGATGTGATTGGGATTACGGAGACGTGGCTCCAGGATGATCAGGGCTGGGAACTCAACATCCAGGGGTATTCAACATTCAGGAAGGATAGAATAAAAGGAAAAGGAGGTGGGGTAGCATTGCTGGTTAAAGAGGAGATTAATGCAATAGTTAGGAAAGACATTAGCTTGGATGATGTGGAATCTATATGGGTAGAGCTGCAGAACACTAAAGGGCAAAAATCGTTAGTGGGAGTTGTGTACAGACCTCCAAACAGTAGTAGTGATGTTGGGGAGGGCATCAAACAGGAAATTAGGAGTGCATGCAATAAAGGTGCAACAGTTATAATGGGTGACTTTAATATGCACATAGATTGGGCTAGCCAAACTGGAAGCAATACGGTGGAGGAGGATTTCCTGGAATGCATAAGGGATGGTTTTCTAGACCAATATGTCGAGGAACCAACTAGGGGGGAGGCCATCTTAGACTGGGTGTTGTGTAATGAGAGAGGATTAATTAGCAATCTCATTGTGCGAGGCCCCTTGGGGAAGAGTGACCATAATATGGTGGAATTCTGCATTAGGATGGAGAATGAAACAGTTAATTCAGAGACCATGGTCCAGAACTTAAAGAAGGGTAACTTTGAAGGTATGAGGCATGAATTGGCTAAGATAGATTGGCTAATGATACTTAAGGGGTTGACTGTGGATGGGCAATGGCAGACATTTAGAGAACGCATGGATGAATTACAACAATTGTACATTCCTGTCTGGCGTAAAAATAAAAAAGGGAAGGTGGCTCAACCGTGGCTATCTAGGGAAATCAGGGATAGTATTAAAGCCAAGGAAGTGGCATACAAATTGGCCAGAAATAGCAGCGAACCTGGGGACTGGGAGAAATTTAGAACTCAGCAGAGGAGGACAAAGGGTTTGATTAGGGCAGGGAAAATGGAGTACGAGAAGAAGCTTGCAGGGAACATTAAGGCGGATTGCAAAAGTTTCTATAGGTATGTAAAGAGAAAGAGGTTAGTAAAGACAAACGTAGGTCCCCTGCAGTCAGAATCAGGGGAAGTCATAACGGGGAACAAAGAAATGGCAGACCAATTGAACAAGTACTTTGGTTCAGTATTCACTAAGGAGGACACAAACAACCTTCCGGATATGAAAGTGGTCAGAGGGTCTATTAAGGAGGAGGAACTGAGGGAAATCTTTATTAGTCGGGAAATTGTGTTGGGGAAATTGATGGGATTGAAGGCCGATAAATCCCCAGGGCCTGATGGACTGCATCCCAGAGTACTTAAGGAGGTGGCCTTGGAAATAGCGGATGCATTGACAGTCATTTTCCAACATTCCATTGACTCTGGATCAGTTCCTATCGAGTGGAGGGTAGCCAATGTAACCCCACTTTTTAAAAAAGGAGGGAGAGAGAAAGCAGGGAATTATAGACCGGTCAGCCTGACCTCAGTAGTGGGTAAAATGATGGAATCAATTATTAAGGATGTCATAGCAGCGCATTTGGAAAATGGTGACATGATAGGTCCAAGTCAGCATGGATTTGAAAAAGGGAGATCATGCTTGACAAATCTTCTGGAATTTTTTGAGGATGTTTCCAATAAAGTGGACAAAGGAGTACCAGTTGATGTGGTATATTTGGACTTTCAGAAGGCTTTCGACAAGGTCCCACACAGGAGATTAATGTGCAAAGTTAAAGCACATGGGATTGGGGGTAGTGTGCTGACGTGGATTGAGAACTGGTTGTCAGACAGGAAGCAAAGAGTAGGAGTAAATGGGTACTTTTCGGAATGGCAGGCAGTGACTAGTGGGGTACCGCATGGTTCTGTGCTGGGGCCCCAGCTGTTTACATTATACATTAATGATTTAGACGAAGGGATTAAATGTAGTATCTCCAAATTTGCGGATGACACTAAGTTGGGTGGCAGTGTGAGCTGCGAGGAGGATGCTATGAGGCTACAGAGTGACTTGGATAGGTTAGGTGAGCGGGCAAATGCGTGGCAGATGAAGTATAATGTGGATAAATGTGAGGTTATCCACTTTGGTGGTAAAAACAGAGAGACAGACTATTATCTGAATGGTGACAGATTAGGAAAAGGGAAGGTGCAACGAGACCTGGGTGTCATGGTACATCAGTCATTGAAGGTTCGCATGCAGGTACAGCAGGCGGTTAAGAAAGCAAATGGCATGTTGGCCTTCATAGCGAGGGGATTTGAGTACAGGGGCAGGGAGGTGTTGCTACAGTTGTACAGGGCCTTGGTGAGGCCACACCTGGAGTATTGTGTACAGTTTTGGTCTCCTAACTTGAGGAAGGACATACTTGCTGTTGAGTGAGTGCAGCGAAGATTCACCAGACTGATTCCCGGGATGGTGGGACTGACCTATCAAGAAAGACTGAATCAACTGGGCTTGTATTCACTGGAGTTCAGAAGAGTGAGAGGGGACCTCATAGAAACGTTTAAAATTCTGACGGGTTTGGACAGGTTGGATGCAGGAAGAATGTTCCCAATGTTGGGGAAGTCCAGAACTAGGGGTCACAGTCTAAGGATAAGGGGTAAGCCATTTAGGACCGAGATAAGGAGAAACTTCTTCACCCAGAGAGTGGTGAACCTGTGGAATTCTCTACCACGGGAAGTAGTTGAGGCCAATTCACTAAATATATTCAAAAGGGAGTTAGATGAAGTCCTTACTACTCGGGGGATCAAGGGGTATGGCGTGAAAGCAGGAAGTGGGTACTGAAGTTTCATGTTCAGCCATGAACTCGTTGAATGGCGGTGCAGGCTAGAAGGGCTGAATGGCCTGCTCCTGCACCTATTTTCTATGTTTCTATGTTTTTTAAGATGAAACAGAGATCAGTGGGGAAGCTAAAGACCTGATAAAGGAAGTATTTAAACAATTATTTTGATGCAAGAAATACTGCAAGGTATGTTAGTAACAAGTAATTGTAATCAACTAACCCATCAAAATTAGCAAAGGCAATTACAAAGGTCAGAACATTTCAAAGTTGATCACATGCAGTTTGTGTGGAGATCTATTAAGCGCATTCAAAAATCGTTAAATACAGAAAATAACAGATTTACAGTCTTACGAAAGATAGTTCTTTCAAGGGTTGGTTGAAAGGAACGTCAAATGAGTGTAAAGTGAGTCACGCCGGTTCAGTCTGAGACATCCACAAGCCGTATACTCAAATGAAACAAGTTTGGGATTTGATGTGGTAAAGATGAATTACGTGAGAAGTGAAATAATCTAGAGAAAGAAAAGGCCCAAAATGGAAGGGAAGGGAACATTAATTAGTCTCTTTTTATGGAGAAATCACATATTGGACACAGGGTGTTTGAAACAAGCTGATTTATTCAGTATTGAGACAGAACATTAATCTCCAGCTCAGGGACAGGATTATTCAGAGCAGCAGAAACAAAGTCTGAGTGCCAGAATGAACATGGTTCAGTGCCCAATGGGAGCCCAGTAAATCCTGTCCCGTTCTCTCACCTGGTCTTTGGTATTTACCCAGCATTCCCCGCGACGGAGGATGTGCCGTCCCCAGCGACCCAGTGCGCAGGCGCGAGACCTGGCTCTGTTTGGAGCATGCGCGGTGAGTGCAATGGCGGCGTGGACATGGTGATTATCTTTTCCGCAAAACAGCTCACTGTCCGCGGGGCGGAGGTGAGTAATGGACCAGCGGGTAGCCGGGGAGGCTATATAAAGAACTGGTGCCCGCCGGAAGCCCGGAATAATAACCGGAATATCGGCGACTGCAGCCTCGAGGCTTTCTCCCGGTCACAGGCCCGGGGTAACGGCGGCCACCTTTGTACAGTAAGGCAGAGTCAGTCCTCCGCCATCTTGATTCAGTGAGCAGCAAAGCGCATGCGCGGCCATCTTGGTAAAGTAACAGCTGAGTTATTTTATTCTCACACCTCGGATTTCTCATTGTTCTGATCTCCAAAGTGTATCGTCCCAACCTTCTCAACCTGTCCTCATCAGAGAACCCCCTCCTCGCCGGAATCAGCCTCTGAACTGCCTCCAATGTAAGTATATCCTTCCTTAAACACACAGTATTCCAGGTGTGGTCCCACCAATACCCTGCACATTTGTAGCAGGACTTCTCTGCTTTTTATTCTATCCCCCTTACAATAAAGGCCAACATTACATTTGCCTTCCTGACCTATTCCTGAACCTGCAGACTCATTTTTGTGTTTTATGCACAAACACCCTCAGGTCTCTCTGTCCTGTAGCACTTTGCAATTTTTCTCCATTTAAATTATAATTTGCTTTTCTGTTATTTCTGCCACCGTGGATAACCTCACATTTTCCCATATTATACTCCATCTGACAAATTTTTGCCCACCCATTTAGCCTGTCTATATCCCTTTACAGATTTTTTGTGTCCTCAATTTGCTTTCCCACCCATCTTTGTATCATCAGCAAACTTGGCTACATTACACTCGGTCCCTTCTTCCAAGTCATTAATATAGATTGTAAATAGTTGAGGAGCCAGCACCGATACCAGCGGCACCCCACTGGTTACCATTTGCCAACTGGAAAAAGACCCATTTATCCCGACTCTCTGTTTTCTGTTACTTAACCAATCCTCTATCTATGCTAATATACTGCCCCCAACCCAGTGAGCTTTTATCTTGTGCAGTAACCTCTTATATGGCACCTTATCAAATGCCTCCTGGAAATCCAAATACACCAAATCCACTGGTTCCCCCTTACCCAGCAAATTTGTCAAAAATGATTTCCCTTTCATGAAGCCACACTGACTCTGCTGGATTGAATCATGCTTTTCCAAATGTCCCGCTTCTGCTTCCTTAATAATGGACTCCAGCATTTTCCCAATGACAGATGTTAGGCCAAGTGGTCTATTGTTTCCTGCTTTTTGTCTGCCTCCTTTTTTAGAGAGAGGCATTACATTTGCAGTTTTCCAATCTGTTGGAACTGCCCCAGAATCCAGGGAATTTTGGTAGATTACAACTCATGTGTCCACTATCTCTGCAGCCACTTCTCTTAAGACCCTACGATATAAACCATCAGGGCAAGGTGACTTGTCTGCCTTTAGTCCCATTATTTTACCGAGTACTACTTCATTATGAATAGTTATTGAATTAAGTTTTTCCCTCACTATAGCTCCTTGATTATCCACTTCGGTATTACTCTCAGTGACCGAGTGTTTTACTCTTATTAAACTGATCTCTGACTGTTTCTGTCAGATATTAACTCCTGCACGGTCCCAGCAAACACTCCCAGTCCCTCGTCCCTCCGATGTTGCTGCAGGATTTCTTTGTGAACACGGGCTCATGGAGAGAAACATCCTGTACGGAATGATCCCAAATTGATCATCTCCAAGGGACAAGGCTTGCAGCTTTAATCATTCTCTATCCTTTTCCCCCAGGCCCAGTTCCTTTGCTCCGATTCTGATAAAAGTAAATTGGGAAAAGTGCACTTTAATTTTTACAGATTGAATTATTGCAGAGAGCTGCACATGCGCGGTTCAGCCCCACCCCCTGTGTCGATTCCCAGTGAGCAGAAGAGCGCATGTGCCCTCCCCTCCCCCAGCCCTGCCCGTGATCGCCATTCACTCAGTGAGCGGAAGAAGATGGTTTAAAACAGCCAGGAATGGAGACACCGCGGCCCCGGGGTAAGGCAGCGAGCAGCAGCCTCCTTACAGCAGCACAGCGCATTGGGAGCGTGTCCGCAGATGGGCTCAGAGATCGGCATTGCGTCCGGGGGGAGTTCAGGGGGAGTCGGGGGCTGTGTGTAAGAGGCAGAGTGGACCAAGAATCAGTGTCAGTGTGTGGTGTGAGTGGGGGAAGGGAGAGGCCATTCTCGGGCTGTGTGTGGACAGCGTGTGTCCAGGGTAAGGGAGACAGAATGGGCAGAATCTGCTGTTTTCAATCTGCTGCTTTCTCTCTCCAAACCAGGAGTGAACGTTCCTGGTTTAGTTCCCTCGGGGGCTGTGTGTAAGAGGCAGAGTGGAGCAGGAACTCGTTCTGGAACATGATGTGAGTGGGGGAAGGGAGAGGCCATTCTTGGGCTGTGTGTGGACAGTGTCAGGTAACAGAGAAAGTAAACCACCTCGCTCTTTCAAATCATTGCTGCTTTCTTTCCCCACATCAGCAGTGAATGTTCCTGATTCAGTTCCAATCTCACCGTGTCTGTTGTTCTTGGGCAGTGAGCAGTGGAAACACAGCCTGACAGTGAGGGTGTGGGCAATTTCACAAAGTGCATCTATTGCAGGCACCAGGAGAGGAGTGTGGGAGAAGATATTTTAAACACCGTTTATATTGTTTTGGTGAGCTGAGTTCTCCAGAACCATGTTGCTGATGATCAAGAGATACATTGTCGCTCCTTCATATTCTCCCCTGCATCCATATCTTAGAACTAATAATGTTCTCGTATTATTATTCTCAGAGCAAAATTCTTCAGCCAGAACAAATGTGAGCTTTCCTCCACCTGGAATACAAGGAATAGTGCAGGTAGCTCCTTCTCACACACAGTAAGTAGATTATCACTCACAGAGCGCAGAGACAGAACTGGCCTCAATTCTATTGTCACAGGCAGCAGAAGCTGTCAGTCCCACAGTGATTCGAAGTGGCAGAGTTACATTGTGAATCTTACAGCCACATGGAGCAGTATAATCACATGCTGTTTCACCATTGAAACAGATCACACTGAAAGGTACATTAAACACCCACACTCACTTGCCAGAAACTGGCAGGTAGAGAATAAAAGACAATCATCTATCAGAAAAAATGTCCAATAGAATGTATAAACCACACTCTCATATCAGAAGCTGATGGGTACAGAGCAAAAGCCATATTCATGTTTCAGAATCTGACAGATTCATTATTTAAACCCCTGAACATACCAGAAGATGACAGGTGCAGAATAAAACCCACATTCCTGTACCATAGACTGACAGATACAATATACAACACACACCCACATATATGAAAGTGACAGTAACAGAATAAAATCCCCACTTGCATACCAGAGAGTGAGAGGTAAAGTGTAAATCCCATGAGCACATGTCGGAGAACTGAAAGGCAGTAAGTAAAATTTTTACTTGCTTCGCAGAAACTGATAGGGGCAGAGTAAACCCCACACACACATCAGAAAAATGACAGGTAGAAGGCAAAATCTTCACTCACATATCAGAGAAATACAGGTTAAAAGTAAAATTGATTCTCATGTTCACATACCAGAGACAAGCAGATACAGAGTAAATTCCATACACACATAGCAGCAACTAACAGGTACAGTCTAAAACATACAATCAAGAAGCAGGAACAAATAGGTACATTCTAACATAGCAGAAACTGAGAGGCACAGATTAAACCTGAACACACAACAAAACCTGACAGTTACAGAAAAATACACACACTTGCATATGAGAGACTGAGAGATACAGTATAATACCCATACTCACATATCAGAGGCTAACTTATTACAATCCTATTCCCATAACATAAATTGACATACAGTGACATGCCCAGACTCATGAACCAGTAATTGACAGGTACAGGGTAAAGACCTCTCTTTCATTCCAGAAACTGACAGGTACAAAGGAAAGCCCACTCACAATTAAGCAGAAACTGGCAGGTATAGAGTAAGGCTCATAATCACATGTCAGAACTTGATGGGTACAAAATAAAACCCAGACTCCCATAGCAGAAATGGAGAGATACAGAGAAAGGCCCACACTCACACAGCAGAGACAGATAGATACAGAGTGAAACTCAGACTCATTTACCAGAGACCGACAGATTCAGCATAAACACTCGCCTCCATAACACAAATTTACAGTTAGAAAGTAAAACGAATACTCTATCAAGAATTGGGGGTACACAGTAAAACAATACTAACAGACTGGAGAATGACGGGTATGGAGAAGAGCTCACATTCACATAACAGAGATGGACAGATACAGCACAAAATACACACTCACTCACCAAGAATGGAAAGATACATTGAAACATTGAAAATAGGTGCAGGAGCAGGCCATTCGGCCCTTCGAACCTGCATCACCATTCTATAGGATCATGGCTCATCATGCAACTTCAGTACCTCATTCCCGCTTTCTCTCCATACCCCCTGATCCCCTTAGCCGTAAGGGCCACATCTAACTCCCTCTTGAATAAATCCAACAAACTGGACTCCACAACTTTCTGTGGTAGAGAATTTCGCAGGTTTACCACTCTCTGGGTGAAAAAGTTTCTCCTCATTTCAGTCCGATAAGGCTTACCCCTTATCCATAGACTGTGACCCCTGATTCTGGACTTCCCCAACATCAGGAACATTCTTCCTGCCTTTAACCTGTCCAGTCCCGTCATAATTTTATATGTTGGTATGAGATCCCCTCTCATTCTTCTAAATTCCAGTGAGTATAAGCCTAGCCGAGCCAGTCTTTCTTCATATGTCAGTCCTGCCATCCCATGAATTTGTCTGGTGAACCTTCGATGCACTCCCTCAACAGCAAGCACGTCCTTGCTCAGATTAAGAGACCAAAACTGCACACAATACTCAAGGTGTGGTCTCACCAAGGCCCTGTACAATTGCAGTATGACTTCCCTGCTCCTATACTCAAATCCCGTCGCTATGAAGGCCAGCATGCCAGTTGCTTTCTTTACTGCCTGCTGTTCCTGCATGCCTACCTTCAGTGACTGATGCACCATGACACCCAGGTCTATTTGCACCTCCCATTTTACTAATCTGTCACCATTCAGATAATCTGCCTTCCTGTTTTTGCCCCCAAAGTGAATAACCTCACATTTATCCACATTATACTGCATCTGCCATGCAATTGCCCATTCACCTAACCTGTCCAAGTCACCCTGCAGCCTCTTAGCATCCTACTCACAGCTCACACTGCCACCCAGCTTAGTGTCATCTGCAAATTTGTTGATATTACGTTAAATTCCCTCATCTAAATAATTAATGGATGTTGTAAATTGCTGAGATCCCAGCACTGAACCTTACGGCACCCGACTAGTCAATGCCTGCCATTCTGAAAAGGACCCGTTTATTCCCACTCTTTGCTTCCTGTCTGCCAACCAGTTCTCCCTCCACATCAATACATTACCCCCTATACTATGTACCTTAATTTTGCACACTAATCTCTTGTGTGGGACGTTGTCAAAAGCCTTTTTTAATTCCAAATACACCACATCCACTGGTTCTCCCTTATCCCCTCTACTAGTTACATCCTCAAAAAACTCAAGAAGATTTGTCAAGCATGATTTCCCTTTCATAAATCCATGCTGACTTGGACCGATCCTGTCACTGCTTTCCAAATGCTATGCTATTACATCTTTAATAATTGATTCCAGCATTATCCCCACCACCAATGTCAGGCTAACCGGTCTATAATTCCCTGTTTTCTCTCTTCCTCCTTTTTAAAAAGTGTGGTTACATTAGCTACCCTCCAATCCATAGGTACTGATCCAGAATCTATAGAATGTTGGAAAATGACCACCAATGCATCTGCTATTTCGAGGGCCACTTCTTTAACTACTCTGGGATGCAGACTATCAGGCCCTGGGGATTTATCGGCCTTCAGTCCCATCAGTTTCCCTCCAACCATTTCCTGACTAATAAGGATTTCCCTCAGTTCCTCTTTTTCGCGAGACCCTCGGTCTCCTAGTTTTTTCAGGAGGTTATTCGTGTCTTCCTTAGTGAAGACAGAACCAAAGTATTTGTTCAATTGGTCTGTCATTTCCTTGTTCCCCATTATGAATTCACCTGATTCTGACTGCAAGGGGCCGACATTAGATTTCACTAATCTTTTTCTCTTCACATATCTATAGAAGCTTTTGCAGTCAGTTTTTTATGTTCCCTGCAAGCTTACTCTCATACTCTATTTTCCCCCTCCTTATTCCTCCTCTGCTGAATTCTAAATTTCTCCCAGTCCTCAGGTTTGCTGCTTTTTCAGGCCAATTTATATGCCACTGTCCCTAATTTCCCTTGTTAGCCACGGTTGAGCCACCTTTCATGTTTTATTTTTACGCCAGACAGGGATGTATAATAGTTGTAATTCATCCATGTGATCGTTAAATGTCTGCCATTGCCTATCCACCATCAACCCTTTAAGTATCATTCGCCAGTTTATCCCAGCCAAATCACGTCTCATACCACTAAAGTATCCTTTAAGTTCAGGACCCTAGTCTCTGAGTTTACTGTGTCACTCTCCATCTTAATGAAGAATTCTACCATATTATGGTCACTCTTCCCCAAGGGGCCACGCGCGACTAATTGCTAATTAATCCTCTCTCGTTACACAAGACCCAGTCTAGGATGGCCTGCTCACTAGTTGGTTCCTCGACATATTGGTCGAGAAAACCATCCCTTATACACTCCAGGAAATCCTCCTCCACAATATTGCTACCGGTTTGGTTAGCCCAATCAATATGTAGGTAAAAGTCACCCATGTTAACTGCTGTACCCTTATTGCACGCGTCTCTAATTTCCTTTTTGATGCCATCCCCGACCTCCCTACTACTGTTAGTTGTGTTTGTTTACAGACCACCAAACGTTTTCTGCCCTTTGTTGTTTCGCAGCTCTCCCCATACAGATTCCACATTATCCCAGCCAATGTCCTTCCTTACTATTGCATTAACCTCCTCTTTAACCATTAACTCTACCCCACCTCCTTTTCTTTCTTCAATATTGAATACCCCTGCATATTATGTTCCCAGCCTTGGTTACCCTGGAGCCATGTCTCTGTAATCCCAATTACATCATATCCATTAACAGCTATATGTGCAGTTAATTTGTCCACCTTGTTACCAATGCTCCTCGCTTTGAGACTCGGAGCCTTCAGGCTTCTTTTTTTAACACTCTTTATCCTTTTAGAATTATGTTGTAATGTGGCCCTTTTTGATACAGAATGAAACCCACCAGCAATTACCAGAAATTGACAGGTACAGGATAAAATCCACGCTCTCGTATCAGAAACTAACATACAGAGTAAAACCCTCATCCACATACCAGAGATGGACAGATATGAGTAAAATCCACACTCCCATACCAGACTGCATAAGAAAATAAGAACATAAAAAATAGGAGCAAGAGCAGGCCATACGGCCCCTCGAGCCTGCTCTGTCATTTAATACGATCATGGCTGATCCGATCATGGACTCAGGACCACTTCCCTGCCCGTTCCCCATAACCCCTTATTCCCTTATCGGTTAAGACACTGTCTATCTCTGTCTTCAATATATTCAATGTCCTGGCTTCCACAGGTCTCTGAGGCAGCGAATTCCACAGATTTACAACCCTCAGAGAAGAAATTCCTCCTCATCACAGTTTTAAATGGGGGGGCCCTTATTCTAAGATTATGTCCCCTATTTCTAGTCTCCCCAATCAGTGAAAACATCCTCTCTGCTACCACCTTGTCAAGCCCCCTCATTATCTTATACGTTTCGATAAATCACCTCTCATTCGTTATTCTCAATTCAATGAGTAGAGGCCCAACATCCTCAACCTTTTCTCTTTAAGTCAACCCCTCATCTCCAGAATCAACCCAGTGGACCTTCTCTCAACTTCCTGCAAAGCAAGTGTATCCTTTCATAAATATGGAAACCAAAACTGCATGCAGTATTCCAGGTGTGGCCTCACCAATAACTTGTATAACTGTAGCAAGACTTCCCTGCTTTTATACTCCAGCCCCTTTGCAATAAAGGCCAAGATTGCATTGGGCTTCCTGATCACTTGCTGTACCTGCATATTAACCTTTTGTGTTTCATGCACAAGTACCCCCAGGTCCCGCGGTACTGCAGCACTTTGTAATCTCTCTCCATTTAAATAATAACTTGCTCTTTGATTTTTTTTTTCTGCCATAGTGCATGACCTCACACTTTCCAACATTATACTCCATCTGCCAAATTTTTGCCCATTCACTTAGCCTATCTGTGTCCTTTTACAGATTATTTGTGTCCTACTCACACATTGCTTTTCCTCCCATCTTCATAACGCCAGCAAACTTGGCTACGTTACACTCGGTCCCTTCTTCCAAGTCGTTAATATAGATTGTAAATAGTTGGGGTCCCAGCACTGATCCCTGCGGCACCCCACTAGTTACTGATTGCCAACCCAAGAATGAACCATTTACCCCAACTCTCTGTTTTCTGTTAGTTAGCCAATCCTCTATCCATGCTAATATATTACCCCCAGCCCGTGAACTTTTATCTTGTGCAGTAACCTTTGATGAGGCACCTTGCCAAATGCCTTCTGGGAGTCCAAATACAACACACCCACTTTATCCACCCTGTTCATTACATGCTCAAAGAATTCCAGCAAATTTGTCAAACTTAACTTCCCCGTCATAAATCCATGCTGACTGCCTGACCGAATTATGCTTTTCCAAATGTCGTGCTAATGCTTCTTTAAGAATGAACTCTTCAACATTTTCCCAACCACAGATGTTAGGCTAACTGGTCTACAGTTTCCTGCTTTTTGTCTGCCTACTTTTTAACTGAGCACGGCTCTCAGTCCCCGGGCAACACCGAGTGTGGCTCTCAGTCCCCGGGCAACACCGAGTGTGGCTCTCAGTCCCCGGGCAACACCGAATGTGGCTCTCAGTCCCCGGGCAACACCGAGTGTGGCTCTCAGTCCCCGGGCAACACCGAGTGTGGCTCTCAGTCCCCGGGCAACACCGAGTGTGGCTCTCAGTCCCCGGGCAACACCGAGTGTGGCTCTCAGTCCCCGGGCAACACCGAGTGTGGCTCTCAGTCCCCGGGCAACACCGAGTGTGGCTGTCAGTCCCCGGGCAACACCGAGTGTGGCTCTCAGTCCCCGGGCAACACCGAGTGTGGCTCTCAGTCCCCGGGCAACACCGAGTGTGGCTCTCAGTCCCCGGGCAACACCGAGTGTGGCTCTCAGTCCCCGGGCAACACCGAGTGTGGCTCTCAGTCCCCGGGCAACACCGAGTGTGGCTCTCAGTCCCCGGGCAACACCGAGTGTGGCTCTCAGTCCCCGGGCAACACCGAGTGTGGCTCTCAGTCCCCGGGCAACACCGAGTGTGGCTCTCAGTCCCCGGGCAACACCGAGTGTGGCTCTCAGTCCCCGGGCAACACCGAGTGTGGCTCTCAGTCCCCGGGCAACACCGAGTGTGGCTCTCAGTCCCCGGGCAACACCGGGTGCGGCTCTCAGTCCCAGGGCAACACCGGATGCGGCTCTCAGTCCCCTGGCAACACCGAGTGTGGCTCTCGGGGCCTGAGTCAGAGCCACCGGGCCCGGCACCAGCAACCCCCGGGGGCAGCACCTCCCCCACACCAGGAAAAAAACAACTTACATTTCTCCAGCAGGCCCAGCAATTCCCAGCCGCTCTGTACCAGGGTAGGCGCTGGATGTGGAAGTCACTCACTGGCCTCCTGTGTGGGTCTGTTTGTTACATCAGTTTGAGCTGGATGGAGAGCGGGGAGAAGCTGCTGGGTTTCACCCCCAGTACTTCTGGGCCCAGTGGGAACAACAATTTCCCATGTGGGCCTGTCGAAGGAGGTGGGTTCCCTTCCCTGAAGTACAGCAGTGACCCAGATGTGTTTTTACGACAATCCGGCAGCTTTCATGTCACTTTTTTCTAGTGCCGGCCCCACAAATGACCAGATTCATTAAGCTGAATTTCACAACCTGCCTTTGTGTTTTTGTAGGTTCTCTCTCACACTCCCTTTTACAGGGTGTTAAAAGGGGAGGATTTGTCGACTGGAAGCTCAAACCAAACATCACCTCAAGATCTTGCAGTCACTCGGTACATCCGGACTGGAATATCATCAGCTTTTGACCATGGAAGCAGAAGGGACCATTCACAGTGGGGAGAAACGGTCCACGTGCTCTGTGTGTGGACAAGGCTTCAGTCAATCATCCAAACTGGAGAGACACAAGTGCAGTCACACTGGGGAGAAACCATTTAAATGTGGGGATTGTGGGAAACGTTTCAACTACCCGTCCCAGCTGGAAACACATCGACGAGTTCACACTGGGGAGAGGCCGTTCACCTGCTCCGACTGTGGGAAGGGATTCATTCAGTCGTCCGACCTGCTGATACACCAGCGAGTTCACACTGGGGAGAGGCCGTTTACCTGCTCCGAGTGTGGGAAGAGATTCGCTGTATCATCCAGCCTGCTGACACACCAGCGAGTTCACACTGGGGAGAGGCCTTTTAAATGTTCTGAGTGTGGGAACGGATTCACTCGGTCATCCCACGTGCTGAGACACCAGCGAGTTCACACTGGGGAGAGACCGTTCACCTGCTCTGAGTGTGGAAAGAGATTCACTACCTCATCCAACCTGCTAACACACCAGTGCGTTCACACTGGAGAGAGGCCGTTCACCTGCTCTGAGTGTGGAAGGGATTCTCTCTGTCAGGCAACCTGCTGAGACACCAGCGAGTTCACAAGTGACTGCAGGGGTTGGATTCTGTTGTTATTGCTGCTGGTAATCACATCCTGGACTGAATTGTATTCATTCTGATAGTTGGGGTTTATAAATCCTGTAACGCTGATGTTAATAACTCCTGTCACTGGATTGGAGTTTAATATTTGGGATATAGACACACAAATTAGTGTTGCTTTCAACACATTGCTGTGGATTTTTGTCTTTCCCACCTGAGTGTTTAGCATCACCTGACTGGAGCTGAGAAAGGACAATCTGTGGGGAGGATTTTACAGGGGGAAACAGAACTTTAGCCTCGACACAGTCCTTCAGGGCCACAACAAGATCATCTCATTCTTCTGAACTCCAATGTGTCTCGGCCCAACCTAATCAACCTATCGTCATAAGTCAACCCTCTCATCTCCGGAATCAACTCTGGAATCTGCAGCAGACATTAGCAAGGACATGAGGCTTATTAAATGGCACATATTTCATTACAGACAAGGTTAGTCTGGGAGTAATGCTCAGTTACAACATGAGAACATAAGAAATAGGAGCCGGAGTTGGCCATTTGAGCCCTCGGGCCTGCTCCGCCATTCAATAAGATCATGGCTGATCTGATCATGGACTCAGTTCCACTTCCCTGCCCGCTGCCCATAATCCTTTACTCCCTTAATCGCTCAAACATCTGTCTATATTTCCGCCTGAAATATATTCAAAGACCCAGCCTCCACAGCTCTCCTGGGCAGAGTATTCCACAGATTTACAACCCTCAGAGAAGAAATTTCTCGTCTCAGTTTTAATTGGGTGGCCCCTTATTCTAAGACTATGTCCCCTAGTTTTAGTTTCCCCTATGAGTGGAAACATCCTCTCTGCATCCACCTTGTCAAGCCCCCTCATTATCTTATGATTCGATAAAATCACCTCTAATTCTTCTGAACTCCAATGAGTTTAGGCCCAATCTACTCAACATATTTTCATAAGTCAATCCCCTCATCTCCAGAATCAACCTCGTGAACCTTCACTGAACAGCCTCCAATGCAAATATATCCTTTCGTAAATACGGTGACCAAAATACGGAGTCCATTACAGGCAAAATGCCAATCAAACCAGCAGCACACTGGCAACTTAACAGTGTTTCATTGGCCTACAGGCTTTTCTTAAATAGATTTGCTGAGTGGATATAAACTTAAACCAGGTTTACAGGCGTGATGCTCTATTCACATATTGAAGGTAGACACATAGAAACATAGAAAATAGGTGCAGGAGTAGGCCATTCGGCCCTTCTAGCCTGCACCGCCATTCAATGAGTTCATGGCTGAACATGCAACTTCAGTACCCCATTCCTGCTTTCTCACCATACCCCTTGATTCCCCAAGTAGAAAGGACTTCATCCATCTCCTTTTTGAATATATTGAGTGAATTGGCCTCAACAACTTTCTGTGGTAGAGAATTCCACAGGTTCACCACTCTCTGGGTGAAGAAATTCCTCCTCATCTCGGTCCTAAATGGCTTCCCCCTTATCCTTAGACTGTGTCCCCTGGTTCTGGACTTCCCCAACATTGGGAACATTCTTCCTGCATCTAACCTGTCTAACCCCGTCAGAATTTTAAACGTTTCTATGAGGTCCCCTCTCATTCTTCTGAACTCCAGTGAATACAAGCCCAGTTGATCCAGTCTTTCTTGATAGGTCAGTCCCGCCATCCCGGGAATCAGTCTGGTGAACCTTCGTTGCACTCCCTCAATAGCAAGAATGTCCTTCCTCAGTTTTGGAGACCAAAACTGTACACAATACTCCAGGTGTGGCCTCACCAAGGCCCTGTACAATTGTAGCAACACCTCCCTGCCCCTGTACTCAAATCCCCTCGCTACGAAGGCCAACATGCCATTTGCTTTCTTAACCGCCTGCTGTACTTGCATGCCAACCTTCAATGACTGATGTACTATGACACCCAGGTCTCTTTGCACCTCCACTTTTCCGAATCTGTCACCATTCAGATAATAGTCTGTCTCTCTGTTTTTACCACCAAAGTGGATAACCTCACATTTATCCACATTATACTTCATCTGCCATGCATTTGCCCACTCACCTAACCTATCCAAGTCGCTCTGCAGCCTCATAGAATCCTCCTTGCAGCTCACACTGCCACCCAACTTCGTGTCATCCGCAAATTTGGAGATACTACATTTAATCCCCTCGCCTAAATCATTAATGTGCAGTGTAAACAGCTGGGGCCCCAGCACAGAACCTTGCGGTAACCCACTAGTCACTGCCTGCCATTCTGAAAAGTCCCCATTTACTCCTTCTCTTTGCTTCCTGTCTGACAACCAGTTCTCAATCCATTTCAGCACACTACCCCCAATCCCATGTGCTTTAACTTTGCACATTAATCTCTTGTGTGGGACCTTGTCGAAATCCTTCTGAATGTCCAAATATACCACATCAACTGGTTCTCCCTTGTCCACTCTACTGGAAGCATCCTCAAAAAATTCCAGAAGATTTGTCAAGCATGATTTCCCTTTCACAAATCCATGCTGACTTGGACCTATCATATTACCTCTTTCCAAATGCACTGCTATGACATCCTTAATAATTGATTCCATCATTTTACCCACTACCGATGTCAGGCTGACCGGTCTATAATTCCCTGTTTTCTCTCTCCATCCTTTTTTAAAAAGTGGGGTTACATTGGCTACCCTCCACTCCATCGGAACTGATCCAGAGTCAATGGAATGGTGGAAAATGACTGTCAATGCATCCACTATTTCCAAGGCCACCTCCTTAAGTACTCTGGGATGCAGTCCATCAGGCCCTGGGGATTTATCGGCTTTCAATCCCATCAATTTCCCCAACACAATTTCACAAATCCAAGTCAGCATGGATTTGTGAAAGGGAAATCATGCTTGACAAATCTTCTGGAATTTTTTGAGGATGTTTCCAGGAGAGTGGATAAGGGAGAACCAGTTGATGTGGATAAGGGAGAACCAGTTGATGTGGTATATTTGGACTTTCAGAAGGCGTTCGACAAGGTCCCACACAAGAGATTGATGTGCAAAGTTAGAGCACATGGGATTGGGGGTAGTGTACTGACATGGATTGAGAACTGGTTGTCAGACAGGAAGCAAAGAGTAGGAGAAAATGGGTACTTTTCAGAATGGCAGGCAGTGACTAGTGGGGTACCGCAAGGTTCTGTGCTGGGGCCCCAGCTGTTTACACTGTACATTAATGATTTAGATGAGGGGATTAAATGTAGTATCTCCAAATTTGCAGATGACACTAAGTTGGGTGGCAGTGTGAGCTGCGAGGAGGATGCTGTGAGGCTGCAGAGCGACTTGGATAGGTTAAGTGAGTGGGCAAATGCATGGCAGATGAAGTATAATGTGGATAAATGTGAGGTTATCCACTTTGGTGGTAAAAACAGAGAGACAGACTATTATCTGAATGGTGACAGATTAGGAAAAGGGGAGGTGCAAAGAGACCTGGGTGTCATGGTACATCAGTCATTGAAGGTTGGCATGCAGGTGCAGCAGGCGGTTAAGAAAGCAAATGGCATGTTGGCCTTCATAGCAAGGGGATTTGAGTACAGGGGCAGGGAGGTGTTGCTACAATTGTACAGGGCATTGGTGAGGCCACACCTGGAGTATTGTGTACAGTTTTGGTCTCCTAACCTGAGGAAGGACATTCTTGCTATTGAGGGAGTGCAGCGAAGGTTCACCAGACTGATTCCCGGGATGGCGGGACTGACCTATCAAGAAAGACTGGATCAACTGGGCTTGTATTCACTGGAGTTCAGAAGAATGAGAGGGGACCTCATAGAAACATTTAAAATTCTGACGGGGTTAGACAGGTTAGATGCAGGAAGAATGTTTCCAATGTTGGGGAAGTCCAGAACCAGAGATCACAGTCTAAGGATAAGGGGTAAGCCATTTAGGACCGAGATGCAGAGGAACTTCTTCACCCAGAGAGTGGTGAACCTGTAGAATTCTCTACCACAGAAAGTTGTTGAGGCCAATTCACTAAATATATTCAAAAAAGAGTTAGATGAGGTCCTTACTACTAGGGGGATCAAGGGGTATGGCGAGAAAGCAGGAATGGGGTACTGAAGTTGAATGTTCAGCCATGAACTCATAGAAGGGCCGAATGGCCTACTCCTGCACCTATTTTCTATGTTTCTATGTTTCTATAAGGATTTCCCTCAGTTCCTCTTCCTTACTAGACCCTCTGACCCCTTTTATATCCGGAAGGTTGTTTGTGTCCTCCTCAGTGAATACCGAACCAAAGTACTTGTTCAATTGGTCCGCCATTTGTTTGTTCCCCGTTATGACTTCCCCTGATTCTGACTGCAGGGGACCTACGTTTGTCTTTACTAACCTTTTTCTCTTTACATATCTATAGAAACTTTTGCAATCCGTCTTAAAGTTCCCTGCAAGCTGTGGGGTACATGCTAAGTCCAGTAGCTGAAAGTGATTAACAGACTGGGTTTTGTGTTTACTGATCCCAGGCATGTTACCAGTACCAGCAAAATCCAAGCCCATGGAATAATTGGGACACTGGCAGCATGGATATGAAAGTGGCTAAGTGATACAGACAGTAGTGGTGAATGGTTGTTTTTCAGACTGGAGGAAGTGCTGTTCCCCAGGGGTCGGTATTGGGGCCACTGCTTTTTTTGATCTATATTAATGACCTATGTACAGGGCACAATTTCCAAATCTACAGCTCACACAAAACTTGGAAGAACAGTGAACAGTGAGGAGGATGGTGATGGACTTCAGAAAGACATGTCCACGCATTCCACCAGCGTGTCTATGTGGCGGATGAAATTTAACGTAGAAAAGTTCAAAAGCGATACATTTTTGAAGGAAGAAAGAGGAGAAGAAATATAAACTAAAGGGTACAATTGTAAAGTGGTGCGTGAACAGAGAGACCCAGGAGTGTGTGTGCACCAATCACTGAAGTTTGCAGCGCTGGTTGAGAAAGTGGACACAAAGACTTACTGGATCCATTTTTCATGAATAAAGGTAAAGAGTACAGAAGTGTGGGTATTATGTTGAACCTGCATAAGACACTGGTTCGGCCTCAACTGGAGTATTGTGTGCAGTTCTGGGTCATCATCATCATAGGCAGTCCCTCGGATCGAGGAAGACATGCTTCCACTCTAAAAATGAGTCCTTAGGTGGCTGAACAGTCCAAAGCGAAACCACAGTCCCTGTCACAGGTGGGACAGATAGTCGTTGAGGGAAGGGGAGGGTGGGACAGGTTTGCCGCACGCTCTTTTTGATGCCTCCGGTTGACTTCTGCATGCTCTCGGCGATGAGACTCGAGGTGCTCAGCGCCCTCCTGGATGCACTTCCTCCACTTAGGGTGGTCTTTAGCCAGGGACTCCCAGGTGTCAGTGGGGATGTTGCACTTTATCAGGGAGGCTTTGAGGTTGTCCTTGTAACGTTTCCTCTGCCACACCTTTGGCTCGTTTGCTTTGCGAGTCTCGTGTCTGGCATGCGAACAATGTGGCCTGCCCAGCGGAGCTGATCAAATATGGTCAGTGCTTCAATGCTGCAGATGTTGGCCGAGTCGATGACGCTAACGTTGGTGTGTCTGTCCTCCCAGGTAATTTGTATGATCTTGCGGAGACATAGTTGTTGGTATTTCTCCAGCAACTTTAAGTGTCTACTGTACATGGTCCATGTCTCTCAGCCATACAGGAGGGTGGGTATTACTACAGCCCTGTAGACCATGTGCTTGGTTGTAGATTTGAGGACGTGGTCTTCAAAGACACTTTTGCTCAAGTGGCGGAAGGCTGCACTGGAGGCGGTGTTGAATCTTGTCGTCGATGTCTGCTTTTGCTGACAAGATGTTCCTGAGGTATGGGAAATGGTCCACGCTGGCCAGGGCCGCGCCATGGATTTTGATGACTACGGGGGGGTGGGTGGAGGGAGTGCTATGTGGTGAGGACAGGCTGGTGGAGGACCTTTGTCCTATGGATGTTTTGTGCAAAGCCCATGCTTTCGTAACGTCAGTAAATAGGTCGACTATAACTTGGAGTTCAGCCTCTGTATGTGCGCAGACACAGGTATTGTTCGCGTACGGTAGCTCAACGACAGAGATTGGGGTGGTCTTGGACCTGACCTGGAGACGATGAATGTTGAACAGGTTCCCGCTGGTTCTGTAGTTTAGTTCCACTCCGGCGGGGAGCTTGTTGACTGAACTGGAGCAATTCTGGCTACAGCATTTTAGTAAGTATACAAAGGCCTTTTGAGAGCGTGCAGAAAAGATTTAGGAGAATGATTCCAGGGATGAGGGACTTCAGTTACGTGGATAGTCTGGAGAAGTTGGGATTGTTCTCAGAACAGAGAAGATTGAGAGGAGATTTGACAGAGGTGTTCAAAATCATGAGGGGTCTGGACAGAGTAGCTAGAGTGGGATTAGTAGAAGCTCTTGCAGATAGCCGGCATGGGCTCGACGGGCCAAATGGCCGCCTTCCATGTTGTAACCAGTCTCTGATTCTATGATGATGAAAAATGTGTTGCCCAGAATGCTCCATCTCCCGGGCACTGGGACCCAGTTGGGAACAGAGACACTGAAGCCCCGCCCACTCTCTGTTCCTGAACCAAGATGGCCGTGCATGCGCCCTGGTCCCGCCCTGTGCAAGATGGCGGCCAGAGACCCCGCTCCCCCGGGCCTGTCACCACGGGGCCTGTGGGATCTAATTCGGGGCCTGAGATTTATTCTGTGTCTAAGCCGTGCTGTACCTGCCCTGGGATTGTTTGATGAGATCGTGTAGAGGGAGCTTTACTCTGAATCTAATCAGTGCTGTACCTGCTCTGGTCGTGTTCAACAGGACAGTGTAGAGGAAACGTTTTAATACATATGATAAATGACGGACAGGTAAAGACCATCTGGTCCATCAAGCCTGTCCCACACAATTGCGTTATATCACAGCGAAGACACTCCAATCCACCCGAATCCATGTGATACTTGGGAGAGGCAAAAATACAGATTTTTTAAAAAACATAGGATAATTTGGGAAAATAAAATCTGGGAAATTCCTCTCCAACCCATGTAAGCGATGGAAACTAGTCCAGGAGATCACTCTGACCATTAAACTCCCTGCAGTACCTACCTTCTGTAAGTGTTAATCTCCGCCACAGCCAGAAACAGATCCAGCTTTTACTTGAAGGAATTCAGTGAGTCTGTATCCACCACATGAGAGGGCAGCTTGTTCCAGATGTCTACTGTTCTCTGGGAAAAGAACCACCTCCTGATGTCTAACCTAGATCTAGCCTTGTACAACTGAAATTTGTGTCCCCTGATGCTGCCTAACCTATTTAATTGAAATAAACAGTCAGCTGGAACACTCTTTCACGTTCATTATCTTGTAAACCGCAATCATATCGCCCTAAGTCTTATTGCTCTAAGGTAAAGAGTCCCAACTCTTTTAACCGATCTTGGTAACTAAGATGCTTTAGACTTGGAATTCGTCTAGTGACCCTTTCCAGAACCTCAATATCACCCACCATGTGAGGACACCAAAACTGGACACAGTATTCCAAGTGTGGCCTGACTAAGGTCTTGTATTAGGACAAAACAGTACTCCTCGACTTATACTCAATTGTCCCATCGATCCACCCCAACACCCTATTTGCTCTAACTGTCGCTACACTGCATTGCTCGTGTGCCTTTAAGGATGTATTCACTAGAATGTCCAAATCTCTTTCTATCTCCACCATCATTAATGCCTTTCCCTAGAGGGTGTATGAATGTTGAGCATTTGCCCTGCCCACATGCATCACACTGAACTTATCTAAGTTATACATCATTTTCCAGTCATGAGGCCAGTGTCCCAACACTTCAAGTTCTGCCTGAATCAGACGAGCCTCTTCTACAGTTCGAGCACTCGCACAGATATTGGTATCATTTCAAAATTGTGCCCCCAACCCCAAAATCCAGATCATAAATAAAAATAGCAAAAAGCAACGGTGCCAACACTGAACATTGCAGGACACCACTGGTGACCGGTCTCCAAACAGATCCAAATCCATCTATAACTGCTCTTTACCCACATCCTGCCGGCCAGTTCTGTATCCAGCTCAATATATTATCAGTACCAGAGGCTCCGATCTTATAGAGAAGCCTCTTGTGTGGTACCTTTTCAAAAGGTTTTTGGAAATCTAAGTAGACAATGTCTTCTGGGCTTCCCTCATCCACCAACTTTGTAACTTCTTCAAAAAATACAATTAGAGTTGTGAGACATGAACTCTTTATGAAGCCATGTTGGCTTTCCCTAATATCTTCCTCCCTATCCAAGTATTCATATATTGCATCCCTTATGATTCTTTCCAGCATCTTACCTATTACTGATATTAAACTGATGGGCCGATAGTTACCCAGGTCTGCTTTGTCACATTGTTTTAAAAATGGGGATTACTTTAGCCTCCTTCCTATCTGTAAGGACCATTCCAGAGTGCAGTGAGTTATTAAACATACAGGCCAGGGGCTCACACAGCACATGTCCCATCTCCCGGAGGGGCTCACAGAGCACATGTCCCATCTCCGAGAGGACCCTCACACAGCACATGTCCCATCTCCCAGAGGGGCTCACACAGCACATGTCCCATCTCCCGGAGGACCCTCACACAGCACATGTCCCATCTCCCAGAGGGGCTCACACAGCACATGTCCCATCTCCCGGAGTACCATCACACAGAACATGTCCCATCTCCCGGAGGACCCTCACACAGCACATGTCCTATCTCCCAGATGACCGTCACACATCACATGTCCCATCTCCCGGAGGGGCTCTCACACCGCACATGTCCTATCTCCCGGAGGGGCTCTCACACAGCACATGTCCTATCTCCCGGAGGGGCTCTCACAGCACATGTCCCATCTCCCGGAGGGGCTCTCACAGCACATGACCCATCTCCCGGAGGGGCTTACACAGCACATGACCCATCTCCCGGAGGGCCTCAAACAGCACATGTCCCATCTCCCGGAGGGGCTCACACAGCACATGTCCTATCTCCCAGATGACCGTCACACATCACATGTCCCATCTCCCGGAGGGGCTCTCACACCGCACATGTCCCATCTCCCGGAGGGGCTCTCACACAGCACATGTCCTATCTCCCGGAGGGGCTCTCACAGCACATGACCCATCTCCTGGAGGGCCTCACACAGCACATGTCCCATCTCCCGGACGGCCTCACACAGCACATGTCCCATCTCCCAGAGGACCCTTGGCTGGCTGCTCTATGTATTTTTATGTGGTTATTTTTTTTCTAAAACAATATTCTTATCTATTATAATGTTACAGAGAAAAACTAGTGTTATTAAATTCTAATATTTGAGCATGATCTTCAAGGGTGAAGACTGATGCAAAGTACTCATTAATATTTCCGCCATACTCAGTGAGTACTTTGTAAACTGTCCTTGAACACCCTTCAGTGGCCCAACACAGTCTTTGATCGTTCTCTGACTCTTTCCATAAATAAAAAAGGCTCTTCCCATGGCTGCCACAGTTGCCTACAATTCTTTTTTGCAAATAACCTTTTTGCTGATCGAATAGCAGCTTCCGTTTTCTTTGAATTGAACACTATTTATTTGAGTGTTAAATTTCTTTAATTTATAGAGACATTTCTGTTTACATGTTATTTGTCTTTGTACAGAGCCAGTCAGCAACCTTGACTTTTTCTTACCACATTTCCATCTTTTGATTTTGGCTACGTTAGTTTTCAACATTTTATTTCTGAAATACGTTCCATTTATATTCAACATCGGTCACATCACCACCGAGTAGGGTTGGCCAATTTACCTGTTGCAAGTCCTCTGTCATTTTGGAGAAGTTTGTCTTTCTGAAATGCCGTGCGACTTGCAGGTTCTCAGTCACTTTGGTTCTCCCGGCCAATTGGGACCCTACAATGTGATCACTGTTGCCCAGATGTTCCCCCACACGGAGACCTGATACGAGGTCAGGCTCACTACTAAACACCACATCCAATATATAATTTTCCCAAGTTACCTCATCAACATGTTGAGTCAGGAAACATTCTTGTATATTTTCAATAAATAAGAACATAAGAACATAAGAAATAGGAGCAGGAGTAGGCCATAAGGCCTCTTGAGCCTGCTCCGTCGTTCAATAAGATCATGGCTAATGCGATCATGGACTCAGCTCCACTTCCCTGCCCGCTCCCCATAACCCCTTATCCCTTAAATAAATTTAAGACAGAAATAGACAGTTTTTTAATGTCCCAACTTCCCCAGCTCTCTGAGGCAACGAATTCCACAGATTCACAACCGTTTGAGAGCAGGAATTTCTTGTCTTCTCAGTTCTAAATGGGTGGCCCCTTTTTCTAAGATCAGGCCATCTAGTTATAGTCTCCCCCATAAGTGGAAACATCCTCTCTGCATCCACCTTGTCAAGCCCTGTCATAATCTTATATGTTTCTATAAGATCACCTCTCATTCATAGAAACATAGAAAATCGGTGCAGGAGTAGGCCATTCGGCCCTTCGAGCCTGCACCCCCATTCAATAAGATCATGGATGATCACTCCCTCAGTACCCCGTTCCTGGTTTCTCTCCATACCCCTTGATCCCCTTAGCCGTAAGGGCCATATCTAACTCCCTATTGGATATATCCAATGAACTGGCATCAACAACTGTCTGCGGTAGGGAATTCCACAGGTGAACAACTCACTGAGTGAAGAAGTTTCTATTCATCTCAGTCCTAAATGGCCTACCCCTTACCCTAAGACTGTATCCCCTGGTTCTGGACTTCCCCAACATTAGGAACATTCTATCAGCCTCTATCCTGTCCAGTGAGAATCTTTTATGTTTCTATGAGATCCCCTCTCATCCTTCTAAATTCCAATGTATAAAGGCCCAGGTGATTCAGTCTCACTTCATATGTCAGTCCTGCCATCCCGGCAATCAGTCTGGTGAATCTTCGCTGCACTCCCGCAATAGCAAGAACACCCTTCCTCAGATTAGGAGACCAAAGCTGAACACAATATTCCAGGTGAGACCTCACCAAGGGCCTGTGTAACTGCAGTAAGACCTCGCTGCTCCTCTACTCAAATCCCCTAGCTATGAAGGCCAACATATTTGCCTTCTTCACCGTCTGCTGAACCTGCATGCCAACTTTCAATGACTGATGAACCATGACACCCAGTTCTCGTTGCACCTCCCCTTTTCCTAATCTGCCACCATTCAAATAATATTCTGTCTTCGCGTTTTTGCCCCCAAAGTGGATAACCTCACATTTATCCACATTATACTGCATCTGCCATGCATTGACCCACTCACCTAACCTGTCCAAGTCAACCTGCAGTCTTTCAGCATCCCCCTCACCGCTCACACTGCCACCCACTTTAGTGTCATCTTCAAACTTCGTGATAATACACTCAATTCCTTCATCCAAATCATTGATGTATGTTGTAAAGAGCTGGGGTCCCAGCATTGAGCACTGCGACACTCTACTAGTCACTGCCTGCCATTTCGAAAGGGACTCGTTTATCCCGACTCTCTGCTTCCTCTCTGCCAACCAGTTCTCTATTCACGCCAGTATATTACCCCCAATGCCATGTGCTTCGATTTTGCACACCAATCTCTTGTTTGGGACCTTGTGAAAAGCCTTTTGAAAGTCCAAATACATGACTTCCACTGGTTCTCCCTTGTGCACTCTACAAGTTACATCCTCAAAAAATTGCAGAAGATTTGTCAAGCATGATTTCCCCTTCATAAATTCATTCTGACTTGGACCGATCCTGTCACTGCGTTCCAAATGCGCTGCTATTTCATCTTTAATTATTGATTCCAACAATGTCCCCACTAATAATGTCAGGCTAACCAGTCTATAATTACGCGCTTTCCCTCTCCCTCCCTTTTTAAAAAGTGGTGTTACATTAGCTACCCTCCAGTCCATAGGAACTGATCCAGAGTCGATAGACTGTTGGAAAATGATCACCATTGAATCTACTATTTCTAGGGCCACTTCCTAAAGTACTCTGGGTTGCAGACTTTCAGGCCCCGGGGATTTATCGGACTTCAATCCCATCAATTTCCCTAACACAATGTCCAACCTAATATGGATATCCTTCAGTTCCTCTTTCTCATGACGCACTCCATCCCCTAGTACTTCCAGAAGGTTATTTGTGTCTTCCTTCATGAAGACAGAACCGATGTATTTGTTCAATTGGTTTGCCATTTCTTTGTTCCTCATTATAATTTCACCTGAATCCGACTGCAAGGGACCTACGTTTGTCTTCACTAATCTTTTTCTGTTCACATATCTATATAAGCGTTTGGAGTCAGTTTTTATGTTCCCGGCAAGCTTCTTCTCATACTCAATTTCCCCCCTCTTAATTATACCCTTTGTCCTCCTCTGCTGAATATTAAATTTCTCCCAGTCCTCAGGTTTGCTGCTTTTTCTGGCCAATTTATATGCCACTTTCTTGGATTGAACACTATCCTTAATTTCCTTTGTTAGCCACGGTTGAGCCACCTTCCCAGTTTTATTTCTACTCCAGAAAGGGATGTACAATTGCTGAAGTTCATCCATGTGATCTTTAAATGTTTGTCATTGCCTTTCCACCGTCAAACCTTTAAGTATCATTTGCCAGTCTATTCGAGCCAATTCACACATCAAACTATCAAAGTTACCTTTCCTTAAGTTCAGGACCTTAGTTTCTGAATTAAGTGTGTCACTCTCCATCAGAATAAAGAATTCTACCATGTTATGGTCACTCTTCCGCAAGGGGCCTCGCCCAACAAGATTGTTAATTAGTCCGTTCTCATCACACATCACCCAGTCTAGGATGGTCAGCTCCCTAATTGGTTCCTCGACATATTGCCGTAGAAAACTATCCCTGATACACTCCAGGAAATCCGCCTCCACCGCATTGCTACCAGTTTGGTTAGCCCAATCTATATGCAGATAAATGTCGCCTATGATAACTGCTGTACCTTTATTGCATGCATCCCTAATTTCTTGTTTGATGCTGTCCCCAACCTCACTACTATTGTTTGGCGGTCTGTACACAACTCCCTCTAGCGTTTTCTGCCTTTTGGTATTCCGTAGCTCCACCCATACTGATTCCACATCATCGAAGCAAATGTCCTTTCTTACTATTGCATTAATTTCCTCTTTACTTAAAAATGACACCCTGCCTCCTTTTCCTTTCTGTCTACCCTTCCTAAATGTTGAATACCCCTGGATGTTGAGTTCCAAGCCTCGGTCACCCTGGAGCCATATCTTCGTGATGCCAATTACATCATATCAGTTATTTGCTCTCTGCACAGTTAATTTGTCCACTTTATTCCGAATACTCCTCGCATTGAGGCACAGAGCCTTCAGGCTTGTCTTTCTAACACACTTTGCCCCTTTAGACATTGGAAACGGTTCTGGGGGAGGTGGGACCAGTACCAACCGGACGGTCTGCACCTAGGCAGGACCGGAACCAATGTCGTAGGGGGAGTGCTTGCTAGTGCTGTTGGGGAGGAGTTAAACTAATATGGAAGGGGAATGGGAACCAATGCAAGGAGACAGAGGGAAACAAAAAGGAGACAAATGCAAAAGACAGAAAGGAGATGAGTAAAAGTGGACGGCAGAGAAACCTAAGGCAAAAAATAAAAAGGGCCACTGAATGTAAAGGGGCTGCAAGAAGGGTCAAAACTAAAAATAATCGTTTAAAAACTGGTATTAAAACAGTCTACCTAAACGCACGAAGCATTTGAAATAAAGTAAATGAGTTGACGGCACAAATCATTACAAATGGGTATGATTTGGTGGCCATTACAGAAACGTGGTTGCAGGGTGGCCAAGACTGGCAATTAAACATACAGGGGTATCTGACGATTCGATCATCCTCTGCCATGTGCTATGTCACAGCACGTTTGAACATTCACTGGAGGTACCGCATCGTTGTGCAGCCTTTGCACACGTAGTGCTTGAATCGACATTGATGTGCCCGATGATTACCCCAACAGCACCAACACGGTGCTAATAGAATCACATTCATCCCCGATGGCGCACTCTGAGTCATCACAGGTCTTGCAGCCACAGACGAATAGGCTCTGCCATATGCAGTTCGGCCTGCTAGCAACATCATTTTATGCACAGTACTTGCCGATGAGCTTCGATGTTGAGGAGATATCTGTTTGGTGTTTTCGTCCGTGGCCATGCATGCCTGGGCGATCGCGATGGCCCTGCTCAGGTCTCGGGTTTCAGCAGCCAGCAGCTTTCGAAGAATGACCTCGTGGCTGATGCCCAGCACGTAAAAGTCGCACAGCATTTGCCCCAACGCAGCTCCAAAATCGCAAGATCCCGCGAGGTGTCTCAGGTCGGTGACATAATCCGCTAGGTCCTGGTCCCCGGAACGATGGTGCGTGTAAAAACGATATCTGACCCTGAGGATACTCTCCTTCGGCTTGAGATAGTCGAAAAACCAGTGTGCACAAATTTGAATATTCCTTCCCCGTTGGTTTTGTCGGTGTGAGCAGATTCTTGATGAGGCTGTATGTTTTAGGCCCACAGACAGTGAGGAGAACCGCCCTGTGCTTGGCCACGTTAGTGTCTCCTTCTAGCTCGTTGGCCACAAAGTACTGGTCGAGCTGCTCGACGAAAGCTTCGCAATCATAACCCTTTAATTATCTCTCTAATATTCCAACACAGCCATGGTTGTGTGAAGGTTCGTATTCTGTTACTCGTCGCCAATAGTTGTGTAGAGAAGAACTCCCCGAGGCTGAGTACAGTGAGTTAAACTTAGTGTGACCTTAGTCTTCTTTATTAAAGAGTGCCTGAACTACATGGCAGCCTACCTTTTATATTGGCCCTGCGTGGGCAGGTGACCATTAGGAATCCAACAGTTGCGCCCTCTGGCGGCAAGTATTACAGAGTTATAGACATCACAGAATTGTTATCGTTAAGAAGTTATAATTCCAATGAATGCTTGAATCGTGCGAAAGGAGCCTGTTTGTAGGACAAGGCTACATATCAGGAAGGAGTGCAGTTAGATGGCAAGGGAAATGATACTCTGATTATAAGTTTGGAGAATAAAAAGAGTAAATGCTGGAATCACTGAGCAGGTCAGGCAGCATCTGTGGGGAGAGAAACAGAGTTAACGTTGCAGGTTAATGACCTTCCATCAGAAGTTGGGCAGTTGTGTTAGGTAATACTATTAAAAATTTCAATTGTCACGTAGCAGGGGTAAGGAAAAGATGGAAAATGTGGCATTTGGAACAGATAGTTTAGAATCCGATTAATGTTTGTTCAATTTGTACACCGAGCTGGGAACTGTAACGTGTTTGAGTTCTTCGGCTAACATTCGCAAGGTTTGGGTGTAAGTACTGTTGTTAAGTGTATGTTTAATTATTGTCTGCTTAATAACTCTGACATTTAATGTTGCGGACCCTATTCCTGCACTGCGCGTGTTCCAGCTCTGTTTGGAGCACCGATCCCTTCAATCCGTCGCTTACAGGGACAGTTGGATTCACCGTTTCTTTGTTTGGTGAAATTTCAAAGATTGAAAGCGGCGCACATCAACCTGTTCACCTACTCGCTAACCGCTACACACTGCTCCCGTGAGATGGAAGCCCAGTTGCTGCTTCAAAATTGAACGCAGGTACAAGCAGAACTCATTCATAGAAAGTCCAAGTCCCTGAGATACCTGATTCTTTGCACCGAACTCCTTCGCAAAGAGTTGCGGTTCGTGTGGGGTGATTTGGGCACATCTTTCCCCACACTACAACACTTCAAACATAACTCAACGGCTGTAAAGCGCTTTGGGGCGTCATGAGTTCCTGAAAGGTGTTGCAGAAATGCAAGTCCTTCTTTGCAAAAGTTCGATGCAATTTCAAAATTCGTGGGTAAACTGAGAGCTTGTCGGGGATTTGAACCAGCGACCTCTCGCAAATTTCAAATAACAACCCCAAAGTGAGAATCATACCCCTAGACCAACGAGCCAGCTCCTTGACAAATGTGGAGCTCAGGTGTAACCATTATTGAAGCATTTTTAGTGTGTTGCTATTCTTGATCGGAGGAGCACATGACACGAAATCAGTGACTTTGCTTTTTCGACCTGTCTTCTGAAGCACCGCATGGTCCCACTCCAACAGTCAATGAGCTGTTGGGTCGCTAGTGTATCCAGCCTGCGGGTGGCCAAAAGGCGCCTGGCTGCAATGAGCGATAAAATCCAGCGTTAGACAGAAGCCCGGCGTGCTCAGTTGGAAGAACATGAGATTCTTAATTACAGGGTCGTGGGTTTGAGTCCCATGTTGGGCGATTGCATTTCTGTTAATTTAATGTTGCTTTCATGGAAAATCATCATCAATTAACCCACAATCTTCTTTTGCACAATTAAAGAAATGCTAACTGAAGGAACTCCATAAATGAATCATTTCTTCTGTGCTCTGCAAGTGAACTCTGAAACCATAAACCATTTTACACACTGTGCATTCGGGGTCTGGGTCAAAATGTTCATTGCTGGTTACATCAACAGGAGACTGGGGAAACAGTGAGACTGACTTGAGAGCAAGGGTCTGGTTATTGTGAAACACCAAATAAAATAGCAATTCTGGAAGAATAACATCGAAATGAAATGTGAGATGACAACCAGAAAGAAGTGTTAAGGCAGAAGGTTAAATGCTGCATCCCTTTCTGCAAAAAATTCCTTTCACAAACATTTCAATGACCGAAACGGCACAAAACAAAAATGTTTCTTTCAAAGTCATTAAACTCCCGAATTTCCACGCCCCTCGAATCTCCTGAATCAGATGCCTCTAGTTTTGCCGACTCAATCCATGTCCATTTGCAATATTGTGCTCCCACCCACACTATGAAATGTGCCACGAACTTATCGAATCATGGAATGGTTACAGCACGGAAGGCCATTCGGCCCATCGAACCCGTGCCGACTCTCAGCGAGTCCCACTCCCCCGCCCTTCCCCCTTAGCTCTGCAATTGTTTTTAAATCAGACACTTATCCAACTCCCGTCTGAAAGATAAGATTGATTCTTCCTCCATCGCCCTTTCAAGCCGTGCATTCCAGATCCTAACCACACGCTGATAAATGGCCACCTCCTGTTCCTGTGTGTAAAGTCTGGGAAACTCGTGATCAATTCCTGCCACACTCACAGCCTTCCTAAATTTCGCACCGTCATTCTATTCTCCTAAAACCAGCTCCTGAAGTATCGGCCAGCTGTGTAGTTTAAAGCTCTGGTTATATTCCTAAGATTGTTTTAATCACACCGTTTCTGCAGTGTAGCAGTTATCACGTTGGCATCACACGCGAAAGGTCCCCGATTCGAACCCGGGCAAAAACATTATTTTGGAGACTATTTTTGCTGTGAAATAAATTGAACAAAAGTCGCCCATGTTTCCTTGTCGCATGAGCACTGAACATTTTAAACCAGTCTCCTAAATACAGAGTGTGTAAAGTCAGATAGGGGAGAAAACTTCATCAATGATTCAAAATCCTTGAATGATTAAAGTTCAGTAATTGAAGTTTCCACTGTCCCTCAGTAACAATTCTACAAAACAACGCTGTCAGTTAATGAATGGGGAATAAAACAAATAATCTTCACCCACCCCCATCCCCCGACACACAGTTTAATTAGTTGCATGTCATTATTTGAAATATTTTGAATGAAAGAGTTACTTTCTGAATCCGGGCTCCCTCTGTGAGCACCGCATCACTAAACGAGCAGGAAACACATTAAAGTGTTTACCACAATTGCTGATATTTCTTAGCTTTTTTCTTGTGTTTTTTCAGCTCTTCGTCCTTTTCAGCTCCTGACTGCGGATATAGCTGTGATTAAATCTGAACACAATGCAATGTTTCACAGCCGCTGCCTCGGTTAATTCCAGCAGATCTAAGCCGCATTTCAAACCCACAAACAACTCATTAGTTATTCGCTCTTCCCAGTTCCAGAGCTCAGAGGGTTGTTGTCCATCCCTGGGATGCAAGCTACCTCAGACCCAGGCCAAAGCTCGCCGTACACCGAGCACAGGCTGAGGAAAACTCCGGGGGAGAGGATATCCTATTGTGGGGGGCTACAGGACCCTCGGACTCTTTAATAATCACTCACAGCTCATCTGAAAGCAGCCGGAATGTGCCTGCCTCAGCCATGAGGTAACACATGTTTATTTATAAAAAGAGAAGCAACTATCCTCATTTAGCAGATATAAGGCAAGATATCATCAAAAGAGGTTTTTGGACATTTTAAGTGATGTGCTTAATGCTTCATTCTTTTTTGTGTTTAATTCCCACCTCCTCTCTGGCTGTGCCTGCACTGAGCTTACCTCTAGGTAAGGTTGTTCTGAACTTACAATAGTGGACACTTACTCCAGCCTAATTAGTTTGTAGTAAATTTTCACTGTCGAAACTTGAAAAACAGGCCTGAGTGGCTGGACACACCCCCTTTTGAAAAAAAATACCTTACCTGAAGCCAACCTCAACTAACTCAGTAGAACTGGAGCAAACTAATATCCGACACTTGCAATTTCTAACATTCTCAAAACTAAACTCGTTGCTCCAAAAAACTAGGAGCAACTCCACCCGAAACTTGGGCCCTCAGTGTGGGACAGAAGTTGTTTAAGGTTAGCCAACACATTCCCGATCAGCACAGATGGAACTCAGTGGTCAGCTGCCCTCTGTTGGGGCTGTTGTACCAGAAGTTTCTGTAAGGCAATAAACGGCAACGCTTCGGCGCGAATTAATCGGTGGGCACTCATGCTGGCGTCCTACGACTATAACATAAGGCACAGACCAGGCACAGACAACTGTGCCGACGTGCGCAGCAGGCTACCCCTGGCGACCACGGAAGGGTCTGACGAATAGGACTGTGAGATCGTCATGGCAATCAATGCCTTTGAGTCCACAGTTTCGCCCATAACAGCTCACCAAATCAGAGCCTGGACGTCCAGCGACCCCACGTTATCCTTAGTAAAAAAACGTGTCCTAACCAGTGACTGGGCAGAGGCTCGTGATGCCTGCCCCGAGGAATTAAAACCCTTTCACAGGAGCATGCATGAGCTATCACTACAAGCACACTGCCTGATGTGGGGCAGCCGAGTCGTCATGCCTCTGCGAGGCAGAGAGGCATTTGTCCGGGAGCTCTACCGCGAGCACCCGGGGATCGTTCTCATGAAGGCCATAGCTAGATCCCACGTCTTGTGGCCTGGTATTGACGCGGAATTGAAGGATTGAGAACTTTCAGTGTGGGACAGAAGTTGTTAAAGATGAGCCAACACATTCCCGAGCAGCACAGAAGGAGCTCACTGGTCAGCTCCCCTCTGTGGGGGGCATCTACCAGAGGTTTCTGTAGTGTAGTGGTTATCACGTTTGCTTTTCATGCAAAAAGTACCTGGTTCGATCCTGGGTAGAAACATTATGTTTAAACTTGCTGTGGATGAACAATCGGAGGCGAGTTTCGTCTCCCTGCAAATGTTGCCTGACCTGCTGAGATTTCCAACATTTGCTGTTTTTATTTGCTATTTATTCTCCTGGCAAAAGGGTTCCCTTATTCCTTAATTGCTTTTTATTTCACTTCAATAAATAGATAACTTTGAGTGAGAGAAAACGAATCCACCGAGGACCTTTCGCATTTTAGACTAACGTGATATCCGCTGCACTGCAGCCCATCAAAGGGCGAGAAACCACTGAATAAAAAGGATGAGCTGACAAATATCAGGGGCAGTGCAGTCTGGTCAACGTCAAACCCTCCTTTCTTATTCAGCAGTGGCATGAATGGGAGTCAGATGTCACAAAGTTTACTTAAAGACACAAATACAAGTAACACTTCGAAATCTTTTCAGTGTAAAATTCTTACACTTTATTTGAAATCCTACTGCGTTGAATCTGAAAATACGCGCAGTGGGATTTTATCTTCACTACTGATTGTATTTTGTGTGCATGGTAGGAATAAGCGGTGCTGTTAAATTTGATAAAAGTTGCCCCAGATTCGTGGTGTCATTGGCAATGAAGACTTTGAACCAGAAAGCTAAAATACAGTGAGTAAAATGGGATATGGTTTAACAGTTAACATGCAAAGCACAGGAAAATGATTGAAGTATGGACTGTCCCTGAGTTAGCATTTGTTTGATTGTGCAAAAGTAGGTGAGGGGTGAATTAATGCTGCTTTCCTGTGAAAGCAAGAGAAAAGTTTTCGAACAAACCATCCGGTGACTGTCAGGTGAGCGCTGCTTGTGATACCTGGTGGGAATGGACGGGGATTTTAAAGCCCCTTGTATTGCAGAACCGTCATATAGACGAACATCCCTTAACTTATGTGTAGACCTTGTGGTGCAACGGTAGTGCGTCTGACTGTAGATACAATGGTTGCGTGCTCAAATCATGGCGGGTTCACTGTTCTTTTAGCAATTGCTGTTTCACAATAACCAGACACTTGCTGAAATTTCTGTCTCACTGGTTAGTAGTGGTAAGGTTGGGGAGAGCATCAAACAAGAAAGAAGGGATGTGTGCAGTGGTGGAACAGCAGTTGTCATGGGTGACTTTAATCTACATAGTGATTGGGCTAACCACATGGTTGAAATGTGGTGGAGGAGGATTTCATGGAGTATATTATGGATGATTTTCTCAACCAAGAAGAGAGCTGGCCATCCTTAACTGGGTGATGTGTAATGAGAATGGATTAATTAGCAATCTTGTTGTGCGAGGCCCCTTGGGGAAGAGTAACATAATATGGTAGAATTCTTCATTAAGATGGAGAGTGTCACAGTTAATTCAGAAACTTGGGTCCTGAACTTAAGGAAAGGTAATTTTGATGGTATGAGGTGTGAATTGGCTAGCATAGACTGGCCACGGATACGTAAAGGGTTGACGGTGGATAGGCAATGGCAAACATTTAAAGATCACACGGGTGACTTCAGCAAATGCACATCCCTGTCTGGAGTAAAAATAGAACGGAGAACGTTGCACAACCGTGGCTAACAAGCGAAATTAAGGATAGTGTTAAAACCAAGGAAGAGGCAGATAAATTGGCCAAAAAAAGCAGCAAACCTGAGGACTGGGAGAAATTTAGAATTCAACAGAGGAGGACTAAGGGTTTCATTAGGAGGGGGAAAATGGATTATGAGAGGAAGCTTGCTTGGAACATTAAAACTGACTGCAAAAGCTTCTGCAAATATGTGAAGAGAAAAAGATTAGTGAATTTAACTGTAGCTCCCTTGCTATCGGATTCAGGTGAATATATAATGGGGAACAAAGAAATGGCAGACCAACTGAACAAATACTTCAGTTCCGTCTTCACGAAGGAAGATACGAATAACCTTCCAAAAGTACTAGGGGACTGAGGGTCTAGTGAGAAGGAGGAACTGAAGGATACCCTTATGAGGTGGGAAATTGATGGGATTGAAGGATGATAAATCCCTGGGGCCTGATAGTCTGCATCCAAGAGTACTTAACGAAGCAGCCCAAGAAATGGTGGATATATTGGTGATCATTTTCCAACAGTCTATTGACTCGGGATCAGTTCCTATGGGCTGGAGCGTAGATAATGTAAAACCACTTTCTAAGAAGGGGGAGAGAAAGCGAGTAATTATAGACTGGTTAGCCTGACATCAGTCATGAGGAAAATGTTGGAATCAATTATTAAGGATGAAACAGCAGCACATTTGGAAAGCAGTGACAGGATCGGTCCAAATCAGCATGGATTTATGAAAGGGATGGATTTAAGCTTGACAAATCTTCTGGAATTGTTGAGGATGTAACTAGTAGAGTGGACAAGGGAGAACCAGTGGATGTGCTGTATTTGGACTTTCAAAAGACTTTTGGCAAGGGTCCACACAAGAGATTGGTGTGCAAAATCAAAGCACATGGTATTGGGGGTAATATACTGACGTGGATAAAGAAATGCTTGGCAGACAGGAAGCAGAGAGACGGGAAAAAAGGGTCCTTTTCAAAATGGCAGACAGTGACTAGTGGAGTGCCGCAGGGCTTAGTGCTGGGACCCCAGCTCTTTACAGTGTACATCAATGATTTGGATGAAGGATTTGAGTGTAATATCTCCATGTTTGCAGATGACACTAAACTGGGTGGCGGTGAGAGCTGTGAGGGGAACGCTAAGAGACTGCAGGGTGCTTTGACAGTTTAGGTGAGTGGGCAAATTCATGGCAGATGCAGTATAATGTGGATAAATGTGAGGTTATCCACTTTGAGGGCAAAAACGTGAAGACAGAATATTATCTGAATGGTGGCAGATGAGGAAAAGGGGAGGTGCAACGAGACCTGGGTGTCATGGTTCATCAGTCACTGAAAGTTGGCATACAGGTAGAGCAAGCAGGAAAAAGGTAAATGTTATGTTGGCCTTCATAGCCAGGGGATTTGAGTATGGAAGCAGGGAGGACTTAATGCAGTTGTACACAGCCTTTGTGAGGCCTCACCTGGAATATTGTTTTCAATTTTGGTGTCCTAATCTGAGGAAGGACGTTCTTGCTATTAAGGGAGTGCTGCGAAGGTTCACCAGACTGATTCCCGGAATGGCTGGACTGACATATGAGGAGAGACTGGATCAACTGGGCCTTTATACATTGGAGTTTAGAAGGATGAGAGGGGATCTCATCGAAACATACAAGATTCTGATGGTACAGGACTGGTTAGATGCGGGTAGATTGTTCCCGATGTTGGGGAAGTTGGAGCAGGATCGAGGGGCTAGATGGCCCACTCCTGTTCCTAATTCTTATGTTCTTATGTTCTTATAGCAATTCTGGAAGAATAACATTGAAACGAAATGTGACCTGACACCCAGAAAGAAGTGTTAAGGCAGAAGGTTAAATGCTGCATCCCTTTCTGCAATAAATTCCTTTCACAAACATTTCTCTGACCGAAACGGCACAAAACAAAAATGTTCCTTTCAAAGTCATTAAACTCCCGAATTTCCACGCCCCGCGAATCTCCTGAATCAGATGCCTCTAGTTTTGCCGACTCAATCTATGGCGCTTTGCAATGTTGTGCTCCCACCCACACTATGAAATGTGCCACTAACTTATCGAATCATGGAATGGTTACATCACGGGTGGCCATTCGGCCCATCGAGCCCGTGCCGACTCAGCGAATCCCACTCCCCCGCCCTTCCCCCGTAGCTCTGCAATTGTTTTTCCTTCGGATACTTATCCAACTCCCGTCTGAAAGATAAGATTGAGTCTGTCTCCACCGCCCTTTCAAGCCGTGCATTCCTGATCCTAACCATTCGCTGCTAAATGGCCAGCTCCTGTTCCTATGTGTAAAGTCTGGGAAACAAAAGATCAATTCCTGCCACACTCACAGCCTTCCGAAATATAGCACCGTTATTCTATTCTCGTCATACCAGCTCCTGAAGTATCGGCCAGCTTTGCAGGTTAAAGCTCTGGTTATGTTCCTAGAACTGCTTCAATCGCAGTGTTTCTGTAGTGTAGTGGTTATCACGTTTGCTTAACATGCGAAAGGTTCCCAGTTCGTAACCGGGTGGGAACATTATGAACATTGTTCAATTAAATATTAGAAAAAATTGAATAATTGACATTAATGGTTCAATATTAACAAAGTGCTGTTTGTTTCTGCTGATGTTAATAACCCTTCAAGTCGGCTGGAGTTTAATATTTTGATATTTCAAATAACAGTGTTGATATTTGATGTTTCCAAGATAAGAGAGACTAATTGATGTCCTGTTTCTGACTGCTCCATTTTTGATCGGGGCCCAGGAGCGTCGTGATCAGGGCTCAGGAGAGGCGAGAGCCCAGGGGCAACACGGACCAGCCCACACTGCGATCTATGGATAGTCGGCGCATGTGTGCACACTAGGTCCATGCAGCAGAGCTTGGTCTATGGTGGTCTTGGTTAATCCTTGCCTCTGGACCAAGACCAAGCTCTGTCAAGCCCGTGTGGTGGCTGGTGTGCAATGGTCACCCCACGTTAAAACAATCCACCCACAGGCATCTTCCACCCTTCAGGATTTAGTTCGGGAGCAAGAATGTCAGGTCCCTCATCGAAACACCTGTGAACTCATCCCTTTTTGGTGTGGAAACAAGTCATCCTCGATACGAGGGACTGCCTAATACTATACTATTAACAAAATGCAGTGTTTCACAGCCCTGTGACATTGGCTGATTCTCTGTACAGTTCTGTACACACTCAAACTCTACACAGTGTCTCTCACTCCCTCCCGTTTCCAGCCCTGACGGTGCAGAAAGCCCCTCTCAAAGCTGCACGTTCCGGCTGCTTTCAGTAGAGTTGTGAGAGATCATTAAAGGATCCTGCAGCTCCGCCTCGCTTCACAAAAGCAGATCGAAGCCACATACAACCCATCGACCAATCGCTTGTCCCCAGCTCCAGTGTGAGTGAGGCCGGGACTGCCATGTATTCAACGAGCATTGTAACCCATGTATAATCTGACCTAATTTGTACACTGTGAGAACAATAACCACGAGCTGGTGAACTTGTGGGAGACACTCCTAATCTGGACCTTCAGATATAAAAGGGCAAGCTCCACCCACTTCCATCACTTGAGTGCTAAGAAATAAAGGACAGGTCACAGACTGACCTTCTCTGAAGCATGGGCCTCGTGTGCATTTACACTGTATAGTAAGGACGTATCAATGGCGACGAGAAACTGGGATTTAAACCACACGAGCATGGCCACTAGCAGAACAGACGAGAGATACTGTGTTAAGCAATGGTTGGGACAGAGATTCAACATTGTTAAAGCATCACACAGTCCACCAGGCAGACAAGGGCAATCGAGCATGCCCCAATATGTAGCCGAACGCAGAGGGGGAGTTCGACAGAGACAATGGCAAGCTGAACGGCGATTCACGCCATTGCAAGGGACAATGCGGCCAGTAAAGGGGCCATCAACAACTGTTAATGGTGCACTCAAGGACAATGACGGGGCAGTCAGTGACGATCGACTGGCAAGAGACCTTTTGTTTCCAACAGCAGCTCATTTTGGAGATGTGGAGGCACACACTCAGCCTAGAGTTTGCAGAGATGAGCAAAATACCTGCAGAAATTGCAGAAATGAACACTGGGGGAAATCGCTTGAAGCTGAAGTTCTGTGAGTTCATGTGGAGCACGGATACAGTTCATACACCAGGAAGTCACCGATAATGCTGAAGTGCTCCTCACTGGCATCCCAGTATCAGTGGAGCTCGACACGGGTGCCAGCCAGTCCCTGATGGGTACCAAACAGTTCGAAAAGTTGTGAGCGTCCAAGGACAGGAGGCCAAAATTATCGACGATTGACGCACAGCTACGAACATACACAAAGGAGATCATTTCGGTGCTAGGCAGCGCCACGGTAGTCGTGACCCACAAAGTTGGATTGCTGTCATGAACAGGAAATGGGGCGGTGTCAATGCATTTTCCTCTGTGGAGTGACTATCATGCTCACACATCCTGGACAAATTTGACTCATTATTTCAACCCGGCATTGGCAATTTAATGGTGGCCAAGGTTGTGATTCACATAAACCCGGACACCAGTCCACCACAAGGTCAGGGCGGTGCCGTACGTGATGCGAGAAAAGATAGAAGGCGAATTGGACCGCATGCTGAGGGAAGGCATCTTCTCGCCAGTCGAATTCAGTGACTGAGCGAGCCCGATTGTGCCGGTGCTCAAGGCGGATGTGTCGGTCAGGATATGTGGTAATTAAAAGGCTATCATCAATCGGGTGTAACTCCAAGACCAGTACCCGTGATGGAGAGCGGAAGACCTCTTTGCGACGCTATCTGGTGGCAATCTTTTTTCAAAATTAGACCTGACCTCAGCTTACATGACCCAGGAGCTGGCGAGTGAGTCGAAGAAGCTGATCACCATCACGACACACAAGGGGTTGTTTGAGTAAAACAGATGTCCGTTCTGGATTAGCTCGGTTGCCGCGATCTTCCAACGAAATATGGAAAGCCTCAAGTCGATTCCAGGGACGGTGGTTTTTCAGGACGACATCCTCATCACGGGTTACGATGCAGAAGAACACCTCCACAACCTGGAGGAGGTGCTACGCAGATTAGACCGGGTAGGGCTGCGACTGAAAAAGGCTAATTGCGTCTTCCTATCTCCAGTGGTAGAATTCCTGGGGAGGAGGGTAGCAGCAGACGGGATCCGCCCTACTGCCTCCAAAACGGAAGCGATCCAGAGAGCACCCAGACCCCATAACACGACGGAGCTGCGTTCGTTCCTGGGGCTGCTGAACTATTTTGGCAACTTTCTTCCCAAATTGAGCACGCTGCTAGAGCCGCTAAACATGCTCCTACGCAAAGATCAAGAATATGTCTGGGGGGACAGCCAGGAAAGGGCTTTTAATAGAGCACGCAATTTGTTATGTTCCAACAATCTGTTAACGCTATATGACCCATGTGAGAAAATTGTGTTAACGTGCGATGCGTCGTCCAATGGTGTCGGGTGTGTGTTGCAGCATGTCAATGCCAAGGGTCAGTTGCAGCCGGTAGTTTAGGCCTCCAGAAGTCTGTCCCAGGCAGAAAGGAGTCACGGGATGGTAGAAAAGGAGGCGCTCGCATGTGTATATGCGGTAAAGAAAATGCACCAGTACCTGTTTGGCAGGAAATTTGAGCTGGAGACAGATCACAAACCCCTCACGTCCCTTTTGGCGGACAACAAGGTCATAAATTCAAACGCATCGGCCCGCATACAGAGGTGGGCACTCACGTTAGCCGCCTATGACTACACAATTCGGCACAGACCGGGCACCGAAAACTGCACCGAAGCACTCAGCAGGCTCCCACTAGCCACCACTGAGAGGGCTACCGAGCATGGTGCTGAGATGGTCATGGCTGTTGAAGCTTTTGGAAGCGAAGACTCACCCGTGACAGCCCGTCAGATTAAAGTCTGGACAAATAGAGACCCGCTATTGTCTCTAGTCAAGAAATGTATCCTGAATGGGGACTGGGCAGCCACGTACAGGGAATGCCCTGAGGAAGTTAAACTATTTCACAGGGGCAGGGATGAACTCCCGATTCAGGCCGATTGCCTACTTATGGGAAATCGCGTAGAAACCAGATAGGCAGAGAGGTGTTCATCAGAGAACTCCACAATGAGCACCCGGGCATTGTCATGAGGAAGGCAATTGCCAGGTCACACGTTTGGTGGCCAGGGATAGACGCAGACCTGGAACTTTGTTTTCGCAGGTGCAACACGTGTGCCCAGCTGGGTAATGCGCCTAGAGAAGCCCCCCTTAGCCCCTGGCCCTGGACCACCAAGCCATGGTCACGCATTCATGTGGACTATGCAGGTCCTTTCAAAAATGTGTTTGGTTGCATTAGACGCCTACTCCATAAGAAACATAAGAAACATAAGAATTAGGAACAGGAGTAGGCCATCTAGCCCCTCGAGCCTGCTCCGCCATTCAACAAGATCAAGGCTGATCTGGCCGTGGACTGAGCTCCACTTACCCGCCCGATCCCAGTATCCCTTAATTCCCTTAGTGGTTAAAAATCTATCTATCTGTGACTTGAATACATTCAATGAGCTCGCCTGAACTGATTTTTTGGGAGAGCATTCCACAGATTCACAGCCCTCTGGGAGAAGAATTCCTTCTCAACTCGGTTTTAAATAGGCTCCCCCGCATTTTGAGGCTGTGCCCCCTAGTTCTAGTCACCCCTACCAGTGGAAACAACCTCTCTGCCTCTATCTTGTCTATCCCTTTCATTATTTTAATTGTTTCTATAAGATCACCCCTCATCCTTCTGAACTCCACCGAGTAAAGACCCAGTCGACTCAATCTATCATCCTAAGGTAACCCCCTCATCTGCAGAATCAGCCGAGTGAATCGTCTCTGTAACCCCTCCAAAGCCAGTATATTCTTCCTTAAGTAAGGTGACCAAAACTGTACGCAGTGCTCCAGGTGCGGCCTCACCAATACCCTATGCAGTTGCAGAGGACCTCCCTGCTTTTGTACTCCAACCTTCTTGCAATGAAGGCCAACATTCCATTCACCTTCCTGATTACCTGCTGCACCTACAAACTAACTTTTTGGGATTCATGCACAAGGACCCCCAGGTCCCTCTGCACCGCAGCATGTTGTAATTTCTCCCCATTCAAATTATATTCCTTTTAACTGTTTTTTTTTCCCAAGGTGGATGACCTCACATTTTCCGACATTGTATTCCATCTGCCAAATCTTAGCCCATTACATTAACATATCCAAATCTCTTTGCCGCCTCTCTGTGTCCTCTACACAACCTGCTTCCCCACTAATCTTTGTGTCATCTGCAAATTAATTTACACTACACTCTGTCCCCTCTTCCAGGTCATCTGTGCATATTGCAAACAGTTGTGGTCCCAGCACCGATCTTTGTGGCACACCACTAACCACCGAATTACAACCTGAAAAGGACCTATTTATCCCGACTCTCTGCTTTCTGTTCGCCAGCCAGTTCTCTATCCATGCTAATACATATCCTCTGACTCCGCGTAACTCTATCTTCTGAAGTAACCTTTTGTGTGGCAACTTATCGAATGCCTTTTGGAAATCTAAATACACCACATCCATCGGTACACCTCTATCCACCATGCGCGTTATATCCTCAAAGAATTCCAGTAAATTAGTTCAACATGATTTCCCCTTCATGAAGCCATGCTGTGTCTGCTTGATTGCACTATTCCTATCTAGATGTCCCGCTATTTCTTCCTTAATTATAGTTTCAAGCATTTTCCCCACTACAGATGTTAAACTAACCGGCTTATAGTTACCTGCCTTTTGTCTGCCCCCTTTTTTATACAGAGGCGTTACATTAGCTGGTTTCCAATCCGCTGATACCTCCCCAGAGTCCAGGGACTTTTGGTAGATTATAACGAATGCATCTGCGATAACTTCCGCCATCTCTTTTAATACCCTGGGATGCATTTCATCAGGATCAGGGGACTTGTCTACCTTGAGTCTCATTAGCCTGTCCAGCACTACCCCGCTAGTGATAATGATTGTCTCAGGGTCCTCCCTTCCCACATTACTGTGACCAGCAATTTCAGGCATGGTTTTTGTGTCTTCCACTGTGAAGACGGAAGCAAAATAATTGTTTAAGGTCTCAGCCATTTCCACATTTCCCATTGTTAAATCCCCCGTCTCATCTTCTGAGGGAACAACATTTACTTTAGTCACTCTTTGCCGTTTTATATATCGGTAAAAGCTTTTACTATCTGTTTTTATGTTTTGCGCAAGTTTAATTTCGTAATCTATCTTTCCTTTCTTTATTGCTTTCTTAGTCATTGTTTGCTGTCGTTTAAAATTTTCCGAATCATCTAGTTTGCCACTAACCTTGGCCACCTTATACGCATTGGTTTATATTTGATACTCTCCTTTATTTCATTGGTTATCCACGGCGGGTTATCTCTTCTCTTACTGCCCTTCTTTGTCACTGGAATATATTTTTGTTGCGCACTATGAAAGAGCTCCTTTAAAGTCCATCAGCTGTTCCTCAATTGTGCCACCGTTTAGTCTGTGTTCCCAGTCTATTTTAGCCAACTCTGCCCTCATCCCACTGTAGTCCCCTTTGTTTAAGCATAGTATGCTCGTTTGAGACACTACTTTCTCAACCTCAATATTACAAATTCAACCATACTGTGATCACTCATTCCGAGAGGATCTTTTACTCGAAGATCGTTTATTATTCCTGTCTCATTGCACAGGACCAGATCTAAGATAGCTTGCTCCCTTGCAGGTTCTGTAACTTATTGTTCTAAGAAACAATCCCGGATGCATTCTATGAATTCCTCCTCCAGGCTACCCCGTGCGATTTGATTTGACCAATCGATATGAAGTTTAAAATCTCCCATGATTACTGCCGTGCCTTTTTCACATGCCTCCATTATTCCCTTGATTATTGCCCACCCCACCGTCAAGTTATTATTTGGGGGCCTATAAACTACGCCAACCAGTGACTTTTTCCCCTTACTATCTCTAATCTCCACCCACAATGATTCAAACTTTTGTTCATTAGAGCCAATATCATCTCTCACAACTGCCCTGATATCATCCTTTATTTACAGAGCTACCCCACGTCCTTTCCCTTCTTGACTATCTTTCCGAATTGTCAACTACCCCTGCATGATTAATCCCCAGTCTTCGCCACCCTGCAGCCACGTTTCTGTAATGACCACCAAATCATACCCATTTGTCATGATTTGTGCCGTCAACTCATTTACTTTATTTTGAATACTGCGTGCGTTTAGGTAGAGTGTTTAATACTAGTTTTTAAACCATGATTTTTAGTTTTGACCCCTCCGGCAGCCCCTTTATATTCATACATATTGTCCCTTCCTATCACCTTGTGGTTTACACTTACCCCAGTGCTACTCTGCTCTGTTGCCTCCTGCCTTTTGCATTCTTTCTTGGGGTCCTGTTTATCTGCGCTCTCACCCACTCTAACTAGCTCAGAGCCCTCTCCTGCGTTCTGAATAGTCCTCGCATTGAGGCACCGAGCTTTCAAGCTTGCCTTTTTATTACACTTTGCCCATTTAGAATTTTGCTGTATAGTGGCCTTTTTTGTTTTTTGTCTTGGGTTTCTCTGCCCTCCACTTTTACTCCTCTCCTTTCTGTCTTTTGTTTCTGTCTCCATTTTGTTTCCCTCTGTCTCCCTGCATTGGTTCCAATCCCCCTACCATATTAGTTTAACTCCTCCCCAACAGCACTAGCAAACACTCCCCCGAGGACATTGGTTCCGGACCTGCCCAGGTGCAGACTATCTGGTTTGTAATGGTCCCACCTCCCCCAGAACCGGTACCAATGCCCTAGGAATTTGAAACCCTCCCTGCTGCACGACTGCTCAAGCTACGTATTCATCTGAGCTATCCTGCGATTCCTACTCTGACTCGCACGTGGCATTGATAGCAATCCCGAGATTACTACTTTTGAGGTCAAACTTTTTAATTTAGCTCCTAGCTCCTTAAATTCGACTCGTAGGACCTCATCCCTTTTTTTTACTTAAATCTTTGGTACCAATGTGCAACACTACAACTGGCTGTTCACCCTCCCTTTTCAGAGTGTCCTGCACCCGCTCCGAGACATCCTTGACCCTTGCACCAGGGAGGCAACATGCCATCCTGGAGTCTCGGTTGCGGCCGCAGATACGCCTATCTATTTCCCTTACAATCGAATCCCCTATCTCTATCGCTGTCCCACTCTTTTTGGTGCCCTCCTGTGCAGCAGAGCCAGCCACGGTGCCATGAACTTGGCTGCTGCTGCCCTCCCCTGATGAGTCATCCCCCTCAACAGTACTCAATGTGAGGCAAACGTGATATCCGCTACACTGCAGCCCATCAAAGGGCGAGAAACCACTGAATATAAATGATGAGCTGACAAATATCAGTGGCAGTGCAGTCTGGTCAACGTCAAACCCTCCTTTCCTATTCAGCAATGGCATGAACGGAAGTTAGACGCCACAAAGTTTAATTAAAGACACAAATACAAGCAACACTTGCCAATCCTTTCAGTGTAAAATTCTTTCACTTTATTTGAAATGCTACTGCGTTGAATCTGAAAATACGCACGGTGGGATTTTATCTTCACGACTGATTGTATGTTGTGTGCACAGTAGGAATAACCGGTGCTGTTAAATTTGATAAAAGTTGCCCCAGATTCGTGGTGTCATCTGCAATGAAGATTTTGAACCAGAATGCTATAATACAGTGAGGAAAATGGGATATGGTTTTCGAGTTAAGATGCAAAGCACAGGACACATGATTGAAGTATGGACTGTTCCTGAGTTAGCATTTGTTTGATTGTGCAAAAGAAGGTGAGGGGTCAAGTAATGATGGTTTCCCGTGATAGCAAGAGAAAAGTTTAAGGAGAAACCATACGGTGCCTGTCAGGTGAGCGCTGCTTGTGATACCTGGTGGGACAGGGCGGGGATTTTAAAGCCCCATGTATTACAGAAACTTCATATAGACGAACATCTCCAGCTTACTGTGTAGGTAGCATGGTGTAACGGTAGTGTGTCTGACTCCAGATTAGAAGGTTGCGTGTTAAATCATATCGGGGTCACTGTTTTTTTGAATATTGTTCTGCCAGAATTAATATTTCCTTTGCTGTTTGGCAATAACCAGACACTTGCTCCAAGGTCTGTCTCACTGTTTCCCCGGTGTCAGGCAGAGATTTTTTTTTATTTAAAAAAATACTTTATTCATATAAAAATGTGTGCAGTACATTCAAAAGCAGATCAGTACATTTCGCTGCGGTCAGTAATAGCATACACTACATTTGTGTGCTGACGGCAGTTCCGTTCGATATATTCCCTTGTTTTCCAGTTCCAGTACAATTCGGTACAATACGGGATACCTTGTAGTAGATTCAACAAATTACATCACACGTGTCACTATACAGTACATGGACTGGGTGACGGTACATTTACACTTTTTTTCAACGTGCATCACGAAACAGACCTTACATTGTACATGGCACTACATAGGTGTTTACAGATCATGGTGCTCCATGTACACAATAAAGAAGTTACAAGTACGGCCCGAGGGGAGTTTTATACTGATTCCTGCCCCGGGGTTTACCGTGTCAGAAGGGCTTTTAACTGTGGCCCTTCCCCACCCTGCCTTTGCGGCAACGACACCAATTTTAAGTGCGTCCCTCAGCACATAATCCTTATCTTGGATTGCGCCAGTCTGCAACACGCAGACGTGGACATCTCCTTGCTCTGGAAGATCAGCAAGTTTCGGCAAGACCAAAGAGCGTCTTTGACTGAGTGGATGGCCCTCCAGCAGCAGGTGATGTCTGTCTCGGTGTGTGTCCCTGGGAACAGCCCGCAAAGCACAGAGTCCTGTGTTGCGGAGCTGCTCGATGTGAATCTCGACACAACCACTGCGTCTCTTTTCAAACCAGGTTTCCTGATGGTCCAGTGGTTAGGAATTGCTGCTTTCACGGCCGCGACCCGTGTTCAATTCCCAGTCAGGGAAATTCAAAACCTTATAAATAACTAATTCATCTATTTTATATATCTTCATGCATCTCCTGCGTAAAAAAAAGAAGCATTGATTTAAACATCATTAATTAATTCGTGAAATTCTATTGTCATGTGATATATTTTGCCCTGAGCATATGAGGAAGTTTTCTCCCGATCCCATTCGGTTTAATTCTGGTAATCTGGTGCTGAAAGTGGAGATGTTTCCGCAGTGTAGCGGTTAACACGTTCGCCTCACACGCAAATCATAGACACCATCAGAGGCAGTCCCTCAGGATCGAGGAGGACTTGCTTCCACTCCCAAAGTGAGTCCTTTGATGGCGGAACAGTCCGATACGAGAGCTACAGACCCTATTACAGGTGGGACAGACATACGTCGAGGGAAGGGGTCGGTGGGACTGGTTTGCCGCGTGCTCCTTCCGCTGCCTGCGCTTGGTCTCTTCATGCTCCTTGCGTCGAGACTCAAAGAGCTCAACGCCCTCCCGGATGGACTTTCTCCACGTCGGGCGGTCTGCGGACACGGTCTGCCAGGTGTCAGTGCTGATGTCGCACTTTACCAGGGAGGTTCTGAGGGTGTCCTTGCAACGTTTCCGCTGTCCTCCTTTGCTCGTTTACCCTGAAGGAGCTCTGCATAAACACGTAAGGATTAGGGGCCGGAGTTGGCCATTCGGCCCCTCGAGCCTGGTCCACCATTCAAGAAGACCCTGGCATTTCTTCAACAGCAATTTTCAACATCTGGGGCGGAGCCAACAGCCGCCTGACTGCAATGAGTGATAAAAACCTTCGCTAGACAGAAGCCTGGCTAGCTCAGTCTGTTGAGCATGAGACTCTTACTCTTAGGGTCCTGGGTTCGAGCCCCAAGTTGGGCGATTGCAATTCTTTTCATTTAATGTTGCTTTCATCGAACACCTCTGACCGAAACGGCACAAAACAAAAATGTTCCTTTCAAAGTCATCAAACTCCAAAATTTCCTCGCCTCGCGAATCTCCTGATACAGATGCCTCTAGTTTTGCCGACTCAATCCATGGCCCTTTGCAATGTTGTGCTCCCACCCACACTATGAAATGTGCCACTAACTTATCGAATCATGGAATGGTTACAGCACGGATGGCCATTCGGCCAATCGAGCACGTGTCGACTCTCTGCGAGTCCCACTCCCCCGCCCTTTCCCCGTAGCTCTGCAATTGTTTTTCCTTCAGACCCTTATCCAACTCCTGTCTGAAAGATAAGATTGCGTGGGCCTCCACCGCCCTTTCAAGCCGTGCATTCCAGATCCTAACCACTAGCTGCTAAATGGCCATCTCCTGTTCCTATGTGTAAAGTCTGGGAAACAAGAGATCAATTCCTGCCACACTCACAGCCTTCCTAAATATAGCACCGTCATTCTATTCTCGTAAAATCAGCTCCTGAAATATCGGCCAGCTGTGTAGGTTAAAGCTCTGGTTATATACCTAAGACTATTTTAACTGTAGTGTAGTGGTTATCACGTTTGCCTCACACGCGAAAGGTCCCCGATTCGATCCCGGATGGAAACATTATCTTAGAGACTATTTTTGCTGTGAAATAAATTGAACAAAAGTCGCCCCAGGTTCCTTGTCGCATGAGCACTGAACATTTTAAACCAGTCTCCTAAATACAGAGTGTGTAAAGTCAGATAGGGGAGAAAACTTCATCAATGATTCAAAATCCTGAAATAATTAAAGTTCAGTTATTTGAAGTTTCCACTGTCCCTCAGTAACAATTCTACAAAACAACGTTGTCGGTTAATGAATGGGGAATAAAACAAATAATCTTCACCCATCCCCATCCCCCGATACACAATTTAATTAGTTGCATGTCATTATTTTTAAGATTTTGAATGAAAGAGTTACTTTCTGAATCCGTGCTCCCTCTGTGAGTGCCGCATCACTAAACGAGCAGGAAACACATTAAAGAGTTTACCACAATTGCTGACATTTCTTAGCTTTTTTCTTGTGTTTTTTCAGCTCTTCGTCCTTTTCAGCTCCTGACTGCGGAAATTGCTGTGATTAAACATGAACACAATGCAATGTCTGTTTCACTGTTTCCCCGGTGTCAGGCAGAGATACGCCTGCTGCCCTCATTTATTTCATGTGACAGGACACAAAAGTTCAAAATCAACCTGCAGGTGGCCACACACAGCACGGGATAGTCAGGATGGCCGAGTGGTCTGCGGTGCTATTTGCATCTCCCTGTCTCATCTGGAGATGTGGGTTTATGTCCCACTTCTGATAGTATTTTTGAACCAAAAACTAATGTGCGATAAAATGGAACAAGAGCAGTCCGGGCTCCATTGTCACATGATGCAAGCTACCTCGGACCCGGACCAAAGCTCCCGGTGCACCGAGCATAGGCTCAGGAAAACACCGGGGGAGAGGGTATCCCGGTCACTGGGCCTTCCAGCAACACTGAACAAGTGCCCGGTCTGAAACTTTTGGAGTAATAACTTGTAACTGGAGCTTCCAACTGTCAGGATGGCCAAGCGGTCGAAGGTGCTGCGTTCAAGTCACAATCTCCTCTGGAGGTGTGGGTTCATATCCCACTCCTGACATTTACTGTTTTGAATTACAAACTCATTTGTTTGGACACCACTTTGAAGTGCTTTGGGACATCCATCGAACTTAATAAAATGAGCCCACTTCAATTACAAACAATGATATCAAAGTTACTTCTCAAACCTGGAATCGACCCTTGGTGGCAGGAGCGAAAGGAATGGTTTTATGAAGCATTGAAATGTGCCCTCTAAATATCTCGCACTGCTAACTTAAAAACACGGTTATAATTTGTTTCAGTGCGAAAGAAGGCAGGCTCAAATGGCCGACTCCTGCTCCTGGTTCTTGTGTTCTTATACAGAGCATAGAACAAATGATCAAATAATCAACTCTACCTCAGTTCGCATTTCTTTCATTGTGCAAAAGGAGATTATGGGTTCATTAATGATGTTTTCCTGTGAAAGCACCATAAAAGTTTAAGGAAAATAATTCACCCAACATGGGGCTCGAACCCACGACACGCAGATTAAGAGTCTTATACTTTATCGAACGAGCTAGCCGGGCCTGCTTAAGTTGCATCTTCCTGTCGCTCATTGCTGCCAGGCGCCTGTTGGCATCGCCCCGTGGGTTCATCTCGAGCTTCAAGCCACGAAACCGGTTCTCCTAAATTTCAAGGCTTGTACGGAGATCAATCATCAAAAGCTGTCATTAACCACAGCTGGGCCGTCAATTTTCTGATCGCAAAGTGCTTTCAGTCCTTGTCACTATCTGTTGTCTATTTGCCGGTGTTTCCAGATTCTGTCGGTCTCTCTGGATCTTTAATCTGTGTGTGGTCACCTGTCGGTTGATTCTCGATGAATGCCTGTGTTTGTGTCTTCAACAACAATAGAAAATGTTTCTTATATATTTCTTACGTTCTCTCCAATGCCTTGATATCCTTCCTAAATTGTGATGTTCAGAACTGTAAACACATCTACAACTGAGGCCTAAACCGGGATTGAAAAGGTATGGTATAACTTCCTCGCTGGTGTCCTTTATTTCACTACATATAAAGCCAAGGGGCCTGTATTCTTATTAAACAACTTAGCAACTTAACTACCCAGCTTCTATGATTTCTGTGTGTAAATCACTCAATCCTTCTGCTTCCCTTTTAACACAATACCATTTCGTTTATGTTTTCTCACATCACCTCCCTTTGTTTCCCAGACCTTACACACAGGTACAGGAGGAGGCCCATTCAGCCCCTTGAGCCTGTTACACAGGAACAGGAGGAGGCCCATTCAGCCCCTTGAGCCTGTTACACAGGAACAGGAGGAGGCCCATTCAGTCCCTCGAGCCTGTTGCACACCAACAAGGAGGCCCATGCCGCCCATTGAGCCTGATACACAGGAACAGGAGTAGGCCCATTCAGCCCCTCGATCCTGTTGCACAGGGACAGGTGGAGGCCCATTCATCCCCTCGAGCCTGATACACAGGAACATGAGGAAGTCCATTCAGCCCCTCGAGCCTGTTGCACAGGAACAGGAGGAGGCCCATGCAGCCCATTGAGCCTGTTACACAGCAACAGGAGTAGGCCCATCCAGCCCCTCGATCCTGTTGCACAGGGACAGGTGGAGGCCCATTCACCCCCTCGAGCCTGATACACAGGAACACGAGGAAGCCCATTCAGCCCCTCGAGCCTTTTACACAGGAACAGGAGGAGGCCATTCAGCCGCTCGAGCCTGTTACACAGGAACAGGAGGAGGCCCATTCAGGCCCTCAAGCCTGTTACACAGGAACAGGAGGAGACCATTCAGCCCGTCGAGGCGGTTCCGCCATTCAAAGAAATCATGGCTGATCTGTGAGCAAACTCCATACACCAGCCTTCGGCCCATATTCCTTTATACCTTTGGTCAAAATGCGATGGAAAATGAACAACTGACCCAGCACCAACTGCCCTTTGCAGAAGGGAGTTCCAAACCTCTCCCACCCTGTGTGTGTAGGAATGTTTCCGAATTTCACTCCTGAAACATCTGGCTTTAATATTTAGACTATGGCCCCTAGTCTGGGACTCCCCAACCAGCGGGAATCATTTCTCTCTATCTACTCTATCTGTTCCCTTCTTATCTTGGAAATTTTGATCAAATCAATGCTCGACTTTCTAATTTCCAGTGGGTGTAATCTCATATCTTAATTTAAACCATGGAATCCTGGTATATTTCTGGGAAACTGACACAATGCTCCCTCCAAAGACAATACAGCCTTCCTAAGGCAAGATCAGTGAAAACTGAATCAAGGGACGGGTCTTATTAGATTTAATCTGATGGTTTCCAGCAGGCATTTGGTAAGGTCCCACACATCATCATCATCATCAGAGGCGGGTCCTCGAACGACGAAGGCTTATTTCCACATGGGTTCACAGGTGTTTCAATGAAGGACCCGATGTTCCAGTCCTGAACTCCAATCAAAGGGTGGAAGATGCCTGTGGGTGGATTGGTTTAACATGGTTTGACCGTTGCATACCAGCCACCACACGGGCTTGACAGTACGAGGTCTTGGTGCAGTGGCAAGGGTTAACCAGGACGGCTGGAGACCTGCTGTGCTGCACGTCATCAAAATCCAGGTCGCCGTTTGGTGCGTTGGCAGGAACATCGGCGGGACCCAGGTAGAGCGGAGGAGCGGGAAGGTCAGTGTGGAGGAACGGTGAGAGATCGTGGTGGAGGAGCGGTGAGAGATCGTGGTGGAGGAACGGTGAGAGGTCGTGGTGGAGATACGGCGAGAGATCGTGCTGGAGAAACGGTGAGAGATCGTGGTGGAGGAACGGTGAGAGATCGTGGTGGAGGAGCGGTGATAGGTTCGTGGTGGAGGAGCGGTGAGAGGTCGTGGTGGAGAAGCGGTGAGAGATCGTGGTGGTGGAATGGTGAGAGGTCGTGGTGGAGGAGCGGTGAGAGGTCGTGGTGGAGGAGCGGTGAGAGGTCGTGGTGGAGGAGTGATGAGAGATCGTGATGGTGGAACGGTGAGAGGTCGTGGTGGAGGAGTGACGAGAGATCGTGGTGGAGGAACGCTGAGAGATCGTGTTGGAGGAACAGTGAGAGGTCGTGGTGGAGGAACGGTGAGAGATCATGGCGGAGGTGCGGCGAAGGTTAAATTCAAGGGATGTTGGCAGAAGTCAAAGATGAGGCAATGTATGTGTTGTGTATCTGTAAAGCATGCACTCCCATGTTCCGCCACCAGGGAGTCCATCCCCTGTAGTCCCAAGGGATCCCAGCACCCCTTGGGAGCACTTTATTTAAGCCGACCACTAAGGCCAGTTTCTCACTCTGGAGTGTCTTATGAAAGACTGTGATCACTGTTACTTTAACCTCCCTGTATGCAGCATCATCTGTGTTAGGAACACTATAACTGGCGACGAGTATACGAATCCAACACAAACTTGCAGCAAACTGTAGGCCTCCTGGAGAAGTTCTCAGAGGGTGAGGACTGGGAAGCCTATGTCGAACAGCTCGAACAGTACTTTGTTGCCAATGCGCTGGACGGAAAAGGAAATGCTGCAAAAAGGAGAGCGGTCCTCCTCACGGCCTCAATAAGAATCTTCTGGCTCCAGTGAAACCAACAGATAAGTCGTATGAGGAGCTGTGTACACGAGATCGGGAGCATCTTAACCTGAGGGAGAGCGTGCTATGGCAAAGTATCGGTTCTACACGTGCCAGCGATCTGAAGATCTGGAAGTGGCGAGCTACGTGGCCGAGTTAAGGCGAATTGCAGGATAATGCGAGTTTGATGGCTACCTGGAGCAAATACTCAGATACTTTTTTCTACTGGGCATTGGCCACGAGACCATTCTACAAAAACCTTTGGCTGTAGAGACACCGACCCTGAGTAAGGCCATTGCGATAACACAGGTATTTATATCCACAAGTGATAACACCAAACAAACCTCTCAGCACACAAGCGCTAGCAATGTTCATAAATTAACTGGATCTGTGTCTGTGAGCAGACATGTACAGGGCAGAAACCACGAGTCTGCAACTGCCAGCAGGCCTCAGGTGACCCAGAGTCCCCAACAAAGGATGAATGCAAGGCAATACACACCTTGTTGGCGTTGTGGAGGCTTCCATTTAGCCTATTCATGCCGCTTCAAAGGGTATGTTTGCAATAGCTGTGGAACAATGGGCAATCTCCAACGGGCTTGCGAATGAGCTGCAAGCTCTGCAAAACCTGCTAACCACCATGTGGCAGAGGAAGATCGGTCCATGGTGGATCAAAGCAATTTAGAGCCTCAGAGAGAGGAGGCAGATGCCGAAGTACACAGGGTGCACACATTTTCGACGAAATGTCCTCCTATAATGCTAAATGAAAAATTGAATGGCTTACCCATAACCATGGAAACACTGGCGCTAGCCAATTCATCGTGAGTAAAAAGATGTTTGAGAGACTGTGGTGCAACAAGACATTCAGACCAGCCCGAAGCCCCATCCACATGAAACTGACAATGTACACCAAAGAGCTTATCACTGTCCTGGGCAGCACCATGGTCAAGGTCACCTACGAGGGCACCGTGCACAAACTGCCACTCTGGATTGTCCCGGGCGATGGCCCCACACTGCTTGGAAGGAGCTGGCTGGGCAAAATCCGCTGGAACTGGGATACAATCCGAGCGCTATCACATGCCGATGAGGCCTTATGTACCCAGGTTCTGAACAAATTTCCTTCCCTTTCTGAGCCAGGCATTGGAAATTTTTCCGGGGCGAAGGTGCGGAACCACTTGGTCCCAGAGGCACGACCCATTCACCACAAGGCGCGAGCGGTCCCTCACATGATGTGGAGAGAGTGGAAATCGAGCTGGACAGGCTGCAACACGAGGGCATCATCCCGCCAGTGGAATTCAGCGAGTGGGCCAGCCTGATTGTTCCAGTACTCAAAAGTGATGGCACGGTCAGGGTTTGCGGCGATTATAAAGTAACTGTTAATTGTTTCGCGCTACAGGACCAATACCCGCTACCTAAGACAGACGACCTATTTGGCGCGCTGGCAGGAGGCAAGGCGTTCACCAAGCTTGACCTGACTTCGGCCTACATGACGCAGAAGCTGGAGGAGTCTTCGAAGGGCCTCACCTGCATCAACACGCACAAGGGACTATTCATCTACAACAGATGCCAGTTTGGAATTCGGTCGGCTGCAGCGATCTTCCAGAGAAACATGGAGAGCCTACTCAAGTCGGTACCGCACACGGTGGTCTTTCAGGACGACATATTGTTTATGGGTCGGGACACCGCCGAACACATACAAAACCAGGAGGAGGTCCTCCAGCGACTGGACCATGTAGGGCTGCGGCTGAAGAAGTCGAAATGCGTCTTCATGGCAACAGAATTGGAGTTTTTGGGGAGAAAGATCACGGCGGATGGAATTCGGCCCACAGGCGCCAAGACAGAGGCTATCAGGAATGCGCCCAGGCCACAGAACGTCACGGATCTGCGGTCGTTCCTGGGACTCCTCAAACATTTTGGTAACTTCCTACCCGGGTTAAGCACCTTTTAGAGCCCCTACATGTGTTATTGCACAAAGGTGAGAACTGGGTATGGGGAAAAAAACAAGTAATTGCTTTTGAGAAAGCCAGAATCCTTTTATGCTCCAACAAGCTGCTTGTATTGTATAACCCGTATAAAAGACTTGTGCTAGCATGTGATGCGTTGTAGTACGGAGTCGGGTGTGTATTACAACAAGCTAACATTGCGGGGAAGTTGCAACCTGTCGCCTATGCTTCCAGAAGCTTGTCAATTGCCGAGAGGGCCTACAGCATGATTGAGAAAGGGGCATTAGCATGTGTGTTCGGGGTAAAGAAAATGCATCAGTATCTGTTTGGCCTCAAATTTGAGCTGGAGACCTTTCACATGCCCCTCACATCCCTGTTCGCTGAAAACAAGGGGTTAAATACTCATGCCTCAGCCCGCATACAAAGGTGGGCACTCACGTTCTCAGCGTATAACTATACCATCCGCCACAGGCCAGGCACTGATGCTCTCAGTCGGCTACCATTGCCCACCACGGGGGTGGAAATGGCGCAGCCTGCAAACTTGTTGATGGTGGCGCAGCCCGCTGACTTGTTGATGGTCATGGAAGCGTTTGAAAATGAATAATCACCTGTCACGGCCCACCACATTAGGACTTGGAAAGCCAAGATCCTCTGCTGTCCCTAGTAAAAAAACTATGTACTGCATGGGAGCTGGCCCAGCATCCCCGTTGAAATGCAAGAGCCAATCAAGCCGTTCCAGCGGCGAAAGGACGGGCTGTCCAGTCAGGCAGACTGCCTGTTGTGTACCGTATAGTGAGACCAAAAAAGGGCAGGAAGACGTTTATCTCGGATCTCCACAGCACACACTCGAGTTTAGTTATGATGAAAGCGATAGCCAGATCCCACGTGTGGTGGCCCGGTGTGGACTCTGACTTCGAGTCCTGTGTACGACAATGCAGCGTGTTTGCTCAGTTAACCAACGCGCCCAGAGAGGCAGCACTAAGTTTGTGGTCCTGGCCCTCCAGAACATGGTCGAGGATCCATGTCAACTGTGCGGGCCCATTTCTTGGTAAAATGTTCCTGGCGGTGGTGGATGCTTTTTCAAAATGGATTGAATGTGAAATAATGTCGGGAAGCACCGCCACCACCACCATGGAAAGCCTGAGGGCCATGCTTGCCACACACGGCCTGCCTGACATACTGGTCAGTGACAACGGGTCATGTTTCACCAGCACCAAATTTAAAGAATTCATGACGCGCAATGGGATCAAACATGACACCTCGACCCCATTTAAACCAGCCTCCAATGGGCAGGCAGAGCGGGCAGTACAACCCATCAAACAGAGCCTTAAACGAGTCACAGAAGGCTCACTCCAAACCCACCTGTCCCGAGTACTGCTCAGCTATAGCACGAGACCCCACCCGCTCACAGCCGTGCCCCCGGCTGAGCTACTCATGAAAAAGACACTTAAAAGCAGACTCTCGCTGGTCCACCCCAACCTGCATGATCAGCTGGAGAGCAGGCGTCAGCAACAAAATGTAAATGATGGTCGCGCCACTGTGTCACGGGAAATTGATCTGAATGACCGTGTATGTGCTAAACTGTGGACATGGTCCCAAGTGGATCGCGGGCAAGGTGATAGCTAAAGAAGGGAGTAGGGTGTTTGTCGTCAAACTCGACATTGGACAAATTTGCAGAAAGCACCTGGACCAAATGAGGCTACGGTTCACAGACTGCCCTGAACAACCCACAGCAGACACCACCTTTTTCGAACCCACAACACACACCCAAAGGATCAACGACACGACGTCGGACCAGGAAATCGAACCCATCACGCCCAACAGCCCAGCAAGGCGAGGCTCACCCAGCAGCAATGCAGGGCCAACAACACGCCAGTCCAGCGAGGGCACAGCCAGCACACTGGAAAAGACATTTGCACCGAGGCAGTTCTCCAGGGAAAGAAAGGCTCCCGACTGCCTCACCTTGTAAATAGTTTTCACATTGACTTTGGCGGGGGTGTGATGTTGTGTCTCTGTGAAGCATGCACTCGCATGTTCCACCACCAGGGAGCGCATCCCATGAAGTCCCAAGGGATCCTAAGGGACTGTTGGATGCTCGAGTTACAAGTTCTTACTCTGGAAAGTTTCAGACCGGGCACTTGTTCTGTGTTGCTGGAAGGCCCAGTGACCGGGATATCCTCTAACCGGGGTTTTCCTGAGCCTGTGCTCGGTGTACGGGGAGCTTTGTTCCGGGTCCGAGATAGCTTCCATCATGTGACAATGTACCCCGGACTGCTCTTGTTCCATTTTATTTTCCACAAGTTTTCACAAACATTTCTCTGAACGGAACTGCACCAAACAACAATGTTCCTTTCAAAGTCATTGAACTCCGCAATTTCCACGTCCGCAATTTTAAGGACAAGGACTGAAAGCGCATTGCGATCAGACAATTGCCGGACCCCCTGTCGTTAATGACAGAGCTTTTGATGGTTGATCTCCGCACACACCTTGGAATTCAGGAGAACCTGTTTCGTGGTGTGAAGTTGGAGGTAAACCCACGGGGCGGAGTCAACAGGCGCCTGGCAACAATCAGCGACAGAAAGATGCAACTTAAGCAGGCCCGGCTATCAACGGCATTACCATCGCTTAATCCCCCGCGATCAACAGCCTGGAAAGTTTCAGACCGGGCACTTGTTCAGTGTTACGGGAAGGCCCAGTGACCGGGATATCCTCTCCCCCGGGGTTTTCCTGAGCCTGTGCTCGGTATACGGGGACCTTTGACACGGGTCCGAGGTAGCTTAGATGTGTAGGCTGCTTGCGGGCTTCAGGTGGTCTCTTACCAGTGTGCTCAATTCTTCAAACGACTTGCTTGCTGGTTTCTCGGGTGCCAGCAGGTCCTTCATTAAAGCGCATGTTTTCGAGCCACAGCTGGTCAAGAGATGGGCTCTTCTCTTGTCTGCCTTATTGTCGCCGAACCAGTCTTTGGTTACAAAGCTCTGCTGGAGCCTTTCTATAAAGTCGCCCCAATTATATCCAGCATTGTATTTTTCATCTGAGCCGTTGGTCGCCATTCTATGGATTCTGTAATCCCGTAACTCGTCGCCACTGTAAAGTCCTGACCCTGTAGTACAGACTCACACGAGGCACATACTTAATTCAAGGTCACTCAGTACCTGCACCTTTATTACACAGCTCTCGAATGTCACACTTGCCTGAGACCTGTCCTTATATACCTGTCTGAGAAAGGTATCCAGTGCCTCCTGCAAATGCACCACTGGTGGTAAGGTAAGCTTGTGGTTACAGGTCATCTCTGGTTAAAGTCATGTATGGCATGGTAAGGTACAGTTATGTACAGTAGTGTGAGATAAATGACAGTATTGGTATTCATGGTGATTAAAGCAATTATTAATCGTCTCACAGACCTCAATTATTTTTATGCGATGAATTGATCGAGGATTGAAACCAGGTTAGTGCGCCAGATCCTAACCCCTCGACCACCAGGGAACAGTTACGATACATGTCGATATACTTATATATGAACCTGAATATCAATGGCTACCTCCCTAGACCTCATGGTGCAACGGTAGTGTGTCTAACTTTGAGTGAGAGAAATTGTTCCACAGTGACACCCATTTCATCTTTTGTTCCATTTTAAACACTAGAAACTGAGACAGGGGAATAAATAGAGAAACCAAAGCACAGGGATATAGACAAGAGGAAGAGAGAAGTGTAAAGATACTGTCCCCACCCAGAACTAATGCAGAAACCCCTCTGCTGTGCTCGGGGTGACGAGCCCCAGCCTGGATACACGAACGTCCCAGCAGCTCACTGACTGTCGGAGTGGGACCGTGCGGTGCTTCAGAAGACAGGTCGAAAAAGCAAAGTCACTGATTCCGTCACATGTGCTCCTCGGATCAAGAATAGCAACACATTAAAAATGCTTCAATAATGGTTACACCATATCTCCACATTTTTCAAGCAGTTGGCCCGTTGGTCTAAGTGTATGATTCTTGCTTCGGGGTTGTTGCTTCAAATTTGCGAGAGGTCCCAGCTTCAAAGCCCAGACGAGCCCTCAGTTTACCCAAGAATTTTGAATTTGCATCGAACTTTTGCAAAGAAGGACTTGAATTTCTACAACCCCTTTCAGGAACTCAATCACTTTACCGCTGTTGAGTTATGTTTGAAGTGTTGTCGTGTGGAGAAAGATGTGCCCAAATCACCCCACACGAACCGCAACTCTTTGCGAAGGAGATCGGTGCAAATAATCACTTGCCTCAGGGACTTGGACTTTCTCTGAATGAGTTCTGCTTGCACCTGCGTTCAAGCTTGAAACAGTAACTGGGCTTCCATCTCACGGGAGCAGCGTGCAGCGGTTACTGAGTAGGTGAGTAGGTGACCAGGTTGATGTGCGCCGCATTCAATCTTTGAAATTTCACCAAACAAAGAAACGGTGAATCCAACAGTCCCTGTAAGCGACGGATTGAAGGGATCGGTGCTCCAAACAGAGCTGGAACACGCGCAGTGCAGTATTAGGGTCCGCAACATTAAATGTCAGAGTTATTAAGCAGACAATAATTAAACAGACATTTAACAATAGTACTTACACCCAAACCTTGCGAATGTTAGCTGAAGAACTAACATTCCTAGCTCGATGTACAAATTGATCAAACATTAATCGGATTCTAAACTATCTGTTCCAAATTCCACATTTTATATCTTTTCCTTACCCCTGCTACGTGACAATTGAAACTTTTAATAGTATTACCTAACACAACTGCCCAACATCTGATGGAAGGTCATTAACCTGAAACGTTAACTCTGTTTCTCTCTCCACAGATGCTGCCTGGCCTGCTCAGTGATTCCAGCATTTACTCTTTTTATTCTCCAAACTTATAATCAGAGTATCACTTCCCTTGTCATCTAACTACACTCCTTCCTGATATGTAGCCTTGTCCTACAAACAGGCTCCTTTCGCACGATTCAGGCATTCATTGGAATTATAACTTCTTAACCATAACAATTATATGATGTATGTAACTCTGTAATACTTGCCGCCAGAGGGCGCAACTGTTGGAGTCCTAATTGTCACCTGCCCACACGTGCAGGGCCAGTATAAAAGGTTGGCTGCCATGTTGTTCAGGTACTCTGGAGTTGTAATAAAGAAGACTAAGGTCAAACTAAGTTTAGCTCACAGTACTCAGCCTCGGGGAGTTCTTCTTTTCACAACAATTGGCGACGAGTAATAGAATATGAACCTTAACGCAACCATGGCTGCTGTTGGAATATTAGAGAGATCCATTGAGAGTGATGATTGGGAAGCCTTCGTCGAGCAGCTCGACTAGTACTTTGTGGCCAACGAGCTGGAAGGAGACACTAACGTGGCCAAGCACAGGGCGGTTCTCCTCACCGTCTGTGGGCCTAAAATAAACAGCCTCATCAAGAATCTGCTCACACCGACAAAACCAACGGAGAAGCAATATTCAGAGTTGTGCACACTGGTTTGGGACGACCTCAAGCCGAAGGAGAGTATCCTCATGGCCAGATATCGTTTTTACACGCACGGGGACCAGGACGTGGCGGATTATGTCACCGACCTGAGACACCTCGCGGGACCTTGCTACGTTGGGGCAAATGCTGTGGGACTTTTACGTGCTGGGCATCAGCCACGAGGTCATTCTTCGAAAGCTGCTGGCTGCTGAAACCCGAGACCTGAGCAGGGCCATCGCGATCGCCCAGGCAGGCATGGCCACGGACGATAACACCAAATAGATACCTTCTCAACATCGAAGCTCACCGGCAAGTACTGTGCATAAAATGATGTGGCTAGCAGGCCGAACTGCATATGGCAGGGCCAATACGTCTGTGGCTACAAGACCTGTGATGACTCAGATTGCGCCATCGGGGGTGAATGTGAATCTATTCTCCCCGTGTTGGTGCTGCGGGGGTAATCCTCGGGCCCATCCATGTCGATTCAAGAACTCTGTGTGCAAAGGCTGCACAACGATGGGGTACCTCCAGTGAATGTGCAAACGTGCTGTGACATACCACGTGGCTGAGGATGATCGATCCGGCATGGATCACGCAGCACAGGCAACTCAACCCGAGGAACAAGGATTCCCAGGTGCCGGTGGGGATGTTGCATTTTATCAGGGAGTCTTTGAGTGTATGCCCGAAACTTTTCCTCTGCCTGTAAAATCCTGAACCTTGCAGTACAGACTTACACGAGGCACATGCTGATGTCAAGGTCATTCTGGACCTGCACATTTATTTCACAGCTCTCAAGTGCCACACTTGCCTGAGACCTGCCTTTATATACCTGTGTGGAACAGATATGCAGTGTCTCCTGCAAGTGCACCCCTAGTGGTAAAGTACGCTTGTGGTTACAGGTCATATCTAGTCACAGTCATGTATAGCATGGCAAGGTAAAGTTATATACAGTAGTGTGAGATACATGACATAAACCTCCCACAAGGTCTTATTGTCTTCAAAGTTTCAGACTCTCAGTTGGTCTATGCTCTTACGTGGAGCGTCTTATTTGTGGTTCAGTTGTTTGCCTTTGTGCCTTCTTTTCTTTCGGTGTGATTGCTGGTATTTCGCCTGGGCTGTCTGTTGTGACTGCCCTTTTCTCAGGTTGTTCCCTCTGTCTGTCCACCAGGTGTGGTGTGAGTTCCACATTGTAGTCTGCCGCTGGTTCTGCAGTGTTATCAGTGAATCTACTTTTTACTTGGTCTACATGCCTCCGGCAGGTTTGGCCATTGTCCATTTGTACCACAGTAGCCTGTTTCCTTCTTATCTGTTACTGTCCCTGCAAACCATTTGGGACCCAGGCCATAATTTAGCACAAACTCTTTGTCCTCTATTTCATTCCACCTCTCCCTCGAATTTTTGTCATGGTACTCAGTTAGCTTCAGGCGCTTTGCCTCAACAATTTCATGCATGTCTGGGAGGATTAAAGGGAGTCTCGTCTATCAGGTTCTTTTCATCAATAGTTGCGCGGGGGGAACCCCAGTCAACGAATGCGGACAAGGTCTGTATGTCAGCAGCAGTCGCGACAGGCGGCTCTGCAGCGTGGGACCTTTGATTTTTAGCCTACCTTGTTTCACGATTTGCACTGCTCGCTCCACCTGGCCATTGGAGGCTGGCTTGAACGGTGCCGTCTTAACGTGATTTATGCCGTGGTCAACTATGAAATCTTGAAATTCTGCGCTGGTGAATCACGGACCATTATCATTGAGCAATATGTCAGGGATTCCGTGCGTTGCAAAATTGGTTCTAAGGCTCTCCACAGTGGTGGATGTGGTGCTCGAGTTTAAAATGGTGCATTCGATCCACTTTGAAAATGCATCGACGACTACGAGGAACATTTTGCCCATGAATGCGCCCGCATAGTCTACATGCACCCGCAACCACGGTTTGGTGTGCCAGGGCTAGGGGCTTAGGGGGGCCTCCCTGGGGGTATTACTGCTTTGGGCACAAATGGTGCAACGCCGGACGCAGAGCTCCAAGTCCGCGTCAATGCCAGGCCATCAGACGTGGGATCTGGCTACGGCCTTCATCAGGATGATCCCTGGGTGCTCGCGGTGGAGCTCCCGGACAAACGCCTCTCTATCTCGCAAGGGCATAACTACTCGGCTGCCCCACATCAGGCAGTCTGCCTGTAGTGATAGTTCATGCATGCGCCTATGGAAAGGTTTGATCTCCTCGGAGCAGGCATCACGAGCCTCTGCCCAGTCACCAGTTAAAACACATCTTTTGACTAAGGATAAGGTGGGGTCGCTGGTCGTCCAAGCTCTGATTTGGCGAGCCGTCATGGGTGAACGTGTGGATTCAAAGGCATTGATTGCCATGACCATCTCACAGACCTGTTCGTCGGACCCTTCCATTGTCGCCAGGGATAGCCTGCTAAGCGCGTCGGCACAGTTGTCTGCGCCTGGTCTGTGCCTTATTGTATAGTCGTAAGACGCTAGCATGAGTGCCCACCGCTGAATGCGCGCCGAGGCGTTGGCGTTTATTGCCTTGCACTCGGATAGCAGGGACGTGAGGGGCTTGTGGTCAGTTTCTCACGCGAACTTGTCCCCGAAAAGATATTGGTGCATCTTTTTGACACCATACACGCACACGAGCGTCTCCTTCTCAACCATACTGTACCCGCGCTCCACCCGCGAAAGTGACCTGGAGGCATAAGCTATGGGTTGTAATTTACCCGCATCATTGACATGTTGTAAAACGCACCCGACCCCATACGCTGACGCATCACATGTGAGAACGAGCTTTTTACCTGGATCAAAGAAAACCAAAACACTGATGGAACATAGAAGGTTGCATGCCTTATTGAAGGCGCGTTCCTGGGTGTCCCCCCAAAACCAATCGCATCCCTTCCTGAGTAGCACATGGAGAGGCTCCAGCAGCGTGCTTAAGTTCTGCATAAAGTTCCCTAAGTAATTGAGTAGCCCGAGAAAGACACGCAGTTCTGAGACATTCCGGGGCCTGGGTGCCAGGCGAATTGCTTCTGTTTTGGATTCTTTTGGGCAGATTCCATCAGCGGCAATCCTTCTGCCCAAAAAGTCAACCTCGGGCGCGAGAAATAGACACTTGGATTTCTTAACTCTTAGGCCTATCCGATCCAATCGACTTCGTACTTCCTCCAAATTGCAGAGATGGGAGTCGGTGTCCCTGCCCGTGATAAGTATGTCATCTTGAAATACAACCGTCCCCGGGGTGGACTTGAGCAGACTCTCCATGTTGCGCTGGATTATAGCAGCTGCCGACCTGATGCCGAATGGGCATCGATTATACATGAAAAGGCCGCGATGTGTGTTGATGGTGGTGAGTAGCTTAGTCTCTTTGATCAGTTCTTGCGTCATATACGCAGATGTGAGATCTAGTTTCGAGAAAAGATTTCCTCCAGCCAATGTGGCAAATAGATCCGCCGCTCTGGGCAGCGGGTACTGGTACTGTAGGGAGACTCTGTTTATGGTAGACTTATAATCCCCACAGATTCGTACGGATCCATCAGGCTTCATGACGGGGAAGATGGGACTTTCCCAGTCGCTAAATCCCATGGGTGAGATAATGTCTTCCCGCAGAAGCCGGTCCAGTTCATGTTCAATCTTTTCCCTCATCACATAAGGCACAGCTATAGCCTTGTGATGGACCGGTCTGGCATCCTGTGTGACGTAGATTTTAACTTTCGCCCCTTTGAAGGCTGATAGAGATGTTCAAAATGACTTGGAACTGTTGAGCAGGAGGTCCGTTACTCTGACAACATGGTGTGAACATCATCCCATTTCCATTTTAGTTTTGCCAGACAGCTTCTTCCCAACAATGCTGGGAGATCTCCGGGGACAATTCACATGGAAGTCGGTTCACTGTCCCTTTGTGTGTGACAGAGAGCATGGCGCTGCCAAGAACTGTGACGATTTCTTTGGTATAGGATCTTAATTTGGTGTCGATCCTTGTAAGTTTTGGTCTGTTGCTTTTGTGCGGCCACAGCTGTTCAAATTGTTGAACGCTCATCAGAGATTGACTAGCTCCCGTGTCCAGTTCCATGTTGACGGGTATCCCGTTGAGTAGGACCCTCATCATTATTGGAGGCGTCTTGTTGTAAGAACAGTGGACATTGATCGTGTTGACCCGCTGTACCTCGGTGTCCCGGGCACTGTCCCCACCTTCTTCTGGTCCGCTTTCCGACCCTTCTGATTCGTATACCAGCCGAGCTGCTGTGGTTTTGCACGTGAGCCAGATGTCCTGTTTTGTTGAAGTTTCTGCAAACATCATGCTGAAATCGACACCCCCTGTTGAGTGCCTTCCCCCACATCTGTAGCACAGACCGCTTCCATTGTTTCCGAAGGATGAACTGCGTCTGGCTGATCTCTCTTGAGCTTCTCTCAGTCTGCAGTTGATTGCTCGCATTGTGGGTTGATGAGTTGTGAATGGCCGTTCATGTGGCCCTTGATGGCTTCTGGCGCCACTGCCTGCTGTTGAAGGCCTGCTCTCCTGCCTTTTGTCTGCGTGTGGGGGTAGCGGCTTGTTTCATGCTGTGAACCCCTTGTCCGATGTTTCGTTAGTTGTCGTACCCACAGTGTAGATCAAACTTGTTTCTTCTTCTCCTGCCAAGAATGTCTGTGCGATCAGTTCTGCTGCCTCTCGGGTCAAGTTCTTGGTCTCTATAAGCTTTCGGAGTATGCCTGCGTTGCCTATTCCTTCAATAAAAAAGTCTCTCAGTGCTTCTCATTTAGTTTATTGGAGAGCTCACGTAAACTAGCCAACGTCCGAACTTCCGCCACAAAGTCGGGTATGCTCTGGCCCACACAGCGTCTGTAGTTGTAAAATCTGTGTCTGGCCATATGTAGGCTGCTCGCTGGCTACAGGTGGTCTCTCACTAGTGTGCTCAACTCCTCAAACGACTTGCTCGCTGGTTTCTCGGGTGCCAGCAGGTCCTTCATTAAGGCGTATGTTTTCGAGCCACAGCTGGTCAAGAGATGGGCTCTTCTCTTGTCTGCCTTATCGTCGCCGAACCAGTCTTTGGTTACAAAGCTTTGCTCGAGACTTTCTATAAAGTCCTCCCAATTGTCTCCAGCATTATATTTCTCATCTGAGCCGTTGGTAGCCATTCTGTGGATTCTGTGATCCCGTAACTCGTCGCCACTGTAAAGTCCTGACCCTGCAGTACAGACTTACACGAGGCACATGCTGAAGTCAAGGTCACTCTGGACCTGCATCTTTATTTCAAAGCTCTTGAGTGCCACACTTGCCTGAGACCTGCCTTTATAAACCTGTGTGGAACAGGTATGCCGTGTCTCCTGCAAGTGCACCCCTGGTGGTAAAGTATGCTTGTGGTTACAGGTCATATCTAGTTACAGTCAGGTATAGCTTGGTAAGGTACAGTTATATACAGTAGTGTGAAATAAATGACACTGCTCACCTGGGGCTCGCTTACCGTGTCGGAGTTCTGAGTTGAGCGCTTGCTTCGGGAGTCTCGTGTCGGGCATGAGGACAATGTGACCCGCCCAGCGGAGCTGGTCGAGTGTGGTCAGTGCTTCAATGCTGGGTATGTTGGCCTGAGCGAGAACACTGATGTTGGTGCGTCTGTCCTCCCAGAAGATTTGCAGAATGTTGCGGAGACAGCCCTGGTGGTATTTCTCCAGTGATTTGAGCTGTCCGCTGTATATAGTCCATGTCTCGGAGCTACACCACGGGGCAGGTATCACCACCGCCCTGAAGACCATAAGCCTGGTGCCAGATTTGAGGTCCTGGTCTTCAAACACTCTCCTCCTCAGGTGATCGAAGGCTGTGCTGGCACACTGGAGGCGGTGTTGGACCTCGTCATCGATATCTGCCCTTGCTGATAGTAGGTTCCCGAGGCGTGAAAAATGGTCCACGCTGTCGAAGGCCACACTTACAGCCTTCCTAAATATAGCACCCTCATTCTATTCTCTGAAAACAAGTTCCTGAATTCTCGGCTAGCTGTGTAGGTTTAGAGCTGTGGTTTTATCCTAAGATAGATTCTATCACAGTGTTTCCGTAGTGGAGGAGTTATCACATTCGCCTCACACACGAAAGGTCCCCGGTCCGAAACCGGGCGGAAAAATCTTGAAAAGTTGAAAATGGGACGAATGGCTGACTCCTGTTCCTAACTCTTACGATCTTATGATCTCTTGACCTTTCACAGGAGAACAAACTCTCCTCTGAACATGCATGAGAATGCTCCAGAAAATATTTCCCCCCGAGGTGTTTTCGCGTGTGAGGCGAACGTGTTAACAGTTACACTGCGGAAACATCTCCACTTTCAGCACCAGATTACCAAAATTAAACCCAATCAGATCGGGATAAAAGTTCCTCACATGCTCAGGGCAAAATATATGATTGCCGGTCTACAAAAGAATGAACAAACTTCAGTACCAGGTCAGACGGAAATGTCAAGCGAGCAGGTGGACTGCTGAAACGCACATTTAAGGAGTTGGTGGTGACAAAACAAATGGGTTCCGCTTAATGATTAAATATAAGAAATGGTACATAAACCCACATCTCCAGAGGAAGTAGTGACCTGAACACAGCACCTTAGACCTCTCGGCCATCCTGATTATTCAGTGTTGCATGTGGCCACCTGCAGGTTGATTTTGAACTTTTGTGTCCTGTCACATGAAATAAACGAGGGCAGCAGGCGTATCTCTGCCTGACACCGGGGAAACAGTGGACAGACCTTGGAGCAAGTGTCTGGTTATTGCCAAACAGCAAAGGAAATAATAATTCTGGAAGAAAAATATCCAACAGAACAGTAACCCCGAAGTGATTTGATCATACAACCTTCCGATTTGGAGTCAGACACACTACCGTTGCACCATGAAACCTACACAGTGAGTTGGAGATGTTAGTCTATATGAAGGTTCTGCAATAGATGGGGCTTTAAAATCCACGCCCATTCCCACCAGGTATCACAAGCAGCGTTCAACTGATAGGCACCATATGATTTCTTCTTAAACTTTTCTCTTGCTTTCACGGGAAACCATCACTAATTAACCCCTCACCTTCTGTTGCTCAATCAAACAAATGCTAACTTAGGGACACCCCATACTTCAATCATTTGTCCTGTGCTTTGCATCTTAACTCGAAAACCATATCCCATTTTATTCACTGTATTTTAGCTTTCTGGTTCAAAGTCTTCAGAGATCTGGGGTAACTTTTATCAAATTTAACAGCACCGGTTATTCCTATCGTGCACAGAAAATACAATCAGTAGTGAAGATAATATCCCACCGTGCGTATTTGCAGATTCAACGCAATAGGATTTCAAATAAAGTGAAAGAATTTTGAAAGTGTTACTTGTATTTGTCACTTTAAGTAAACCTTGTGACGTCTGACTCCCGTTCATGCCACTGCTGAATAAGAAAGGAGGGTTTGACAATGACCAGACTGCACTGCCCTGATATTTGTCAGCTCATCCTTTATATTCAGTTATTCTCGCTCTTTGATGGGCTGCAGTGTAGCGGATATCACGTTGGCCTCACAGGCAAAAGGTCCCCGGTGGATCCGTTTTCTCTGAGTCAAAGTTATCCATTTATTGAAGTGAAATAAAGAGCAATTAAGGAGTAAGGGAACCCTTTTGCCAGGAGAATAAATAGCAAATAAAACAGCAAATGCTGGAAATCTCAGCAGGTCAGGCAGCATTTGCGGGGAGACTAAACTCGCCTCCGATTGTTCATCCACAGAAAGTTTAAACATAATGTTTCTGTCCGGGATTGAACCAGGGTCCTTTTGCGTGTAAAGCAAACGTGATAACCACTGCACAAGTTTCAACAGCAAGTTTCAACATCTGAGGCGGAGTCAACAGGCGCCTGGCTGCAATGAGCGATAAAAACCAGCGTTGGGCAGAAACCCGGCTAGCTCAGACAGCAGAGTATGAGACTTTTAATCTCAGGTTCTTGGGTCCGTGCCCCACGTTGGGTGATTACATTTATTTTAATTTAATGCAGCTTTCATGGAAAAATATCATTAATTAACCCACAATCTTCTTTTGCACAATTGAAGAAATGCTAACTGAAGGAAGTCCATAATTCAAGTGTGTGAGACACTCAATCATGATTTCAATCATCATTAATCCACCCACAACATTTGACATACGTCAAGGATCCCACATTTGCCAAGCCCGGCTAGCTCAGTCGGTAAAGCCTGAAACTCTTAATCTCAGTGTCATGGGTTCAATCCGCACGTTGGGCGAATACACTTTCATGTTGCTTTCACGGGAAAACATCATTAATTAACTGATCAATTGGAGAGGCTGGGTCCGTTTCCTTTGGAACAGAGTATTTGCACTCCAGGATCGATAGTTTCCTTGCTGAATCACAATGACCAGACCCTATATCTCCCTCTGGATGTTCGGGGGTCTCTCGTACATTCCCAGTCGTGTGATCGCCGGTTTTCCGTTCTCCAATGCAATCCAAATGGCCTCGTTCAAAAATCTGTCAATCATCCTTGAATATATTCAATGACCCAGCCTCCACAGCTCTCTGGGGCAGAGAAGCTCCAAAAATTCACCACTCTCTGAGAGAAGAAATTCCTCCTCATCTCCGTTTTCAATGGGCGACCCTTGAACGTTCAGGGAATAAGGGGTTATGGGGATCAACCATGATCGTATTGAATGGTGGAGCAGGCTCGAGGGACCATGTGGCCTACTCCTGCTCCGACTTCTTATGTTCTTATGACCCCTTATTCTGAAACTGTGCCCCCATGTTCGAGATTACCCCACAAGGAGAAACAGAGAAACAGAGAAAATAGGTGCAGTAGTAGGCCATTCGGCCCTTCGAGCCTGCACCGCCATTCACTATAATCATAGCTGATCATTCCCTCAGTACCCCTTTCCTGCTTTTCTCCATACCCCTTGATCCTTTTAGCCATATGGGACACATCGAACTCCTTTTTAAATGAGTGGGTTAATTCCCGTGAAAGTAACATAAAAGTTTAAGGAAAATAATTCACGCAAGGTGTGGCTCGAACGCATGACCTTAAAATTAAAAATCTCATGTTCTATAGACTGAGCTAGCCAGGCTTGCCCACATCTACTTTGTCAATGGTGACCCCCAGGATGTTGATGTGTATTAGTCAAAGGAACATAAGAAATAGGAGCAGGAGTCGGCCATAAGTCCCCTCGAGCCTGCTCCACCATTTATTAAGATCATGGCTGATCCGATCATGGACTCAGCTCCACTACCCCGCCCGATGCCCATAACCCCTTAACCCCTTATTGTTTAAGAAACTGTCTATTTCTGTCCTCGATATATTCAATTTCCCAGCTTCCACAGCTCTCTGGGACAGTGAATTCCACAGATTTACAACCCTCTGAGAGAAGAAATTCCTCCTCATCTCAGTTTTAAATGGGCGGCCCTTATTCTAATATCATGCCCCTATTTCTAGTATCCCCCATCGGTGGAAACATCCTCTCTGCATCCACTGATAGTGAAAATAAATTCACATAGACTCTGGTAAGGTAAGAGAGAAACTTTATTGCTAACAGAGCTCTGGGAGAAGAGTTGATATCCAGCGATCTCCCCGATTGCCTTGTGTATGCGTGGTTATAAGCAGTTTACAGGGGGCAGAATACAATCAATGAAATTCATTTACATACAACCAATCGATCCATATGGCAACGTAATTCATTTAGATTCAACTTTTTAGTCCTAGTGAAGCCTGATAGCATGATGCGAGTTTGGGGGCCCTTCCTGTTTATCTTCTTTTGTGGTTAGTTATTCTGTTGCAAAGCTTTCGATGAAACAGTGGCCTGCACCTGGCCAGGAGTCACTTGTTGCTGCAGAGTATATATCAGGGACAGCAGATAGGCTTCTTGGTAAAAAGTTCATTTCGTGGTGGCTTACCCCATCATGCTTTGCTATATCTGAAAATCCACTCCAACACTGTCATTCTATTCTCGTAAAACCAGCTCCTGAAGTATCGGCCAGCTGTGCAGGTTAAATCTCTGGTTATATTCCTAAGATTATGTTAACCGCAACGTTTCTGTAGTGTAGCGTTTATCACATTCGCCTCACACGCGCAAAGTCCCTGGTTCAAACCCAGGCGAAAACATTATTTTGGAGGCTATTTTTGCTGTGAATAAATTGAACAAAAGTCGCCCAAGGATCCTTGTCGCATGAGCAGTGAATATTTTAAACCAGTCTCCTAAGTACAAAGTGTATAAAGTCAGATAGGGGAGAAAACTTCATCAATGATTTAAGCTCCTTAAATAATTCACATAAGAACATAAGAAATAGGAACAGGAGTCGGCCATTCGGCCTCTCGATCCTGCTCTGCCATTCAATAAGATGATGGCTGATCTGACCATGGACTCTGAGTTAAGGGACTCGGGGGCCTGTTCTCTCTCCCCTGAGAAGGTTCACGTTCTACAGTCCAGCCTCTAAAAGGCACCACTCTGTGTACAGTACTTGCCGGGTTTGAGTCCTGACGATGAGTCATCCGCCTCGAGCCACAAGTCGAGGTCATGCTTGCCTCACGGAGATGGCCTTCTGCAGTGTGACTGTGGTATCCGCTGACAGTAGCTGATGAAGGAGGCCCTCGTTGCCGATTCCGATGACAAAGATATCCCGCAGTGCTTCGGTGAGGTGGTCACTAAAATCCCACGGTGCCCCCAGCCTCCTGAAGTCTGCAGCATATTTCGTGATCTCCTGGCCTTCGGCCGTTGGTGTGTATAAAACCGCTGTCTGGCAGTCAGGATGCTCTCGTTGGGCTTGAGCTGTTCTTGGATCAGTTTTACAAGCTCCTCGTACGGCCTGGTCGTTGTCTTCGCTGGTGCCAGCAAGTCCCTGACGAGGCCATAGACGGTGGGCCCACAACTGGTTAGCAGGACAGCTCTGCACTTATCAGCCAGTGTGGCCGGGTTGTCACCTGCCAGATCGTTTGCTGTGAAGAAATGATCGAGCCTCTGCACAAAGGCTTCCCAATCATCACCATCGGTGAACTGCTGCAACGCACCAAGGTTAGCTTTTTTCGTGTGACGGTCCGTAATCTCATCGCCAATTTTTATACCTTCAGATGATCTGATAATGACTCCACGAGACAATGTGTCGTGCTTGAACTGTAGTGACCTTAGTCCTTTATTGATAACCACAGAGTGAGGATCACACCTGGAGGCCTGCCTTTTATACGAGGCCAGGCACAGGTAAGCTACAAGTCTCCCACTGCAGTGCCCTCTGGTGCACACCTTGTAATAGTACAAGCAATAACCATGAAGGACACATGACAGGTGTCACTGTGGAACCGTTTCTCTCACTCAAAGTTAGACACACTACCGTGGGCACCACAAGGTCTAGGTAGGTAGCCATTGACATTCAGGTTCATATATAAATATATATAAATATTTCGACATGTATGGTAACTGTTCCCTGGTGGTCGAGGGGTTAAGATCCAGTGCACTAACCTGGTCTCAGTACTAGATCAATTCATCGCATAAAAATAATTGAGGTCTGTGAGACGATTAATAATTGCTGTAATCACCATGAATACCAATACTTTCTGTGATAGACCGAGCTTACAGCCAGGCACGTGTTTGGGGTTTAATTTTGTAAACTGGGTGAGTTCGCTGATCGCGGGGAGATGGCAGGAGCCTCTGTGGCCCCACTGTGAGGATGTGGAAGTGAACACGATGGCTGGGTGATTGGTGACATTTCTGTAAAGGGCAGCGGAGGAGAAGGATTGAGAACTTTCAGTGTGGGACAGAAGTTGTTTAAGGTGAGCCAACACATTGCCGATCAGCACAGAGGGAGCTCACTGGTCATTGTTCTTTTGGATATTGTTCTTCCAGAATTAACATTTCATTTGCTGTGTCAAAATAACCAAACCCTTGCTCCAAGGCCTGTTTCACTATTTCCCCGGTGTCAGGTAGAGATACGCCTGCTGTCTTCATTTGTTTCACGTGACAGGACACAAAAGTTCAAAATCAACCTGCAGGTGGCCACAAACAACATTGAATAGTCAGGATGGCCGAGCGGTCTAAGGTGCTGTGTTCAGGTCACTGTCTCTTCTGGAAATGTGGGTTCATGTTACATTTAATCATTAAGCGGAACCCATTTGTTTTGTCACCACCAACTCCTGAAAAGTGCGATTCAGCAGTCCACCTGCTCGCTTCACATTTCAGTCTGACCTGGTGCTGAAGTTTGTTCATTCGTTTGTAGACCATCAATCATATATTTTGCTCTGAGCATGTGAGGAACTTTTATCCCGATCTCATTGGGTTTAATTTTGGTAATCTGGTGCTGAAAGTGGCGATGTTTCCGCAGTGTTACGGTTAACACGTTCGCCTCACACGCGAAAGCACCTCGGGGGAAATATTTTCTGGAGCTTTCTCATGCATGTTCAGAGGAGAGTTCGTTCTTCTGTGAAAGTTCAAGAGATCATTGAACGTAAGAGTTAGGAACAGGAGTCAGGTATTCGGACCATTTTCAAGTTTTCAAGATTTTCCGCCCGGTTTCGGACTGGGGACCTTTCGTGTTTGAGGCGAATGTGATAACTACTACACTACGGAAACACTGTGGTCGAATCTATTTGAGGATAAAACCAGAGCTCTAAACTACACAGCTAGCCGAGAATTCAGGAACTTGTTTTAAGAGAATAGAATAAGGGTGCTATATTTAGGAAGGCTGTAAGTGCCTTTTCCACGCATCGGAAACCTTTTCCACGCCTCGGGAACCTACTATCAGCAAGGGCAGACATCGATGACGAGGTCCAACACCGCCTTCAGTGTGCCAGCACAGCCTTCGATCACCTGAGGAGGAGAGTGTTTGAACACCAGGACCTCAAATCTGGCAACAGGCTTATGGTCTGCAGGGCAGTGGTGATACCTGCCCCGCGATATGGCTCCGAGACATGAACTATATACAGCAGACATCTCAAATCACTGGAGAAATACCACCTTGGCTGTCTACGCAAGATCCTGCAAATCCCCTGGGAGGACAGACGCACCAACTTCAGTGTTCGCGCTTAGGCCAACATCACCAGCATTGAAGCAATGAACTCACTCGACAAGCTCCGCTGGGCGGGCCATATTGTCCACATGCCCAACATGAGACTCCCTAACAAGCGCTCTACTCAGAACTCCGACACGGTAAGCGAGCCACAGGTGGGCAGAGGAAACGATTCAGGCACACCCTCAAAGCCTCCCTGATAAAATGCAACATCCCCACCTGCACCTGGGAGTCCTTGTTCCTTGGGTTGAGTTGCCTGTGCTGCATGATCCGTGCCGGATCGTTCATCCTGAGCCACGTGGTATGTCACAGCACGTTTGCACATTCACTGCAGGTACCCCATCGTTGTGCAGCCTTTGCACACGTAGTGCTTGAATCGACATTGATGGGCCCGAGGATTACCCCCGCAGTACAAACACGGTGCTAATAGATTCACATTCACCCCCGATGGCGCACTCTGAGTCATCACAGGTCTTGCAGCCACAGACGTATAGACTCTGCCATATGCAGTTCGGCCTGCTAGCGACATCATTTTGTGCACAGTACTTGCCGGTGAGCTTCGATGTTGAGAAGATATCTGTTTGATGATATCGTCCGTGGCCATGCATGCCTGGGCGATCGCGATGGCCCTGCTCAGGTCTCGGGTTTCAGCAGCCAGCAGCTTTCGAAGAATGACCTCGTGGCTGATGCGTAGCACGTAAAAGTCCAACAGCATTTGCCCCAACGCAGCAAGGTCCCGCGAGGTGTCTCAGGTCGGTGACATAATCCGCCAGGTCCTGGTTACAGAGCGATGGTGCGTGTAAAAACGATATCTGGCTATGAGGATAGAAACATAGAAACATAGAAAATAGGTGCAGGAGTAGGCCATTCGGCCCTTTTGGCCTGCACCGCCATTCAATGAGTTCATGGCTGAACATTCAACTTCAGTACCCCATTCCTGCTTTCTCGCCATACCCCTTGATCCCCCTAGCAGTAAGGACCTCATCTAACTCCTTTTTGAATATATTTAGTGAATTGGCCTCAACAACTTTCTGTGGTAGAGAATTCCACAGGTTCACCACTCTCTGGGTGAAGAAGTTCCTCCGCATCTCGGTCCTAAATGGCTTACCCCTTATCCTTAGACTGTGACCCCTGGTTCTGGACTTCCCCAACATTGGGAACATTCTTCCTGCATCTAACCTGTCTAACCCCGTCAGAATTTTATATGTTTCTATGAGGTCCCCTCTCATTCTTCTGAACTCCAGTGAATACAAGCCCAGTTGATCCAGTCTTTCTTGATAGGTCAGTCCCGCCATCCCGGGAATCAGTCTGGTGAACCTTCGCTGCACTCCCTCAATAGCAAGAATGTCCTTCCTCAGGTTAGGAGACCAAAACTGTACACAATACTCCAGGTGTGGTCTCACCAATGCCCTGTACAACTGTAGCAACACCTCCCTGCCCCTGTACTCAAATCCCCTTGCTATGAAGGCCAACATGCCATTTGCTTTCTTAACCGCCTGCTGCACCTGCATGCCAACCTTCAATGACTGATGTACCATGACACCCAGGTCTCTTTGCACCTCCCCTTTTCCTAATCTGTCACCATTCAGATAAAAGTCTCTCTCTCTGTTTTTACCACCAAAGTGGATAACCTCACATTTATCCACATTATACTTCATCTGCCATGCATTTGCCCACTCACCTAACCTATCCAAGTCGCTCTGCAGCCTCACAGCATCCTCCTCGCAGCTCACACTGCCACCCAACTTAGTGTCATCCGCAAATTTGGAGATACTACATTTAATCCCCTCATCTAAATCATTAATGTACAGTGTAAACAGCTGGGGCCCCAGCACAGAACCTTGCGGTACCCCACTAGTCACTGCCTGCCATTCTGAAAAGTACCCATTTACTCCTACTCTTTGCTTCCTGTCTGACAACCAGTTCTCAATCCATGTCAGTACACTACCCCCAATCCCATGTGCTCTAACTTTGCACATCAATCTCTTGTGTGGGACCTTGTCGAACGCCTTCTGAAAGTCCAAATATACCACATCAACTGGTTCTCCCTTATCCACTCTACTGGAAACATCCTCAAAAAATTCCAGAAGATTTGTCAAGCATGATTTCCCTTTCACAAATCCATGCTGACTTGGACCTATCATGTTACCTCTTTCCAAATGCACTGCTATGACATCCTTAATAATTGATTCCATCATTTTACCCACTACCGATGTCAGGCTGACCGGTCTATAATTCCCTGTTTTCTCTCTCCCTCCTTTTTTAAAAAGTGGGGTTACATTGGCTACCCTCCACTCCATAGGAACTGATCCAGAGTCAATGGAATGTTGGAAAATGACTGTCAACGCATCCACTATTTCCAAGGCCACCTCCTTAAGTACTCTGGGATGCAGTCCATCAGGCCCTGGGGATTTATCGGCCTTCAATCCCATCAATTTCCCCAACACAATTTCCCGGCTAATAAGGATTTCCCTTAGTTCCTCCTCCTTACTAGACCCCCCGACCCCTTTTATAACCGGAAGGTTGTTCGTGTCCTCCTTCGTGAATACCGAACCAAAGTACTTGTTCAATTGATCCGCTATTTCTTTGTTCCCCGTTATGACTTCCCCTGATTCTGACTGCAGGGGACCTACATTTGTCTTTACTAACCTTTTTCTCTTTACATATCTATAGAAACTTTTGCAATCCGTCTTAATGTTCCCTGCAAGCTTCTTCTCATACTCCATTTTCCCTGCCCTAATCAAACCCTTTGTCCTCCTCTGCTGAGTTCTAAATTTCTCCCAGTCCCCAGGTTCGCTGCTATTTCTGGCCAATTTGTATGCCACTTCCTTGGCTTTAATACTATCCCTGATTTCCCTTGATAGCCACAGTTGAGCCACCTTCCCTTTTTTATTTCTATGCCAGACAGGAATGTACAATTGTTGTAGTTCATCCATGCGGTCTCTAAATGTCTGCCATTGCCCATCCACAGTCAACCCCTTAAGTATCATTCGCCAATCCATCTCAGCCAATTCACGCCTCATACCTTCAAAGTTAGCCTTCTTTAAGTTCTGGACCATGGTCTCTGAATTAACTGTTTCATTCTCCATCCTAATGCAGAATTCCACCATATTATGGTCACTCTTCCCCAAGGGGCCTCGCACAACGAGATTGCTAATTAATCCTTTCTCATTACATAACACCCAGTCTAAGATGGCCTCCCCCCTAGTTGGTTCCTCGACATATTGGTCTAAAAAACCATCCCTTATGCACTCCAGAAAATCCTCCTCCACCGTATTGCTTCCAGTTTGGTTAGCCCAATCTATGTGCATATTAAAGTCACCCATTATAACTGCTGCACCTTTATTGCACGCACCCCTAATTTCCTGTTTGATGCCCTCCCCAACATCACTACTACTGTTTGGAGGTCTGTACACAACTCCCACTAACGTTTTTTGCCCTTTGGTGTTCTGCAGCTCTACCCATATAGATTCCACATCATCCAAGCTAATGTCCTTCCTAACTATTGCCTTAATCTCCTCCTTAACCAGCAATGCTACCCCACCTCCTTTTCCTTTTATTCTATCCTTCCTGAATGTTGAATACCCCTGGATGTTGAGTTCCCAGCCCTGCTCATCCTGGAGCCACGTCTCCGTAATCCCAATCACATCATATTTGTTAACATCTACTTGCACAGTTAATTCATCCACCTTATTGCGGATACTCCTTGCATTAAGACACAAAGCCTTTAGGCTTGTTTTTTTAACACCCTCTGTCCTTTTAGAATGTTGCTGTACAATGGCCCTTTTTGTTCTTTGCCTTGGGTTTCTCTGCCCTCCACTTTTCCTCATCTCCTTTCTGTCTTTTGTTTTTGCCCGCTTTTTGTTTCCCTCTATCTCCCTGCATTGGTCCCCATCCCCCTGCCATATTAGTTTAACTCCTCCCCAACAGCACTAGCAAACACTACCCCGAGGACATTGGTTCCGATTCTGCCCAGGTGCAGACCGTCCGGATTGTACTGGTCCCACCTCCCCCAGAACCAGTTCCAATGCCCCAGGAATTTGAATCCCTCCCTGCTGCACCATTGCTCAAGCCACGTATTCATCTGAGCTATCCTGCGATTCCTACTCTGACTAGCATGTGGCACTGGTAGCAATCCCGAGATTACTACTTTTGAGGTCCTACTTTTTAATTTAGCTCCTAGCTCCTTAAATTCATTTCGTAGGAACTCATCCCTTTTTTTACCTATGTCATTGGTACCAACGTGCACCACGACAACTGGCTGTTCTCCCTCCCTTTTTAGAATGTCCTCCACCCGCTCCGAGACATCCTTGACCCTTGCACCAGGGAGGCAACATACCATCCTGGAGTCTCGGTTGCGGCCGCAGAAACGCCTATCTATTCCCCTTACAATTGAATCCCCTATCACTATCGCTCGCCCACTCTTTTTCCTGCCCTCCTGTGCAACAGAGCCAGCCACGGTGCCATGAACTTGGCTGCTGCTGCCCACTCCTGATGAGTCATCCCCCTCAACAGCACTCAAACCAGTGTATCTGTTTTGCAGTGGGATGACCACAGGGGACCCCTGCACTACCTTCCTTGCACTACTCTTCCTGCTGGTCTTCCATTCCCTCGCTGGCTGTGGACCCTTCTCCTGCAGTAAGACCAACTCGCTACACGTGATACTCACGTCATTCTCAGCATCGTGGATGCTCCAGAGTGAATCCACCTTCAGCTCCAACTCCGCAACGCGGACCGTCAGTAGCCGGAGGTGGACACACTTCCCGCACATGTAGTCGTCAGGGACACTGGTGTTGTCCCCGTGTTCCCACATGGTAAAGGAGGAGCATATCACGTGACTGAGCTGTCCTGCCATGACTTAACCCTTAGATACACTTAAATTGCCGACAACAATGTTAAAAGTTACTGACTAATAAAGAAAAAGAAAAACTACTCACCAATCAGCAGCCAATCACTTACCACGTTGGCTGTGACGTCACCTTTTGATTTCTTTCTACTTCTTTTTTGCCTTTTTTGCCTTCTCTCCCAGCTGGAGCTGCACTGGTACGCCTCTCTCGACGCTCCCCGGACTGCTGAGCCTTTTATAAGCCGCTGCCTCTCTCGACTCTCCTTCGGCTTGAGGTAGTCCCAAACCAGTATGCAAAACTCTGAATATTCCTTCTCCGTTGGTTTTGTTGGTGTGAGCAGATTCCGGATGAGGCTGTATATTTTAGGCCCACAGACAGTGAGGAGAACCGCCCTGTGCTTGGCCACGTTAGTGTCTCCTTCCAGCTCGTTGGCCACAAAATACTGGTCGAGCTGCTCGACGAAGGATTCCCAATCATCACCCTCTACGGATCTCTCTAATATTCCAACAGCAGCCATGGTTGTGTGAAGATTCGTATTCTGTTACTCGTCGCCAATTTTTGTGTGTAGAAGAACTCCCCGAGGCTGAGTACTGTGAGCTAAACTTAGTGTGACGTTAGTTATCTTTATTACAACTCCAAAGTGCCTGAACATCATGGCAGCCAACCTTTTATACTGGCCCTGTCCGTGTGGACAGGTGACCATTAGGACTCCAACAGTCGCGCCCTCTGGTGGCAACTATTACAGAGTTACATACATCACATAATTGTTCTCGATAAGAAGTTACAATTCCAATGAATGCCTGAATCATTCGAAAGAAGCCTGGTTTGTAGGACAAGGCTACATATCAGGAAGGAGTGCAGTTAGATGACAAGGGAAGTGATTTTCTGATTATAAGTTTGGAGAATAAAAAGAGTAAATGCTGGAATCACTGAGCAGGCCAGGCAGCATCTGTGGAGAGAGAAACAGAGTTAACGTTTCAGGTTAATGATCTTCCATCAGAAATTGGGCAGTTGTGTTAGGTAATACTATTAAAAGTTTCAATTGTCACGTAGCAGGGGTAAGGAAAATATATAAAATGTGGCATTTGGAACAGATAGTTTAGAATCCGATTAATGTTTGATCAATTTGTACACCGAGCTGGGAACTGTAACGTGTTTGAGTTCTTCGGCTAACATTCGCATGGTTTGGGTGTAAGTACTGTTAAGTGTATGCATAATTATTGTCTGCTTAATAACTCTGACATTTAATGTTGCGGACCCTATTCCTGCACTGCGCGTGTTCCAGCTCTGCTTGTGGCACCGATCCCTTCAATCCGTCGCTTACAGCGACAGTTGGATTCACCGTTTATTTGTTTGGTGAAATTTCAAAGATTGAAAGCGGCGCACATCAACTGGTCACCTACTCACTAACCGCTACACACTGCTCCCGTGAGATGGAAGCCCAGCTACTGTTTCAAGCTTGAATGCAGGTGCAAGCAAAACTCATTCATAGAAAGTCCAAGTCCCTGAGGCACCTGATTATTTGCACGGAACTCCTTCGTGTGGGGTGATTTGGGCACATCTTTCCCCACACGACAACAATTAAAACATAACTCAACGGCTGTAAAGCGCTTTGGGGCGTCATGAGTTCCTGAAAGGTGTTGCAGAAATGCAAGTCCTCCTTTGCAAAAGTTCGACGCAATTTCAAAATTCTTGTGTAAACTGAGGGCTCGTACAGAATTTAAACCCGGGACCTCTCGCAAATTTCAAGTAACAACCCCGAAGCAAGAATCATACCCCTAGACCAAAGAGCCAACTGTTAACAAATGTGAAGATAAGGTGCAACCATTATTGAAGCATTTTTAGTGTGTTGCTGTTCTTGATCGGAGGAGCTCATGAGACGGATTCAGTGACTTCGCTTTTTCGACCTGTCTTCTGAAGCACTGCACAGTCCCACTCCGACAGTCAATGAGCTGTTGGGACGTTAGTGTATCCTGGTTGTGGGTGGTCACCCCGAGCGCAGCAGAGGGGTTTCTGCATTAGTTCTGGGTGGGGACAGTATCTTTCCCCTTCTCTCTTCCTCTTGTCTATATCCCTGTGCTTTGGTTTCTCTATTTATTCCCCTGTCTCAGTTTCTAGTGTTTAAAAGGGTACAGAAGATGAAATGGTTGTCACTGTGGAACAATTTCTCTCACTCAAAGATAGACACACTACCGTTCCACCACGAGGTCTAGATAGGTAGCCGTTGACATTCAGGTTCATATATAAATATATATAAATATATCGACATGTATCGTAACTGTTCCCTGGTGGTCGAGGGGTTAAGATCTGGTGCACTAATCTGGTTTCAATCCTCGATCAATTCATCGCATAAAAAAAATTGAGGTCTGTGAGACGATTAATAATTGCTGTAATCACCATGAATACCAATACTGTCATGTGTCTCACACTACTGTACATAACTGTATCTTACCATGCCATACATGACTGTAACCAGAGATCACCTGTAACCACAAGCTTACCTTACCACCAGGGGTACATTTGCAGGAGACACTGGATAACTTTCCCAGACAGGTATATAAGGACAGGTCTCAGGTAAGTGTGGCATTCGAGAGCTGTGTAATAAAGGTGCAGGTCCTGAGTGACCTTGACTTCAGTATGTGCCTCGTGTGAGTCTGTACTACAGGGTCAGGACTTTACAGTGGCGACGAGTTACGGGATTACAGAATCCACAGATTGGCGACCAACGGCTCAGGTGAAAAGTACAATGCTGGATATAATTGGGAGGACTTTATAGAAAGGCTCCAGCAAAGCTTTGTAACCAAAGACTGGTTGGGCGACAATAAGGCAGACAAGAGAAGAGCCCATCTCTTGACCAGCTGTGGCTCGAAAACATGCGCTTTAATGAAGGACCTGCTGGCACCCGAGAAACCAGCAAGCAAGTCGTTTGAAGAATTGAGCACACTGGTGAGAGACCACCTGAAGCCAGCAAGCAGCCTACACATGTAACCTACCTCGGACCCGTGCCAAAGGTCCCCGTACACCGAGCACAGGCTCAGGAAAACCCCAAAAGAGAGGATATCCCGGTCACTGGGCCTTCCAGCAACACTGAACAAGTGCCCGTTCTGAAACTTTTCAGTGTAATAACTTGCAACTGGAACATCTAACAGTCAGGATGGCCGAGCGGTCTAAGGCGCTGCGTTCAGGTTGCAGTCTTCTCTGGAGGCGTGGGTTCAAATCCCACTCCTCACATTCAGTGTTTTTAATTACAAACTCATTTGTTTGGACACCACTCTGAAGTGCTTTGTGACATCCATCGAACTTAATAAAATGACGCCACATCAATTACAAACAGTGATATCAAAGTTACTTCCCAAGCCGGGAATCGATCCCGAGTGGCTGGAACGAAAGGAATGGTTTTGTGAAGCATTGAAAGGTGCCCTCGGAATATGTCGCACTGCTCATTTAAAACACGGTTATAATTTGTTTCAGTGCAAAAGATGGCAGGCTCGAAGGGCCAAATGGTCGACTCCTGCTACTGGTTCTTGTGTTCTTATACAGAGCACAGAACAAATGATTAAATGATCAACTCTCCCTCAGTTCGCATTACTTTCATTGTGCAAAATAATTTATGGGTTAATTAATGATGTTTTCCTGTGAAAGCAACTTAAAAATTTAAGGAAAATAAATCGGCCAATTTGGGACTTGAACTCACAACCCTGAAATTTAGAGTCTTATTCTCTACCGACTGAGCTAGCCAGTACGACTTAAATTGCATATTCCTGTCGCTGCTGGCTGCTAGGGGCCAGTTGGCTCCGCACCATGGCTTTATCTCGAACTTCAAACCTCGAAACTGTTTCTCCTGATTTCCAAGCCCATTGTATTGCAGAACTTTCATTTCGACGAACATCTTCGACGAACATCTCCAACTCACTGTGTAAGCCTCGAGGCGCAACGGTAGTTTGTCTAATTCTAGATCCGTAGGTTGTGTGTTCCAATCAGGTCGAGGTCACTGTTCTTTCAGACATTTTTTTTCCAGAATTAATATTTCCTTTGCTGTTTGGCAATAACCAGACCCTTGCTCCAAGGTCTCTCTCACTATTTCCCCGGTTTCAGGCAGAGATACGCCTGCTGCCCTCATTAATTTCATGTGACAGGACACAAAAGTTCAAAATCAACCTGCAGGTGGCCACACACAGCACTGAATAGTCAGGATGGCCTGACTATTATCCCGACCACAGTGGATAACCTCATATTTCCCACATTATACTCCATCTGACAAATTACTGCCCAGCCACTAAGCCTATCGATATCGGTTTGCAGATTGTTTGTGTCGTCCTCATAACTTGCTTTCCCACCGATCTTTGGATCATCTTCGCTACATTACCAACATGCAGAGCACAGAACCAATTATTGACCGACTGACTTTCCCTCAGTTAGCATTTCTTTCATTGTGCAAAAGCAGATTTTCGATTCATTAACGATGTTATCCCATGAAAGCAAAATAAAAGTTAAACGTAAATAATTTGCACACTTAAAAGGAATATTTTTGGTTGGTGCAGTTCCGGTCAGAGAAATGCTGTGAAAGGAACTTTTTGCAGAGAGAGGGATTGAGTATTTCAGCTTGTTGCTGAACACTTCTCTCTGGGAACAGAACTAGGCACCAGTTTTTGTAGTGTAGCGGTTATCAAATTTGCCTCACACGCAAAAAGTCCCCGGTTCAAGCCCGGGCGGAAACATTATTTCTGAAACAAAAGCTGGTTTTCAATGTTCATTGTTCATGTGACAATGGCCTCCTTCCGTGCTACAAACTTCTCTGATTCCATGATGAGCAATGAACATTTAAAACCAGTCTCCTAAAATGCAGAGTGTGTAAAATCAGAAAATGAATAAAACTTCCTCAATGATTCAAGTTTCACAAATTATTAAAATTAAGTTGTTGAGGTTTCGACTGTCCCTCAGTGATCATGTTAGAATTTCTTTCATTCTGCTAAACAATGCTATCGGTTAATACCAGCAGATACAAGCCGCATTTCAAACCCGGAAACAACTCATTCATTATTCACCCTTCCCAGTTCCAGTGCACAGAGGGTTATTCATCCTCCATCCCAGAAACTCAAATCCAACTTCTGACATTCCTTATTTCTAATTACCAACTCATTTGTTTTGACACCACTCTGAAGTGCTTTGGGTCATCTGTGTAATTTAATTAAATTACTTCACTTTAATTAAAAACGGTGGTAGCAAAATTACTTCTCTAACTGGGAATCGAACCCCGGTAGCTGTCGTGATCAGAATGTTTGTGTGAAGCATTTAAATATGCTCTCTAAAAATCTCGCATTCCTAATTTACAAATAGGGTTACCATTTGTTTCAGTGTGAAAGAAGGAAATTGAAAATGACAACAAAAACACCAGTCAGCGACTACATTAAGACAAATTCAAACTTTTCACAAAGTTGATTTTACGAAGTAACGGCTGAGCTAAAGTTTGCACTAACCAGTCCCATCAGAATTTTAAATGTTTCCGTGAGATCCCCGCTCATCCTTCTAAATTCGAATGTTTCAAGGCCCAGTTGATCCAGTCTCTCCTCATATGTCAGTCCGGCTTGCCCCTTATCCTTAGACTGTGTCCCCTGGTTCTGGACTTCCCCAACATCGGGAACGTTCTTCCTGCATCTAACCTGTCCCTTCCCATCCAAATTTTAAATGTTTCTTTGAGATCCCCTTTCATCCTTCTAAACTCCAGTGAATACAGGCCCAGTTGATCCAGTCTCTCCTCAAATGTCAGTCCTGCCATCACGGGAATCAGTCTGGTGAACGTTCGTTGCACACCCTCAATAGCAAGAACGTCCTTCCTCAGACTAGGAGACCAAAACTGAACACAACATTCCAGGTGGGGCCTCACCAAGGCCCTGTACAACTGCAGTAAGACCTCCCTGCTCCTATACTCAAATACCCTCGCTATGAATGCCAAAATACCATTTGCCTTTTTCATCGCCTGCTGTACCTGCATGCCAACTTTCAATGACTGATGAACCATGACACCCAGGTCTCGTTGCACGGCCCCTTTTCCTAATCTGCCGCCATTCAGATAATATTCTGCCCTAGTGTTTTTGCCCCCAAAGTGGATAACCTCATATTTATCCACATTATACTGCATCTGCCATGCATGTGCCCACTCGCCTAACCTGTCCAAGTCACCCTGCAGCCTTTTAGCGTCCCCCTCACAGCTCACACCGCCACCCAGTTTAGTGTCATCTGCAAACTTGGAGATATTACACTGTTACATGTTCATTACATGTTACAATTAACATTCTGAATCAGACACCTCGAGTAAAGTGCGTGCAATGGGCAATGATTCAACAATTAACATAAGTACGTAAGGAGCAGGAGTCGGCCATTCGGCCCCTCGAGCCTGCTCCACCATCCAATAATATCGTGGCTGTTCTGATCCTGCATCCCTGCTCTTTTTATACTCCTCTCGAGTTTCTGCAGTGTCGAGTTCTCACTATCTGTCCTAAGCTTCCCTTTTTCCTTTATCTTACCCTGTGTGTCCCTTGAGGAATTTGTATCCCCTATCTGACTTTACTCACTCTGTGTTTTAGGAGACTGGTTTAAAATGTTAATTGCTCATCATGGAATCAGATAAATTGACAGCACGGAAGGAGGCCATTCGGCCCATCGTGTCGGTGCCAGCCGACAAACAGCTGCCCAGCCCAGTCCCACTTTCCAGCTCTCGGTCCGCAGCCCTGTAGGTTACGGCACTTCAGGGTCACATCCAAGTAATTTTTAAATGTGCTGAGTGTTTCTGCCTCTACCACCTTTTCAGGCAGTGTGTTCCAGTGATTTCCCCTCAAATCCCCTCTCAACCTTCGACCAATTACTTTAAATCTGTGCCCCCTGGTTGTTGACCCCTCTACTAAGGGAAAGAGGTCCTTCATGTCCACTCTATCCAGGCCCTTCATAATTTTATACACCTCAATCAGATCTCCCCTCAGCATCCTCTGTTGCAAGGAAAACAAACCCAGCCGATCCAATCTGTGCTCAGAGCTAAAATTCTCCAGTCCCGGCAACATCCTCATAAACCTCCTCTGTACCCTCTCCAGTGCAATCAAGTCCTTGCTGTAACGTGGTGACGAGAACTGCATGCAGTACTCTAGCTGTGGCCTAACAGTTCAAGAATAACCTCCCTGCTCTTGTATTCCAAGCCTCTGTATAATCGATCTGGACAGCAGCCTGTACTGTCGAGAGGTGATCGTGGGAGGCTGAGCCTTAGTGGAATCGGAGATGAGGAAGTTCTCTGCTGATCAACATGCAGTCACCCACAGTTCCTCATTCTTTAGGCGGGACTGTGTTACTGTAAGTTGGGGTGGATTAGTAAAAGTGTCCATGTCATTACTGGCTTGCAACAAAAGCTATTTACCCAACGTGTGGCTCAAACCCCCCTGAGATTAAGAGTTTTATGTTTGACAATTGAGCTGGCTGGTCTTGGCAAAGCTATGGATCCTTTTTGTATCTCAAATGTTGTGGGTGGATTAATGATTGAAATCATGATTGAGTATCTCACAGACTTGAATTATTTTTGCCAACTTGTCGTCGGGAACATTCTTCCTGCATCCTCGTGAACCTTGTCTGAACTGCCTACAATGTAAGCATATCCCTCCTTAAATAAGGAGACCAAAACTGTTAGCATTTCTTTCATTGTGCAAAAGAAGATCAATTCCCGTGGAAGCAACATAAAAGTTAAAGGAAAATAATTCACCCGACGTGGGACTCGAACAATTGACCCAGACGTTTAGAGTCTCATGTTCTACCGACTGAGCTAGCCAGGCTTCTCAACATCGCTCCTGTCAATCCCCTTCACTTAGTGGTCAATGGCGATCCCAGGCTGCTAATGGCGGGGGATTCGGCGATGGTAATGCCGTTGATAGCCGCGCCTGCTTAAGTTGCATCTTCCTGTCGCTGATTGCTGCCAGGTGCCTGTTGGCTCCGCCCCGTGGGTTTATCTCGAACTTCAAACCACGAAACAGGTTCTCCTGAATTCCAAGGTGTGTACGGAGATCAACCATCAAAAGCTCTGTCATTAACCACAGGGGGTCCGGCAATTTTCTGATCGCAATGCACTTTCAGTCCTTGTCCTTAAAATTGCGGATGTGGAAATTGGGGATTTTAATGACTTTGAAAGGAAAATTGTTGTTTGGTGCAGTTCTGGTCAGAGAAATGTTTCTGAAAGGAACGTTTTGCAGAGAGAGGGATTGAGCGCCTGTTGGCGGAAACATTTTTGAAATGAAAACTTGTGGACGATAAAATGGAACAAGAGCAGTCCGGGGTATATTGTCACATGATGCAAGCTATCTCGGACCCGGACCTGAGCTCCCCGTACACCGAGCACAGGTTCAGGAAAATCCCGGGTAGAGGATATCCCGGTCACTGGGCCTTCCAGCAACACTGAACAAGAGCCCGGTCTGAAAATTTCCAGACTAATAACTTGCAACTCGAGCATCCAACAGTCTCTTGGGATCCCTTGGGGGATGCGCTCCCTGGTGGCGGAGCATGAGAGTGCATGCTTTACAGAGACACAACATCACTCCCCCGCCAAAGTCAAAGTGAAAATTATTTACAAGGTGAGGCGGTCGGGAGCCTTTCTTTCCCTGGTGGATCGCCTCCGTACAAATGTCTGTTCTGGTGTGTTGGCTGTGCCCTCGCTGGGCTGGCGTGTTGTTGGCCCTGCAGGGCTGCTGGGTGAGTCTGGCATTGCTGGGCTGTTAGGTGTGATGGGTTCGATTTCCTGGTCCGGGGTTGTGTCTTTGAACTTTTGGGTGTGTGTTGCGGGTTCGAAAAAGGTGGTGTCTGCTGTGGGTTGTTCAGGGCAGTCTGTGAACCGCAGCCTCGTTTGGTCCGGTGCTTTATGCAAATTTGTCTATTGTCGAGTTTGATGACAAACACCCTACTCCCTTCTTTAGCTATCACCGTGCCCGCGATCCACTTGGGACCATGTCAATAGTTTAGCACATACACAGTGTCATTGAGATCATTTTCCCGTGACACAGTGGCGCGACCATCATTTACATTTTGTTGCTTACGCCTGCTCTCTACCTGATCATGCAGGTTGGGGTGGACCAGCGAGAGTCTGCTTTGAAGTATCCTTTTCATGAGTAGCTCAGCCGGGGGCACCCCTCTGAACAAGTGGGGTCTCGTGCTATAGCTGAGCAGTACTCGGGACAGGCGGGTTAGGAGTGAGCCTTCTGTGACTCGTTTGAGGCTCTGTTTGCTTGTTTGTACTGTCCGCTCTGCCTGCCCATGGGAGGCTTGTTTAAACGGGGTCGAGGTGATATGTTTGATCCCATTGCGGGTCATGAATTCTTTAAATTTGGCACTGGTGAAACATGGCCCGTTGTCACTGACCAATATGTTAGGCAGGCCGTGGGTTGCAAACATGGCCCTCCGGCTTTCAATGGTGGCGGTGGCGGTGCTTCCCGACATTATTTCACATTCAATCCATTTTGAAAAAGCATCCACCACCACCAGGAACATTTTACCAAGAAATTGGCCTGCATAGTTTACATGGATCATGGACCATGGTCTGGAGGGCCAGGACCACAAACTTAGTGGTGCCTCTCTGGACGCATTGCTCAACTGAGCACATACACTGCATTGCCGAACACAGGACTCTAAGTCAGAGTCGATACCGGGCCAGCACATGTGCTATCTGGCTATAGCTTTCATCATTACTATACCCGGGTGTGTGCTGTGGAGATCCGAAATGAACGTCTCCCTGCCCTTTTTTGGTAGCACTACGCGGTTACCCCACAACAGGCAGTCTGCCTGACTGGACAGCTCGTCCTTTCTCCGCTGGAACGGCTTGATTGGCTCTTGTATTTCAACGGAGATGCTGGCCCAGCGCCCATGCAGTACACAGTTTTTTACTAGGGACAGCAGAGGATCTTGGCTGGTCCAAGTCCTAATATGGCGGGCCGTAACAGGTGATTTATCATTTTCAACCGCTTCCATGACCATCAACAAGTCAGCGGGCTTCGCCACCATCAACAAGTTTGCAGGCTGCGCCATTTCCACCCCCGTGGTGGGCAATGGTAGCCGACAGAGCATCCGTACATTTCTTGGTGCCTGGCCTGTTGCGGATGGTCTAGTTATACGCTGAGAACGTGAGTGCCCACCTTTGTATGCAGGCTGAGGCATTAGTATTTATCCCCTTGTTTTCAGCGAAAAGGGATGTGAGGGGCATATGTTCGGTTTCCAGCTCAAATTTGATGCCAAGCAGGAACTGATGCATTTTCTTTACCCCGAACACACACACTAATGCCTCTTTCTCAATCATGTTGTAGGCCCTCTCGGCCTTAGACAAGCTCCTGGAAGCATAGGCGACAGGTTGCAACTTCCCCGCAATGTTAGCTTGTTGTAATACACACCCGACTCTGTACGACGACGCGTCACATGCTAGCACAAGTCTTTCACACGGGTTATATAATACAAGCAGCTTGTTGGAGAATAAAAGGTTGCTGGCTTTGTCAAAAGCAATTACTTGTTTTTTTTCCCCATACCCAGTTCTCATCTTTGTGCAATAACACATGTAGGGGCTCTAAAAGGTGCTTAACCTCGGTAGGAAGTAACCAAAATTGTTGAGGAGTCCCAGGAACGACCGCAGCTCCGTGACGTTCTGTGACCTGGGCGCGTTTATTATAGCCTCTGTCTTGGCGTCTGTGAGCCGAATGCCATCCGTCGTGATCTTTCTCCCCAAAATCTCCACTTCTGTTGCCATGAAGACGCATTTCGACCTCTTCAGCCGCAGCCCTACGCGATCCAGTCGCTGGAGGACCTCTTCCATGTTTTGTATGTGTTCGGCGGTGTCCAGACCAATAACCAATATGTCATCCTGAAAGACACCGTGTGTGGTACCGACTTGAGTAGGCTCTCCATGTTTCTCTGGAAGATCGCTGCAGCCGACCGAATTCCAAACGGGCATCTGTTGTCGCTGAACAGTCCCTTTTGCATGTTGATGCAGGTGAGGCACTTCAAAGACTCCTCCAGCTCCTGCGTCATGTAGGCCGAAGTCAGGTCAAGCTTGGTGAACGCCTTGCCTCCTGCCTGCGCGCTAAATAGGTCGTCTGTCATAGGTAGCGGGTATTCGTCCTGTAGCGAGAAACGATTAATAGTTACTTTATAATCGCCGCAAACCCTGACCGTGCCATCACTTTTGAGTACTGGAACAATCGGTCTGGCCCACTCGCTGACTTCCACTGGGGAGATGATGCCCTCGTGTTGCAGCCTGTCCAGCTGGATTTCCACTCTCTCCTCATCATGTGAGGTACCGCTCGCGCCTTGTGGTGAATGGGTCGTGCCTCTGGGACCAAGTGGATGCGCACCTTCGCCCCGGAAAAGTTTCCAATGCCTGGCTCAAAAAGGGAAGGAAATTTGTTCAGAACCTGGGTACATAAGGCCTCGTCGACATGTGATAGCGTTCGGATCGCATCCCAGTTCCAGCGGTATTTGCCAGGCCAGCTCCTTCCAAGCAGTGTGGGGCCATCACCCGGGACAATCCAGAGTGGCAGTTCATGAACCGTGCCCTCGTAGGTGACCTTGACCATGGCGCTGCCCAGCACAGTGATAAGCTCTTTGGTGTACATTGTCAGTTTCGTGTGGATGGGGCTTCTGGCTGGTCTGAATGCCTTGTTGCACCACGATCTCTCAAACATCCTTTTACTCACGATGGATTGGCTAGCGCCAGTGTCCAGTTCCATGGTTACGGGTAAGCCATTCAATTTTACAATTAGCATTATAGGTGGACATTTCGTCGAAAATGTGTGCATCCCGTGTACTTCAGCATCTGTCTCCTCTCTCTGAGGCTCGAAATTGATTTGATCCACCATGGACCGATCTTCCTCTGCCACATGGTGGTTAGCAGGTTTTGCAGAGCTTGCAGCTCATTCGCAAGCTCGTTGGAGATGCCCCATTGTTCCACAGCTCTTGCAAACATACCCTTTGAAGCGGCATGAATAGGCTGAATGGAAGCCTGCAGAACACCAACAAGGTGTGAATTGCCTTGCACTCATCCTTTGTTGGGGACTCTGAGTCATCTGGGTCACCTGAGGCCTGCTGGCAGTTGCAGACTCGTGGGTTCTGCCCTGTACATTTCTGCTCACAATCACAGTTCCAGTTAATTTATGAACATTGCTAGCACTTTTGTGCTGAGAGGTTTGTTTGGTGTTATCACTGGTGGACATAAATACCTCTGTTATCGCAATGGCCTTACTGAGGGTCGGTGTCTCTACAGCCAAAAGTTTTCGTAGTGTGGTCTCGTGGCCAATGCCCAGTACAAAAAAGTCTCTGAGCATTTGCTCCAGCTAGCCATCAAAGTCACATTATCCTGCAAGTCGCCTTAGCTCGGCGATGTAGCTCGCCAATTCTTGATCTTCAGATCGCTGGCACGTGTAGAACCGATACCTCGCCATAGCACGCTCTCCCTCGGGTTAAGATGCTCCCGAACCAGTGTACACTGCTCCTCATACGATTTATCTGTGGGTTTCACCGGAGCCAGAAGATTCTTCATGAGTCTGTAGGTCGATGCCCCACAGAGTGTGAGGAGGTCCGCTCTCCTTTTTGCAGCACTTCCTTCTCCGTCCAGCTCATTGGCTACAAAGTACTGGTCTAGCTGTTCGACATAGGCTTTCCAGTCCTCACCCTGTGAGAACTTCTCCAGGATGCCCACAGTTTGCTGCAAGTTTGTGTTGGATTCGTATTCTCGTCGCCAGTTATTGTGGTCCTAACACAGATGATGCTGCACACAGGGAGGTTAAAGTAACAGTGACCTCAGTCTTTCATAAGACACTCCAGAGTGAGAAAATGGCCTTAGGGGCCGGCTTAAATACAGTGCTCCCAAGGGGTGCTGGGATCCATTGGGACTTCAGGGGATGAGCTCCCTGATGGCGGAACATGGGAGTGCATGCTTTACAGATACACAACACATACATTGCCTCAACTTTGATTTCTGCCAACATCCCTTGTGTTTAACCTTCGCCGCACCTCCGCCACGATCTCTCACCGCTCCTCCACCACGACCTCTCACCGTTCCACCACCACGATCTCTCGTCACTCCTCCACCACGACGTCTCACCGCTCCTCCTCCACGAACTCTCACCGCTCCTCCACCACGATCTCTCGCCGTTCCTCCACCACGACCTCTCACCGTTCCTCCACCACGATCTCTCACCGCTCCTCCACCACGACCTCTCACCGTTCCTCCACACTGGCTTTCCCGCTCCTCCGCTGCACCTGGGACCCGCCGATGTTCCTGCCCATGCATCAAACGGCGACCTGGGATTTGATGATGTGCAGCAGAGCAGGTCTCCAGCCGTCCTGGTTAACCCTTGCCACTGGACCAAGGCCATGCTCTGCCAAGCCCGTGTGGTGGCTTGTGTGCAATGGTCACACCACGTTAAAACAATCCACCCACAGGCATCTTCCACCCTTTGATTGGAGTTCAGGACTGGAACATCGGGTCCTGCATTGAAACACCTGTAAACCCTAGTGGAAGTCAGCCTTCCTCGTTCGAGGATCCGCCTATGATGATGATGATGTGTGGGACCTAACAAAATGCCTGCTGGAAACCATCAGATTAAATCTAGTAAGACCCATCCCTTGATTCAGTTTTCACTGACCTTGCTTTAGGAAGGCTATATTGGCTTTGGAGGGAGCACTGTGTCGGTTTCCCAGAATGATACCTGGATTCCAAGGTTTAAATTAAGATATGAGATTACACCCACTGGAAATTAGAGGGTGGAGCAGTGATTTGATCAAAATTGTCAAGATAATAAGGGAACAGATAGAGGAGATAGAGAGAAATGATTCCCGCTGGTTGGGGAGTCCCAGACTCGGGGCCATAGTCTAAATATTAAATCCAGATGTTTCAGGAGTGAAATTCGGAAACATTCCTACACACACAGGTTGGGAGAGGTTTGGAACTCTCTTCTGCAAAGGGCAGTTGGTGCTGGGTCAGTTGTTCATTTTACCTCGCATTTTCACAAAGCTATTAATGAATATGGGCCAAAGGCGGGTATATGGAGTTTGCTCACAGATCAGCCATGATCTCATTGAATGGCGGAACCGGCTCGAGGGGCTGAATGGGCCTCCTCCTGTTCCTGTGTAACAGGCTCGAGGGCCTGAATGGGCCTCCTCCTTTTCCTGTGTAACAGGCTCAAGAGGCTGTATGGGTCTCCTCCTGTACCTGTGTAACAGGCTCGAGCGACTGAATGGCCTCCTCCTGTTCCTGTGTAACAGGCTCGAGGGGCTGAATGTGCCTCCTCCTGTTCCTGTGTATCAGGCTCGAGGGGCTGAATGGGCCTCCTCCTGTTCCTGTGTAACAGGCTCAAGGGGCTGAATGGGCATACTCCTGTTCCTGTGCAACAGGCTCGAGGGGCTGAATGGGCCTACTCCTGTTCCTGTGTAACAGGTTCAAGGGGCTGAATGGGCATCCTCCTGTTCATGTGTAACAGGCTCAAGGGGCTGAATGGGCCTCCTCCTGTACATGTGTGTAAGGTCTGGGAAACAAAATGAGGTGATATGAGAAAACTTAAACTAAATGGTATTGTGTTAAAAGGGAAGCAGAAGGATTGAGTGATTTACACACAGAAATCTTTGAAGCTATGTAGATAAGTTGCTAAGTTGTTTAAAAAGAATAAAGGTCCCTTGGATTTATATGTAGTGAAATAGAGGACACCAGCGAGGAAGTTATACCATACATTTTCAATCCCTGTTTCGGCCTCAGTTGGAGAACTGCTCAGTTCTGAGCACCACAATTTCGGAAGGATTTCAAGACATTGGAGAGAACGTAAGAAATATATAAGAAACATTTTCTATCGTTGTTGAAGATTCAAATACAGGCATTCATCGAGAATCAACCTGCAGGTCACCACACACAGATTAAAGAGCCAGAGAGACCGACAGAATCGGGAAACACCGGCAAATAGACAAGAGATATTGACAAGGACTGAAAGCACTTTGCGACCAGAAAATTGACGGCCCAGCTGTGGTTAATGACACGGCTTTTGATGATTGATCTCCGTACAAGCCTTGAAATTCAGGAGATCCGGTTTCGTGGTTTGAAGCTCGAGATAAACCCACGGGGCGATGCCAACAGGCGCGTGGCAGCAATCAGCGACAGGAAGATGCAGCTTACGCAGGCCCGGCTAGCTTAGCCGGTAGCGTATAAGACTCTTCATTACCGGGTCGTGGGCTCGAACCCCATGTTGGGTGAATTATTTTCCTTAAACTTTTATGGTGCTTTCACAGGAAAACAGCATTAATGAACCCATAATCTTCTTTTGCACAATGAAAGAAATGCGAACTGAGGGAGAGTTGATCATTTGATCATTTGTTCTGTGCTCGGTATAAGAACACAAGAACCAAGAGCAGGAGTCGGCCATTTGGCCCTTCAAGCCTGCCTTCTTTTGTACTGAAATAAATTATAACCGTGTTTTTAAATTAGCGGTGCGAGATATTTCGAGGGCACATTTCAATGCTTCACAAAACCATTCCTTTCGCTACAGCCACCCAGGATCGATTCCCGGTTTGAGAAGTAACTTTGATATCATTGTTTGCAATTGAAGTGGGGTCATTTTATTAAATTCGATGGATGTCCCAAAGCACTTGAGAGTGGTGTCCAAACAAATGAGTTTGTAATTAAAACACTGAATATCAGGAGTGGGATTTGAACCCACACCTCCAGAGGAGACTGTGACCTGAACACAGACCGCTCGGCCATCCTGACTGTTGGAAGCTCCAGTTGCACGTTGTTACTCTGTAAAGTTTCAGACCGGACACTTGCTCAGTGTTACTGGAAGGCCCGGTGACCGGGCTATCCTCTCCCGTGGGGTTTTCCTGAGCCTGTGCTCGGTGTCCGGGCCCGAGGTCGCTTGCATCATGTGACAATGCACCCCGGACTGCTCTTGTTCCATTTTATCGCACATTAGTTTTTGGTTCAATAATAATATCAGAAAGGGGACATGAACCCACATCCCCAGAGGAGACAGTAACCTGAACACAGAACTTTAGTCCGCTCGGCCATCATGACTATTCAGTGCTGTGTGTGGCCACCTGCAGGTTGATTTTGAACATTTGTGTCCTGTCGCATGAAATAAATGTGGGCAGCAGGCGTATCTCTGCCTGATACCGGGGAAACAGTGAGACAGACCTTGCATTGTGTTCAGGTTTAATCACTGCAATATCCGCAGTCAGGAGCTGAAAAGGACGAAGAGCTGAAAAAACACAAGAAAAAAGCTGAGAAATGTCAGCAATTGTGGTCAACTCTTTCATGTGTTTCCTGCTCGTTTAGTGATGCGGCGCTCACAGAGGGAGCCCGGATTCAGAAAGTAGCTCTTTCATTCAAAATCTTTAAAATAATGACATGCAACTAATGAAACTGTGTGACGGGGGATGGGGATGGGTGAAGATTATTTGTTTAATTCCCCATTCATTAACCGAAAGTGTTGTTTTGCAGAATTGTTACTGAGGGACAGTGGAAACTTCAAGACATGAACTTTAATTATTTAAGGATTTTGAATCATTGATGAAGTTTTCTCCCCTATCTGACTTTACTCACTCTGTATGTTGGAGACTGGTTTAAAATGTTCAGTCCTCATGCGACAAGGAACCTGGGGCGACTTTTGTTCAATTTATTTCACTGCAAAAATAGTCTCCAAAATAATGTTTCCACCCGGGCACGAACAGGGGACCTTTCGAAAGTGAGGCGAACGTGATAACAACTACACGACAGTTAAAATAATCTTAGGTATATAACCAGAGCTTTAACCTACACAGCTGGCTGATACTTCAGGAGCTGGTTTTACGAGAATAGAATGACGGTGCTATATTTAGGAAGGCTGAGAGTGTGGCAGGAATTGATCTCGTGTATCCCAGACTTTACACACAGGAACATGAGATGGCCATTTAGCAGCGAGTGGTTAGGATCTGGAATGCACGGCTTGAAAGGGCGGTGGAGGCAGACTCAATTTTCATTTTCAGACGGGAGTTGGATAAGTGTCTGAAGGAAAAACAATTGCAGGGCTACGGGGAAAGGGCGGGGGAGTGGGACTCGCTGAGAGTCGGCACGGGCTCGATGAGCCGAATGGCCTTCCGTGCTGTAACCATTCCATTATTCGATAAGTTAGTGATTTCATAGTGTGGGTGGGAGCACAACATTGCAAAGGGACATGGATTGAGTCGGCAAAACTAAATGCATCTGATTCAGGAGATTCGCGGGGCACGGAAATTTGGGAGTTTAATGACTTTGAAAGGAACATTTTTGTTTTGTGCTGTTTTGGTCAGAGCTTTTCCATGAAAGCAACATTAAATGAAAAGAAATACCTAACGTGGGGCTCGAACCCAGGACCCTAACGTTAAGAATCTCATGCTCTACTGACTGAGTGAGCCGGGGTTTTGTCCAACAGAGGTTTTTATTGTTGATTGCAGCCAGGCGCCTGTTGGCTTCGCCCCAGATGTTTAAACTTGTTGTTGAAGAACTGCCAGGGTGTTCTTGAATGGTGGACCAGGCTCGAGGGGCCGAATGGCCTACTCCGGCAGCTAATCTTCGCGTGTTTATGTTTCCGTCTTTATGCGGAGCTCCTCCAGGGTAAACGAGCCAAAGGAGGACAGCGGAAACGTTACAAGGACACCCTCAAAGCCTCCCTGGTAAAGTACGACATCACCACTGACACCTGGGAGACCCTGGCCGCAGACCGCCCGAGGTGGAGAAAGTCCATCTGGGAGGGCATTGAGCTCTTTGAATCTCGACGCAAGGAGCATGAAGAGACCAAGCGCAGGCAGCGGAAGGAGCATGCTGCAAACCAGCCCCACCGACCCCTTCCCTCGACGTATGTCTGTTCCACCTGTAACAGGGTCTGTGGCTCTCGTATCAGACTGTTCAGCCATCAAAGGACTCACTTTGGGAGTGGAAGCAAGTCCTCCTCGATCCCGAGGGACTGCCTCTGATGGTGTCTATGATTTGCATGTGAGGCGAACGTGTTAACCGCTACATTGCGGAAACATTTCCACTTTCAGCACCTGATTACCAGAATTGAACACAATGGGATTGGGAGAAAAGTTCCTCATATGCGCAGGGCAAAATATATCATACGACAATCGAATTTTATGAATTAATTAATGATGTTTAAATCAATGCTTCTTTTTTTTTTACTCAGGAGATGCATAAAGATGTGTAAAATAGATTAACTACTTTTTTTATAAGGTTTTGAATTAAAAGTACAATTCCCCTGACTGGGAATCGAACCCAGGCCGTGGCAATAAGAGCACCCAACCCTAACCACTAGACCATCAGGGAACCTGGTTTGGTAAAATATGCAGTGGTTGTGTCGAGGTTCACATCGAGCAGCTCCGCAACACAGGATTCTGTGCTCCACGGGCTGTTTCCAGGGACACACACCGAGACAGACATCACCTGCTGCTGGAGGGCCATCAACTCAGTCAAAGATGCTCTTTGGTCTTGCCGAATCTTGCTGGTCTTCCAGAGCAAGGAGATGTCCACGTCTGCGTGTTGCAGACTGGAGCAATCCAAGATCCAGGATTACGTGCTGAGGGACACACTTAAAATTGGTGTAGTTGCCGCAAAGACAGGGTGGGGAAGGGCCACAGTTAAAAGCCCTTCTGACACGGTAAACCCCGGGGCAGGAATCAGTATAAAACTCCCCGCGGGCCGTACTTGAAACTTCTTTATTGTGCACATGGAGCACCATGATCTGCAAACACCTATGTCGTGCCATGTACAATGTAAGGTCTGTTTCGTGATGCACGTTGAAAAAAAGTGTAAATGTACCGTCACCCATTCCATGTACTGTATAGCGACACGTGTGATGTAATTTGTTGAATGTACGACAAGGTATCCCGTATTGTACCGAATTGTACTGGAACTGAAAAGCAAGGGAATATATCGAAAGGAACTGCCGTCAGCACCTAAATGTAGTGTATGGGATTACTGACCGCAGCTAAATTTACTGAACAGCTTTTGAATGTACTGTACAAATTTTTATATGAATAAAGTATTTTTTTAAATAAAAAAAAAATCTCTACCTGACACCGGGGAAACAGTGAGACAGACCTTGTATCAAGGATCTGGTTATTGCCAAACAGCAAAGGAAATATTAATTTTGGAAGAACAATGACCCCGACGTGATTTAAACACGTAACCTTCTGATGTGGAGTCAGACACACTACCGTTGCACCATGAGACCTACACAGTGAGCTGGAGATGTTCGTCTACATGAAGGTTCTGTAATACAAGGGACTTTAAAATCCCCGCCCATTCCAACCAGGTATCACAAGCAGCGCTCACCTGACAGTCACCGTATGGTTTCTTCTTAAACTTTTCTCTTGCTTTCATGGGGAACCATCATTAATTAACCCCTCACCTTCTTTTGCACAATCAAACAAATGTAACTCAGGAACAGTCCATACTTCAATCATTTGTCCTGTGCTTTGCATCTTAACTCGAAAACCATATAGAAACACAGAAACATAGAAACTAGGTGCAGGAGTAGGCCATTCGGCCCTTCTAGCCTGCACCGCCATTCAATGAGTTCATGGCTGAACATGTAACTTCAGTACCCCATTCCTGCTTTCTCACCATACCTCTTAAATACCCTAGTAGTAAGGACTTCATCTAACTCCTTATTGAATATATTGAGTGAATTGGCCTCAACAACTTTCTGTGGTACAGAATTCCACAGGTTCACCAGTCTCTGGGTGAAGAAATTCCTCCTCATCTCGGTCCTAAATGGCTTCGCCCTTATCCTTAGTCTGTGTCCCCTGGTCCTGGACTTCCCCAACATTGGGAACATTCTTCCTGCATCTAACCTGTCTAACCCCGTCAGAATTTTAAACGTTTCTATGAGGTCCCCTCTCATTCTTCTGAACTCCTGTGAATACAAGCCCAGTTGATCCAGTCTTTCTTGATAGGTCAGTCCCGCCATCCCGGGAATCAGTCTGGTGAACCTTCGCTGCACTCCCTCAATAGACAGAATGTCCTTCCTCAGGTTATGAGACCAAAACTGTACACAATACCCCAGGTGTGGCCTCACCAAGGCCCTGTACAATTGTAGCAAGACGTCCCTGCCTCTGTACTCAAATCCCCTCGCTATGAAGGCCAACATGCCTTTTGCTTTTTTAACCGCCTGCTGTACCTGCATGCCAACCTTCAATGACTGATGTACCATGACACCCAGGTCTCTTTGCACATCCCCGTTTCCTAATCTGTCACCATTCAGATAACAATCTGTCTCTCTGTTTTTACCACCAAAGTCGATAACCTCACATTTATCGACATTATACTTCATCTGCCATGCATTTGCCCACTCACCTAACCTATCCAAGTCGCTCTGCAGCCTCAGAGCATCCTCCTCGCAGCTCACACTGCCACCCAACTTAGTGTCATCCGCAAATGTGGAGATACTACATTTAATCCCCTCGTATAAATCGTTAATGTACAGTGTAAACAGCTGGAGCCCCAGCACAGAACTTTGCGGTACCCCACTAGTCACTGCCTGCCATTCTGAAAAGTCCCCATTTACTCCTACTCTTTGCTTCTTGTCTGACAACCAGTTCTCAATCCATGTCAGCACACTACCCCAAATCCCATGTGCTTTAACGTTGCACATTAATCTCTTGTGTGGGACCTTGTCGAAAGCCTTCTGAAAGTCCAAATATACCACATCAACCGGTTCTCCCTTGTCCACTCTACTGGAAACATCCTCAAAAAATTCCAGAAGATTTGTCAAGCATGATTTCCCTTTCACAAATCCATGCTGACTTGGACCTATCATATTGCATCTTTCCAAATGCACTGCTATGACATCCTTAATAACTGATTCCATCATTTTACCCACTACCGATGTCAGGCTGACCGGTCTATAATTCCCTGTTTTCTCTCTCCCTCCTTTTTTAAAAAGTGGGATTACATTGGCTACCCTTCACTCCATAGGAACTGATTCAGAGTCAATGGAATGTTGGAAAATGACTGTCAATGCATCCACTATTTGCAAGGCCACCTCCTTAAGTACTCTGGGATGCAGTCCATCAGGCCCTGGGGATTTATCGGCCTTCAATCCCATCAATTTCCCCAACACAATTTCCCGACTAATAAGGATTTCCCTCAGTTCCTCCTCCTTACTAGACCCTCCGACCCCTTTTATATCCGGAAGGTTGTTTGTGTCCTCCTCAGTGAATACCGAACCAATGTACTTGTTCAACTGGTCCGCCATTTCTTTGTTCCCCGCTATGACTTCCCCTGATTCTGACTGCAGGGGACCTACGTTTGTCTTTACTAACCTTTTTCTCTTTACCTATCTATCGAAACTTTTGCAATCCGTCTTAATGTTCCCTGCAAGCTTCTTCTCGTACTCCATTTTCCCTACCCTAATCAAACCCTTTGTCCTCCTCTGCTGAGTTCTAAATTTCTCCCAGTCCCCGGGTTCGCTGCTATTTCTGGACAATTTGTATGTCACTTCCTTGGCTTTAAGGCTATCCCTGATTTCCCTTGATAGCCACGGTTGAGCCACCTTCCCTTTTTTATTTTTACGTCAGACAGGAATGTACAATTGTTGTAGTTCATCCATGCGGTCTCTAAATGTCTGCAGTTGCCCATCCTCAGTCAATCACTTCAGTATCATTCGCCAATCTATCCTAGCCAATTCACGCCTCATACCTTCAAAGTTACCCTTCTTTAAGTTCTGGACCATGGTCTCTGAATTAACTGTTTCATTCTCCATCCTAATGCTGAATTCCACCATATTATGGTCACTCTTCCCCACGGGGCCTCGCACAACGAGATTGCTAATTAATCCTCTCTCATTACACAACACCCAGTCTAAGATGGCCTCCCCCCTAGTTGGTTCCTCGACATATTGGTCTAAAAAACCATCCCTTATGCACTCCAGGAAATACTCCTCCACCGTATTGCTTCCAGTTTGGTTAACCCAATCTATGTGCATATTAAAGTCACCCATTATAACTGCTGCACCTTTATTGCACGCACCCCTAATTTCATGTTTGATGCCCTCCCCAACATCACTACTACTGTTTGGAGGTCTGTACACAACTCCCACTAACGTTTTTTGCCCTTTGGTATTCTGCAGCTCTACCCATATAGATTCCACATCATCCAAGCTAATGTCCTTCTGAACTATTGCCTTAATTTGCTCCTTAACCAGCAATGCTACCCCACCTCCTTTTCCTTTTACTCTATCCTTCCTGAATGTCGAATACCCCTGGATGTTGAGTCCCAGCCCTGATCATCCTGGAGCCACGTCTCCGTAATCCCAATCACATCACATTTGTTAACATCTATTTGCAGAGATAATTCATCCACCTTATTGCGGATACTCCTTGCATTAAGACACAAATCCTTCAGGCTTGTTTTTTTTAACTCCCTTTGTCCTTTTAGAATTTTGCTGTACAGTGGCCCTTTTTGTTCTTTGCCATTGGTTTCTCTGCCCTCCACTTTTCCTCATCTCCTATCTGTCTTTTGTTTTTGCCTCCTTTTTGTTTCCCTCTGTCTCCCTGCATTGGTTCCCATCCCCCTGCCATATTAGTTTAAATCCTCCCCAACAGCACTAGCAAACACTCCCCCTCAGACATTGGTTCCGGTCCTGCCCAGGTGCAGACCATCCGGTTTGTACTGGTCCCACCTCCCCCAGAACCGGTTCCAATGCCCCAGGAATTTGAATCCCTCCCTGCTGCACCACTGCTCAAGCCACGTATTGATCTGCGCTATCCTGCGATTCCTACTCTGACTATCACGTGGCACTGGTAGCAATCCCGAGATTACTACTTTTGAGGTCCTACTTTTTAATTAAGCTCCTAGCTCCTTAAATTTGTTTCGTAGGACCTCATCCTTTTTTTTTACCTATGTCGTTGGTACCAATGTGCACCACGACAACTGGCTGTTCTCCCTCCCTTTTTAGAATGACCTGCACCAGCTCCGAGACATCCTTGACCCTTGCACCAGGGAGGCAACATACCATCCTGGAGTCTCGGTTGCGGCCGCAGAAACGCCTATCTATTCCCCTCACCATTGAACCCCCAATCACTATTGCTCTCCCACTCTTTTTCCTGCCCTCCTGTGCAACAGAGCCAGCCATGTTGCCATGAACTTGGCTGCTGCTGCCCTCCCCTGATGAGTCATCCCCCTCAACAGTACCCAAAGCAGTGTATCTATTTTGCAGGAGGATGACCACATGGGACTCCTGCACTACCTTCCTTGCACTGCTCTTCCTGCTGGTCTTCCATTCACTATCTGGCTGTGGACCCTTTCCCTGCGGTACGACCAACTCGCTACACGTGATACTCACGTCATTCTCAGCATCGTGGATGCTCCAGAGTGAATCCACCCTTAGCTCCAACTCCGCAACGCGGACCGTCAGGAGCTTGAGGTGGATACACTTCCTGCAGATATAGTCGTCAGGGACACTGGTGTCGTCCCTGAGTTCCCACATGGTACAGGAGGAGCATAACACCCGACCGAGCTCTCCTGCCATGACTTAACACTTAGATACACTTAAATTGGCAACAACAATGTTAAAAGCTACTCACTGATACAGAAGAGAAAAAAGAAAAACTAATCACCAATCACCAGCCAATCACTTACCCTCTTGGCTGTGCCATCACCTTTTGATTTCTTTCTACTTCGTTTTTGCCTTCTCGCTGTAGCTGCACAAGTCACGCCTTTTATAGGCCTCTCCACGCACCTCCTCGACTCTGCTCCCGACGCTGGGCCCCGGACTCCCTGCTGTGCCTTTTATTGGTCTCTCCACGCACCTCCTCGACGCTGCTCCCAACTGCCGCCGACGCTGGGCCCCGGACTCCCTGCTGTGCCTTTTATAGGCCTCTCCTCGCACCTCTTCGACGCTGCTCCCGTCTCCCTGCTGTGCCTTTTGTAGGCCTCTCCACGCACCTCCTCGACGCTGCTCCCGACTGCCGCCGACGCTGGGCCCCGCACTCCCTGCTGTGCCTTTTATAGGCCTCTCCACGCACCTCCTTGACGCTGCTCCCGACTGCCGCCGACGCTCCCATTTTACTCAATGTATTATAGCTTTCTGGTTCAAAGTCTTCATTGCCAATGACACCACGAATCTGGGGCAACTTTTATCAAATTTAACAGCACCGGTTATTCCTACCGTGCACACAAAATACAATCAGTAGTGAAGATCAAATCCCAACATGCGTCTTTTCAGATTCAACGCAGCAGCATTTCAAATAAATTGAAAGAATTTTACACTGAAAAGATTTGCAAGAGTTGCTTGTATTTGTGTCTTCAATTAAAATGTGTGGCGTCTGACTCCAGTTCATGCACAGCTGAATAAGAAAGGAGGCTTTGACGTTGACCAGACTACACTGCCCCTGTTATTTGTCAGCTCATCCTTTATATTCAGTGGTTTCTCGCCCTTTGATGGGCTGCAGTGTAGCGGATATCACGTTGGCCTCACATTGAGTACTGTTGAGGGGGATGACTCATCAGGGGAGGGCAGCAGCAGCCAAGTTCATGGCACCGTGGCTGGCTCTGCTGCACAGGAGGGCATGAAAAAGAGTGGGACAGCGATAGTGATAGGGGATTCGATTGCAAGGGGAATAGATAGGCGTTTCTGCGGCCACAACCGAAACTCCAGGATGGTATGTTGCCTCCCTGGTGCAAGGGTCAAGGATGTCTCGGAGCGGGAGCAGGACATTCTGAAAAGGAAGGGTGAACAGCCAGTTGTAGTTGTGCACATTGGTACCAAAGATTTAGGTAAAGAAAAGGGATGAGGTCCTACGAGATGAATTTAAGCATCTAGGAGCTAAATTAAAAAGTAGGACCTCAAAAGTAGTAATCTCGGGATTGCTATCAATGCAACGTGCTAGTCAGAGTAGGAATCGCAGGATAGCTCAGATGAATACGTGGCTTGAGCAGTGGTGCAGCAGGGAGGGATTCAAATTCCTGGGGCATTGGAACCGGTTCTGGGGGAGGTGGGACCAGTACAAACCAGACGGTCTGCACCTGGGCAGGTCCGGAACCAATGTCCGAGGGGGATTGTTTGCTAGTGCTGTTGGGGAGGAGTTAAACTAATATGGCAGGGGGATGGGAACCAATGCAGGGAGACAGAGGGAAACAACATGGAGACAGAAACAAAAGACAGAAAGGAGATGAGTAAAAGTGGAGGGCAGAGAAACCCAAGGCAAAAACCAAAAAGGGCCAATGTACAGCAACATTCTAAAGGGTCAAATGTAATAAAAAGGCAAGCCTGAAAGCTCGGTGCCTCAATGCGAGGAGTATTCAGAACGCAGGAGAGGGCTCTGAGCTCGTTAGAGTGGGTGAGAGCGCAGATAAACAGGACCCCAAGAAAGAATGCAAAAGGCAGGAGGCAACAGAGCAGAGTAGCACTGGGGTAAGTGTAAACCACAAGGTGAGAGGATGGGACAATATGTATGAATATAAAGGGGCTGCAGGTGGGGTCAAAACTAAAAATCTTGGTTTAAAAACTAGTATTAAACACTCTACCTGAACGCACGCAGCATTCAAAATAAAGTAAATGAGTTGACGGCACAAATCATGACAAATGGGTATGATTTGTTGGCCATTACAGAAACGTGGTTGCAGGGTGGCGAAGACTGGGAATTAAACATACAGGGGTAGCTGACAATTCGGAGAGATAGACAAGAAGGGAAAGGAGGTGGGGTAGCTCTGTTAATAAAGGATGATATCAGGGCAGTTGTGAGACATGAGATTGGCTCTAATGAACAAAATATAGAATCATTGTGGAAGGAGATTAGAGATATTAAGGGTAAAAAGTCTCTGGTGGGCGTAGTTTATATAGCCCCCAAATAATAACTTCATGGTGGGGTGGGCAATAATCAAGGGAATAATGGAGGCATGTGAAAAAGGAACGGCAGTAATCATGGGGGATTTTAACCTACATATTGATTGGTCAAATCAAATCGCACGCGTTAGCCTGGAGGAGGAATTCATAGAATGCATATGGGATTGTTTCTTAGAACAATATGTTACAGAACCTACAAGGGAGCAAGCCATCTTAGATCTGGTCCTGTGCAATGAGACAGGAATAATAAACGATCTCCTAGCAAAAGATCCTCTCGGACTGAGTGATCACAGTATGGTTGAATTTGTAATATATATTGAGGGTGAGGAAGTAGTGTCTCAAACGAGCATACTATGCACAAACAAAGGGGACTACAGTGGGATGAGGGCAGAGTTGGCTAAAATAGACTGGGAACAGAGACTAAACGGTGGCACAATTGAGGAACAGCAGAGGACTTTTAAAGAGCTCTTTCATAATGCTCAACAAAAATATATTACAATGAAAAAGAAGGGCAGTAAAAGAAGGGATAACCTGCCGTGGATTACCAAGGAAATAAAGGAGAGTATCAAATTAAAAACCAATGCGTATATGGTGGCAAAGGTTAGTGGGAAACTAGAAGATTGGGAAAATTTTAAACGACAGCAAACAATGACGAAGAAAGCAATAAAGAAAGGAAAGATAGATTCCGAAATTAAACTTGCGCAAAACATAAAAACAGATAGTAAAAGCTTTTACCGATATATAAAACGGCAAAGAGTGACTAAAGTAAATGTTGGTCCCTCAGAAGATGAGAAGGGGGATTTAATAATGGGAAATGTGGAAATGGCTGAGATCTTAAACAATTATTTTGCTTCGGTCTTCACAGTGGAAGACACAAAAACCATGCCAGAAATTTCTGGTCACAGGAATGTGGGAAGGGAGGACCTTGAGACAATCATTATCACTAGGCGGGTAGTGCTGGACAGGCTAATGCGACTCAAGGTAGACAATTTCCCTGGTCCTGACGAAATGCATCCCAGGATATTAAAAGAGATGGCGAAAGTTATAGCAGATGCATTCGTTATAAACTTCCAAAATTCTCTGGAATCTGTGGAGGTACCAGCGGATTGGAAAGCAGCTAATGTAACGCCTCTGTTTAAAAAATGGGGCAGACAAAAGGCAGGTAACTATCGGCCGGTTAGTTTAACATCTGGAGTGGAAACTATCATTAAGGAAGAAATAGCGGGACATCCAGATAGGCTTAGTGCAATCAAGCAGACACAGCATGGATTCATGAAGGGGAAATCATGTTTAACTAATTTACTGGAATTCTTTGAGGATATAACGAGCATGGTGGATAGAGATGTGCCGATGGATGTGGTGTATTTAGATTTCCAAAAGGCATTCGATAAGATACCACACAAAAGATTACTTCCGAAGATAGAGGTACGCAGAGTCAGAGGATATGTATTAGCATGGATCGAGAATTGGCTGGCGAACAGAAAGCAGAGAGTCGAGATAAATGGGTGCTTTTCAGGTTGGAAATCGGTGGTTAGTGGTGTGCCACAGTGATCGGTGCTGGGACCTCAACTGTTTGCAATATACATAGATGACCTGGAAGAGGGGACAGAGTGTAGTGTAACAACATTTGCAGATGACACAAAGATTAGTGGAAAAGCGGGTTGTGTAGAGGACACAGAGAGTCTGCAAAGAGATTTGGATAGGTTAAGCGAATGAGCTGAGGTTTGGCAGATGGAATACAATGTCGGAAAGTGTGAGGTCATCCAACTTGGGGAAAAAAACAGTAAAAGGAATATTATTTGAATGGGGAGAAATTACAACATGCTGCGGTGCAGAGGGACCTGGGGGTCCTTGTACATGAAACTCTTTCAGGGAGTTAACGGAAAAAAACATTAAACCGTGCCCCCCGATCTGGGGGAAACACCAACATTTACAATGCCATTTATTTTTTTTTTTGGCACAGAATTAAATTTTTTTCCAAGTGCCCCCTATAAAAGTGGAGGGGGACACTAAAAGCACCGGCAATTAAAACAAATTAAACTTTAAAACGTAAAATCAAATAAAAATTTGGTTGCCGGGCGTGATGATGCACTCCAAATGCACAAAAGTTAGTTTGCAGGTGCAGCAGGTAATCAGGAAGGCGAATGGAATGTTCGCCTTCATTGCGAGAGGGATGGAGTACAAAAGCAGGGAGGTCCTGCTGCAAGTGTACAGGGTATTGGTGAGGCCGCACCTGGAGTACTGCGTGCAGTTTTGGTCACATTACTTAAGGAAGGATATACTGGCTTTGGAGGGGATACAGAGACGATTCACTCGGCTGATTCCGCAGAAGAGGGGGTTACCTTATGATGATAGATTGAATAGACTGGGTCTTTACTCGTTGGAGTTCAGAAGGATGAAGGGTGATCTCATAGAAACATTTAAAATAATGAAAGGGATAGACAAGATAGAGGCAGAGAGGTTGTTTCCACTGGTAGGGGAGACTAGAACTAGGAGGCACAGCCTCAAAATACGGGGGAGCCAATTTAAAACCGAGTTGAAAAGTAATTTCTTCTCCCAGAGGGTTCTGAATCTGTGGAATTATCTGACCAAGGAAGCAGTTGAGGCGAGCTGATTGAATGTATTCCAGTCACAGATAGGTAGATTTTTAACCACTAAGGGAATTAAGGGTTACGGGAAGCGGGCGGGTAAGTGGAGCTGAGTCCACGGCCAGATCAGCCATGATCTTGTTGAATGGCGGAGCAGACTCGAGGGGCTAGATGGCCTACTACTGTTCATAATTCATATGTTTCTTATGTTTCTTATGTTTTTTATGTTTCTTATGGAGTAGGCGTCTACTACAACCAAAATCATTTTTGAAAGGACCTGCGTAGTCCTCATGGATGCGTGACCAAGGCTTGGTGGGCTAGGACCAGGGGCTAAGGCGAGCTTCCCTGGGCGCATTTCCCAGCTGGGCAAACGTGTTGCACCTGCGAACACAAAGTTCCAGATCTGCGTCTATCCCTGGCCATCAAATATGTGACTTGGCAATTGCCTTCCTCATGACAATGCCCGGGTGCTCATTGTGGAGTTCTCTGATGAACACCTCTCTGCCCATCTGGTTTCTACGCGGTTTCCCCACAGTAGGCAATCGGCCTGAATCGAGAGTTCATCCCTGCGCCTGTGAAATAGTTGAACTTCCTCAGGGCATGCCCTGTACGTGGCTGCCCAGTCCACTTTCAGGACACATTTCTTGACTAGAGACAATAGCGGGTCTCTATTTGTCCAGACTTTAATCTGACGGGCTGTCACGGGTGAGCCTTCGCTTCCGAAAGCTTCAACAGCCATGACCATCTCAGCACCATGCTCGGTAGCCCCCTCAGTGGTGGCTAGTGGGAGCCTGCTGAGTGCATCGGCGCAGTTTTCGGTGCCAAGTCTGTGCCGAATTGTGATGTCATAGGCGGCTAACGTGAGTGCCCACCTCTGTATGCGGTCCGATGCGTTTGCATTTATGGCCTTGTTGTCGGGCAAAAGGGACGTTAGGGGTTTGTGATCTGTCTCCAGCTCAAATTTCCTGCCAAACAGGTACTGCTGCATTTTCTTTACCGCATATACACATGCGAGCGCCTCCTTTTCTACCATCCCGTAGCCCGTTTCTGCCTGGGAGACTTCTGGAGGCCTAAGCAACCGGCTGTAACTGACCCTTGGCATTGACATGCTGCAACACACACCCGACACCATAGGACGACGCATCGCACGTTAATACAAGTTTCTTACATGGGTCATATAGCGTTAACAGAGTGTTGGAACACAGCAAATTGCGTGCTCTATTAAAAGCCCTTTCCTGGCTGTCCCCCCAGACACATTCGCGACCTTTGCGTAGGAGCACGTGTAGCGGCTTTAGCAACGTGCTCAATTTGGGAAGAACGTTACCAAAATAGTTCAGGGGCCCCAGGAACGAATGCAGCTCCGTCGTGTTCCGGGGTCTGGGTGCTCTCTGGATCGCTTCCGTTTTGGAAGCAGTAGGGCTGATCCCGTCTGCTGCTACCCTCCTCCCGAGGAATTTTACCTCTGGAGCTAGGAAGACACACTTCGCCTTTTTCAGTCGCAGCCCTATCCGGTCCAGTCTGCGTAGCACCTCCTCCAGGTTGTGGAGGTGTTCTTCAGTATCGAAACCCGTAATGAGGATGTCGTCCTGAAAAACCACCGTCCCTGGAATAGACTTGAGGAGGCTTTCCATATTTCATTGGAAGATCGCGGCAACCGAGCGAACCCCGAACGGACATCTGTTGTACTCAAACAACCCCTTTTGTGTCGTGATGGTGGTTAGCTTCTTCAACTCATTCGCCAGCTCCTGGGTCATGTAAGGTGAGATCCGGTCTAATTTTGAAAAAGGTTTGCCACCGGATAGCGTCGCAAAGAGGTCCTTTCGCGCTTAGTAGCGGGTACTGGTCTTGGAGTGACACCCGATTGATGGTGGCCTTGTAATCACCACATATCCTGACCGACCCATCCGCCTTGAGCACCGGCAAAATCGGGCTCGCTCAGTCACTGAATTCGACTGGCGAGATGATGCCTTCCCTCAGCAGGCGGGCCAATTCGCCTTCTATATTTTCCCGCATCATGTACGGCACCGCTCTGGCCTTGTGGTGTACTGGCCTGGCGTCCGGGTTTATGTGAATCACTACCTTGGCCCCCATGAAAGTGCCAATGACGGTTTGAAATAATGAGTCAAATTTGTCCAGGACCTGTGAGCATGATACTCGCTCAACAGAGGAAATTGCATTGACATCGCCCCATTTCCAGTTCATGACAGCAAGCCAACTTTGTGGGTCACGACTACCATGGCGCTGCCTAGCACCGGAATGATCTCCTTTGTGTACGTTCGTAGCTGTGCGTCAATCGGCAATAATTTTGGCCTCCTGGCCTTGGACTCCCACAACTTTTCGAACTATTTGATACCCATCAGGGACTGGCTGGCCCACGTGTCTAGCTCCACTGATACTGGGATGCCATTGAGGAGCACTTTCATCATTATCGGTGGCGTCCTGGTGTATGAACTGTATACGTACTCCACATGAACTCACTGAACTTCAGCTTCCAGCGATTTCCCCCAGTGTCCATTTCTGCAATTTCTGCAGGTATTTTGCTCATCTCTGCAAACTCCGGCTGAGTGTGTGCCTCCACGCCTCCAACATGAGCTGCTGTTGGAAACAAAAGGTCTCTTGCCAGTCCATCGTCACTGACTGCACCGTGATTGTCCTTGACTGCACCATAAACAGATGTTGATGGCCCCATTACTGGCCGCATTGTATCTTGCAATGACGTGAATCGCCGTTCAGCTTGCCATTGTCTCTGTCGAACTCGCCCTCTGGGTTCTGCCACATATTGGGGCATGCCTGACTGCCCTTGGCTGCCTGGAGAACTGTGTGATGCTTTAACAATGTTGAATCTCTGTCCCAACCATTGCTTAACACAGTACCTCTCGTCTGTTCTGCTAGTGGCCATGCTCGCATGGTTTAAATCACAGTTCCTCGTCGCCATTGATACGTCCTTACTATACACTGTAAATGCACACGAGGCCCATGCTTCAGAGAAGGTCAGTCTGTGACCTGTCCTTTATTCCTTAGCACTCAAGTGATGGAAGTGGGTGGAGCTTCCCCTTTTATACCTGAAGGTCCAGGTTAGGAGTGTCTCCCAACAAGTTCACCACCTCGTGGTCGTTGGTCTCACAGTGTACAACTTAGGTCAGATTATACATGGGTTACAATGCTGGTTGACTACATGACAGTCCCTGCCTCACTCACTCTGGAGCTGGGGACGAGCGATTAGTCGATAGGTTGTTTGCGGCTTCGATCTGCTGTTGTGAAGTGAGGCGGAGATGCAGGATCCCTTAATAATCTCTCACAACTCAACTGAAAGCAGCCGGAACGTGCATCTTTGAGAGGGGCTTTCTGCACCGTCAGGTCTGGAAACGGGAGGGAGTGAGAGACACTGTGTAGAGTTTGAGTGTGTACAGAATTGTACAGAGAAACCAGCCAATTTAACAGGGCTGTGAGACACTGCATTTTGTTAATAGTATAGTATTAGGAAGTGCCTCGTATCGAGGATGACTTGTTTCCACACTAAAAAGGGATGAGTTTACAGGTGTTTCGATGAGGGACCTGACAATCTCGGTCCAGAACTACATCCTGAAGGGTGGAAGATGCCTGTGGGATGATTGTTTTAACGTGGGGTGGTCGTTGCACACCAGCCACCACACGGGCTTGACAGAGCTAGGTCTTGGTCCAGTTGCAAGGATTACCCAAGAGGACCAGAGACCAAGCTCTGCTGCATGGAAGTAGTGTGTACACATGCGCCGACTATCCATAGATCGCAGTGTGGGCTGGCCCGTGCTGTCCTTGGGCCCTCGCCTCTTCTGAGCCCCGATCACGATTCTCCTTGGCACCGATCTCTCACCGCTCCTCCGTCACGATCAAAAATGGAGCAGTCAGAAGCAGGACATCAATTAGTCTCTCTTATCTTGGAGACATCAAATATCAACACTGTTATTTGAAATATCAAAATATTAAACTCCAGCCTAGTTGAAGGGTTATTAACATCAGCAGAAACAAGCACCAACTTTGTTAATATTGAAGCATTAATGTCAATTATTCCATTTTTTCTAATATTTAATTGAACAATGTTCAAAATGTTTCCTCCTGGTTTCAAACCGGGGACTTTTTGCGTGTTAGGCAAACGTGATAACCACTACACTACAGAAACACTGCGATTGACACAGTACTAGGAACATAACCAGAGCTTTAACCTACACAGCTGGCCGATACTTCAGGAGCTGGTTTTACGAGAATAGAATGACGGTGCTATATTTAGGAAGGCTGTGAGTGTGGCAGGAATTGATCTCGTGTTTCCCAGACTTTACACATAGGAACAGGAGCGAGTGGTTAGGATCTGGGATGCATGGCTTGAAAGGGCGGTGGAGACAGACTCAATCTTATCTTTCAGACGGGAGTTGGATAAGTGTCTGAAGTAAAAACAATTGCAGGGCTACGGGGAAAGGGCGGGGGAGTGGGACTCGCTGAGAGTCGGTACGGTCTCGACGGGCCGAATGGTCTTCCGTGCTGTAACCATCCCATGATTCGATAAGTTAGTGGCACATTTTATAGTGTGGGTGGAAGCAGAACATTGCAAAGGGACATGGATTGACTCGGCAAAACGAGGGGCATCTGATTCAGGAGATTCACGGGGCAGGGAAATTCGGGAGTTTAATGACTTTGAAAGGAACATTTTTGTTTTGTGCCGTTTCGGTCAGAGAAATGTTTGTGAAAGGAAACTTTTGCAGAAAGGGATGCAGCATTTAACCTTCTGCCTTAACACTTCTTTCTGGGTGTCAGGTCACATTTCGTTTCAATGTTGCTCTTCCAGAATTGCGATAAGAACATAAGAGCATAAGAATTAGGAACAGGAGTGGGCCATCTAGCCCCTCGAGCCTGCTCCAACTTCCGCAACATCGGGAACAATCTACCCGCATCTAACCAGTCCTGTCCCATCAGAATCTTGTATGTTTCGATGAGATCCCCTCTCATCCTTCTAAACCCCAATGTATAAATGCCCAGTTGATCCAGTCTCTCCTCATATGTCAGTCCAGCCATCCAGGGAATCAGTCTGGTGAACCTTCGCAGCATTCCCTCAATAGAAAGAACGTCCTTCCTCAGATTAGGAGACCAAAATTGAAAACAATATTCCAGGTGAGGCCTTACCAAGGCCCTGTACAACTGCAGTAAGACCTCACTGCTCCTATACTCAAATCCCCTAGCTATGAAGGCCAAACTACCATTTACCTTTTTCCTGCCTGCTGTACCTGTATGCCAACTTTCAGTGACTGATGAACCATGACACCCAGGTTTCGTTGCACCTCCCCTTTTCCTAAAATGCCACCATTCAGATAATATTCTGTCTTCACGTTTTTGCCCTCAAAGTGGATACCCTCACATTTTTCCACATTATACTGTACCTGCCATGAATTTGCCCACTCACCTAACCTGTCTAAGTCAGCCTGCAGTCTCTTAGCGTCCCCCTCACAGCTCACACCGCCACCCAGTTTAGTGTCATCTGCAAACATGGAGATATTGCACTCAATTCCTTCATCCAAATCATTGATGTACATTGTAAAGAGCTGTGGTCCCAGCACTGAGCCCTGCGGCACTCCACTAGTCACTGCCTGCCATTTTGAAAAGGACCCTTTCATCACGACTCTCTGTTTCCTGTCTGCCAACCAGTTCTCTATCCACGTCAGTATATTACCCCCAATAACATGTGCTTTGATTTTGCACACCAATCTCTTGTGTGGACCCTTGTCAAAAGCCTTTTGAAAGTCCAAATACACCACATCCACTGGTTCTCCCTTGTCCACTCTACTAGTTACATCCTCAAAAATTCCAGAAGATTTGTCAAGCATAAATCCATCCATTTCATAAATCCATGCTGACTTGGACCGATCCTGTCACTGCTTTCCAAATGCACTGCTGTTTCATCCTTAATAATGGATTCCAACATTTTCCCCATGACTGATGTCAGGCTAACCGGTCTATAATTAATCGCTTTCTCTCTTCCTCCCTTATTAAAACGTGATTTTACATTAGCTAACCTCCAGTCCATAGGAACTGATCCCGAGTCAATAGACTGTTGGAAAATGATCACCAATGCATCCACCATTTCTAGGCCGACTTCCTTAAGTACTCTTGGATGTAGAATATCAGGCCCCGGGGATTTATCATCCTTCAATTTCCCACCTCATAAGGATATCCTTCAGTTGCTCCTTTTCACTAGACCCTCGGTCCCCCAGTACTTTTGGAAGGTTATTCGTGTCTTCCTTCGTGAAGACGGAACTGAAATATGTGTTCAATTGGTCTGCCATTTCTTTGTTCCCCATTATAAATTCACCTGAATCCGACTGCAAGGGACCTAAAGTTGTCTTCACTAATCTTTTTCTCTTCACATATTTACAGATCCTTTTGCAGTCAGTGTTTATGTTCCAAGCAAGCTTCCTCTCATAATCCATTTTCCCCCTCCTAATGAAACCCTTAGTCCTCCTCTGTTGAATTCTAAATTTCTCCCAGTCCTCAGGTTTGTTCCTTTTTCTGGCCAATTTATCTGCCTCTTTCTTGGTTTTAACACTATCCTTAATTTCCCTTGTTAGCCACGGTTGAGCAACGTTCTCCGTTCTATTTTTACTCCAGACAGGAATGTGCAATTGTTGAAGTCACCCGTGTGATCTTTAAATGTTTGCCATTGCCTATCCACCGTCAAACCTTTAAGTATCCTTGGCCAGTCTATTCTTGCGAATTCACACCTCATACCGTCAAAGTTACCTTTCCTTAAGTTCAGGACCCAAGTTTCTGAATTAACTGTGACACTCTCCATCTTAATGAAGAATTCTACCATATTATGTTACTCGTCCCCAAGGGGCCTCGCACAACAAGACTGCTAATTAGTCCCTTCTCATTACACATCACCCAGTCAAGGATGGCCAGCTCTCTTCTGGGTTGAGAAAACCATCCATAATAAACTCCATGAAATCCTACTCCACCACATTACTACCATGTGGTTAGCCCAATCACGATTTAGATTAAAGTCACCCATGATAACTGCTGCACCACCACTGCACACATCCCTTCTCTCTTGTTTGATGCTGTCCCCAACCTTACCACTTCTAACCAGTGAGACTGACATTGCAGCAAGGGTCTGGTTATTGTGAAACAGCAATTGCTAAAAGAACAGTGAACCCGACATGATTTCAACACGCAACTCTTTGATTGAGAGTCAGACGCACTACCGTTGCACCACAAGGTCCACACAGTAGTTAAGGGATGTTCCTCTATATGAAGGTTCTGCAATACAAGGGGTTTTAAAATCCCCGCCCATTCCCACCAGGTATCACAAGCAGCTCTCACCTGACAGTCACCGGAAGGTTTGTTCGAAAACCTTTCTCTTGCTTTCACAGGAAAGCATCACTAATTAACCCCTCACCTTCTTTTACACAATCAAACAAATGCTAACTCAGGGACACTCCATACTTCAATCATTTGGCCTGTGCTTTGGGGAGCGGGCAGGGAAGTGGACCTGAGTCCATGATCAGATCAGCCATGATCGTATTAAATGGCGGAGCAGGATCGATGGGCCGTATGGCCCACTCCTGCTCCTATTTCTTATGTTCTTATGTTGTTATGCATGTTAACCCATTTTACTCACTGTATTTTAGCTTTCTGTTTCAAAGTGTTCATTGCCGATGACACCAGAAATCTGGGGCAACTTTTATCAAATTTATCAGCACCGATTATTCCTACCGTGCACACAAAATACAATCAGTAGTGAAGATAAAATCCCACCGTATGTATTTTCAGATTCAACACAGTAGCATTTCAAATAAAGTGAAAGAATTTTACACTGAAAAGATTTGCAAGTGTTACTTGTATTTGTGTCTTTAATTAAACTTTGTGGCGTCTGACTCCCGTTCATGCCACTGCTGAATAAGAAAGGAGGGTTTGACATTGATCAGACTGCACTGCACCTGATATTTGTCAGCTCATCCTTTATATTCAGTGGTTTCTCGCCCTTTGATGGGCTGCAGTGTAGCGGATATCACGTTGGCCTAACACGCAAAAGGTCCCCGGAGGATCCGTTTTCTCGTTTTCTCTCACTCAAAATGATCTATTTATTGATGAAATAAAGAGCAATTAATGAATAAGGGAGCCCTATTGCCAGGAGAATAAATAGCAAATAAAAACAGCAAATGCTGGAAATCTCAGCAGGTCAGGCAGCATTTGCAGGGAGACGAAACTCGCCTCCGATTGTTCATCCACAGCAAGTTTAAACATAATGTTTCTGCCTGGGATTGAACCAAGGACCTTCCGCGTGTAAAGCAAACGTGACAACCACTACACTACGGAAACCTTTTGTACAACAGCCCCCACAGCGAGGAGCTGACCAGTGAGCTCCCTCTGTGCTGATCCGGAATGTGGTGGCTCACCTGAAAAAACTTCTGTCCCAAACTGAAAGTTTTCGATCCTTCTCCTCAGCTGCCCTTTACAGAAATGTCACGGATCACCCAGCCACCGTGTTCACTTCCTCACAGTGGGGCCACAGAGGCTCCTACCATCTCCCCGCGATCAGCGAACTCACCCAGTTTACAAAATTAAACCCCGAACACGTGCCTGGCAAAGGGCAGGAGAAGCCAGATAGTCTGTAAGCTTGGTCTATCACAGAAAGTATTGGTATTCATGGTGATTACAGCAATTATTAATCGTCTCACAGACCTCAATTATTTTTATGCGATAAATTGATCGAGGATTGAAACCAGGTTAGTGCACCGGGTCTTAACCCCTTGACCACCAGGGAACAGTTACGATACATGTCGATATGTTTATATATATTTATATATGAACCTGAATGTCAATGGCTACCTACCTAGAATTCGTGCCGCCCACGGTAGTGCGTCTAACTTTGAGTGAGAGAAACGGTTCCACAGTGACACCTGTCTTGTGTTCTACATGGTTACTGCTTGTACTATTACAAGGTGTGCCATCAGAGGGCACTGCAGTGGGAGACTTGTAGCTTACCTGCACAGGTGTGCCTGGCCTTGTATAAAAGGCAGGCCACCAGGTGTGATCCTCACTCTATGGTTATTAACAAAGGACTCAGCTCATTACAGTTCAAGCACGCCACATTGTCTCTGGAGTCATTATCAGAGCATTTGAATGTATAACAAGGGAGCCCAAAGCCTCAGAAACTGGAAATTCTACCAGAGCGTCGAAGTCATGCTGTAGGTGGCTGGGACAACACATTGCTCAAAGTTGTCCACACGTAAAGGCAGAGTGTTTTTTCTACAGAAAGACTGGACATCTTGCGAAGGCATGCCGACTGAAGGGTATTCACAGTATTCAGCCTCGGGGAGTTCTTCGTTTCACAACAATTGGCGATGAGTAACAGAATACAAATCTTCACACAACCATGGCTGCTGTTGGAATATTAGAGAGATTCATAGAGAGTTAAATAAATGAGGGCAGCAGACGGATCTCTGCATGACACAGGAGAAAATGGGAGAGAGACCTTGAAGCAAAGGGATATGGATTGAGTCGGCAAAACGAGAGGCATCTGATTCCGGAGATTCGCGGGGCACGGAATTTCGGGAGCTTAATGACTTTGAAAGGAACATTTTTGTTTTGTTCAGAGAAATGTTTGTGAAAGGAATTTTTTGCAGAAAGTGATGCAGCATTTAACCTTCTGCCTTAACACTTCTTTCTGGGAGTCAGGATTACATTTCGTTTCAATGTTATTCTTCCAGAATTAATATTTCCTTTGCTGTTTGGCAATAACCAGACCCTTGCTCCAAGGTCTGTCTCACTATTTCCCCGGTGTCAGGCAGAGATACGCCTGCTGCCCTCATTTATTTCATGTGACAGGACACAAAAGTTCAAAATCAACCTGCAGGTGGCCACACACAGCACTGAATCGTCAGGATGGCCTGACTATTATCCCTACCACAGTGGATAACCTCTTATTTCCCACATTATACTCCATCTGACAAATTACTGCCCAGCCACTGAGCCTATCGATATCGCTTTGCAGATTGTTTGTGTCCTCCTCACAACTTGCTTTCCCACCGATCATTGGATCATCTTGGCTACATTAACAACATGCAGAGCACAGAACCAATCATTTACCGACTGACTTTCCCTCAGTTAGCATTTCTTTCATTGTGCAAAAGAAGATTATCGATTCATTAACGATGTTATACCATGAAAGCAAAATAAAAGTTAAACGAAAATAATTTGCACACTTGAAAGGAATATTTTTGTTTGGTGCAGTTCCGGTCAGATAAATTTTGTGAAAGGAACTTTTTGCAGAGAGAGGGATTGAGTATTTCAGCTTGTTGCTGAACACTTCTCTCTGGGCATAGAACTAGGCACCAGTTTCTGTATTGTAGCGGTTATCACATTCGCCTCACATGCCAAAAGTCCCTGGTTGAAGCCCAGGCGGCAACATTATTTCTGAAACAAACAACTGGTTTTAAATGTTCATTGTGCATGTGACAATAGCCTCCTTCCGTGCTGTCAACTTCTCGGCCTTCAAACCCATCAATTTCCCGAAAACAATGTCCTGCCGAATAAGGCTATCCTTCAGTTCCTCCTCACCAGACCCATTGTCCCCGAGTACATTCGGAACGTTATTTGTGCATTCCTTCGTGAAGACAGAACCGAAGTATTTGTTCAATAGGTCTGCCATTTCTTTGTTCCCCATTATAAATTCAACGAATCCGAATGCAAGCGACATACATTTGCCTTTACTAATCTTTTTCTCTTCACATTTCTTGAGAAGCTTTTGCAATCAGTTTTTATGTACCTGCAAGCTTCCTCTCGTAATCTATGTTCCTCCCCTCAATTAAATCATTCGTCCTCCTCTGTTGAATACTAAATTTCTCCCAGTCCTCAGGTTTGGATCTTTTTCTAGCCAATTTATATTCCTCTTCCTTGGCTTTAACACTATCCTTAATTTTCCTTGTTAGCCATGGTTGAGCCACCTTCCCCGTTTCATTTTTACCCGAGACAGAGATTACAATTGCTGAAGTTCATCCATGTGATCTTTAAATGTTTGACATTGCTTATCCACCATCAACATTTTAAGTATCCTTCGGAAGTCTATTCGAGCCAATTCACGCCTCATACCGTCGAAGTTACCTTTCCTTAAGTTCTGCACCCTAGTTTCCGAATTAATTGTGTCACTCTCCATATTATTAATGAAATCTACCATATTATGGTCACTCTTCCCCAAGGGGCCTCGCACAAAAAAATTGCGAAATAGTCCCTTCTCATTACACATCACATTATGATGGTCAGCTCTCCAGTTGGTTCCGAGACATATTGGTCTAGAAACAATCCCTAATACACTTTAGGATATTCTCTACCACTGCATTGCTACCAGTGTGGTTAGCCCAATCAATATGTAGATTAAAGTCGCCCATGATAACTGATGTACCTTTATTACACACACCGCTTATTTCTTGTTTGATGCTGTCCCCAACATCACTATTACTGTTTGGTGGTCCTATTAACGTTTTCTGCCCTTTAGAATAACGCAGCTCCACCCATAACTATTCCACATCATCCAGACCAATGTCCCTACTTACTAAAGCATTAATGTCCTCTTTAATCAGCAACGCCACCCCGCCTCCTTTTCCTCTCTCCTATCCTTCAACATGTTGAATACCCCTGGCTGTTGCGTTCCCAACCTTGGTCAACCTGGAGCCATGTCTCTGGGATGCAAAATACATCATATCCATTCTCACAGAGCTTTCAGGTTTGTATTTTCAACACACTTTGCCTCTTCAGGATGTTTCTGTTATGCGGCCCTTTTTGTTGTTTGCCTTGGGTTTATCTGCCCTCCACCCATACTATTCCCCTTTCTATCTTTTGCTTCTGCCTCCATTTTACTTCCCTCTCTCTCCCTGCATAGGTTCCCATCCCCCATGATGGTAGCTTAAATCCTCCCCAACATCACTAACAAACACTCTCCCGATTACATTGGTTCCGGTCCTGCCCAGGTGCAGACCATCCGGTTTGTACTGGTCCCACCTCCCCCAGAACCGGTTACCATGTCCAAGGAATTTGAATCCCTCCCTCTTGCACCACTTCTCAAGCCACGTATTCATCTGAGCTATCCTGCAATTCCTCCTCTGACTAGCACGTGGCACTGCTACCATTCTTGAGATTATACCTTTGAGATCCTAGCTTTTAATTTAGCTCCTAGCTCCCGAAATTCGTCTCGTTGAACCTCATCCCGTTTTTTACCTACATCGTTGGTACCTACAGCACCACGACAATTGGCTGTTCACCCTCCATTTTCAGAATTTCCTGCACCCACTCCGAGACATTCTTCACTGTTTCACCAGGGAGGCAACATGCCATCCTAGCGTCTCGGTTGCGGCTGCAGAAACGCCTAGCTATTCCCCTTACAATCGAATCCCCTCTCACTGTAACTTTCCCAATGATTTTCCTGCCCTCCTGTGCAGCAGATGCTCCCACGGTGCCTTGACCTTGGCTGCTGCTGCTCCCACCTTATGAGTCATCCCCCTCAAAAGTACCCAAAATGGTGTATCTGTTTTGCAGGTGGCAGGACGCATGGGACCCCTAGACTACCTTCCTTGCACTGCTCTCCCCAGTGTGAACTCGCTGATGCACCATCAAGCGGGAGGGATGGGTGGATCCATTGTCATACACGGTACATTTAACAGCATATGGACATAAGAACATAAGAAATAGGAGCAGGAGCAAGCCACACTGCCCTTCGAGCCTGCTCCACCATTTAATACGACCAAGCCTGATCTGATCACGGATTCATGTCAACATCCCTGCCTGTTCCCCATAACCCGTTATCCCCACATCTGTTAATAAACTGTCTATTTCTGTCTTAATTTTATTCAATGACCCACCTTCCACAGCGCTCTGAGGCAGCGAATTTAACACCTCTACAAAGCTTTGAAAGAAGAAATTCCTCCTCATATCAGGTTTAAATGGGCGTTGCAATTCCCCTTTTCCTAATCTGCCGCCATTCAGAATATTATCTGAATGATAGCAGATTAGGAAAATGGAAGGTGCAACAAGACTTGGGTGCCATGGTACATCAATCATTGAAAGGTGGCATGCAGGTACAGCAGGCGGTGAAGAAGTCAAATTGGTTGTTGACCTTCACAGCCAGGGGATTTGAATATAGTAGCAGGGAGGTCTTACTGCAGTTGTACAGGGCCTCAGTGAGGCCTCACCTGGAATGTTGTGTTCAATATTGGTCTCCTAACCTGAGCAAGGACGTTCTTGCTATAGACAGAGTGCAGCGAAGGTTGACCAGACTGATTCCCAGGATGGCACGACAGACATATGAGGAGAGACTGGAGCGACTGGACTGTATTCACTGGAGTTCAGAAGGATGCGAAGGGATCTCATAGAAACAAATAAAATTCTGTCCGGACTCGACAGATTAGATGCAGGAAAAATATTCCCGATGTTGTAGAAGTCCAGAACCAGCGGATAGTCTTAGGATAAGGGGTAGGCCATTTAGGACTGAGATGAGGAGAAACGTCTTCACTCAGGGAGTTCTTAACCTGTGGAATTCCCTACTGCAGATATTGTTAATGCCAGTTAATTGGATATAGTCAAGAGGAAGTTAGATATGGCCCTTACAGCTAAATGGATGAAGGGTTATGGAGAGAAAGGTGCAAATGGGTACTGAGGTGAATGATCAGCCATGATCTTATTGAATGGTTGTGCAGGTTCGAAGGGCCAAATGGCCTACTCCTGCAACTATTTTATATGATTCTTTGTTTTAAATGTCCCCTTATTCTAAGACTTAACTTGTTTCTCTCCGCTGTGAATCCACTGCTTTTGCATGGGGTTCGTGGACTGAGTGAATCCCTTCGCACGCCCGTGGCAGGTAAACAATCTCTCTCCAGTGTGAACTCTTTGGTGTTTCAGCAGGTGGAACGAGTGCGTAAATGAAATTCCACAGTCAGAGCCTCTGAGTGGTAGCTCTCGTCAGTGTGAACTATCGCGTGCTTCTGCACGCCGCATGATTTATTGATTTTTTCCCACACACGGCACCGAACTACCTCCCTTTGATGTGAACACGCTGATTATTTTCCAAATATCACTATGACCAACCTAACGTTTTTGGACTTCACAATAACTTGCCTAAATTATTGCTCCTCGATTTCGCTCCCAACGCATCATTTGTTGGCGTGGAAGTAAGCCCTCTTCATGCTTGACCAATCTTCAAGAATCTTTTGAGGATTTAACGAGTAGAGTGGACAAGGCGTAACCAGTGGTTGTGGTGTCTTTCAAAAAAACGTTGGACAAAGGCCCACACAAGAGATGGTTGTGCAACATTAATGCACATGGTATTGCTGGTAATATTTTGACGTGGATAGAGATCTGTTTGGCAGACAGGAAGCAGAGATTCGGGATGAACTGGTCCTTTTCAGAATGGCAGGCAGTGACGAGTTGGGTGCAGATGGGCTTAGTGCTGGGACCCCAGCAATTTACAATTTACATCGATGATTTAGGCGAAGGAATTGTGTGTAATATCTCCCAGTTTGAAGATGATACTAAGCTGGGTGGCGGTATGAGCTGTGAGGATTATGCTAACAGGCTGCAGGGTGAGTTGGACATGTTCGGTGTTTCGGCAAATGCATGACAAATGAGGTATAATGTGGATAATTGTGAATTTATCAATTTTGATGGCGAAAACGTGAAGGCAGAATATTATCTGAATGGTGGCTGATTAGGAAAAGGGGAGGCGCAACGAGACCTGGGAGTCATGGTGCATCTGTTATTGAAAGTTGGCAAGTGGTGAACAAGACAAATTGCATGTTCGCGTTCATAGCTATGGGATTTGAGTATTGGAGCAGGTAGGTCTTACTGCAGTTGTACAGGGCCGTGGTGAGGCATCACCTGGATTATCATGATCAGTTTTAGTGTCCGAATATGAGGAAAGACCGTCTTGCTATTGAGAGAGTGCAGCGAAGTTTCACCAGACTGATTCCCGGGATGCATGGCTGGCATATGAGAAGAGATTGGATCCACTGGGGCTGTATTCACTGGAGTTTAAATGAATGAGAGTGGACCTCTTCGAAACATATAAAATTCTGACGGGACTCGACAGTTTAGATGCAGAAAGAATGTTCCCAATGTTGGGGAAGTCCAAAGCTACTGGTCACAGTCTAAGGATAATGCGTAAGAAATTTAGGACCGAGATAAGGAGAAAACTTTTCATTCAGAGTTGTGACCTGTGGAATTCACTACCACAGAGAGTTATTGATGCCAATTCGTTAAATATATTCAAGATATGGCCCTCACGGATGGATCAATGGCTATGGAGAGCAATTAGGAAAGGGCTACTGATGTGAATGATCAGTCATGATCTTATTGAATGGTGGTGCAGGCTCGAAATGCCGAATGGCCTACTCCTGCACCTATTCTCTATGTTTCTATGTTTCTATATTTCGTGGGACTGCCGATTATGCTGATGGTGATTCACCCGGACTGTAGGCCCCTCATAGGGAGACCGTTGTAGACAGTGCGTGAGTGAGAGCATTATTATTCACGCGAATCACTGGCCACGCCGGCGAGAGCAGCTTGCTCACAATATCAGGAAACAGGGAGTCTGATGCAGGAACATTTCTGCGTCTTCTCATTGCTTAATTAATTTCAGAATCAGTGTGAAGGGTTATTTCCCTACATTCTTCAACTGCTGTCTGAACTTAGTCTGGGTCACGGCATAAATTCCCGTGTTTGTGCAGCAACTCAGCAGCTGCAGCATTATTCCAACGTCCATTATATAAAAAGGTATATATACAGAATCATACCCCAAAAAGTACATCTGGGTCCATATAGAATTCACCATAAACACCGCCCACAACAGGATGAAATTGCCGGAGATAACAACCAGTAAAATGATGGAATTCCTGCGGCTCGCCATCTCTGGGTCAATGGGACACTCCCCACTGCTTGCACCCAGGAGTTGCCTGCGGGCTCTGCTGGCCAATATAATATGCCTGGCGGTGACAGTATTGAGCAGCAGAATCAGAGCAAATGGGATACATGGGGTGAGAACAGAATGAAGGAATATGATCGCTGCCCAGACCGCTGAATTCAGAACATCATCTGTTATAAAGCAAAACCAGGGCATGTTTTCAAGTATATAGAAACGTGTCAACATAAAATACCAGAACATGTTCTTGAACCCGCTCAGCAAAGTCACGGTTCCCACAACCACAGCCGCCGTTCTCTCGGTGCAATATTTAGTTTTCAGCTTCTGGCAACAAATGGCCACAAAGCGATCAAAGGTGAAACTGACGGTGAACCAGACAGAACAATCCGTGGCTGCGTGAAGTAAGACGGCGTGAATATTACACAAGTGGAAGAACCGCACGAAATGGAACTCTTTCTGGTAAAGAATCGGAATGTGCCTCAGTATCAGTTCGAGGATAATGACCAGGAGATCTGTCACTGCCATGGCCACCAGATAGCGAGTGACACATCTGGAGAGACCGCACTTTCTCGAGGCAGTATCACAATCGTCAGGATGTTAACTGTCAGGCAGGGAAATAAACAGGTAAATTAAACATTAATTTGGGAGCAAGGAATAGACTCCAAACTAAAATAATTAACAATCATTGACAAGGTAATCACCAACTAAATTAATCTATCAGCATTAAATTAGACGACCCATCCCTCAGTCAATGAGCCGCCAAATGCTTATGTCACATCATCATCACAGGCAGCCCCTCGAAAGCGAGAAAGACTTGCTTCCACGCTAAAAGTGAGTTATCAGGTGACTGAACAGTCCAACATGGTAATTACAGTCTCTGTCATAGTCGGGACAGAGAGTGGTTGAAGGAAAGGGTGGGTGGGGAGTCTGGTTTGCCATACGCTCATTCCGCAGCCCTCGCTTGGTTTCTACATTTTCTTGGCGACGACTCGAGGTGATCATCGCCCTTCCGGATGCACTTTCTCCACTTAGGGTGGTCTTTGGCTAGGAACTACCATGTGTCGATGGGGATGTTGCATTTTAATATGGAGGCTTTGAGGGTGTCCTTGAAACGAGTATTTAAAGTATTTGAACACAAGTGGAAGAGATTAATTGCTGCAGCTTTTCACCTGTTGGTTTCCACTTGTGCAGAGAATATCAGACGAGAAAATATGAAAGTTTGTTCATATACTAAGTACCTAAGTTACAATCAGCTTGGGTTGTTTATCCTGCAATACAACGATTTTTGATTTAAACTATATATGAATTGCTCCCTCATTATAGAAACATAGAAAATATAGAAAATAGTTGCAGGATTAGGCCATTCGGCCCTTCGAGCCTGCACCGCCATTCAATGAGTTCATGGTTGAACATGCGACTTCAGTACCACTTTCCTGCTTTCTCGCCATACCCCTTGATCTCCCTGGTAGTAAGGACTATATTTAACTCATTTTTGGATATATTTAGTGAATTGGCCTCAACAATTTTCTGTGGTAGAGAATTCCACAGGTTCAACACACTCTGGATGAAGAAGTTTCTCCTCATCTCAGTCCTAAATGGCTTACCCCTTATCCTTAGACTGTGACCCCTGGTTCTAGACTTCACCAACATTGGGAACATTCTTCCTGCATCTAACCTGTCTAAACGCATCAGAATTTGAAACATTTCTATGAGATCCCCTCTCATTCTTCTGACTCCATTGAATAAAAGTGCTGTTGATCCAATCTTTCTTGATATGTCAGTCCCGTCATCACGGGAATCAGTCTGACGAACCTTCGCTTCACTCCCTCAATAGCAAGAATGTCCTTCCTCAAGTTAGGAGACCAAAACTGTACACAATACTCCAGGTGTGGCCTCACCAAAGCCCTGTACAACTGTAGCAATACCTCCCTGCCCCTGTACTCAAATCTCCTTGCAATGAAGGCCAACATGCCATTTGCTTTCTTAACCGTCTGCTGCACCTGCATGCAACGTTCAATGACTGATGTACCATGATACCCAGGTCTCGTTGCACCTCCCCTTTTCGTAATCTGTCACCAGTCAGATAATAGTCTCTCTCTCTGTTTTTACCACCAAAGTGGATAACCTCACATTTATCCACATTATACTTCATCTGCCATGCATTTGCCCACTCGCCTAACCTATCCAAGTTGCTCTGCAGCCTCATAGCATCCTCCTCGCATCTCACACTGGCCCCCAACTTAGTGTCATGCGCAAATTTCGAGATTCTACATTTAATCCCCTCGTCCAAATCATTAATGTACAATGTAAACAGCTGGGGCCCCAGCACAGAACCTTGCGGTACCCCACTAGGCACTGCCTGCCATTCTGAAAAGTAGCCATTTACTCCAACACTTTGCTTTCTGTCTGACAGCCAGTTCTCAATCCATTTCAGCACACTAACCCCAAACCCATGTGCTTTAACTTTGCACATTAATCTCTTGTGTGGGACCTTGTCGAAAGCCTTCTGAAATCCAAATATACCACATCAACTGGTTCTCCCTTGTCCACTCGACTGGAAACATCCTCAAAAAATTCCAGAAGATTTGTCAAGCATGATTTCCCTTTCACAAATCCATGCTGACTTGGACATATCATGCCACCTCTTTCCAAATGCGCTGCTATGATATAAATGTGCAATAAAACCGATAACTGTAATGATATTACACTTTTACCATTGAAGAAGCAAATTAAATCCGGTGTTGATGATGCACTTCAGTTCCTCCGGCAGCCACCTCTCGTGGAAGGCAGCGAACGTTCCGGTGGACACCGCGTGCTCCATCTCCAGGGACACCTTGGCTTGAATGTATCCGCGGAAGAGAGGGAGGCAGCCGGGCTGAACGATTCTCTCGACAGCCCGCTGCCTGGCCCAGCTGATGGTCCGCTTGGCCATGCCCCGGAGCAGTCCGACGAGGAGGCCTTCTGACCTCCCGCTCCACCTCCTCACGAGGGGCCCAAAATCTCAGAAGTGTACAGCCGGCGGAAACAGATATATCCACTCTGTTTCTCGCTGAGAGACCTACTGAACTGTGACAGATCGGCATGGGACCAAATTGCAAATTCAAAATAAAGATTGGAAATAAATGAATGAAATCTGGCTGAACGAACATTTTGTTTGTGAATGTTAATGATGCTTGTAATCCTGTTCCACCCATCAGAAGCACTGCCATTAATGCAGAACTTGATATGGTGACAAAGGAGACACTGACTGGAACTAAATGATCAGCGGATATTTACCCGCCTATAACATAGCGTGGACAGAACAGAGCGAACAGAGTTTCGCATCCTCTGTTCAACTCCAAGTGAGAACAAAAGATGAGAAATTGGCTGATAAAAGGAAGGAATTAAATAATAAAAAATGGACGGCCTCTTATATGATTTCTGAATTATTGCATCACAGAAAATAACGGTAAAACATTCACAATAAATAAATATTCATGAACCTCAGGATCTCTGAGATGATTCCAGTGATGCGATGATGCGACTTCCCAGATAGGGCTCCCACCTCGCTCCAGGAGTTCACACTAACATCTGCCTAGATTACACTGCTCCCTCCCTCAGTCTAGATATTTAATGACAAGGTTCGCCTACATTACACTACTCCCACCTCTGTCGAGAAATTTCATTCCCAGGTTTGCCTAACTTCCAGTGCTCTCACGTCGGTCCAGGGATTTAATTCCGAGAGCCAAAAACATTACTCCGCTCCCGCCTCTGTGATTGGACCTGACTCTTATGAATGAACATTTGATCTTGGCCGCAACTCCCCTTCCGTGCCCACACCCTTAACTCCCTTCTCGTTTAAAACTCAGTCTATCTCCAGTGAATAAGATTCAATGAAGCTGCCTCCACAGCTTTCTGTCGAAGAGAATTCCAAAGATTCACGCCCCCCTGAGAGAATAAATTGCTTCTTATTTGTGATATAAATGGGCGATCCCTTATTCTGAACCTATGTCCCCTGGTTCTAGAATTCTCCCACTAGAGGAAACATCATCTCTGCGTCTACCCCATCAAGCCCCTATAGAATCTTACACATTTCAATAAGATCACCTCGTAGTTTTCTAAACTCCAATGTATACACGCCCAACCTGCTCAACCTTTATTCTTATGACAACATATTCATCCCAGTAATTAACGTCGTGAACCTTCTCTCAACTGCCTCCAATGCAAGTAAATCCTTCCTTCACTAATGTGACCAAACCTGTACACAATACTCCAGCTGTAGTCTTATCGACAACCTGTACATTTGTAGCAGGACTTCTATATTCTGTCCCACTTGAAATAAAGACAGACATTCTGCTGCCTTTTCTAATTGCTAGCTGTACCTCCATGCTAACCTTCTGTGTTTTATGTAGAAGAACCCCCAGATCAATCTGGACCACAGCAATTTGGTATCTCTCCCCATTTAATGATAATTTGCTTATTTGTTTTTCATAACAAAGAAGATAGCGTCACATTTTCCACATTATACCCCATCTGCCATTGTTGTGGCACACCCACTTAGACTATCGATATGCCTTTGCAGATTTTTTGCGTCCTCCTCACAACATGCTTTCACACTTATCTTTGTATTATCAGTGCCTCGATGCTGGTACACCTGGACAGTTCCATTGGCGGGCCACATCTTCCGGATGCCTGACACAAGACTCGCAAGCAAGCGCTCTACTCGGAACTCCTACACAGTAAGCGAGCCCCAGGTGCGCAGAGGAAACTTTTGAATGAAACGATCAAAGCCTCCTTGATAAAATGCAACATACCGACCGACAGCTGGAAGTCCCTGGCCCAAAACTGCCTGAAGTGCAGGAAGCGCATCCAGGAGGGCACTGAGCACCTCGAGTCACGTCGCCGAGAGCATGCAGAGACCAAGCGCAGGAGTAAGAAGGAGCATGCGGCAAACGAGTCCCACCACCCTTTCCTTCAACCACTGTTTGTCCCACGTATGACAGAGACAGTAATTCCCGTATTGCACTGTTCAGTTCCATACGAACTCATTTTTAGAGTGGAAGCAAGCCTTCCTCTATTTACAGTGACTGCCTACGATGATGACGTTGTATCATCAGCAAAGATTTAACATTTAATATAGATTTTTAAATTATGATGGGTTGTGATAGAGCGATATGTAGAAAATGTTTCCAGTTACACAATGGTGCATAACCAGATGAGACAGGTTTAAGGTAATTGCCAAAAGAACCACAGGAGAGATGGGAAGAGTGTTCCTTATGCAGTGAGCTTTTGCGATCTGGAATGCGATTTGTGAGATCACGGTGGAAGTAGATTCAATCGTTCTTTTGGAAAGGGAATTGCTTTATTCGTGGAAGGGGATATATTTACATTTTTCTGGCTAAAGAGTTGGCTTCTGAGATTGTTCTATCCAAGAGACGGCATGGACACGATGGACCGAGCGGCCTCTTTCTTTGCTGTATTAATCTAACAGTCGATGAGCAAGAGACAGAGACAGGGAAATGTGGAGAGACAGCGTGAAACTGCCAGAGAGACAGAGAGAAAGAGAGAAATTCACAAAGTGCCAGAATGAATGAGAAAAAGAGAATAGAGACAGTATGGCTGGAGGACGTATAGAGGGAAGTAAATTAACATTTATTGGACAATTGGATAAATATTTGAAGGGGAAAAAATTGCTGGACTATGGGAATAGAGCAGGAGAATGGGACTAATTGGAGGGGGTGAGACTATGGTGGGATTTGAACACATGGATAAGAATAATAAAAATGAGGTATTACTTAATCGGGAGCCAATGTTGAAGAGCAGATTATTGATGGGTGAACAGGACTTAGTGGAGTTAGGTTATGATCAGCAACTTGTTTAGGTGAGCTCTAATTTAGAGTGGACTGTAACTGCGAGGTGGGCAAGGAAAGCATTGCAATGGTTGATTCTTGTTTCACAAAGTCACTGGGTTATTGAAGCGGAGAAATGAGTTGGGCAGTATAATGGAGATGATAGTGGGCAGAACCAGTGATTCAGAGGAGAAGAGGTCAGAACTGAACTCAGGGAAAAAACAGAATGCCGAATTTGTGAACAATGTCGTTCAGATTCAGACATTGGCCACAGAGGGGACTGAGTCAGTAGATATACAACGTGACAAAGACTTCCAAAGAATTAAGTGACATACTCAGTAATACAGTGAAATATAGAGTAGAGTTATAATTGTTGGATATAGAGACTTACCAGGAACACCAACTACAGGAAATATTGTGGAATAAATTAAAATATCACTCGTACAATTAACAACGTATGCATAGTTACCAGCTGTATGAAGAGATTTCCCAGGAACAACAACTGCATCAAAGATGAGAAAGCAATTTACAAGTCTTGTAATACAGCGACATTTGGTTGCAGAGTTAATAGTTGGATACAGAGACTACCAGGAACAACAATTGCAGCAAGGAGGGGAGAGTAAAATAAACGATCAGTAATACATTGAACCATGATTACTGGAATAATTAGATAGACTTACCAGTAAAACCAACAACAGCAAGGACGGGAAAGTAAATGTACTGAAAAATACGAAATGCATAACGGATTCGCAATAACAATGATAATTCCTCAAAATGTGCAACAAGAAGGTTAAAATACAAGATGAAACTCCTGCCATTTGTTGTAACATTCCAATCCATTTTTTTCAGATTCTGATACATTGTTGTATCATTCCAATCTACTGTTCTCAGATTCCGACTCCCTCTCTGTGGAGCAGTGCGATGATCGCTGTTAGTGCCAGAGGTAATGTATTCACTGTGGCTATGGGGTAACACTTTGAAAGGAGTGCCTTATCAATATGAGCGAGAATGACTCCAGTGACACAAAGGGGGTTAAAATAACACGCCTGAAGGCTTTGTGTCTTAATGCAAGGAGTATCCGCAATAAGGTGGATGAATTAACTGTGCAAATAGATGTTAACAAATATGATGTGATTGGGATTACGGAGACGTGGCTCGAGGATGATCAGGGCTGGGAACTCAACATTCAGGAGTATTCAAGATAGAATAAAAGGAAAAGGAGGTGGGGTAGCATTGCTGGTTAAGGAGGAGATTAAGGCAATATTTAGGAAGGACATTAGCTTGGGTGATGTGGAATCTATATGGGTGGAGCTGCAGAACACCAAAGGGCAAAACACGTTAGTGGGAGTTGTGTACAGACCTCCAAACAGTAGTAGTGATGTTGGGGAGGGAATCAAACAGGAAATTAGGGGTGCATGAAATAAAGGTGCAGCAGTTATAATGGGAGACTTTAATATGCACATAGATTGGGTTAACCAAACTGGAAGCAATACGGTGGAGGCCGATTCCTTGGAGTGCATACGGGATGGTTTTTTAGACCAATATATTGAGGAACCAACTAGGGGGGAGGCCATCTTAGACTGGGTGTTGTGTAATGAGAGAGGATTAATTAGCAATCTCGTTGTGCGAGGCCCCTTGGGGAAGAGTTACCATAATATGGTGGAATTCTGCATTAGGATGGAGAATGAAACAGTTAATTCAGAGACCATGGTCCAGAACTTAAAGAAGGGTAACTTTGAAGGTATGAGGCGTGAATTGGCTAGGAGAATGATACTTAAGGGGTTGACTGTGGATGGGCAATGGCAGACATTTAGAGACCGCATGGATGAACTACAACAATTGTACATTTCTGTCTGCCGTAACAATAAAAAAGGGAAGGTGGCTCAACCGTGGCTATCAAGGGAAATCAGGGATAGTATTAAAGCCAAGGAAGTGGCATACAAATTGGCCAGAAATAGCAGCGAACCCGGGGACTGGGAGAAATTTAGAACTCAGCAGAGGAGGACAAAGGGTTTGATTAGGGCAGGGAAAATGGAGTACGAGAAGAAGCTTGCAGGGAACATTAAGACGGATTGCAAAAGTTTCTATAGATATGTAAAGGGAAAAAGGTTAGTAAAGACAAACGTAGGTCACCTGCAGTCAGAATCAGGGGGATTCATAACGGGGAACAAAGAAATGGCGGACTAATTGAACAAGTACTTTGGTTCGGTATTCACTAAGGAGGACACAAACAACCTTCCGGATATAAAAGGAGTCAGAGGGTCTAGTAAGGAGGAGGACCTGAGGGAAATCCTTATTAGTCGGCAAATTGTGTTGGGGAAATTGATGGGATTTAAGGCCGATAAATCCCCAGGGCCTGATGGACTGCATCCCAGAGGACTTAAGGATGTGGCCTTGGAAATAGTGGATGCATTGACAGTCATTTTCCAACATTCCATTGACTCTGGATCATTTCCTATGGAGTGGAGGGTAGCTAATGTAACCCCACTTTTTAAAAAAGGAGGGAGAGTGAAAACAGGGAATTATCGACCGGTCAGCCTGACATCGGTAGTGGGTAAAATGATGGAATCAATTATTAAGGAAGTCATAGCAGTGCATTTGTAAAGAGGTGACATGATAAGTCCAAGTCAGCATGGATTTGTGAAAGGGAAATCATGATTGACAAATCTATTGGAATTTTTTGAGAATGTTTCCAGTAGAGTGGACAAGGGAGAACCAGTTGATGTGGTATATTTGGACTTTCAGAAGGCTTTCGACAAGGTCCCACACAAGAGATTGATGTGCAAATTTAAAGCACATGGGATTGGGGGTAGTGTGCTGACATGGATTGAGAACTGGTTGTCAGACAGGAAACAAAGAGTAGGAGTAAATGGGTACTTTTCAGAATGGCAGGCAGTGACTAGTGGGGTACCACAAGGTTCTGTGCTGGGGCCCCAGCTGTTTACACTGCACATTAATGATTTAGACGAGGGGATTAAATGTAGTATCTCCAAATTTGCGGATGACACTAAGTAGGGTGGCAGTGTGAGCTGCGAGGAGGATGCTATGAGGCTGCAGGACGACGTGGATAGGTTAGGTGATTGGGCAAAGGCATTGCAGATTAAATATAATGTGGATAAATGTGAGGTTATCCACTTTGGTGGTAAAAACAGAGAGACAGACCATTATCTGAATGGTGACAGATTAGGAAAAGGGGAGGTGCAAAGAGACCTGGGTGTCATGGTACATCAGTCATTGAAGGTTGGCATGCAGGTGCAGCAGGCGGTTAAGAAAGCAAATGGCATGTTGGCCTTCATAGCGATGGGATTTGAGTACAGGGGCATAGACGTGTTGCTACAGTTGTACAGGGCCTTGGTGAGGCCACACCTGGAGTATTGTGTACAGTTTTGTTCTCCTAACCTGAGGAAAGACATTCTTGCTATTGAGGGAGTGCAGCGTAGGTTCACCAGACTGATTCCAGGGATGGCGGGACTGACCTATCAAGAAAGACTGGATCAACTGGGCTTGTATTCACTGGATATCAGAAGAATGAGAGGGGACCTCATAGAAACGTTTAAGATTCTGACGGGGTTAGACAGGTTGAATGCAGGAAGAATGTTCCCAATGCTGGGGGAGTCCAGAACCAGGGGACACAGTCTAAGGATAAGGGGTAAGCCATTTAGGACCGAGATGAGGAGGAACTTCTTCACCCAGAGAGTGGTGAACCTGTGGAATTCTCTGCCACAGAAAGTTGTTGAGGCCAATTCACTAAATATATTCAAAAAGGAGTTAGATGTAGTCCTTACTAGTAGGGGGATCAAGGGGTATGCCGAGAAAGCAGGAATGGGGTACTGAAGTTGCATGTGCAGCCAAAAACCCATTGAATGGCGGTGCAGGCTAGAGGGGCCGAATGGCCTACTCCTGGACCTATTTTCTATGTTTCTATGTTTCTAGAGACTTATATTAATTACAGTCACTGCACAAATAGCTTCTGTAAACCCGTGGAGACTGATATTAATTACAGTCCCTGAACAAACATTTTCAATTAACCCCTTTCAATCCAACACTTTTCCCGAAATTGACCTGGAATTTAAACTGGTTTTTGCCTCTCCCGGGAGATCACATTGCTCCGGTTGGGTTGGAGTGTATACTGTTTCAGTTTAAGGTGTGTCACAGTTGTGTGCGGCAGTCTGCTTGTGCTTGCTGCAATTTACTTTTCCCCATTGGTAATGGTTCAAACGATTACATGTAAGCTTCAGGGCTGCTGACCGATGGCCTGTGTCTTTGTCGGCCGGCGTGGATATGATAGGCCAGAAATGACCTCCTGTGTTGTAAATTTCTATGTTTCTATGTTTCTATATAACTGGTCCGAATGGGATTTATGAGTGTTGCTGAGTGAAGGAATGATGGAAATCGCTCAGGCCAGAATCTTTAATCCTCCCTGGATATGTCAGTGGTGCCAGAGGACTGGAGGTTCGCAAATGGTACACGCTGTTCAAAAAAGGAGAGTGGGAAAAACCTGTAGCTACAGGCTAGTCAGACTAACGTCTGTGGTGGGGAAACTTCTAAAGGCCATAATCCGGTATGAAATTATCTGTCACTTGGAAAAACATGGATTAATAAATGACAACCAGCGCAAATTGTGTTAATGTCCTAATGTGTCTGAAAAACCTGATTGAGTTCTTTGATGTAATAACCTAAAGGTTTGATGAGCGTAGTGCAGCTTATATTGTATATATCGACTTTCAAAAGGCGTTTGATAAAATGTCACTTCATCGACTTGATAGGGAAACTGAACCTCATGGAATTAAAGGGACAGTGGCTGTGTGGAGACAACATTGGCACCGGAACAAATAACTGAGAGTGGCGGTGAAAAGTTGGCGTTCAGACAGAAGGGGAGTATAGAGTGGTGAAACCCAGGGTTCTATATTAGTGCCAGAGATTAATAGCCAGGACCTAAGTCTAAAGGCATAATTTCAAATTTGCAGATGTCATGAAACTCAGAAATGTAGTTAGCAGTTGGGAGCATAGCAGATATCAGGAGCACAGCGATAGTCTGCTTAAATGGGAAGACACATGACAGGCAAAATTAAACATGTGTGAAGTGATACATTTTTGTGAAGGAACATGACAAGAGGCAATATAAGTTAAACAATACATTTTTTAAATGGCGTGCGGGTGCAGAGACACCTGGGAGTCGATGTGCACAAATCTTTGAAGGTGGCAGGGCAAGTTAATAAAACTGTTTAAAACGAAGGAAGAATATTTGACTTAATGAATCATCGGGTATGGAAGGAAAGTGATTGTGCTACTGTACTAATGATCCAGAGACCTGAAGTGAAGATCCAGGGGCATGAGTTCAGATCCCACCACGGCAGCTGTGCAATTTAAGGTGAATTAAATAAATCTAGAATTAAAATATTGTGTCAGAAATGGTGACCGTGTGGATCTCGGATTGTCATTACCCATCGAGTTCAATGACCTGTTTTCGGGATGGAAATCCCCCGTCCTTACCGAGTCTGGCAGCTATATGACCCCAGTCCCACAGCAATATGGTCAACTCTAAATAGCCCTCTAGATGTATCGATGAATTCACCAGCAGCTTCTCGGTGGAATTTGGGATGGACAATAAATGCTGCCCACACCACCGATTCACACATCATGAAGGTACAATAAAAATCTCTTCAACATCGGTTAATCTTTGCATGGCGATTCGGCAGCACACATTAGGAAAGCCTTGGAGAAGGTGTGGAAGAGATATAATCATCATCATAAGCAGTACCTCGAAATCGGGGATTACTTGCTTCCACTCGAAAAGTGAGTTCTCAGGTGATTGAACAGTCTAATATGGGAATATCGTTCTCTGTACTAGGTGGGGTAGATAATGGTTGAGGGAAAGGGTGGGTGGGACTGGTTTGCAGCACATTTCTTAAGCTCTCTGCGCTTGTTTGCTGCATGCTCTTGGCGACGAGACTCGAGGTGCTCAGCGACCTCCCGGATGCTCTTCCTCCATTAGTGCAGTCTTTGGCCAGGGACCCCCAGCTGTCAGTGGGAATGTTGCTCTTTTTCAAGGAGACGTTGAGGGTGTCCTTGTAACGTTTCATCTGCCCACGCGGGGCTCGTTTGCCGTGCAGGAGTTCCAAGTGGAGCGCTTGCTTTGCGAGTCTCGTTTCACGCATGCGGACAATGTGGCCCACCCAGCGGATCTGATCAAGTGTGCTCAGTGCTTCGATGTGGGGATGCTGGCCTGATCGAGGGCGCTAACGTCTGACATCCCAAGCGATCTGCAGGATCTTGAGGAGACATCTGTATTGATCTAGTAATTTGTGGTACCTACTTTATACGGTCCACGTTTGTGATTCGTACAGCAGGCTGGCTATGTCTACATTCTCGTAGACCATGAGCTTGGTGCCAGATTTTATGGCGTGATCTTCCAACACTCTCTTCCTCATGCGACCGAAGGCTGCGCTGGTGCACTGGTACCCCCAGAGAGAGTTATAAGTAGATATAAGGAACTGTGACTTTTCCCGTTCAATCAGAGAATATTAACGAGAGATTTAATAGAGGTTTTCAAGAATATGAGGGCTTTGGATAAAGTAACTGAAAAAAACTCTGCCAGTGGTAGAAGAGTTGTTAACCAGAGGGAAGAGTTTTACGAAAATTAACAGAGTGAAGATGAGGAGAATTTGTCTTACACTGCGAGTTTGCATCATGTGGATTGTTCTCACTGAAAATGGGATGGAAGAAGATTTAACAATAACTTTTAAAATTTGCAGATGACACAAAGATTAGTGGGAAAGCGGGTTGTGTGGAGGACACAGAGAGGCTGCAAAGAGATTTAGATCGATTAAGCGAATGGGCTAAATTTTGGCAGATGGAATACAATGTCGGAAAATGTGAGATCATCCACTTTGTAAAAAAAAACAGCAAAAGAGAATATTATTTGAAAGGGGAGAAATTACAACATGCAGCGGTGCAGAGTGACCTGGGGGTCCTTGTGCATGAATCTCAAAAAGTTAGTTTGCAGGTGCAGCAGGTCATCAGGAAGGCGAATGGAATGTTGGCCTTCATTACGAGAGGGATGGAATACAAAAGCAGGGAGGTCATGCTGCAACTGTACAGGGTATTTGCGAGGCCGCACCAGGAGTACTGCTTGCAGTTCTGGTCACCTTACTTAAGGTAGGATATACCAGCTTTGGAAGGGGTAAACAGAGACGATTCACTGGGCTGATCCCGGAGATGAGGGGGTTACCTTATGATGATAGATTGAGTAGACGATGCTTTTACTCGTTGGAGTTCAGAAGGATGAGGGGTGATCTTAAGAAAAATTTAAAATAATGAAAGGGATAGACAAGATAGAGGCAGAGATGTTGTTTCCACTGGTCGGGGAGACTAGAACTAGGGGGTACAGCCTCAAAATACCGCGGGGGAGGCAATTTAAACGGAGTTGAGAAGGAATTTCTTCTCCCAGAGGGTTGTGAATCTATGGAATGCTCTGCCCAAGGAAGCAGTTGAGGCTAGCTCATTGAATGTATTCAAATCACAGATAGATACATTTTTAACCATTCAGGGAATAAAGGGTTATGGGGAGCGGACGGGTAAGTGATGCTCAGTCCACGGTCAGATCAGCCATGATCTTGTTGATTGGTGGAGCAGGCTCGAGGGGCTAGATGGCTGACTCCTGTTCCTAATTCTTATGTTCTTATGTTCTTGTGTAATTGGAATCAATACTGGAATTCCGGTATTTGAAGGGATCTGGGAACAGAACAGGTGTGTGGGGCTGATTGAATAGCTCGATCACAGAGCCTGGAGCAGCGTGATGAATCGAATGGACTCTTCTGTGCTGTGTGATTCTGTGGTCCTTTGATAACAGAAGCCATTGAGTCCTTGTCTCGTGTGCAGAGTCGATGCTGTGCTCTTTTTGAGCCTGTTTCGAATCGTTACTTGTGCTGTGATAAATGCAATAACGGAAAAGCAAGCACAGTTTAAAATAGATTTTAAAATAGAGTTTAAAAAAAAATGAAATCATGAAATAATTATGATGCCAAAAATAGGGCCATGATGTTGAAATCGTCAGCAATCAATCCAATAATAATTTCAGGAGAAGCCTCAGTAACCAGAGAAGTGAGAATGGGGAACCAACCTCCAGAGGCAGTGGTTGAGGCGAATAGTACAGAACCATTTAATGAGAAGCAAGATCAACAAATCAGGCAGAAAACATTAGTAGATTCTGCTAATAGGGTAAGATGCAGAGTTGTGGGAGTTGTGTGGAGGAATGGTGGTGGTCTGTGTGGTGCAGAAACGCCAGCATTGAGCAGTCGGTCCGAATGTCTGCTTTGTGTGCTGTACGTGATATATCATTTGCTTAGTGGAGCATGAGCCCCGCTCTGATCACATCCCGCGCCGGGATTCAATCCGCGCATTATAAAGCATTGCTCTGATACCTATCACATTATTTGTATCTATTTCCTCTATGTATATCATGGCGAGATGTAACCAAATCACAGATGAAGGTTGCAGCAGAAGAGAAGCTCGGGCAGACAGTCAAAGCTATGAAGGTGGAAATCACGATGGAGACAGAACATGATGCCACCGATGCTTCAATCGCAACACTCAGCGCTGATGAGTGAAGGAAGTGCCTGAGGAACCCGAAACCCAGCCAGGGACAGCAATTACCAGGGTGAACAGAATGAGTTTAATAATAATACGACTGACCAAAAAAATGCTGCAGCTGCGTTAAATGTTCAGCAATTTGAGGCGTGGAGAATGACAACCAGTTCAGGTTGAATTGTTCCACCGGCAGGTACAGCACGGGGTTAGATACACAGTAAATTTATCTCTACACCGTCCCATCAAACACTCCCAGTGCAGGAACAGCACGGGTTAGACACACAATAAATTTCTCTCTACACTGCCCCATCAAACACGCCCAGGGCAGGTACAGCACGGGTTAGACAGACAATAAATTTCTCTCTGCACTGGCCCATCAAACACGCCCAGGGCAGGTAAAGCACGGGATTAGATACAGAGCAAAGCTCATTCTACACCGTCCCATCAAACACTCCCAGGGCAGGTACAGCACGAGTTAGACACACAATAAATTTCTCTCTACAATGGTCCATCAAACACGCCCAGGGCAAGTAAAGCACGGGATTAGATACAGAGCATGCTCATTCTACACCGTCCCATCAAACACTCCCAGGGCAGGTACAGCATGGGGTTAGATACAGAGTAAAGCTCCCTATACACTGCCCATCAAATACTTCCAGCGCAGGTACAGCACCGGTTACATATAGAGTAAATTCCCTCTAAACTGTCCCGATCAAACACTCTCAGGTCAGGAACAGCGGCTTAGATACAAAGGTAAGCTCCTGCACAATATCCAATCAAAAAATCCTAGGACAGGTACAGCACGGGTTAGATGCAGAGAAACGCTCCCTCTTAACTGTCCCATCAAACTTTCCCAGAGATGGTGCACACGGGTTAGATACAGATAAATACCTCTCTACACTGTCCCATTCGGTGTGTGTTGGGCTCAGACACTCACTGGGAGTGAGATCAGCCGAAAACAGAAGCAGCCTGGATTAAGTAACAGACGTTCACAATGATCACTGCCTCCCTCCCTCAGTGATTCCCCTCGCTGGGCTGTTTGCTCCAGTCTCCCCATGCGATCCATGACGAGATTTCAATTCCTCCATCTGTCGCCCACTCTATATAAATTAATCTACTTTCATCCTGGAACGACTCTATTGATCATCTGCAAGGGCAAGGTTGATTAGCAAATATGTTATAGGCTATTATGAAGGCCATGAGCTATCTCAACAAGAGCTGTGCTTAAAACCACACCTCCACATAAAACACACCAGATGACCACGCGTTGACCTCGGACTCAAGGGAGAAATAAAGAATATTCAAATATAAACTTGTACAACAATATAACAATATAAGGCAAGTGACACCTGGAAGAAGCGACCAATTGGGTTTTCGATCATGCTTTGGTAAAACCAATCACGTCACTGTTAAGGTCTGTCCACGAGTACACTCATGTGCCAAAACCTGGATAATTAACATGTATATTGAACAGTTCGGTTGAGATCCTCTCAGGCGGATGGGACGTGAAATGTTCCCCATGTACGTGCTGAAATAAAAAATCGTTGAACATTATTGAAGGTATCAGTCTGTTGATTCCGAGTTTGTTAATTGAGTAGAATGGCGATCCTCCCCATCAATTGGCGTAGTTTGCAGGATTCTCATACGCAAACCCGAAACGATGTGGCAGCTGTTGGGGTGAATACCTTTTATTAAATAGCAGCTACAAGTTGGAGCTGTTAAACTGTTTACGGGAAAGCAGCAGATCTACAGAGAGAACAAATAAACGCGACAAGGAGAGGACGGAGACCAAGTAATAAGGAAAATTTGGGGTGTGAGTAGGCTGAAATGAGTTTAACCGGCATGCGGTACTAACGACCAAGAATCGGTCAAAGGCACGATGCAGGTTCAAAAGGAGCCCACTAAGGGAATGGTAGTCTCTTATCACTCTTAGAAATGGCGGGGAATACGACTGGTGAATCTCAGGAACTATACGGAAAATGCTAGCAGGTAAAAAACATAACACTAAATGAGGGTTTGAAAATATAGGAATGGCAACCAGACGACACAGTGGAGAGGCAGGCAAAGTGATTGAGGTGCAATCCAAGGAATAAAGGAGACCGGGCTCACACGGTAGTATTAGCCTGATATCGTGTACAAAATAAAGTGATGGAAAGAAAGGATCAGATAATACAGGAGCTAAAACCTAAAATAAAATAGATGGAAGAGGCAGAAGTAAGCAGTAGGAATGTTACAATATATGCAGCAGTAACTGGGCGACCGACAGCGCAACCTGCACTGCCTGCACCGACAGCAATATAAACCCCACTGGAACATTTGAGTGAAGAAATAGAGAATAGTTGGGGACTACAGATGGTGAAGGGAAAACACGGGGAGTAGCTTAATCGGAATCGAGCTTCTCAGCCCAAGTGGCTGAATTAGTCTCCCTAACGGAAGCCCTCAAAGGGGCAAAAGGAAAAAGGGTAAATATATATGAAGACAACCGATACGCATTTGGGGTGGTGCACAATTACATGATAGCCTGGAGTCCGCGAGGTGACATGACATCGGGGCGAGGAACAATTCGACACGAGAACATATTTACCGAACAGGTAGAGACTTCCATCCAGCCCCAGAAATATGCAATAATAAAAATCAAAGCCCATAAGAAAATAACTGACCGGCATCAGCAAGGCAATGCATAGGCAGATGAGGCAGGTTGGAAATTGCCAGAAGCATGGGGCCTATGGGCTAAAATAAGCACCTGTGCGATTGGGCCGGAAGAAATATATATGTTTAATGTACAGGAGGCAAACCTACAGCAGGGAAATGTTGAATGGAAAAGGCAGGAAGCTAAACAAGGAATGGATGGAATCTGGAGAAAAGAGTGTAATGTGATAGCCCAGGGTGCATCCGACAACACCGACTGAGTATATAGCACGGGTATGCACATACAGGTAAGATATGCATGACGAGTTCAATGTCCCGATGTTGGTGGTGGAAGGGAATGGGAAGATATATAGAAAATTAGTGTAGGAAGTGCTTAACATGCGCAAAGCATTACCTTGGTGGAAAAACAAAGTTGAGAATGAGAGAGCAACCCCGAACAAAGGGAGCATGGCAAAACATGCTGACAGGATTCAACGGCCCACTGTCAAATCACCTGAGGAAAATGTATTGCTTGGTTATAATAGATCAATTCAGAAAATGGGGAAAAGCAATCACAACAAAAATTGCTCAATGAGACGGTGCCTGGAATATTAGCAGAAGAAATTATACCTAGTTGAGGATTGCCCTTACAGATAGACTCAGATCAGGTTACAAACCTCACTGGTCAAGTAATGAAACAAATATGCTGCCAAATGGGAACCGGGCAGAAATTCGATATCCCCTATCATCCGGAATCATCCGGATTCGTAGAACGAGTGAATAGGACCCTGAAGAAGGCACTGGCCAAAGTGATCAACGAAAGAGGAAAAGGATGGGTAGATATACTGACCCTCATTTGAACGACGTTCAGGGCGAGCCGAAACCGGACCACTAGCCGGACGCCTTTCGAACTAATGACAGGAAGAGCAATGAGATCACCTGCGTTTCTTGTGATGGGGAGTGATGATATCGGACCTTAGTCAGATCCTACCGGGACCGAGTAAGGAGATTAGTGACGCAATTATGTTAACAATTACAAGATCTGAGGCATACACCAGGGATCAGCAAGTGATCAATGACTGGGAAGCTGGCACCAAGGAACAAAAGGCTCAGAAACCACAGATTGGGAGCAAGGTAACGGTAGAAATATACGCCGAAAAGCCAGGATTCTCAACAAAATGGACAGGCACTCACCAGGTAATAATGGTAAGCGACAGCTGCATGTTTGTGGCGATAAGGGGAACCGGACTGTGGACTCATTGGATACAGTTAAAACATTATGCATAACATGAAACCCTAACCGACTGGTGATGCTCGGAAACATGTTCTGTTTTACAGGACCTTAGTCTGAGTAGGAGGATTACTGGCTAAATCCATCTTATACCATGACCCAGCGATAAATTGTCCAGAGGGCTATCAATAAAATATTTCCAATACAAACTCAATCTTTCACGGAAAATGCAAAAGGGGGCGAATTGAAGTGGAATGGACAAGCCTGGAACAGGGTCCGTCATGGCTGAACCAATCATGGACATGCACGAATAGCTCGAACCAAGGAAATCCACACAAGTGTGTGTGGGTAAGATAAAACATCACCAGGGAACTGGAGGGGACTACACCCAAGCCCATTAGTGAATCACAATGCGGTAATGGTTGCTTTTGGGGAATGTTCTTGTGTAAGATAGAGATTCCAAACATCACTAGAGCCCAAAGCAAAACGACCCAGAACCATAAGGATGCCCAGTCATTGACCTCGGAGTTCAAGCAGAGGATTAGAAAGGAAAATAACGAAAGAAAAAATCCACATCATGGTATGCCAAAGGATAATTACAAGATAGAGGCAGAGCGGTTGTTCCACTGGTCGGGGAGAAGGGAACTAGGGGGCATAGCCTCAGAATACGGTGGAGCCAATTTAAAACCAAACATATCTGCCTTGAAGGTATTTCTTCTCCCAGAGGGTTGTGAATCTGTGGAATTCTCTACCCAAGGAAGTCGTTGAGGCTAGCTCATTGAGTGTATTCAATGGAATAAGGGAATTAAGGGTGATGGAGAGCGGGCGGGTAAGTGTAGCTGAGTCCACGGCCAGATCAGCCATAATCTAGTTGAAAGGCGGAGCAGGCTCGAGGGGCAAGATGGTTTACTCCTGTTCCTAATTCTTATATTATATAGAGTATAAACACAAGGAAGTTTTTCTAAACCTTTGTAAATTAGAGATGAGGTATAATCTGGAGTAATGTGTCCAATTCCTGGCTCCATTTATATGAAGTTTATCTGCCTTGAAGATGATGCTGAGGGATTTAACACAAAGATCCCAGGGATGAGGGAATCCCGTTACGTCGAGAGAATAGAGAGGCTGCGATTCTTCTTCTTAGAGCAAAGTGGAATACGACGAGATTTAACAGAGGTGTTCAACATTATTGTATTTATTTACAGGACAGATGGGGTAGACTGCTTCCACTGGGAAGAGGGGCTGTACCATCGGACACATATTTACATAAGAACATAGGAACATAAGAAATAGGAGCAGGAGTGGACCATATGGCCCCTCGAGACTGCTCCGCTATTTAATATCATCATGGCTGATCCGATCATGGACTCAGGTCAACATTCGTGTCCGCTACCAATGTCCCCGTATTCCCTTATCGGTTTAGAAACTGTCTCTCTCTATCTTAAAGTTATTCGATGACCCAGCTTCCACAGCTCTCTGAGGCAGCGAATTCTACAGAATTACAACACTCTGAGAGAAGAAATTCCTTCTCATCTCAGTGTTAAATTGTCGGCCCCTTATTCTAAGATTATGCTTCCTAATTCTAGTCTCCCCCATCAGTGGAAACATCCCATTTGCATCCACTTTGTCGAGCCCCTCGTAATCCTATACGTTTCGATAAGATCACCTCTTATTCGTATTTAAGTTCTATACCAAATAAACTGAGCTGATGAGGAGAGTTTTTTATGCACCACGTTATCATGATCTGGAATGCACTGCTGTAAAAGATTTTTGAGGCCGCTTCAACGGTAACCATCAAAATGTAATTGGATATATCGTTTAAAGGGAAACATTCACAGGGCAATGGGGAAAGAGCACTGTAGTGGCACTAATGGGTAGCACTTTCAAAGAGCCTACTCAATCAAGATGGTTCGAATGGCCTCATTCTGTGCTGTGTCATTGTGTGATTGTTATTAAATGTAATTAGTTAAGTAATATATGACTTGGTTTAGTATTAACTGTTATGGGTTACGATTCTTACTTTTACTGACTTGTTATAAGGGATAGATTAATGCATCGGGTTTTGGTTTGGGGAATAATTTGAACGCTGTTGGTAATAAAATCATTGATATCAGGCATGTGGCAAAAGCGACTAAAGAAAGGCTTGCTGTATGTGTACATAATGGCATGGAATCTGAGCAAGTAGATGGGGCCTTGGTTTCATATCTCACACAAAAGACAGCACTATGGACGTTGGCCCACTCCCTCAGTACTGCACTGGAGTGCCAGCCTAGAGCACATGCTGAAGTCTGTGGTGTGGAACTGGAACCTCTGACATTCCGCCACTGAAGTGAGTGCTCCCATTGAGTCACAGCTGACACTTTGGTGCCAGATTTCGATGTCGAGTGCTTACAGTCGGAATTATCCTCCATGCCCTCCCTGTTTGGAGAAATCGGCCTGCTGTCTTTGGTTATTCTATGTAGATCTTGCAGAAAAGGTCAATGGTATTGAGGGGCTATTGTTTTTGAAGCCTGGGAAGTATTTTCTTTGTTAACCATACCAGTGTTGCTGGAAGAGTATAAGAAAGTTCCATTGGTACAGGGTTCCTTTTATTTATCCGTTTACTGGATGTGGCCGTCGCTGGCAAGGCCGGGATTTATTGCCCATCCCTAACTGTCCTTGAGAAGGTGGTGGTGAACCGCCTTCTGCATCCGTTCTTCTCGGTACAACTGAATGGCTCGGTAGACCGTTTCAGAGATCAGTTAGACCTAAACTAAATCTGGATCCGCGCTCTTGGTCTGGAGTCACAAATATATGCCATACTGTGTAAGTACGGTAGATTTCCCTGTAATGAAGGAGTTTAATAGATGGGCTTTTAAGACAATCCGGAAATATTGTTTTCACTTGTACGGTAGCTTCCTGGTCACTATTACTGCCAATAGCTTTTTATTGCAGATTTAATTAAGTAACTGTACTGAACTGCCCCGGCAGCCATAATGGGCTTTTATATCTCGAGGTCATTACTAGATTACTAGTCCAGTAACATAACCACTATGCGACCGTTCTCGGTTCTGTGAATCGAAATGACTAACTGGTAAGAAACAGGTTAAAGGTACCTGGGAACAGGAGGAGGTAACTCGTCTGTTTATATTTCGCGGGATGCCAGTAGCGTTGGGAATGAAGCAGTGATCTCCTTTTCATTCCTCCGCGCCCTGTCGGCTGGTGATCAGGGGTTGACGCTGCTCCTGACACAATCTGCTACAACCCCTCATTTCCCCTTCCCCAACAACCCTGTACACAACAGTGCACTCCCCGACCATCAACAAGCGCCTCTCACTCAAATACTTGGTACTTTATTACTATGTACCAACCCACTGTATCCACCTGGTAATATTGTTGTCAAGATAGGATTACCTTTTCTCCGTAAGAAACAATGTCCTTCAAATTAAAACTTCTTAAATTATATAATTTTTACACACATATATGTAACTATAATCTCCAGACTCTAGGTCAGCACGATCATAGAATCATAGAAATTCACAGCACGGATGGAGGCCATTTTTGACCTATCCTGTCTCCTCAGGCCGACCAAGAGAAATCCAGTCTAACCCAACCATCCAGCTCTGGGACCGTATCTCTGTGTGTTACAGCAGTTTATGTGCACATCCAATGTTCTTTTTTAATGTGGTGAGCATTTCTACCTCTACCTTCCTTTCAGGCAGTGCGTTCCAGGCCCCCACCACTCTTGGCATGAATACATTTCCCTTCAAATCCCCTCTAAACCGTCTACCAATTACTTTAAGTCTGTGACCCTGGTTGTTGGCCACTCTGCTAAGGGAACTATCCACTCTATCTCGTCCCTTCATAATTTTATACACCTCAACGATGTCTCCCTTCTTTGTTCGAAACCAACCAACCGCAGCCTATCCAATCTTGCATCATAGCCAACATTCTCCAGTCCAGGCAACATCCTCTTAAATATCCTCTGTACCCTCTCTTGTGCAATCACATCTTTCCTGTAGTAGATGTGCAGGAATTGCACTCTAACTGTGGCTGAACCAGTGTTTTATGCAGTTGAAGCATAACCGGTCTGCTCTTATATTCATCGGTGATACTCTCAGTGAGACTGAATTAACTGTTCAGTTTGTATATAGTGGTTGAAGAAGGAAGTAAAGCAAATCATTTTGTTGGTGTATGTTCCGATTGGGGAATTGGTAACCGTATCACCGAGTGTGTCACGTGTTCACTAAGAGGTGGCCTATTGATATGATTATATATTTATCTATCTCTTCAATGAAGTTTCTACGAGAAATAACAGGTTATTCTGCATCGGCAGAGGGGAGAAATCTCTCATATTCTCCCATGGGACCTTGTATGTCCATCATTTCCTGGGCCATGATCTGACGTCTTATTCGAAAGCACTGGGCCAATGAGTTCTCTGTTAGTCCTGCGTCAGAATACGATTAAATGTCCAAATTCAGAAAGTGGCATGAATTATCGAGACATTTGAATAATTACGGACAGGTAAAGACACTCTTTTCCACCGTGCTTGCATAACACAATTCCGACACCTTGTGTACTAGAATATATCCACACCTACCAAACCAAACCAGTGTGATCTCATGGGACAGGCAAACAAGCAGAAACAAACACTCCAATTTGGGGGGAAAAATCTATGAAATTCCTCTGGGTCCAATCTCGGTTATAGAAACGTTGTCCAGAAGATCACTCTAACCGTGAATTCCCTGAGATCCAGCTCTCAGTTGAAGGAACTTAGCGAAATTGCATTCACCACATGAAATGACACCTTGTTCCAGATGTCCATTAATTACCCGGTAAATAACCAGCTCCTTACATCTAAGCTAGTGCTAGCCTTATGCAAGTTAAATGTGCGACCGCTGGGTCTGGTTCAGACTGGGACAGCGGCTGATTAGGGAGGGCCTGGTTCAGACTGTGACGGGGGCTGATTAGAGATGGTCTGGTTCAGACTGTGGCAGGAGAATGATTAGCGAGTTTCTGATTCAGACTGGGGCAGGGACTGATTCGGGAGTTTATGGTTCAGACTGGGACAGGAGTGATTAGGGTATTTCTGATTCCGACTTGAACAGGGACAGTTTAGCGAGTTTCTGGTTCAGTCTGAGACAAGGACTGATTAGATAAGGGTCTGCTCTAGTCTCGAAATGGACGAATAATGGAGATTCTGTTTCAGACTGGGACAGACACTGATTAGGAAGGGTCAGGTTCAGTCTGGGAAAGGGAATCATAAGGGAGTTTCGGGTTCAGACTGGGACAGGGAAAAATAGGGAGGCTTTGGTCCAGACAGGGATAGGGACTGATTGGGGTGCTTCTGGTTCAGACTGGGAGCGGGGCTTATTATGGAGTTGATGGTTAAGTCTGCGACAGACTGGGACAGGTATTCTGGTTCAGACTCGGACAGGGACAGATTAGGAAAGGTGTGGTTCAGACTGGGATTTGGGTTGATTCGTGAGTTTCTGGTTCAGCTTGGGAAAGGGTCTGATTACGGAGTTTCTGGCTCAGTCTGGGACAGGAACTGATTAGGGAGCTTCTGGTTCAGACTTTGACAGTGTCTGATTTGGGACGGTCTCCTTCAGATAGAGACAGGGATTGATTAGGGAGTTTCTTGTTCAGTCTGGGATTAGGACTGATCACACAGTTTCTGGTTCAGTCTGGGCAGGCAATGATTAGAGAGATTCTGGTTCAGCCTGGATAGGGTCTGGTTAAGGACGGACAGGTTCAGCGTGCGACAGGGACTGATTATCGAGTTTTTTGTTCAGCCTAGAATAGGACTGATTAGGAATCTTTTGCTTCACTCTGGGACAGTGACTGATTCGGGAGTTTCCAGTTCAGACTGCGACAGTTGCTGATTAGGGAGTTTCTGTTTCAGTGTGTGAGAGGAACTGATAAGGGAATTTCAGGTTCAGTCTGGAACAGGGACTGATTATGGAGTTTTTTTTCAGTCTAGGATAGGACTGATTAGGAATGTTTTGCTGCACTCTAGGACAGTGACTGAGTAGGGAGTTTCCAGTTCAGACAGCGACAGTTGCTGATTAGAGAGTTTCTGTTTCAGTGTGTGAGAGGAACTGATAAGGGAATTTCAGGTTCAGTCTGGAACAGGGACTGATTAGTGAGTTTCGGATTCAGTCTGTGACAGAAATTAATTAAGGAATTTCTGTTCAGTCTGGGACATGGACTGACTTGAGAGTTTCTGGTTTAGTCTGTGACAAGAACTGATTCGGGATTTCCTGATTCAGTCTGGGACAGATATGGATTAGGGTGTTTCGGGTTCAGTCTGGGACAGGGACTGATTATGGAGTTTCTGGTTCACACCGGGATAGGGACTGATTATGGAGTTTCTGTTAAATCTGGGACAGGGACTGATTAAGTAGTTTCTGGTTCAGGCTGAGACAGGGTCTGATTCTAGAGTTTCTGGTTCAGACTGGGAAAGGAACGGATTAGGGAGTTTCTGGATCAGTCTGGGATAGGGACTGATTTGGGAATCTCTGTTTCAGTCTGGGATAGGGACTGATTAGGGAGTTTCTGGATCAGTCTGGGATAGGGACTGATTAGGTAATTTCTGTTTCAGTCTGTGACAGGGACTGATTGAGATCTTTCTGGTTCAGACTGTGACAGGATCGGATTAGCGAGGGTCTGGTTCAGTCTGGGATAAAGACTAATTATGGAGTTTCTGGTGCAGGCCAAGGGATGTAGTGAATAGGGAGTATGTGGTTCAGTCTGGGAAATTGACTGATTAGGGAGTTTCTGGTTCAAACTGGAAGAGGGACTCGTTCGGCAGGCTCTGATTCAGACTGGGACAGGTACAGATTTGGGCGTTTCTGGTTCAGACTGGGAAAGGGACTGATTTGCGAGTTTCTGGTTCAGACTGCGATAGGGACTGATTAGGAACTTTCTGGTTCAGACTTGGAGAGGAACTGATTAGGACGTTTCTGGCTGAGACTAGGACAGAGACCGATTAGGGAGTTTCTGGTTCAGTCTGGGACAGGGAAAGATGAGGGAGTTTCTGGTTCAGTCTGGGACAAGGGCTAATTAGGGTGTTTGCGGTTCAGACTGGGACAGGGACTGATTAGTGAGGATCTGGTTCAGTTTGGGACATAGAAATATAGAAACATAGAAAATTGTTGCAGGAGTTGGCCATTCGGTCCTTCTAGCCTGCACCACCATTCAATAAGATCATGGCTGAGCATGCACCTCGTACCCCTTTCCTGCTTTCTCTCCATATCCCTTTTTCCACTTATCCGTAAGGGTAATATGTAACTCACTCTTGAATATATCCAATGAACTGGCATCAACAACTCTGTGCGGCAGGAAATTCGACCGATTAACAACTCTCTGAGTGAAAAGGTTTCTCCTCATCTCAGTCCTAAATGGCCTACCCGTTATCTGAAGACTTTGTCCCCTTGCGATGGGCTTCCCCAACATCGGGAACATTCTACCCGCATGTAACCTATACTGTAACCGTCAGAATCGTATATGTTTCGATGAGATTGGGACAGGGTCTGATTTGGGAGTGTCTGATTCAGTATGGGACAGGGGCTGATTAGGGAGTTTCATGTTCAGACTGGGAAAGGTACTGATTAGCGAGTATCTGGTTCAGTCTGGTTCAGGGGCCGATTACTGTGTTTCTGGTTCAGTCTGGGATGGGGAATTGTTTAGGGAGAGTCTGGGTCAGACTGGGAGAGTGAATGATTCTGGAGTTTCTGGTTCTGACTTGGACAGGGGCTGATTAGGGAGGGTCTGGTGCACTCTGGGATGGGGACTAATCGTGGAGATTTTGTTTCAGACTCAAAGAGGTACTGAATCGGGAGTATCTGGTTCAGTCTGGGATAAGAACTGATTAGGGACGTTTTGGTTCTGTCTGGGATAATGACTGATTCGGGAAATTCTGGTTCAGTTTGGTACAGGGACTGATTATGTAGTTACGAGTTCAGACTGCGACAGGGTCTTATTAGGGAGGGTTTGGTTCACTCTGGTATCGGGACTGATTATTGAGTTTCTGGTTAAGACGACGAGGTGTACTGAATAGAGAGTTTCTAATTCAGTCTGGGGTAGGGACTGATTAGGGCGTTTCTGGTTCAAACTAGGAAAGGGAATGATTTGGGAGTTTATGGTTCATATTGGGAAAGGGACGGATTAGGGTGTTTCTGGTTCAGTCTGGGATAGGCTCTGATTAGGGCGTTCCTGGCTTAGACGAGGACAGGGACCGACTAGGGAGTTTTTGGTTCAGACTGGGACAGGGACTGATTAGGAAGTTTCTGGTTCAGTCTGGGACAGGGGCTGATTAGGTTGTTTCTGGTTCTGACTGGGACGGGGACTGATTAGAGAGGGTCCGGTTCAGTTTGGGGCTGAGAAACATAGAAACATAGAAAATAGTTGCAGGAGTAACTATTCGGTCCTTCGAGCCTGCACCACCATTCAATAAGATTATGGCTGATCATTCACCTCAGTACCGCTTTCTTGCTTCCTCTCCATACCCCTTGATCCCCTTAGCCATAAGGGCCATATCTAACTCACTCTTGAATATATCCATTGAACTGCCATCAACAGCTCTCTCCGGTAGGTAATTCCACAGGTTAACAACTCTCTGAGTGAATAAGTTTCTCCTCATCTCAGTCCTAAATGGCCAACCCGTTATCCTAGGACTGTGTCACTTGGTTATGGGCTTCACCAAGATCGGGAACACTCTACCCGCATGTAACCTATCGTGTAACCGACAGAATCGTATATGTTTCTATGAGATTGGGGCAGGGACTGATTAGAGAGTGTCTGGTTCATTCTGGGACAGGGGTTGATTAGGGAGTTTCATGTTCAGACTGGGAAAGGGACTGATTAAGGAGTATCTGGTTCAGTCTGGGACAGTGGCCGATTAGGGAGTTTCCGGTTCAGTCTGGGACGGGGAATTGATTAGGGATAGTTTGTTTCAGACTGGGAGAGTTACTGATTATAGAGTTTCTGGTTCTGACTGGGACAGCGGCTGATTCGGTCGTTTGTGGCTCAGTCTGGGACCGGGACTGATTCAGGAGTTTCTGGTTTCTGTTGTGACTATGAATGGTTACGGAGTTTCTGGTCCAGACTGGGACAGGGACTGGTTATGGACTTTCTGATAATGTCTGGGGCGGGGACTGAATGAGGAGTTTCTGGTTTAGACTGGGACAGGGATTGATTAGGGAGTTTCTGCTTCATTCGCAGACAAGTACAAATTAGGGCGTTTCTGGTTCAGACTGGGAAAGGGACAGATTAGGGAGTTTCTGTTTCTGTCTAGGACAGGACTGATTAGGAATGTTGTGGTTCATACTGGGAAATGTTCTGAATAGGGAGGGTTTGGTTCACTCTGGGACAGGGACGGATTAAGGATTTTCTGGTCAGACTGGGAGGGGGACTGATTATGGAGTTTCTGGTTCAGACTAGGAGAGGGTCTGATTAGGGAGTTTCTGGTTCAGACTGGGAGTGTGGCTGATTAGGGAGTTTCTTGTACAAACTGGGAGAGGGACTGATTCGGGAGTTTCTGCTTCAGCCTGGATGTAGACCTGGTCGGTGGCTGGTGCAGTAGGTTTGGTTCAGTCGATTTCTGTCTGGTACAGGGGCTGGCCGGGACCGGTCTGGATCAGTCTGGTTCAGACTGGGACAGTGAATTGTGAAGGAGCTCTGGGTTTTTCTGGTTCTGACTGGGTCAGTGGATGGTGAGGATGAGTCTGATTCAGTCTGGTTCAGGATGGGACAGAGGCTGGTGACAGAGGGTTTGGCTCAGTGTGGTTCACACTGCGACAGGAGATGGTGAGGGATGGTTTGTGTCAGTGTTTTTCATACTGGGACAGAGGATGGTGATGGAGGTCCACTTCCGTCTGGTGCATACTGTGACAGTGCCTGGTGAGGGGGTCGATTTCACTCTGTTGAAGACTGGAACAGTGGATGGTGGGAACATCTGGTTCAGTCTGATTCAGTCTGAGACAGGCGCTCGTGAGGCAATGTCTGTTTTAGTCTGCTACGGAATGGGACATGAGCGAGTGGGGACGATTGTTCTTCAGCATTGCACAGGGACTGGTGGGCGGATCTGGTTCCGTCTTGTTCACCCTGAAACAGAGACTGGTGAGAGTATCTGAATCAATCTGCGACAGGACTGGTGAAGGAGAGTCTATGTCAGTCTGGTTCAGACTGGGACAGGGGATGATGAGTGAAGGTGTGGTTCAGTCTGCACAGGGACTGTGAGGGGGCGGGGGGGCGTCGGACAGGAGACCGTGAGAGAGATTCTAGTTGAGACTCGGACAGTGGCCGATGAGAGTTTTCAATTGTATGACTTGTGGTATCAATCGAAGATGATCAGTGATTAATTCTCCCCCGAGCCCGAGTCAGCATCTTCAAGGGAGTATAGCTGCTGTGGAGAAATGACAGAGCTGTTCACCTGTAGGGTCTGGAATGGGGGAGATATGTATTCTTCCGTTTCGTGACCCAATCGCTCAGGACTGTTAGCCAAAATTTTTGGTTCTGGGAGAGGATGGAGCAAACAATCCTTTGGAGAGACAATGATCCCACTATCCCAGGTCGATTGCCCTAACCTGTGGGGCCTGCGGTGGGAGCGAGTGTGATATTCTGTAGGGTCCGTGTTATTCCCGTGGTGTCTGTGGCTTCACAGAGTGCAGCCGGGAATTGCAGGATTCGGTCCGGATACGATTCTGGATTCATGGCAAGAAGGTGTGGAGTAGATTCCCTTCTAGAAGCAATTCCTCCAACGCTGACTTCCCCAGGGTGGGGGCAGTGTGCGCATCACCGCAAGGGTGCAGCCTTTTCACTTTATGACGCCGAGCTACCTTCGTGAGGGTGATGTTTTTATGTCAATGTGGGTTGATGTATGTGCAGTTCCTAACAGTGAGCTTCCCCAGGGATTGACATCCTGTGATTTCACAGTCGGGGCAGTGAGTGACCGTGAGCTGCCCCAGGGAGGGGGCAGTGTGTGATGTCCCTGTGTGGGCCGGGGGGGGGGGAAATTATGTGCAGTGAGTGACCGTGAACTGCCCCGGGGTGGGAGCAGTGTGTGATGTCTCCGTGGGGGGTGGGGAGCAGGGCATATTGTGCAGTGAGTGAAACTGAGCTGTCCCGGGGAGGGGGCCGTGTGTGGTGTCCCTGTGTAAGATTAAATTGGAAGTCTCTTTGGAATGTCTGCTCAATGTACTGAAGGTGAAACTACATTATTTATTATTTTCAACAGTTTGCAAATTTTCTGTGTGAATCTACCTTGAAAGAAGCTAGATGCGCGATAAACTAAGAAAGTTCTGAGCTCCCCGGTGTTATTTCCAAGTGATAATACGTGTGTTTCCCAGTGATAATGTGTGATTCAAACACCAAAGTCACTGGTGACAGAGCCAGATCCTTGAGTCAGCAGAAACTCCAAAGCCATGTGCTTGTCATTGCAGAAGCAAGTTTTTCAAATAAAGTCTTTGGTTCATTTTACACTTGCAATGCCTCATCCTGAAAAATTCTCTCCAAAGCCAGTGTTCTTGCAGGTGGATGCAGTTTGTGATCTCCATGTGAGGTACAGTTTATTCAGGTGATGTCCCTGAGCAGCCCCATGGATTGGGCACTGTGTGATATCCCTGTGGGGTTCAGTATGTTCAGTATCTTAGCTGAACAGCCCCAGGGAACGGGCAGTATGTGATCCTGCTGTGGTGTGCATTCTGTTCAGTGTCTGACCCTGAGCTGCCCCAGGGAGGGGGCAGTGTTTGATGTCCCTGTGGGTGCAGTGTATGACCCTGAGAAGCTCCAGGGAGGGGGCAGTGTGTAATGTCCCTGTGGAGTGCAGTGTCTGATCCTGAGCTGCTCCAGGGAGGCGGCAGTGTGTGATGTCCCTGTGGGCTGCAGTGATTGACCTGAGCTGCCCCAGGGAGAGGGCAGTGTGTGATGTCCCTGTAGGGTGCAGTACGTTCTGAGTCTGACCCTTAGCAGCCACAGGGAGAGGGCAGTGTGCGATGTCCCTGTGGGGTGCAGTGTCTCACCCTGAGCTGCCCCAGGGAGGGAGCCGTGTGTGATGTCCCTGTTGGGTGTAGTACGTTCTGAGTCTGACCCTTAGCTGCCACAGGGATGGGGCAGTGTGTGATGTCCCTGTGGGGTGCAGTGTCTCACCCTGAGCTGCCCCAGGGATGGAGCAGTGTGTGATGTCACTGTAGGGTGCAGTACATTCTGAGTCTGACCCTTAGCTGCCACAGGGATGGGGAAGTGTGTGATGTCCCTGTGCGGAGTAGTACGTTCTGAGTCTGACCCTTAGCTGCCACAGGGATGGGGCAGTGTGTGAAATCCCTGTAGGGTGTAGTACGTTCTGAGTCTGACCCTTAGCTGCCGCAGGGATGGGGCAGTGTGTGATGTCCCTGTGGGGTGCAGTGTCTCACCCTGAGCTACCCCAGGGAGGGATCAGTGTGTGGTGTCCCTGTGGTGTGCAGTGTCTGACTCTCAGCTGCCCGAGGGAAAGGGCGTTGCGTGATGTTCCTGTGGGGTGCAGTGTCTGATCCTGAGCTGCCCCAGGGAGCGGGCAGTTTGTGACGTCAATACGTGGTCGGGGGCGGGGGGAGCACTTTGAGCAGTGAGTGACTGTGAGCTGCCCCAGGGAGGGGGCAGTGTGAGATGTCCCTGTGGGAGGTTGGCACTTTATGCAGCGAGTGACCCTGAGCCGGCCGTGTCTAATGTCTCTGTGGAGAGCAGTATTTTGCAATGATGACCCTGAACTGCCCCAGGGAGGGGATAATGTGTGATGTCCCTGTGGAGAGCAGTGTTTTCAGTGTCTGACGCTGAACTGCCCCAGGGAGGGGATAATGTGCGATGTCCCTGTGGAGAGCAGTATGTTCAGTTTCTGACCCTGAGCTGCCCCAGGGAGGGGGTAATGTGTGATGTCCCTGTGCAGAGCAGTATGTTGCAATTATGACCCTGAGCTGCCCCAGGGAGGGGGTAATGTGTGATGTCCCTGTGGAGTGCAGTTTGTTCAGTGTCTGACCCTGAGCTGCCCCAGGGAGGGGGTAATGTGTGATGTCCCTGTGAATTGCAGTTTGTTCAGTGCCTGACCCTGAGCTGCCCCAGGGAGGGAGCAGTGTGTGATGTCCCTGTGGGTTGGTGGGGGGGGGGGTGGCACTTTGAGCAGTGAGTGACTGTGAGCTGCCCCGACGAGAGGGCAGTGTATGATGTGCCTGCGTAAGATTAAATTGGAACTCTCTTTGGACTGTCTGCTCAAAAGACTGAAGCTGACACCACAGTGCGAATAGTTCAGATTTTATTTAAGGATAAGCGAAAATTAATAACGGAGTTTAGCAGAAGTTTTCGAATTAAAAATGAGAATTATATTACTCGTGATGGTGATTTGGGATGGAGGAAGGATTATTCCTCGTTCCTGCTACTGGTATACCGTCTGCCCGTCTCTGGATCGGTGCCTTTCCTGACACGATCACGATGAGAATAATCCAAATTCACGAAGATACACCCCAGGAACGGAGCCACCGAAAAATCTGTCCAAGCGTGTATCTCCTGGTGTGGATTAATAAAAATAAACACTCACAAGAAAGGTCTTTTATAGAGAAAAGTGTTGTTTATTAAAACCAGATTAATCAACGGAGATCCAGCCTCATTAGTACCGTTACTGACTGCTCTCAACGCCGAACTCATGGGACAAGCTCCGCAGTTACATTCTTATACAGTTCAAATACAGTCAAAATGGTGGAACTATACGGGGAAGTCTTCTATTGTTTAATACAGGTTACAGCAATTTCATTTGGTGGTACAGTTACATTAATTTTATTGGATACAGTAAGTTCTAATGATTCCATTGGTTCATTCAGTTCTGGCGACTGTTGCTGGGGAAAAGCCACTGCAGGTTTTGTGTAACTTTTCTGCGAAGGTCTTCTCAGGCGAATTCTCAGGCTAATTTCCTTGGCAGACATATGGCTACCCTCTGCTTAAAAGTGGCATTGTCCCTGTTATCTCCTGTAGCTGGAACATCGTGGCCTCCTCTCATTATATTTGTGAGCTGTCTGCATAAATCTTGTGGGTGCACTTATCTCCTAAGAGAATTTCTCTGACTTCGGTGTTTCTGCCTAATACAGCTATTCGACCATGAACGCACTTTAAATCCTACTCTCAGACGTTCTTACTTTATTTTAATTACACCGAATTACTTTACCCCTAATTCAGGTATTTCGCTCTTAAACTCCTATAGATCCACATCTTCCCAGTCTGGAGCCTGGGACCCTTTATCTCCAGGCATTGGTTTTGGAAGATCTTATCTTCAACCTCAGTACAAGCTTTTTCTGTTATGCTTTTCAGTTTCCATGCTGACGACGCAACACAGGATTTTGATAGTAACGAGTTATAATTAAGTGCATTACAATTTGAAAAAACGATTTATAATTTTTTTATTTTCAACAGTTTGCAAGTGCTCTGTGTGATTGTACGTTCAGAGAAGTGAGATGAGCGACAAACTAGGACAGATCTGAGCTCCTCCGTATTATTTCCCATGGATAATACATTTGTTTCGCAGTGATAATGTGTGAGGTAACACCATAGTGACTGGTGGCAGAGCCAGGACCTTGCGTCAGCATAAAATCCAAAGCAGTGTCTTTGTCTTTGCAGAAGCAAGCTTTTCAATGAATGTCTTTGGTTCATTTTACACTTGCAATGCCTAATTCCTCAAAATACACTCCAAAGCCTGTATTCTTACAGGCGGATGCAGGTCGTGATCGCCCTGTGAGGTGCAGATTGTTCAGGTCATGTTCCTGAGCTGCCCCAGGGAGGGGGCAGTGTGTGATGTCCCTTTGTGGTGCAGTTTCTGAATCTGAGATGCTCCAGTGAGGGGGCAGTGTGTGATGTCACTGTGGATTGCAGTGTGTTCAGTGTCTCGCCCTGAGCTGCCCCAGAGAGGGCGCCGTGTGTGATGTCCCTGTGGGGTGCAGTAAGGCGTGAGTCTGACCCTGGGCTGCCCCAGGGACGGTGATGTGCGTGATATCACTGCGGGATGAATTGTCTGAACCTGAGCTGCCCCAAGGAGCGGGCAAAGTATGATGACGCTGTGGGGTGCAGATTGCTCAGTGTCTGGTCCTGAGCTGCCCCAGGTAGGGGGCAGTGAGAAATGTCCCTGTGGGATGCTGTAAGCGGTGATTCTGACGCTGAGCTGCCCCAGGGAGGGTGTAGTGTGTGATGACCCTGTGGGGAGCTGTATGCTCAGAATCTGACCCTGAGCTCTCCGCACACATACTTTTCTCGGGGAAATTTCCGCGCCTCTCAGTTGGAGTTAAATTGTGGAACATCCCCATCTGCTGGACGCAGGTGTCACTACTGAACAGATCGTGATGGCTCAGATCATTCACAGAGTCATCTAATTGCAACGTCCGGCCAGAAGATTGACGACATACCTGGTAATTTAAAGTATTGGAAGTAAGCCCTTTAAAAAGCCCATCACTCTTTCCTTTATTTGAAAAATATCCAGAATATTAACCACAGCTCAGGTGCAGTTCAGACCTTGATGTGATTAAAACTAGCACTAACAGCAGAAGTGAACAGGGGGAGTCTTTTTGAACTGCTCGGTGTGTGTTTCAGCAGATAGCTCTAATAAGTACCTCCCTTCCCACACTGGGAGCAGGTGAACATAGACGTAGAGAAACAGAGAAAATAGGTGCAGGAGTAGGCCAATCTGCACTTCGGGAGTGCACCGTCATTCAATAAGATCATGGCTTGGACATTCCCTCAGTACACCTCTCCTGCTTTCTCTCCATACCCCTTGATCCCCTTAGCTGTTAAGAACTCTCTGAGTGAAGAATTTTCTCCTCATGTCAGTCCGAAATGGCAAACCTAATATCCTAAGACAAAGTCCCTTCCCTAACATCGGGAACATTCTTCCCACATCGAACCTCTCCAGTTGCCTCAGAATCCTACACGTTTCGATGAGATCCCCTCTCATCCTTCTAAACTCCAGTGAATCAAGGCGCGGTTGATCCAGTCTCTCCTCATGACAGTCCAGCCATCCCGGGAATCAGTCTGGTGAACCTTCGCTGCACTCCCTCAATAGCAAGAACGTCCTTCCTCAGATTAGGAGACCAAAACTGAACAAAATACTGCAGGTGAGGCCTCACCAAGGCCCTGTACAACTGCAGTAAGACCACCCTGTTACTATTCACAAATCCCCGTGCTATTAAGGTCAACATGCAATTTGCCTTCTTCACTGCCTGCTGCACCCGCATGTCAACTTTCAACGACTGATGAACGATGATACCAAGGTCCGATTGCATCTCCCCTTTTCTTAATCTGCCGCCATTCAGATAATATTCAACCTTCGTGTTTTTGCCACCAATTGCACATTATACTGCATCTGCCATGCATTTGACCACTCACCTTCCCTGCCTAAGTCACCCTGCAGCCCTTTAACGTCCTTCTCACAGCTCACACCGCCACCCAGTTTAGTGTCATCAGCAAACTTGGAGATATTACACTCAATTCCTTCATCTAAATCGTTAATGTATATTATAAAGAGCTGGAGTCACAGCACTGAGCCCTGCGGCACTCCACTCGTCACTGCCTCCCATTCAGAAAAGGATCCGTTTATCCCGACTCTCTGCTTCCTGTCTGCCAACCAATTCTCTATCAGTACACTACCTCCGAGACCATGCGCTTTGATTTTGCAAATCAATCTCTCGTGCAGGACCTTGTCAAAAGCCTTTTGAATGTCAAATACACCACATCCACTGTTTCTCCCTTGTCCACTCTGCCAGTTGCATTCCCAAAAAATGCCAGAAGATTCGTCAAGCATGATTTACCTTTCATAAATCCAAGCTGACTTGGTCCGTACTTGTCACTGCTTTCCAAATGCGCTGTTTTTTCATCCTTAACGAATGATTCCAACATTTTCCCCACTACTCATGTCAGTCTAACTGATCTATAATTACCCGTTTTCGCTCTCCCTTCTTTTTTAAAAAGTGATGTTACGTTAGCTACCCTTCAGTCCATAGGAACTGATCCAGAATCGATAGACTGTTGGAAAATGATCACCAATCCATCCACTATTTCTGGGGCCACTTCCTTACATACTCTGTTTGCACACTATCAGGCTCCTGGTATTTATCTGCCTTCAATCCCATTAATTTCCCGCAAACAATGTCCTGCCTGATAAGGATATCCTTCAGTTCCTCCTCACTGGACACATTGTCCCCTCGAACATTCGGAAGGTTATTTGTGCATTCCTTCGTGAATAAAGAACCGAAGTATTTGTTTAATTGGTCTGCCATTTCTTTCTTCCCCATTATAATTTCACCTGAATCCGCTTGCAAGCGACCTATATTTGCCTTCACGAGACTTTTTCTCTTCACATTTCTTTAGAAGCTTTTGCAGTCTGTTTTTACGTACCTGCAAGCCACCTCTTGTAATCTAAGTTCCCCCTCTCAATTAAATCATTAGTCCTCCTCTGTTGAATTCTAAATTTCTCCCAGTCCTCAGGTTTGTAGCTTTTTCAACCAATTTTTATGCCTCTTCCTTGGCTTTAACACTATCCTTATTTTCCCTTGTTAGCCATGGTTGAGCCACCTTCCCCGATTTATTTTTACTCTAGACAGAGATGTACAATTGCTGAAGTTCATCCATGTGATCTTCAAATGTTTCCCATTGCTTATCCACCATCAACCCTTTAAGTATCCATTGCAAGTCTATTCTAGCCAATTCACGCCTCATACCGTCGAAGTTACGTTTCCTTAAGTTCAGCACCCTTGTTTCCAAATTAAATGTGCCACTCTCCGTCTTAATATTGAAATCTACCATATTACGGTCACTCCTCCCCAAGAGGCCTCGCACAAAAATATTGCTAAATAGTCCCTTCTCATGATACATCACCAGCTCTCTAGTTGGTTCCTGGACATATTGGTCCAGAAACCACCCCTAATACACTCCGGGAAATCCTCCCCCACCACATCGCTACCAGTTTGGTTTGCCCAATCAACATGTAGATTAAAGTCGCCCATGATAACTGATGTTCCTTTATTGCACACACCGCTTATTTCTTGTTAGATGCTGTGTCCAACATCACTACTACTGTTTGCTGGTCTGTACACAAGTACCACTAACGTTTTCTGCCCTTTGGAATTCCGCCGCACAACCCATACCTATTCCACATCATCCAGTCTAAAGTTGCTCCTTATTACAGCATTACTTTCTTCTTTAATCAGCAACGCCACCCGGACTTCTTTTACTCTCTCCGAACCTTCGAAATGTTGCATACCCCTGGCTGTTGCGTTCCCAAACTTGCTCAACCTGGAGCCATGTCTCTGTGATGCAAAATACATCATATCCATTCACTGCTGTCTGGGCAGTTAATTCGTCCACCTTATTCCGAATACTCCTCGCATTGCGGCACAGAGCTTTCAGGCTTGTCTTTTTAACACACTTTCCCTCTTCAGAATGTTTCTGTTGTGCGGGCCTTTTTGTTTTTTGCCTTGGGTTTATCTTCCCTCCACCTTTACTATTACCCATTCTATATTTTGCTTCTGTCTCCATTTTACATCCCTTTGTCTCCCTGCATAGGTTCCCATCCCCCGTGATGTTAGCTTAAGTCCTCCCCAACATCACCAACAAACACTCCCCCTGGGACATTGGTACCGGTCCTGCCCAGGTGCAGACCGTCTGGTTTGTACTGGTCCCACCTCCCCCAGAACCGATTCGCATGTCCTAGTAATTTGAATCCCTCCCTCTTGCATCACTTCTCAAGCCACGGATTCATCTGAGCTATCCTGCGATTCCTCCTATGACTAGCACGTGGCACTGGTACCAATCTTGAGATTACTACCTTTGAGATCCTTCCTTTTAATTTATCTCCTACCTCCCGAAATTCGTCTCGGAGGAACTCATCCCGTTTTTTACCGACATCGCTGTTACCTACAGCACCTCAATTGGCTGTTTATCCTCCCTTTTCAGAATGTCCTGCACCCGCTTCGAGACATTCTTGACTTTTGCACCAGGGAGGCAACATACCATCCTGGCGTCTCGGTTGCGGCTGCAGAAAGGCTTATCTATTCCCATTACAATCGAATCCCCTCTCACGAGAGCTTTCCCACTGATTTCCCTGCCCTCCTGTGCAGCAGATGCACCCACGGTGCCTTGACCTTGGCTGCTGCTACTCCCACCCGATGAGTCATCCCCCTCAAAAATACCCAATGCGGTGTATCTGTTTTGAAGGGGACTGAATGCATTGGACCCCTGCACTACCTTCCTTGCACTGCTCACCTCAGTGTGAACTCGCTGATGCACCATCATGGGTGGAACCATTGCCATACACGGTACGTTTAACAGCGTAAGGACATAAGAACATGAGAAAAAGGATCAGGAGCAGGCCACACGACTCTTCGAGCCTGCTCCATCATTTAATACGACCATGCCTGATCTGATCACGGATTCAGGTCAACTTCCCTGCCTGCTCCCCATAACCCCTTATCCCCACATCTGTTAAGAAACTGTCTATTTCTGTCTTAATTATATTCAATAACCCACCTTCCACAGCGCTCTGAGGCAGCGATTTGAACACCTCTACTAAGGTTTGAGTGAAGAAATTCCGAATCATATCAGGTTTAAATGGGCGTTGCACCTCCCCTTTCCCTAATCTTCCGCCATTCAGAATATTATCTGAATGGCAGCAGATTAGGAAAAGGGTAGGTGCAACGAGACCTGGCTGTCATGGTACATCAGTCATTTAAAGGTGGCATTCAGGTACAGCAGGTGATGAAGAAGGCAAATCGGTTGTTGGCCCTCAGAGCGAGAGGATTTGAATACAGTAGCAGGGAGGTCTTACTGCAGTTGTACAGGGCCTCAGTGAGGCCTCACCTGGAATATTGTGTTCAATTGTGGTCTCCTAATCCGAGCAAGGACGTTCTTGGTATTGAGGGAGTGCAGCAAAGCTTTACCAGAGTGATTCCCTACATGGAAGGACACATATATGAGGAGAGACTGGAGCGACTGGGACTGTATTCATTGGATTTCAGAAGGATGAGAAGGGATCTCATAGAAACAACTAACATTCTGACCGGACTCGACAGGGTAGATGCAGGAAGAAAGTTCCCGATGTTGTAGAAGTCCAGAACCAGGGGACAGTCTTAGGAAAGGGGTAGGCCATTTAGGACTGAAATGAGGAGAAACGTCTTCACTCAGGGAGTTCTTAAACTGTGGAATTCCCTACTGCAGAGATTTGTTAATGCCAGTTAATTGGATAAAGTCAAGAGGAAGTTAGATATGGCCCTTACAGCTAAATGGATGAAGGGTTATGGAGAGAAAGGAGTAAATGGGTACTGAGGTGAATGATCAGCCATGATCTTATTGAATGGTGGTGCAGGTTCAATGGGCCGAATGGCGTACTCCTGCATCTATTTTATATGTTTCTCTGTTTTTAATGTCCCCTTATTCTAAGATTTAACTTGTTTCTCTCCGCTGTGAATCCACTGCAGTTCCAGGGGGTTCGTGGACTGAGTGAATCCCTTCGCACGCCCGTGGCAGGTAAACAATCTCTCTCCAGTGTGAACTCTTTGGTGTGTCAGCAGATGGAACGAGTGCGTAAAAGACTTTCCACAGTAAGAGCCTCTGATTGGTAGCTCTCGTCAGTGTGAACTATCCCGTGCTTCTGCACGCCGGATGAATTATTGATTTGCTTCCCACACACGCAACAGAACTCCCTCCCTATGATGTGAATACGCTGTTTTCCAAATATCACTATTACTACCCTAACGTTTTTGGACTTCACAATAACTTGCCTAAATTATTGCTCCTCGATTTCGCTCCCAACGCATCATTTGTCGGCGTGGAAGTAAGCCCTCTTCATGCTTGACCAATCTTCAAGAATTTTTTGAGGATTTAATGAGTAGAGTGGACAAGGCGGAACCAGTGGTTGTGGTGACTTTCAAAAAACGTTGGACAAGGGCCCACACAAGAGATGGTTGTGCAACATTAATGCACATGCTATTGGTGGTAATATTTTGACGTGGGTAGAGATCTAGTTGGCAGGCAGGAAGCAGAGATTCGGGATGAACAGGTCCTTTTCAGAAAGGCAGGCAGTGACTAGTGGGGTGCAGATGGGCTCAGTGCTGGGACCCCAGAAATTTACAATATACATCGATGATTTAGGTAAAGGAATTGTGTGTAATATCTCCCAGTTTGAAGATGATACCAAGCTGGGTGGCGGTGTGAGTTGTGAGGAATATGCTAAGAGGCTGCAGGGTGACTTGGACAGGTTAGGTGAGTGGGCAAATGCATAGCAGATGAGGTATAATGTGAATAATTGTGAATTTATCAATTTTGGTGGCGAAAACGTGAAGACATAATATTATCTGAATGGTGGCTGATTAGGAAAAGGGGAGGTGCAACGAGACCTGGGAGTCATGGTGCATCTGTTATTGAAAGTTGGAAAGTGGTGAACAAGACAAATGGCATGTTCGCGTTCATAGCTAGGGGATTTGAGTATTGGAGCAGGCAGGTCTTAATGCAGTTGTACAGGGCCTTGGTGAGGCATTAGCTGGATTATCATGTTCAGTTTTGGTGTCCTAATCTGAGGAAGGACGGTCTTGCTATTGAGAGAGTGCAGCGAAGTTTTTCCAGACTGATTCCCGGGATGCATGGCTGGCATATGAGAAGAGATTGGATGCACTGGGCCTGTATTCACTGGAGTTTAAATGAATGTGAGGGGACCTCTTCGAAACATATAAAATTCGGACGGGACTGGACATTTTAGATACAGAAAGAATGCTCCCAATGTTGGGGAAGTCCAAAGCTACTGGTCGCAGTCTAAGGATAATGCGTAAGACATTTAGGACCGAGATAAGGAGAAACCTTTTCACTCAGAGAGTTGTGAACCTGTGGAATTTACTACCACAGAGAGTTGTTGAAGCCAATTCGTAAAATATATTCAAAATATGGCCCTTACGGGTGGATCAATGGGTATGGAGAGAAAGCAGGAATGGGGTACTGAGGTGAACGATCAGTCATGATCTTATTGAATGGTGGTGCAGTCACGAAAGGCCGACTGTCCTACTCCTGCACATATTTTCTCTGATTCTATGTTTCTATATTTCGTGGCACTGCCTATGATGATGATGGTGATTCACCCGGACTGCAGGCCCCTCACAGGGCGCCCGTTGTCATCAGTGTGTGAGTGTGAAATTTATTATTCACGCGAATCACTGGCCACGCGGGGGAGAGCAGCTCGCGCACAATATCAGGACACAGGGAGTCTGATGCAGGAATGTTTCTGCATCCTCTCATCGTTTAATTAATTTCAGAATCAGTGTGAAGGGATATTTCCCTACATTCTTCAACTGCTGTCTGAACTTAGTCTGGGTCACGGCATAAATTGCCGTGTTTGTGCAGCAACTCAGCAGCTGCAGCATTATTCCAACGTCCATTACATAAATAGGTATATATACAGAATCATACCCAAGAAAGTACATCTGGGTCCAGATAGAATTCACCATAAGCACCGCCCACAACAAGATGAAATTGCCGGAGATAACAAACAGTAAAATGATGGAATTCCTGCGGCTCGCCATCTCTGGGTCACTGGGACACTCCCCACTGCTGGCACCCCGGAGTTGCCTGCGGGCTCTGCTTGCCAATACAATATGCCTGGCGGTGACAGTATTGAGCAGCAGAATCAGAGCAAATGGGATACATGGTGTGAGAATATAATGAAGGAATGTGATTGCTCCCCAGACCGGTGAATTCAGAACATCGTCTGTTATATAGCAAAACCAGGGCATGTAGTCAAGTATATAGAAACCTGTCAACATAAAATACCAGAAAATATTCTTGAACCCGATCAGCAAAGTCACTGTTCCCAGAACCACAGCCGCCGTTCTCTCCGTGCAATATTTAGTTTTCAGCTTCTGGCAACAAATGGCCACAAAGCGACCAAAGGTGAAACTGACGGTGAACCAGACAGAACAATCTGTGGTTGCGTGAAGTAAGACGGCGTGAATATTACACACATGGAAGGACCGCACGAAATGGAACTCTTTCTGATAAAGAATCGGAATGTGTCTCAGTATCAGGTCGAGGATAATGACCAGGAGATCTGTCACTGCCATGGCCACCAGATAGCGAGTGACACATCTGGAGAGACCGCACTTTCCACGAGGCAGGATCACAATCGTCAGGATGTTAACTGTCAGGCAGGGAAATAAACAGGACAATTAAACGTTAATTTGGGAGCAAGGAATAGATACCAAACTAAAATAATTAACAATCTTTGACAAGGTAATCACCAACTAAATTCATTTATCAGCATTAAATCAGACGAACCATCCCTCAGTCAATGAGCCACCAAATGCTTATGTAACATCATCATCATATGCAGCCCCTCGAAAGCGAGAAAGACTTGCTTCCACGCTAAAAGTGAGTTATCAGGTGACTTGAACAGTCCAACATGGTAATTACAGTCTCTGTCACAGGCGGGACAGAGAGTGGTTGAAGAAAAGGGTGGGTGGGGAGTCTGGTTTGCCGCACGCTCATTCCGCTGCCCTCGCTTGGTTTCTACATGTTCTCGGCGACGACTCGAGGTGATCAGCGCCCTTCCGGATGCACTTTCTCCACTTCAGGTGATCTTTGGCTCGGAACTACCATGTGTTGGTGGGGATGTTGAGTTTTAATATGAAGGCTTTGAGGGTGTCCTTGAAACGAGCATTTGAAGTATTTGAACACAAATGGAAGAGAGGAATTGTTGTAGCTTTTCACCTGTTGGTTTCCACTTGTGCAGAGAATATTAGACGAGAAAATATGATAGTTTGTTCATATTCTAAGTATCTAAGTTACAATCAGCCGGGGTTGTTTATCCTGAAATACAACTATTTTTGATAGAAACTAGATATGAATTGCTCCCTCATTATAGAAATATAGAAAATATAGAAAATAGTTGCAGGAGTAGGCCATTCGGCCCTTCGAGCCTGCACCGCCATTCATTGAGTTCATGGCTGAACATGCAACTTCAGTGCACCATTCCTGCTTTCTCGCCATACCCCTTGATCCCCCTGGTAGTAAGTACTCTATCTAACTCCTTTTTGAATATATTTAGTGAATTGGCCTCAACAACTTTCTGTGGTAGAGAATTCCACAGGTTCACCACTCTCCGAGTGAAGAAGTTTCTCCTCATCTCAGTCCTAAATGGCTTACCCCTTATCCTTAGTCTGTGACCACTGGTTCCGGACTTCAGCAACATTGGGAACATTCTTCCCGCATCTAAACTGTTTAAACCCGTCAGAATTGTATTCCTTTCTGTGAGATCCCATCTCATTCTTCTGACTCCAGTGAATACAAGCCCAGTTGATCCAGTCTTTCTTGATATGTCAGTCCCGCCATCCCGGGAATCAGTCTGGTGAACCTTCGCTGCACTCCCTCAATAGCAAGAATGTCCTTCCTCAAGTTAGGAGACCAAAACTGTACACAATACTCCAGGTGTGGCCTCACCAAGGTCCTGGACAACTGCAGCAATACCTCCCTGCCCCTGTACTCAAATTTCCTCGCTATTAAGGCCAACATGCCATTTGCTTTCTTAACCGCCTGCTGTAACTGCATTACAACCTTCAATGACTGATGTACCATGACACCCAGGTCTCGTTGCACCTCCCCTTTTCCTAATCTGTCACCATTCAGATAATAGTCTGTCTCTCTGTTTTTACCACCAAAGTGGATAACCTCACATTTATCCACATTATACTTGATCTGCCATGCATTTGCCCACTCGCCTAACCTATCCAAGTTACTCTGCAGCCTCATAGCATCCTCCTCGCTCCTCACACTGGCACCCAACTTAGTGTATCCGCAAATTTGGAGATTCTACATTTAATCCCCTAATCCAAATCATTAATGTACAATGTAAACAGCTGGGTCCCCAGCACAGAACCTTGTAAGTACCCCACTAGTAAACTGGCTGCCATTCTGAAAAGTAGCCATTTACTCCTACACTTTGCTTCCTGTCTGACAGCCAGCTCCCAATCCATGTCAGCACACTCACCCCAATCCCATGTGCTTCAACTTTGCACATTAATCTCTTGTGTGGGACCTTGTCGAAAGCCTTCTGAAATCCAAATATACCACATCAACTGGTTCTCCCTTGTCCACTCTACTTGTAACATCCTCAGAAAAATTCCAGAAGATTTGTCAAGCATGATTTCCCTTTCAAAAATCCATGCTGCCTTGGACCTATCATGCCACCTCTTTCCAAATTCGCTGCTATGATATAAATGTGCAATAAAACCGATAAATGTAATGATATTATACTTTTACCATTGAAGAACTGAATTAAATCTGGTTGCCGGTGTTGTTGATGCACTTCAGTCCCTCCGGCAGCCATCTCTCGTGGAAGGCCGCGAAGGTTCCGGTGGACACCGCGTGCTCCATCTGCAGGGACACCTTGGTTTGAACGTATCCACGGAAGAGAGGGAGGCAGCCGGGCTGAACGATCCTCTCGATCGCCCGCTGCCTGGACCAGCTGATGCTCCGCTTGGCCATGCCCCGGAGCAGTCCAACGAGGAGGCGTTCTGACCTCCCGCACCCCCTCCGCACGAGGGGCCCAAAGATCAGAAGTGTACAGCCGGAGGCAACAGATATATCCACTCTGTTTCTCGCTGAGAGACCTACTGAACTGTGACAGATCGGCATGGGACCAAATTGCAAATTCAAAATAAAGATTGGAAATAAACGAATGAAATCTGGCTGAACGAACATTTTGTTTGTGAATGTTAATGACGCTTGTAATCCTGTTCCACCCATCAGAAGCACTGCCATTAATGCAGAAATGGTGACAAATGAGACACTGACTGGAACTAAATGATCAGCGGATATTTACCCGCTTATAACATAGCGTTGACAGAACAGAGCGAACAGAGTTTCGCTTCCTCTGTTCAACTCCAAGTGAGAACGAAAGACGAGAAATTAGCTGATAAAAGGAAGGAATAAAATAATAAAAAATGGACTGCCTCTTATATGATTTCTGAATTATTGCATCACAGAAAATAACGGTAAAACATTCACAATAAATAAATATTCATGAACCTCAGGATCTCTGAGATGATTCCAGTGATGCGATGATGCGACTTCCCAGAGAGGGCTCCCACCTCGCTCCAGGTGTTCACACCAACATCTGCCTAGATTACACTGCTCCCTCCCTCAGTCTAGATATTTAATGACCAGGTTCGCCTACATTACACTACTCCCACCTCTGTCGAGAAATTTCATTCCCAGGTTCGCCTAACTTCTAGTGCTCTCACGTCGGTCCAGGGATTTCATTCCGAGAGCCAAAAACATTACTCCGCTCCCGCCTCTGTGATTGGACCTGACTCTTTGGAATGAACATATGATCTTGGCCACAACTCCCCTTCCGTGCCCACTCCATTAACTCCCTTCTCGTTTAAAAGTCAGTCTATCTCCAGTGAATAAGATTCAATGAAGCTGCCTCCACAGCTTTCTGTCGAAGAGAATTCCAATGATTCACGCCCCCCTGAGAGAATAAATTGCTTCTTATGTGTGATATAAATGGGAGATCCCTTATTCTAAACCTATGTCCCCTGGTTCTAGATTTCTCCCACTAGAGGAAACATCATCTCTGCGTCTACCCCATCAAGCCCCTATAGAATCTTACACATTTCAATAAGATCACCTCGTAGTTTTCTAAATTCCAATGTATACACGCCCAACCTGCTCAACCTTTATTCTTATGACTACATATTCATCCCAGTAATCAACGTCGTGAACCTTCTCTGAACTGCCTCCAATGCAAGTATATCCTTCTTTCACTAAAGTGACCAAAACTGTACACAATACTCCAGCTGTAGTCTTTTCGACAACCTGTACAGTTGTAGCAGGACTTCTATATTCTGTCCCACTTGAAATAAAGCCAGTCATTCTTCTGCCTTTTCTAATTGCTAGCTGTACCTACATGCTAATCTGCTGTGTTTTATGAACAAGAACACCCAGATCAATCTGGACCACAGCAATTTGGTATCTCTCCCCATTTAATGATGATTTGCTTATTTGTTTTTCATAACAAAGAAGATAGCGTCACATTTTCCAAATTATACCCCATCTGCCATTGTTGTGGCCCACACACTTAGACTATCGATATGCATTTGAAGATTTTTTGCGTCCTCCTCACAACATGCTTTCACACTTATCTTTTTATTATCAGTGCTTCGATGCTGGTACACCTGGACAGTTCCATTGGGCGGGCCACATCTTCCGGATGCCTGACACAAGACTCGCAAGCAAGCGCTCTACTCGGAACTCCTACACAGTAAGCGAGGCCCAGGTGGGCAGAGGAAACTTTTGAATGAAACGATCAAAGCCTCCTTGATAAAATGCAACATCCCGACCGGCAGCTGGATTTCCCTGGCCCAAAACTGCCTGAAGTGGAGGAAGTGCATCCAGGACGGCCCTGAGCACCTCGGGTCTCGTCGCCGAGAGCATGCAGAGACCAAGCGCAGGCGTAAGAAGGAGCATGCGGCAAACGAGTCCCACCACCCTTTCCTTCAACCACTGTTTGTCTCACGTGTGACAGAGACTGTAATTCCCTTATTGCATGTTCAGTTACATAAGAACTCATTTTTAGAGTGGAAGCAAGCCTTCCTCCATTTAAAGTGACTTTCCATCATGATGACGTTGTATCATCAGCAAAGATTTAACATTTCACATAGATTTAAAAATTATGATGGGTTTTGATAGAGCGAGTATGTCGAAAATGTTTCCAGTTGCACAATGGTGCATAACCAGAGGAGGCAGGTTTAAGGTAATTGACAAAATAACCACAGGAGAGATGGGAAGAGTTTTATTTATGCAGTGAGCTGTTGCGATCTGGAATGCGATTTGTGAGAAAACGGTGGAAGTAGATTCAATCGTTATTTTCGAAAGGGAATTGCTTTATTCGTGGAAGGGGATATATTTACATTTTTCTGGCTAAAGAGTTGGGCTTCTGAGATAGTTCTATCCAATAGGCGGCATGGACACGATGGACCGAGCAGCCTCTTTCTTTGCTGTATTAATCTAACAGTCGATGAGCAAGAGACAGAGACAGTGAAATGTGGAGAGACAGCGTGAAACTGACAGAGAGACAGGGAGAAAGTGAGAAATTCACAAAGTGCCAGAATGAATGAGAAAAAGAGAATAGAGACAGTATGACTGGAGGACGTATAGAGGGAAGTAAATTAACATTTATTGGACAATTGGATAAATACTTGAAGGGGAAAAATTGCTTGACTATGGGAATAGAGCAGGGGAATGGGACTAATTGGAGGGGGTGAGACCATGGTGGGATTTGAACACATGGATGAGAATAATAAAAATGAGGTATACCTAATCGGGAGCCAATGTTGAAGAGCAGATTGTTGATGGGTGAACAGGACGTAGTGGAGTTAGGTTATGATCAGCAACTTGTTTAGGAGAGCTCTAACTTATAGAGGACTGTAACTGCTGAGGTGGGCAAGGAAAGCATTGCAATGGTCGATTCTTGTTTCACAAAGTCACTGGGTTATTGAGGCGAAGGAATGAGGTGACCATTATTATGGAGATGATAATGGGCGGAACCAGTGATTCAGAGGAGAAGAGGTCAGAACTGAACTCAGGGAAAAAACAGAATGCCGAATTTGTGAACAATCTCGTTCAGCCTCAGACATTGGCCACAGAGGGGACTGAGTCAGTAGATATACAATGTGACGAAGACTTCCAAAGAATTAAGTGACATACTCAGTTATACAGTGAAATATAGAGTAGAGTTATAATTTTTGGATATAGAGACTTACCAGGAACACCAACTACAGGAAAGATTGTGGAATAAATTAAAATATCACTCGTACAATTAACAACGTATGCATAGTTAACAGCTGTATGAAGAGATTTCCCAGGAACAACAACTGCATCAAATATGAGAAAGCAATTTACAAGTCTTGTAATACAGCGAAATTTGGTTGCAGAGTTAATAGTTGGATACAGAGACTACCAGGAACAACAATTGCAGCAAGGAGGGGAGAGTAAAATATAAGATCAGTAATACATTGAACCATGATTACTGGAATAATTAGATAGACTTACCAGTAAAACCAACACCAGCAAGGACAGGAAAGTAAATGTATTGAATAATACGAAATGCATAACGGATTCGCAATAACAATGATAATTCCTCATAATGAGCAACAAGAAAGTTAAAATACAAGATGAAACTCCTGCCATTTGTTGTAACATTCCAATCCATTTTTTTCAGATTCTGATACATTGTTGTATCACTCCAATCCACTGTTCTCAGATTCCGACTCGCTCTCTGTGGAGCAGTGTCATGATCGCTGTTAGTGCCAGAGGTGATGTATTCACTGTCACAATGGGGTAACACTTTGAAAGGAGTGCTTTATCAATATGAGCGAGAATGACTCCAGAGACACAATTCGGTAAATAGAGACTTATATTAATTACAGTCACTGAACAAATAGCTTCTGTAAACCCGTGGAGACTGATATTAATTACAGTCCCTGAACAAACATTTTCAATTAACCCCTTTCAATCCAATACTTTTTGTACCACAATAAAGTAAATATCCTGGAGTAGTTTTGATCACCCGAATGGGTAGGAGAGGAATGTTCCCAGATACTTTTCACGAAATTGACCTGGATTTTAAATTGGTTTTTTCAACTCCCGGGAGATCACATTGCTCCGGTTGGGTTGGAGTGTATACTGTTTCAGTTTATGGTGTTTCACAGTTGTGTGGGGCAGTCTGCTTGTGCTTGCTGCTCTTTACTTTTCCCCATTGTTAATGGTTCAAAGGATTACATGTAAGCTTCAGGGCTGCTGACCGATGGCCTGTGTCTTTGTCGGCCGGCGTGGATATGATGGGCCTGAAATGGCTCCTGTGTTGTAAATTTCTATGTTTCTATATAACTGGTCCGAAAGGGATTTATGAATGTTGCTGAGTGAAGGAATGATGGAAATAGCTCAGGCCAGAATCTTTAATCCTCCCTGGATATGTCAGTGGTGACAGAGGACTGCAGGTTCGCAAATGGTACACGCTGTTCAAAAAAGGAGAGAGAGATAAATCCTGGAGCTGCAGGCCAGTCAGACTAACGTCTGTGGTGGGGAAACTTCGAGAGGCCATAATCCGGTATGAAATTATCTGTCACTTGGAAAAACATGGATTAATAAATGACAACCAGCACAAATTGTGATAATGTCGAAGTGTGTCAGAAAAACCTGATTGAGTTCTTTGATGTAATAACCTAAAGGTTTGATGAGCATAGTGCAGCTGATGTTATATATATCGACTTTCAAAAGGCGTTTGATAAAATGTCACTTCATCGACTTGATAGGGAAACTGAACGCCGTGGAATTAAAGGGACAGTGGCTGTGTGGAGACAACATTGGCACCGGAACAAATAACTGAGAGTGGCGGTGAAAAGTTGGCGTTCAGACAGAAGGGAAGTATAGAGTGGTGAAACCCAGGGTTCTATATTAGTGCCAGTGCTCTTTCTGATAGAGATTAATAGCCAGGACCTTAGTCTAAAGGCATAATTTCAAATTTGCAGATGTCACGAAACACTAATGTAGTTTGCAGTAGGGAGCATAGCAGACATCAGGAGCACAGCGAGAGTCTGCTTAAATGGGAAGACACATGACAGGCAAAATTAAGCATGTGTGAAGTGATACATTTTTGTGAAGGAACATGACAAGATGCAATATAAGTTAAACAATACATTTTTTAAATGGCGTGCGGGTGCAGAGGCACCTGGGAGTCGATGTGCACAAATCTTTGAAGGTGGCAGGGCAAGTTAATAAAACTGTTTAAAACGAAGGAAGAATATTTGACTTAATGAATCATCGGGTATGGAAGGAAAGTGATTGTGCTACTGTACTAATGATCCAGAGACCTGAAGTGAAGATCCAGGGGCATGAGTTCAGATCCCCCCACGGCAGCTGTGCAATTTAAGGTGAATTAAATAGATCTAGAATTAAAATAATGTGTCAGCAATTGTGAACGTGTGGATCTCGGATTGTCATTACCCATCTAGTTCAATAACCTGTTTTCGGGATGGAAATCCCCCGTCCTTACCGAGTCTGGCAGCTATATGACTCCTGTCCCACAGCAATATGGTTAACTCTAAATCGCCCTCTACATGTATCGATGCACTCACCAGCACCGTTAAGGTGGAATTAGGGATGGACAATAAATGCTGCCCACACCACCGATTCACACATAATGAAGGTACAATAACAATCTGTTCAACATCGGTTAATCTCTGCATGACGATTCGGCAGCACACTGTAGGAAAGCCTTGGAAAAGGTGTGGAAGAGATTTAATCAACATCATAGGCAGTACCTCGAAATCGGGGATTACTTGCTTCCACTCTAAAAGTGAGTTCTCAGGTGATTGAACAGTCTAATATGGGAATATCGGTCTCTGTACCAGGTGGGGTAGATAATGGTTGAGGGAAAGGGACTGGTTTGCCGCACACTCTTTCCGCTCTCTGCGCTTGTTTGCTGCATGCTCTTGGCCATGAGACTCGAGGTGCTCAGCGACCTCCCGGATGCTCTTACTCCATTAGTTCAGTCTTTGGCCAGGGACTCCCAGCTGTCAGTGGGAATGTTGCTCTTTTTCAAGGAGACGTTGAGGATGTCCTTGTAACGTTTCATCTGCCCACGCGGGGCTCGTTTGCCGTGTAGGAGTTCCAAGTAGAGCGCTTGCTTTGCGAGTCTCGTTTCAGGCATGCGGACAATGTGGCCCGCCCAGCGGATCTGATCAAGTGTGCTCAGTGCTTCACTGTGGGGATGCTGGCCTGATCGATGACTCTAACGTCTGACATCCCAAGGGATCTGCAGGATCTTGAGGAGACATAGGTATTTTTCCAGTAATTTGTGGTACCTACTATATACGGTCCACGTTTGTGATCCGTACAGTAGGCAGGCTATGTCTTCATTTTCGTAGACCATGAGCTTGGTGCCAGATTTTATGGTGTGATCTTCCAACACTCTCTTCGTCATGCGACCGAAGGCTGCGCTGGTGCACTGGTACCCCCAGAGAGAGTTATAAGTAGACATAAGCAACTGTGATTTTTCCCGTTCGATCATAGAATATTAACGAGAGATTTAATAGAGGTTTTCAAGAATATGAGGGCTTTGGATGAAGTAACTGAAGAGAAACTCTGCCAGTGGTAGAAGAGTTGTTAACCAGAGGGAAGAGTTTTACGAAAATTAACAGAGGGATGATGAGAGAATTTGTCTTACACTGCGAGTTTGCATCATCTGGATTGTTCTCACTGAAAATGGCATGGAAGCAGATTTAACAATAACTTTTAAAATTTTCAGATGACACAAAGATTCGTGGGAAAGCGGGTTGTGTGGAGGACACAGAGAGGCTGCAAAGAGATTTGGATAGATTAAGCGAATGGGCTAAATTTTGGCAGATGGAATACAATGTCGGAAAATGTGTGATCATCCACCTTGGAAAAGAAAACAGTAAATGAGAATATTATTTGAATGGGGAGAAATTACAACATGCTGCCGTGCAGAGCGACCTGGGTGTCCTTGTGCATGAATCTGAAAAAGTTAGCTTGCATGTGCAGCAGGTCATCAGGAAGGCGAATGGAATGTTGGCCTTCATTACGAGAGGGATGGAATACAAAAGCAGGGAGGTCATGCTGCAACTGTACAGGGTATTGGCGAGGCCGCACCAGGAGTACTGCGTGCAGTTCTGGCCACCTTACTTTAGGTAGGATATACTAGCTTTGGAAGGGGTACAGAGACGATTCACTAGGCTGATCCCGGAGATGAGGGGGTTACCTTATGATGATAGATTGAGTAGACGATGTTTTTACTCATTGGAGTTCAGAAGGATGAGGGGTGATATTATAGAAAAATTGAAAATACAGAAAGGGATAGAGGCAGAGATGTTTTTTCCACTGGTCGGGGAGACTAGAACTAGGGGACACAGCCTCAAAATACAGGTGGGGGCAATTTAAACGGAGTTGAGAAGGAATTTCTTCTCCCAGAGGGTTGTGAATCTGTGGAATGCTCTGCCCAAGGAAGCAGTTGAGGCTAGCTCATTGAATGTATTCAAATCACAGATAGATAGATTTTTAACAATTCAGGGAATTAAAGTTTATGGGGAGCGGACGGGTAAGTGATGCTCAGTCCACGGTCACATCAGCCATAATCTAGTTGAAAGGCGGAGCAGGCTCGAGGGGCAAGATGGCTTACTCCTGTTACTAATTCTTATGTTCTTATGTTCTTATGTAATTGGAATCAATACTGGAATTCCGGTATTTGAAGGGATCTGGGAACAGAACAAGGGTGTGGGGCTGATTGAATAGCTCGATCACAGAGCCTGGAGCAGCATGACGAATCGAATGGTCTCTTCTGTGCTGTATGATTCTGTGGTCCTGTGATAACAGAAGCCATTGAGTCCTTGTCTCGTGTGTAGAATCGATGCTGTGCTCTTTTTGAGCCTATTTCTAACCGTTACTTGTGCTGTGATAAATGCAACAGCGGAAAAGCAAGCTCAGTTTAAAATAAAGTTTAAAAAAACTGAAATCATGAAATAATTATGATAACAAAAATTAGGCCATGATGATAAAATCGGCACCAATAAATCCAATAATAATTTCAGGAGAAGCCTCTGTAACCAGAGAAGTGGGAATGGGGAACCAACCTGCAGAGGCAGTGGTTGAGGCGAATAGTACAGAACCATTTAATGGGAAGCAAGATCAACAAATCAGGCAGAAAACATAAGAAGATTCTGCTAATAGGGTAAGATGCAGAGTTGTGGGGGTTGTGTGGGGGAAGGGTGGTGGTGTGTGTGGTGCATAAACGCCAGCATGGAGCAGTCGGTCCGAATGTCTGCTTTGTGTGCTGTATGTGATACATCATTTGCTTAGCGGAGCATGAGCCCCGCTCTGATCACATCCCGCGCCGGGATTCAATCCGCGCATTATAAAGCATTGCTCTGATACCTATTACATTATTTGTATCTATTTGCTCTAAGTATCTCAAGGATAAATGTAACCAAATCACAGATGAAGTTTGCAGCAGAAGAGAAGCTCGGGCAGGAGGACAGACAGTGGAAATCACGATGGAGACAGAACATGATGCCACCGCTGCTTCAATCGCAACACTCAGCGCTGACGAGTGAAGGAAGTGCCTGAGGAATATGAACCCCAGCCAGAGAAAGAAAATGCCAGGCTGAACAGAATGAGTTTAGTAATCATACGACTGACCAACAAAAATGCTGCATCTGCGTTAAATGCTCAGCAATTTGAGGCATGGAGAATGACAACCAGATCAGGTTAATTTGTTCCATCGGCAGGGACATCACAGGGTTAGTTACACAGTAAATTTCTCTCCACATCGTCCCATCAAACACTCCCAGTGCAGGTACAGCACGAGTTAGACAAACAATTAATTTCTCTCTACACTGGCCCATCAAACACGCCCAGGGCAGGTAAAGCACGGGATTAGATACAGAGCAAAGCTCATTCTACACCGTCCCATCAAACACTCCCAGGGCAGGTACAGCACAGGTTAGATACAGATTAAAGCTCCCTCTATACTGCCCATCAAATACTTCCAGCGCAGGTACAGCACCGGTTACAAATAGAGTAAACTTCCCTCTTCACTATCCCGATCAAACACTCCCAGTTCAGGTACAGCGGGATAGATACAAAGTTAAGCTCCTGCACAATATCCAATCAAACAATCCTAGGACAGGTACAGCACAGGTTAGATGCATAGTAAAGCTCCCTCTAAACTGTCTCATCAAACATACCCAGGGCAGGTCCATCACCGGTTAGATACAGAGAAACGCTCCCTCTTAACTGTCCCATCAAACTTTCCCAGAGCTGGTGCACACGGATTAGACACAGATAAATCCCTCTCTACACTGTCCCATTAGGTGTGTGTTGGGCTCAGACCCTCACTGGGTGTGAGATCAGCCGAACTCAGAACCAGCCTGGATTAAGTAACAGACTTTCGCAATGATCACTGCCTCCCCTCCCTCAGTGATTCCCCTCGCTGGGCTGCTTTGCTCCAGTCTCCCCATGCGATCCATGACGAGATTTGAATTCCTCTTTCTTTCGACAACTCTATATAAATTAATCCACTTTCATCCTGGAACGACTCGATTGACCATCTGCAAGGGCATGGTTGATTAGCAAAGATATTATCTGGCTATTGTGAAGGCCCTGAGCTATCTCAACAAGAGCTATGCTTAAAACCACACCTCCGCATAAAACACACCAGATGACCACGCGTTGACCTCGGACTCAAGGGAGCAATAAAGAAAATCCAAAGATAAACTTGTACAACAATATAACAATATAAGGCAAGTGACACCTGGAAGAAGCGACCAATTGGGTTTTCGATTTTGCTTTGGAAAAACCAATCACGTCACTGTTAAGGTCTGTCCACGAGGACACTCATGTGACAAAACCTGTATAATTAACGTGCAATTTGAACATTTCGGTTTAGATCCTCTCAGGCGGATGGGAAGTGAAATGCTCCCCCTTTACGTGCTGAAATAAAATATCGTTGAACATTATTGAAGGTATCAGTCTGTTGATTCCGAGTTTGTTAATTGAGTAGAAGGGCGATCCTCCCCATCAATTGGCGTAGTTTGCAGGATTCTGAAACGCAAACCCGAAACGATGTGGCAGCTGTTGGCGTGAATACCTTTTATTAAATACCACCTCCAAGTTGGAGCTGTTAAACTGTTTACGGGAAAGCAGGAGATCCACAGAGAGAACAAATAAACGCGACAAGGAGAGGACGGAGACCAAGAAATAAGGAAAATTTGGGGTGTGAGTAGGCTGCAATGAGTTTAACCGGCGTGCGGTATTAACGACCAAGAATCGGTCAAAGACACGATGGAGGTACAAGAGTAGCCCACGAAGGGAATGGTAGTCTCTTAGTAATCTTAGAAATGGCGGGGAATACGACTGGTGACTCTCTGGATCTATAAGGAAAATGCTAGCAGGTAAAAGCATAACACTCATTGAGGGAATGAAGAAATAGGAATGGCAACCAGACGACACAATGGAGTGGCAGGCAAAGTGATTAAGGTGCAAGCCAAGGACAAAAGGAGACCGGGCTCACACGGTAGTATTAGCCTGCTATCGGGTACAAAATAAAGTGATGGAAAGAAAGGATCAGATAATACAAGAGCTAAAAGCTAAAATAAAATCGATGGAAGAGGCAGACGTATGCATAGGAATGTTACAATATGTGCAGCAGTAACTGGGCGACCGACAGCGCAACCTGCACTGCCTGCACTGATACCAATATAACCTCCACTGGAACATTTGAGTGAAGAAATAGAGAATAGTAGGGGACCACAGATGGTGAAGGGAGTAGCTTAATCGGAATCGAGTCTCTCAGCCCAAGTGGCTGAATTAGTCTCCCTTACGGAAGCCCTCAAAGAGGCAAAAGGTAAAAGGGTAAATATATGTACAGACAACCGTTACGCATTTGGGGTGGTCCACAATTACATGATAGCCTGGAGACCGCGAGGTGACATGACATCGGGGCGAGGAACAATTCGAGACGATAAAATATTTACCGAACAGGTCGAGACTTCCCTCCAGCCCCAGGAATATGCAATAATAATAATCAAAGCCCATAAGAAAATAACTGACCGGCATCAGCAAGGCAATGCATAGGCAGATGAGGCAGGTTGGAAATTTTTAAGAAGCATGGGGCCTATGGGCTAAAATAAGCACCTGTGCGCTTGGGCGGGAAGAAATAAATATGTTTAACGTACAGGAGGCAAACCTACAGCAGGGAAATGTTGAATGGAAAAGGCAGGAAGCTAAACAAGCAATGGATGGAATCTGGAGAAAAGATTGTAATGTGATAGCCCAGGGTGTATCCGACAACACCTACTGAGTATATAGCACGGGTATGCACATACAGGTAAGATATGCATGGCGAGTTCAATGTCCCGATGTTGGTGGTGGAAGGGAATGGGAAGAGATAAAGAACATGACTGTAGGAAGTGCTTAACATGCGCAAAGCATTACCTTGGTGGAAAAACAAAGTTGAGAATGAGAGTGCAACCCCGACCAAAGGGACCATGGTAAAATATGCTGACAGGCTTCATGGCCCACTGTCAAATCACCAGGGGAAAATGTATTGCTTGGTTATAAAAGATCAATTCAGAAAATGGGGAGAAGCAATCACAACAAAAATTGCTCCATGAGACGGTGCCTGGAATATTAGCAGAAGAAATTATACCCAGTTGAGGATTGCCCTTACAGATAGACTCAGATCAGGTTACAAACCTCACTGGTCAAGTAATTAAACAAACATGCTGCCTAATGGGAACCGGGCAGAAATGCCATATCCCCTATCATCCGGAACTATCCGGATTAGTAGAACGAATGAACAGGACCCTGAAGAAGGCACTGGCCAAAGTTAACAACGAAAGAAGAAAAGGATGGGTAGATATACTGACCCTTATTTTAACGAAGTTCAGGGCGAGCCGAAACCGGACCACCAGCCGCATGCCTTTCGAACGAATGACAGGAAGAGCAATGAGATCACCTGCGTTTCTTGTGATGGGAGTGATGATATCGGACCTTAGTCAGATCCTACCGGGACCGAGAAAGGAGATTAGTGACGCAATTATGTTAACAATTACAAGATCTGAGGCATACACCAGGGATCAGCAAGTGATCAAGGACTGGGAAGCTGGCACCAAGGAACAAAAGGCTCAGAAACCACAGATTGGGAGCAAGGTAACAGTAGAGATATGCGCCGAAAAGCTAGGATTCTCAGCAAAATGGACAGGCACTCACCAGGTAATAATGGTAAGCGACAGCTGCATGTCTGTGGCGATAAGGGGCACCGGATGGTGGACACATTGGATACAGTTAAAAAATTATGCATAAAATGAAATCCTAACCGACTGATGATGCGTGGAAAACATGTTCTGTTTTACAGGACCTTAGTCTGAGTAGCAGGAATACTGGCTAAATCCATCTTATAACACGACCCAGCGATAAGTTGTCCAGAGGGCTATCAATAAAATATTTCCAATACAAACTCAATCTTTCACGGAAAATGCAAAAGGGGGCGAATTGAAGTGGAATGGACAAGCCTGGAACAGGGTCCGTCATGGCTGAACCAATCATGGACATGCACGAATAGCTCGAACCAAGGAAATCCACACAAGTGTGTGTGGGTAGGATAAAACATCACCAGGGAACTGGAGAGGACTACACCCAAGCCCATTAGTGAATCACAATGCGGTAATGGTTACTTTTGGGGAATGTTCTTGTGTAAGATAGAGATCCCAAACATCACTAGAGCCCAAAGCAAAACGACCCAGAACCACAAGGATACCCAGTCATTGATCCCGGAGTTCAAGCAGAGGATTAAAAAGGACAATAACGAAAGAAAAAATCCACATCATGGTATGCCAAAGGATAATTACAAGATAGAGGTAGAGCGGTTGTTCCACTGGTCGGGGAGACGAGAACTAGGGGGCACGGCCTCAAAATACGGGAGAGCCAATTTAAAACCGAGTTGAGAAGGTATTTCTTCTCCCAGAGGGTTGTGAATCTGTGGAGTTCTCTGCCCAAGGAAGTCGTTGAGGCTAGCTCATTGAGTGTATTCAAATCACACATGGATAGATTTTTAACCAATAAGGGAATTAAGGGTGATGGAGAGCGGGCGGGTAAGTGGAGCTGAGTCCACGGCCAGATCAGCCATAATCTCCTTGAAAGGCGGAGCAGGCTCGAGGGGCAAGATGGCTTACTCCTGTTCCTACTTCTTATATTATATAGAGTATAAACTCAAGGAACTTTTTCTAAACCTTTGTAAATTAGAGATGAGGTATAATCTGGAGTAATGTGTCCAATTCCTGGCTCCATTTATATGAAGTTTATCTGCCTTGAAGATGATGCTGAGGGATTTAACACAAAGATCCCAGGGATGAGGGAATCCCGTTACGTCGAGAGAATAGAGAGGCTGCGATTCTTCTTCTTAGAGCAAAGTGGAATACGACGAGATTTAACAGAGGTGTTCAACATTATTGGATTTATGTACAGGACAGATAGCGTAGACTGATTCCACTGGGAAGAGGGGCTGTACCGTCGGACACATATTTACATAAGAACATAGGAACATAAGAAATAGGAGCAGGAGTGGACCATATGGCCCCTCGAGACTGCTCCGCCATTTAATATCATCATGGCTGATCCGATCATGGACTCAGGTCAACATTCGTGTCCGCTACCAATGTCCCCGTATTCCCTTATCGGTTTAGAAACTGTCTCTCTCTATCTTAAAGTTATTCAATGACCCAGCTTCCACAGCTCTCTGAGGCAGCGAATTCTACAGAATTACAACACTCTGAGAGAAGAAATTCCTTCTCATCTCAGTGTTAAATTGTCGGCCGCTTATTCTAAGATTATGCTTCCTAATTCTAGTCTCCCCCATCAGTGGAAACATCCCATTTGCATCCACTTTGTCGAGCCCCTCGTAATCATATACGTTTCGATAAGATCACCTCTTATTCGTATTTAAGTTATATACCAAATAAATAGCCACTGGGCTGATGAGGAGAGTTTTTTATGCACCACGTTATCATGATCTGGAATGCACTGCTGGAAAAGATTTTTGAGGCCGCTTCAACGGTAACCATCAAAATGTAATTGGATATATCGTTTAAAGGGAAATATTCACAGGGCAATGGGGAAAGAGCACTGTAGTGTCACTAATGGGTAGCACTTTCAAAGAGCCTACACAATCATGATGGTTCGAATGGCCTCATTCTGTGCTGTGTCATTGTGTGATTGTTGTTAAATGTAATTAGTTAAGTAATATATGACTTGGTTCAGTATTAACTGTTATGGGTTACGATTCTTACTTTTACTGACTTGTTATAAGGGATAGATTAATGCATCGGGTTTTGGTTTGGGGAATAATTTGAACGCTGTTGGTAATAAAATAATTCATATCAGGCATGTGGCAAAAGCGACTAAAGAAAGGCTTGCTGTTTGTGTACATAGTGGCAGGGAATCTGCTTCAACCTGGTTTGGACCATGTCGGTGGCTGGTGCAGTAGGTTTCGTTCAGTCTATTTCTGTCTGATACAGGGGCTGGATGGGACCGGTCTGGGTCAGTCTGGTTCAGACTGGGACAGTGAATTGTGAAGGAGTTCAGGGTTAATCTGGTTCTGACTAGGACAGTGAATTGTGAAGGAGGCTGGGTCAGTCTGGTTCTGACTGGGTCAGTGGACGGTGAGGATGAGTTTGATTCAGTCTGGTTCAGGATGCGACAGAGGCTGGTGATAGAGGGTTTGGCTCAGCGTGGTTCACACTGCGACAGGAGTTGGTAAGGCATGGTTTGGGTCAGTTTTTTTTATACTGGGACAGAGGATGGTGATGGAGGTCCACTTCCGTCTGGTGCATACTGTGACAGTGCCTGGTGATCGGGTCGACATCACTCTGTTGGAGACTGGGACAGTGGATGGTGAGAGCATCTGGTTCAGTCTGATTCAGTGTGGCACAGACGCTCGTGAGGCAGTGTCGGTTTCAGTCTGCTACGGAATGGGACAGGAGCTAGTGGGGACGATTGTGCTTCAGCATTGGACAGGGACTGGTGAGCGGATCTGGTTCCATCTTGTTCACCCTGAAACAGAGACTGGTGAGAGTATCTGAATCAATCTGCTACAGGACTGGTGAAGGAGGGTCTGTGTCAGTCTGGTTCTGACTGGGACAGGGGATGATGAGTGAAGGTGTGGTTTAGTCTGCACAGGGAATGGTGAGGGGGCGGGGGAGCGTCGGACAGGAGACCATGAGAGAGGTTCTGGTTGAGACTCGGACAGTGGCCGATGAGAGGTTTCAATTGTATGACTTTTGGTATCAATCGAAGAAGATCAGTGATTAATTCTCCCCCGAGCCCGAGTCAGCATCTTCAAGGGAGTATAGCTGCTGTGGAGAAATGACAGAGCTGTTCACCTGTGGGGTCTGGAATTGGGGAGAGATGGTTTCATCCGCTTCGTGACCCAATCGCCCAGGTCTGTTAGCCAATGCTTTGGGTTCTGGGAGAGGATGGAGCAAACAATCCTTTGGACAGACAATGTTCCCACTGTTCCAGGTCAACTGTCCTAACCTGTGGGGCCTGCGTTGGGAGCGAGTATAATTTACTGCAGTGTCCGTGTGATTCGCGTGGTGTCTGTGGCTTCACAGACTGCAGCCGGGAATGGCAGGATTCGGTCCGGATCCGATTCTGGATCCATGGCAAGAAGGTGTGGAGCAGATTCCCTTCTAGCTGCAATTCCTCCAACACTGACTTCCCAGGGTGGGGGCAGTGTGCGCATCACCGCAAGTGTGCAGCCTTTTCACTTTATGACGCCGAGCTACCTTCGGGAGTGGGATGTGGGTTGATGTTTGTGTAGTTCATAACAGTGAGCTTCCCCAGGGATTGACATCATGTGATTTCCCAGTAGGGGCAGTGAGTGACCGTGAGCTGCCCCAGGGAGGGGGCAGTGTGTGATGTCCCTGTGTGGGGGGGGGGGGGAATTATGTGCAGTGAGTGACCGTGAACTGCCCCGGGGTGGGAGCAGTGTGTGGTGTCCCCGTGGGGGGTGGGGGGCAGGGCATATTGTGCAGTGAGTGAAACTGAGCTGCCCCGGGGAGGGGGCCGTGTATGATGTCCCTGTGTAAAATTTAAATTGGAAGTCTCTTTGGATTGTCTGCTCAATGTACTGCAGCTGAAACTACATTATTTATTATTTTCAACAGTTTGCAAATTTTCTGTGTGAATCTACCTTGAAAGAAGCAAGATGCGCGACAAACTAAGAAAGTTCTGAGCTCCCCGATGTTATTTCCTAGTGATAATACGTGTGTTTCCCAGTGATAATGTGTGATTCAAACACCATAGTCACTGGTGACAGAGCTAGATCCTTGCGTCAGCAGAAACTCCATAGCCATGTGTTAGTTATTGCAGAAGCAAGTTTTTCAAATAAAGTCTTTGGTTCATTTTACACTTGCAATGCCTCATCCTGAAAAATACTCTCCAAAGCCAGTGTTCTTTCAGGTGGAGGCAGGCTGTGATCTCCATGTGAGGTACAGTTTCTTCAAGGTTATGTCCCTGAGCAGCCCCATGGAAGGGGCAGTGTGTGATGTCCCTGTGGGGAGCAGTATGTTCAGAATCTGACCCTGAGCTGCCCCGGGGAGGGGACAGTGTGTGATGTCCCTGTGGGGTTCAGTATATTCAGTATCTTAGCTGAACTGCCCCAGGGAGCGGGCAGTATGTGATGCCCCTGTGGGGCGCAGTATGTTCAGAGTCTGACCCTGAGCTGCCCCAGGGAGGGGGCAGTGTGTGATGTCCCTGTGGTGTGCTGTATGTTCAGAGTCTGACCCTGAGCTGCCCCAGGGATTGGGCTGTGTTTGATGTCCCTGTGGGTGCAGTGTCTGACCCTGAGCTGCTCCAGGGAGGCGGCAGTGTATGATGTCCCTGTCGGGTGCAGTATGTTCTGAGTCTGACCCTTAGCTGCCACAGGGAGGGGGCAGTGTGCGATGTCCCTGTGGGGTGCAGTGCCTGAACCTGAGCTGTCCCAGGGAGGGAGCAGTGTGTGATGTCCCTGTGGGGTGTAGTACGTTCTGAGTCTGACCCTTAGCTGCCACAGGGATGGGGCAGTGTGTGATGTCCCTGTGGGGTGCAGTGTCTCACCCCGAGCTGCGCCAGGGAGGGAGCAGTGTGTGATGTCCCTGTGGGGTGTAGTACGTTCTGAGTCTGACCCTTAGCTGCCACAGGGATGGGGCAGTGTGTGATGTCCCTGTGAGGTGCAGTATCTCACCCTGAGCTGCCCCAGGGAGGGAGCAGTGTGTGTTGTCCCTGTAGGGTGTAGTACGTTCTGAATCTGACCCTTAGCTGCCACAGGGATGGGCCGTGTGTGATGTCCCTGTGGGGTGCAGTGTCTCACCCTGAGCTGACCCAGGGAGGGAGCAGTGTGTGATGTCCCTGAAGGGTGCAGTACGATCTGAGTCTGACCCTTAGCTGCCACAGGGAGGGGGCAGTGTGTGATGTCCCTGTGGTGTGCAGTGTCTGACCCACAGCTGCCCTAGGGAAAGGGCGTTGCGTGCTGTTCCTGTGGGGTGCTGTGTCTGATCCTGAACTGCCCCAGGGAGCGGGCAGTGTGTGACGTCAATGTGTGGTCGGGGGCGGGGGGAGCACTTTGAGAAGTGAGTGATTGTGAGCTGCCCCAGGGAGGGGGCAGTGTGTGATGTCCCTATTTGGTGCAGTGTCTGAACCTCAGCTGCGCCAATGAGGGGGCAGTGTGTGATGTCTCTGTGGGGGGTTGACACTTTATGCAGCGAATGAACTTGAGCCAGCCGTGTCTAATGTCTCTGTGGAGAGCAGTATGTTGCAATTATGACCCTGAGCTGCCCCAGGGAGGAGATAATCTGTGATGTCCCTGTGGAGTGCAGTGTGTTCAGTGTCTGACGCTGAGCTGCCCCAGGGAGGCGATAATGTCTGATGTCCCTGTGAGGTGCAGTATGTTTAGTGTCTGACCCTGAGCTGCCCCAGGGAGGGGGTAATGTGTGATGTCCCTGTGTGGTGCAGTATGTTCAGTGTCTGACCCTGAGCTCCCCCAGGGAGGGGGTAATGTGTGATGTCCCTTTTGGGTGCAGAGTGTTCAGTGTCTGAACCTGAGCTGCCCCAGGGAGGGGATAATGTGTGATGTCCCTGTGGGGTGCAGTGTGTTCAGTGTCTGACCGTGAGCTGCCCCAAGGAGGGAGCAGTGTGTGATGTCCCTGTGGGGGGTGGGGGGGTGGGGTCAGGGGGTGGCACTTTGAGCAGTGAGTGACTGTGAGCTGCCCCGACGATGGGGCAGTGTGTGATGTGCCTGCGGAAGATTAAATTGGAACTCTCTTTGGACTGTCTGCTCAAAAGACTGAAGCTGACACCACACTGCGAATAGTTCAGATTTTATTTGAGAATAAGCGAGAATTAATAACGGAGTTCAGCAGAATTTTCTAATTAAAAATGAGAATTATATTACTCGTGATGGTGATTTGGGAAGGAGGAAGGATTATTCCTCGTTCCTGCTACTGGTATACCGTCTGCCCCTCTCTGGATCGGTGCCTTTCCTGACACGATCACGATGAGAATAATCCAAATTTACGAAGATACACCCCAGGAACGGAGCCACCGAAAAATCTGTCCAAGCGTGTGTCTCCTGGTGTGGATTATTAAAAATATAACACTCACACGAAAGGTCATTTATACAGAAAAGTGTTGTTTATTAAAACCAGATTAATCAACGGAGATCCAGCCTCATTTGTACCGTAACTGACTGCTCTCAATGCCGATCTCATGGGACAAGCGACGCAGTTACATTCTTTTACAGTTCAAATACAGTCAAAAAGGTGGAAATACGCGGGGAAGTGTTCCATTGGTTAATACAGGTTACAGCAATTGCATTTGGTGGTACAGTTCCATTAATTTTATTGGATACAGTAAATTCTAATGATTCCATTGGAACATTCAGTTCTGGCGACTGTTGCTGTGGAAAAGCCTCTGCAGGTTTTGTGTTACTTTTCTGCGAAGGTCTATCCAGGCTAATTCTCAGGCTAATGTTCTTGGCAGAAATATGACTACCCTCTGCTTAAAAGAGGCATTTTCCCTGTTATCTCCTGTGGCTGGAACATCGTGGCCTCCTCTCATTATATCTGTGAAGTGTCTACATAAATCTTATGGGTGCACTTATCTCCTTAGAGAATTTCTCTGACTGTAGTGTTTCTGCCTAATACAGCTATTCTACCATGAAGGCATTTTAATCTTGCACTCAGACTTTCTTACTTTATCTAAATTACACCTAATTACTTTACCCCTAATTCAGGTATTTCGCTCTGACACTCTTGTAGATCCACATCTTCCCATTCTGGAGCCTGGGTCCCTCTGTCTCCAGGCATTGGTTTTGGCAGATCTTATCTTCAACCTCAGTACAAGCTTTTTCTGTTATGTTTTTCAGCTTCCATGCTGACGACGCAACACAGGATTTTGATAGTAATGAGTACTAACTAAGTGCATTACAATTTGATTTGTAAAAACGATTTATCATTTATTATTTTCAACAGTTTGTAAATGTTCTTTGTGATTCTACGCTCAGAGAAGCGAGATAAGCGATAAACTAAGACAGATCTGAGCTCGTCGGTGCTATTTCCCAGTGATAATACGTTTGTTTCCGAGTGATAATGTGTGATGTAACACCATAGTAACTGGTGGCAGAGCCAGAACCTTACGTCAGCAGAAAATCCAAAGCAGTGTCTTTGTCTTTGCAGAAGCAAGCTTTTCAATGAACGTCTTTGGTTCATTTTACACTTGCAGTAGCTAATCCCTCAAAATATTCAACGATGCCTGTATTCTTACAGGTGCATGCAGGTTGTGATGACCCTGTGGGGTGCAGTTTCTGATTCTGAGCTGCCCCAAAGCGGGTGCAGTGTGTGATGTCCCTGTGGTGTGCAGTGAGTTCAGTGTCTGGCCCTGAGCTGCCCCAGAGAGGGCGCCGTGTGTGATGTCCCTGTGGGTTGCAGTAAGGCGTGAGTCTGACCCTGGGCTGCCCCAGGGACGGGGAAGTGCGTGATATCACTGTGGAGTGCAGTGTCTGACCCTGAGCTGCCTCAGAGAGTGGCAATGTGTGATGTCCTTGTGTGCTGCAGTGTCTGACCCTGATCTGCTCTAGGGTGCGGGCAGTCTATGATGGCGCTCTGCGGTGTGGTATGTTCAGGATCTGACCCTGAGCTGCCCCTGGGTGCAGACAGTGCGTGATGTCCTGTGGGGTGAAGTAAGGCGTGAGTCTTACCCTGAGCTGCCCCACGGAGGGGGTAGAGTGTTTTGACACTGTGGGGTGCAGTTTCTGACCTGAGATGCCCCAGGGAGGGGCGGTGTTTGATGTCATTTTGAGGTGCAGTGTCTGACCGTGAGCTGCCCCAAGGAGCGGGCAAAGTGTGATGACGCTGTGGGGTGCAGAATGCTCAGTGTCTGACGCTGAGCTGCCCCAGGGAGGGGGCAGTGTGAAATGTCACTGTGGGATGCAGTTAGTGGTGAGTCTGACGCTGAGCAGCCCCACAGAGGGGCAGTCTGTGATGTCCCTGTGGGTGCAGTATGTACAGTGTCTGACGCAGAGCTGCCCCAATGAGGGTGCAGTGTGTGATGTCCCTGTGGGAATCTGTATGCTCAAAATCTGACCCTGAGCTCTCCTCACACATACTTTTCTCGGGGACATTTCCGCGTCTCTCAGTTGGAATTAAATTGTGGGACATCCACATCTGCTGGACGCAGGTGGCACTACTGAACAGATCGTGATGGCTCAGATCATTCACAGAGTAATCTAATAGCAACATCCGGCCAGAAGAATTAATCTTATTTTCGGTTGTATTGACGACATACTTGGTAATTTACAGTATTGGAAGTAAGCCCTTTAAAAAGACCATCACTCTTTCCTTTATTTGAAAAATATCCAGAATATTAACCACAGCTCAGGTACAGTTCAGACCTGGATGTGATTAAAACTAGCACTAACAGCAGAAGTGAACAGGGGGAGTCTTTTGTGAACTGCTCGGTGTGTGTTTCAGCAGATAGCTCTAATAAGTACCTCCCTTCCCACAGTGGGAGCAGGTGAACATAGAAATATAGAAACAGAGAAAATAGGTGCAGGAGTAGGCCAATCTGCACTTCGTGAGTGCACCGTCATTCAATAAGAACATGACTGAACATTCCCTCAGTACACCTCTCCTGCTTTTTCTCCATACCCCTTGATCCCTTTAGCTGTAAGCGCCATATATAACTCCCTCTTGAATATATCCAATGAAGTGGCATCAACAACTTTCTGCGGCAGGGAATTCCATAGGTTAAGAATTCTCTGAGTGAAGAAGTTTCTCCTCATCTCAGTCGTAAATGGCAAACCTCATGTCCTAAGACAAAGTCCCTTCCCTAACATCGGAAACATTCTTCCCACATCTAACCTCTCCAGTTGCCTTAGAATCCTGCACGTTTCTATGAGATCCCCTCTCATCCTTCTAAACTCAAGTGAATCAAGGCGCGGTTGATCCTGTCTCTCCTCACATGACAGTCCAGCCATCCCGGGAATCAGTCTGGTGAACCTTCGCTGCACTCCCTCAATAGCAAGAACGTCCTTCCTCAGATTAGGAGACCAAAACTGAACACAATATTCCAGGTGGGGCCTCACCAAGGCCCTGCACAACTGCAGTCAGACCTTCCTGCTCCTATACTCAAATCCCCTCGGTATGAATGCCAACTTACCATTTGCCTTCTTCATCGCCTGCTGTACCTGCATGCCAACTTTCAATGACTGATAAACCATGATACCAAGGTCTCGTTGCATCTCCCCTTTTCTTAATCTGCCGCCATTCAGATAATATTCTGCCTTAGTGTTTTTGCCACCGATTGCACATTATACCTCATCTGCCATGCATTTGACCATTCACCTGACCTGCCCAAGTCAACCTGCAGCCCTTTAACGTCCTTCGCACAGCTCACACCGCCACACAGTTTAGTGTCATCAGCAAACTTGGAGATATTACACTCAATTCCTTCATCTAAATCGTTAATGTATATTATAAAGAGCTGGGGTCACAGCACTGAGTGCTGCGGCACTCCACTAGTCACTGCCTCCCATTCGGAAAAGGACCCGTTTATCCCGACTCTCTGCTTCCTGTCTGCCAACCAGTTCTCTATCCACGTCAGTACACTACCGCCAATAACATGCGCTTTGATATTGCACACCAATCTCTCGTGCGGGACCTTGTCAAAAGCCTTTTGAAAGTGAAATACACCACATCCTCTGGTTCACCCTTGACCACTCTGCCAGTTGCATCACCAAAAAATGCCAGATGATTCGTCAAGCATGATTCCCCTTTCATAAATCCAAGCTGACTTGGTCCGATCTTGTCACTGCTTTCCAAATGCGCTGCTTTTTCATACTTAAGGGTTGATTCTAACATTTTCCCCACTACTGATGTCAGTCTAACTGATCTATAATTACACGCTTTCTCTTTCCCTTCTTCTTTTAAAAGTGGTGTTACGTTAGCTACCCTCCAGTCCATAGGAACTGATTTAGAATCGATAGACTGTTGGAAAATGATCACCAATGCATCCACTATTTCTAGGGCCGCGTCCTTAAGTACTCTGGTTGCAGACTGTCAGGATCCTGGTAATTATCGGCCTTCAATCCCATCAATTTCCCGAAAACAATGTCCTGCCTGATAAGGATATCCTTCAGTTCCTCCTCACTGAACCCATTGTGCCCTCGAACATTCGGAAGGTTATTTGTGCATTCCTTCGTGGAGACAGAACCGAAGTATTTGTTCAATTGGTCTGCCATTTCTTTGTTCCCCATTATAATTTCACCTGAATCCACTTGCAAGCGACCTACATTTGCCTTCACTAATCATTTTCTCTTCACATTTCTTCAGAAGCTCTTGCAGTCAGTGTTTACGTACCTGCAAGCCACCTCTTGTAATCTATGTTCCCCCTCTCAATTGAATCATTACTCCTCCTCTGTTGAATTCTAAATTTCTCAGTTTTGTAGCTTTGTCAACCAATTTTTATGCCTCTTCCTTGGCTTTAACACTATCCTTAATTTCCCTTGTTAGCCATGGTTGAGCCACCTTCCCCATTTTATTTTTACTCCAGACAGATATGTACAATTGCTGATGTCCATCCATGTGATCTTCAAATGTTTGCCATTGCTTATCCACCATCAACCCTTTGAATATCCTTTGCAAGTCTATTCTCGCCAATTCACGCCTCTTACCGTCGAAGTTACCTTTCCTTAAGTTCAGCATCCTTGGTTCCGAATTAAATGTGCCACTCTCCATCTTAATATTGATATATACCATATTATGTTCACTCCCCCCCCAAGGGGCCTCGCACAAAATGATTGCGAGATAGTCCCTTCTCATTACATATCACCAGCTCTCTATTTGGTTCCTAAACATATTGGTCCAGAAACCATCCCGAATACACTCCAGGAAATCCTCCCCCACCGCATTGCTACCAGTGTGGTTAGCCCAATCAATATGTAGATTAAAGCCGCCCATGATAACTGATGTACCTTTATTACATACACCGCTTATTACTTGTTTGATGCTGTGTCCAACATCACTACGACTGTTTGGTGGTCTGTACACAAGTCCCACTAACGTTTTCTGTCCTTTGGAATTCCGCCGCACCACCCATACCTATTCCACATCATCCAATCTAAAGTTGCTCCTTATTGTAGCATTACTTTCTTCTTTAATCAACAACGCCACCCAGTCTTCTTTTCCTCTCTCCTAACCTTCGAAATGTTGAATACCCCTGGCTGTTGCGTTCCCAAACTTGCTCAACCTGGAGCCATGTCTCTGTGATGCAAAATACATCATATCCATGCAATGCTGTCTGAGCAGTTAATTCGTCCACTTTATTCCGAATACTCCTCGCATTGCGGCACAGAGCTTTCAGGCTTGTCTTTTTAACACACTTTGCCTCTTTAGAATTTTTCTGTTGTGCGGCCCTTTTTGTTTTTTGTCTTGGGTTTATTTGCCCTCCAACTTTACTATTCCCCATTCTATCTTTTGCTTCTGTCTCCATTTTACATCCCTCTGTCTCCCTGCAGAGGTTCCCATTCCCCGTGATGTTAGTTTAAGTCCTCCCCAACATCACCAACAAACACTCCCCCTGGGACATTGGTTCCGGTCCTGCCCAGGTGCAGACCGTCCGGATTGTACTGGTCCCACCTCCCGCAGAACCGATTCCCATTCCCTAGGAATTTGAACCCCTCCCTCTTGCACCACTTCTCAAGCCACGTATCCATCTGAGCTATCCTGCGATTCCTCCTCTGACTAGTACGTGGCACTGGTACCAATCTTGAGATTACTACCTTTGAGATCCTACCTTTTAATTTAGCTCCTACCTCCCGAAATTCGTCTCGTAGGACCTCATCCCTTTTTTTTACCTAGATCGTCGGAACCGACAGCACCATGACAATTGGCTGTTCACCCTCCCTCTTCAGAATGTCCTGCACCGTCTCCGAGACATTCTTCACTGGTGCAACAGTGAGGCAACATACCATCCTGGCGTCTAGGTTGCGGATGTAGAAACGCCTATCAATTTCCCTTATAATCGAATCCCCTCTCACTGGAGCTGTCCAACTGATTTTCCTGCCCTGCTGTGCAGCAGAGTCACCCACGGTGCCTTGACCTTGGCTGCTGCTGCTCCACCTGTTGAGTCATCCCCCTCAAAAGTACCCAAAGCGGTGTATCTGTTTTGCAGCGGGCTGCACGCATGGGACCCCTGCACTCCCTTCCTTGCACTGCTCTCCGCAGTGTGAACTCACTGATGCACCATCAAGCGGGAGGGATGGGTGGATCCATTGCCACACACGGTATGTTTAACAGCATATGAACACAAGAACATGAGGAATAGGAGCAGGAGCAGGCCACACGGCTCTTCGAGCCTGCTCCACCATTTAATACGACCATGCCTGATCTGATCACGGATTCAGGTCAACTTCCCTGCCTGTTCCCCATAACCCCTTATCCCTTAGCCCACATCTGTTAAGAAACTGTCTATTTCTGTCTTAATTATATTCAATGACCCACCTTCCACAGCGCTCTGAGGCAGCGAATTGAACACCTCTACTAAGCTTTGAGAGAAGAAATTCCGACTCATATCAGGTTTAAATGGGCTTTGCAACTCCCCTTTTCCAAATCTGCCGCCATTCAGAATATTCGGAAAAGGGGAGGATCAACGAGACCTGGCTGTCATGGTACATCAGTCATTTAAAGGTGGCATGCAGGTACAGCAGGCGGTGAAGAAGGCAAATTGGTTGTTGGCCGTCATAGCGAGGGGATTTGAATATAGTAGCAGCGAGGTCTTACTTCAGTTGTACAGGCCCTCAGTGAGGCCTCACCTGGAATATTGTGTTCAATTTTGGTCTCCTAATCCGAGCAAGGACGTTCTTGCTTTTGAGGGAGTGCAGCAAAGGTTTACCAGCCTGATTCCCTAGATGGCAGGACACATATATGAGGAGATACTGGAGCGACTGGGACTGTATTCACTGGATTTCAGAAGGATGAGAAGGGATCTCATAGAAACAACTAACATTCTGACCGGACTCGACAGGGTCGATGCAGGAGGAACGTTCCCAATGTTGTCGAAGTCCAGAACCAGGGGACAGTCTTAGGATAAGGGGTAGGCCATTTAGGACTGAAATGAGGAGAAACGTGTTCACTCAGGGAGTTCTTAACCTGTGGAATTCCAGACTGCAGAGATTTGTTTATGCCAGTTAATTGGATAAAGTCAAGACGGAGGTAGATATGGCCCTTACAGCTAAATGGATGAAGGGTTATGGAGAGAAAGGAGTAAATGGGTACTGAGGTGAATGATCAGCCATGATCTTATTGAATGGTGGTGCAGGTTCAAAGGGCCGAATGGCCTACTCCTGCAAATATTTTATATGTTTCTCTGTTTTTAATGTCCCCTTATTCTAAGATTTAACTTGTTTTTCTCGACTGTGAATCCACTGCAGTTCCAGGGGGTTCGTGGACTGAGTGAATCCCTTCGCACGCCCGTGGCAGGTAAATAATCTCTCTCCAGTGTGAACTCTTTGGTGTGTCAGCAGGTGGAACGAGTGCATCAAAGACATTCCACATTGAGAGCCTCGGAGTGGTAGCTCTCGGCAGTGTGAACTATCGCGTGCTTCTGCACGCCGGATGAATTATTGATTTGCTTCCCACACACGGCACAGAACTACCTCGCTATGATGTGAACACGCTGATTATTTTCCAAATATCACTATTACTACCCTAACGTTTTTAGACTTCAAAATAACTTGCCTAAATTATTGCTCCTCGATTTCGCTCCCAACGCATCATTTGTCGGCGTGGAAGTAATCCCTCTTCATGCTTGACCAATCTTCAAGAATTTTTTGAGGATTTAACGAGTAGAGTGCACAAGGTGGAACCAGTGGTTGTGTTGTCTTTCAAAAAGCAATGTACAAGGGCCCACACAAGAGATGGTTGTGCAACATTAATGCACATGGTATTGGTGGTAATATTTTGACGTGGGTAGAGATCTAGTTGGCATACAGGAAACAGAGATTCGGGATGAACGGGTCCTTTTCAGAAAGGCAGGCAGTGACTAGTGGGGTGCAGATGGGCTCAGTGCTTGGACCACAGCAATTTACAATATACGTCGATGATTTAGGTGAAGGAATTGTGTGTAATATCTCTCAGTTTGAAAATGATACCAGGCTGGGTGGCGGCGTGAGTTGTGAGGAATATGCTAAGACGCTGCAGGGTGACTTGGACAGGTTAGGTGAGTGGGCAAATGCATGGCAGATGAGGTATAATGTGGATAATTATGAATTTATCAATTTTGGTGGCAAAAACTTGAAGGCAGAATATTATCTGAATGGTGGCTTATTAGGAAAAGAGGATGTGCAACGAGACCTGGGAGCCATGGTGCATCTGTTATTGAAAGTTGGCAAGTGGTAAACAAGACAAATGGCATGTTCGCGTTCATAGCTAGGGGATTTGAGTATTGGAGCAGGCAGGTCTTACTGCATTTGTACAGGGTCTTGGTGAGGCATTACCTGGATTATCATGATCAGTTTTGATTTCCTAATATGAGGAAGGACGGTCTTGCTATTGAGAGAGTGCAGCGAAGTTTCACCAGACAGATTCCCGGGATACATGGCTGGCATATGAGAAGAGATTGGATCCACTGGGCCTGTATTCACCGGAGTTTAAATGAATGTGAGGGGACCTCTTAGAAACATATAAATTTCTGAAGGGACTGGACAGTTTCGATGCAGAAAGAATGCTCCCAATGTTGAGGAAGTCCAAAGCTACTGGTCACAGTCTAAGGATAATGCGTAAGCCATTTCGGACCGAGATAAGGAGAAACCTTTTCACTCAGAGAGTTGTGAAACTGTGGAATTCACTACCACAGAGAGTTGTTGAAGCCAATTCATTAAATATATTCAAAATATGGCCCTTACGGATGAATCAATGGGTACGGAGAGAAAGCAGGAACGGGGTACTGAGGTGAATGATCAGTCATGATCTTACTGAATGGTGGTGCAGTCTCGAAAGGCCGAATGGCCTACTCCTGCACATATTTTCTATGATTCTATGTTTCTATATTTCGTGGGACTGCCTGTGATGCTGACGGTGATTCATCCGGATGCAGGCGCCTCACAGGGCGCCCGTTGTCGTCAGTGTGTGAGTGAGCGTGCTTTATTCACGCGAATCACTGGCCACGCGAGGGAGAGCAGCTCGCTCACAATATCAGGACACAGGGAATCTGATGCAGAAACGTTTCTGCATCTTCTCATCGTTTAATTAATTTCAGAATCAGTGTGAAGGGATATTTCCCTACATTCTTAAACTGCTGTCTGAACATGGTCTGGGTCATGGCATAAATTGCCATGTTTGTGCAGAAACTCAGCACCTGCAGCATTAATCCAATGTCCATGACATAAAAAGGTATATATACAGAATCATACCCCAAAATTACATCTGGGTCTATATAGAATTCACCATAAACACCGCCCACAACAGGATGAAATTGCCGGAGATAACAAACAGTAAAATGATGGAATTCCTGCGGCTCGCCATCTCTGGGTCACTGGGACAATCCCCACTGCTGGCACGCCGGAGTTGCCTGCGGGCTTTGCTGGCCAATATAATATGCCTGGCGGTGACAGTATTGAGCAGCAGAATCAGAGCAAATGGGATACATGGGCTGAGAATATAATGAAGGAATATGATTGCTGCCCAGACCGCTGAATTCATAACATCATCTGTTATATAGCAAAACCAGGGCATGTTTGCAAGTGTATCGAAACCTGTCAACATAAAATACCAGAAAATGTTCTTGAACCCGCTCAGAAACGTCACGGTTCCCAGAACCACAGCCGCCGTTCTCTCGGTGCAATATTTAGTTTTCAGCTTCTGGCAACAAATGGCCACAAAGCGATCAAAGGTGAAACTGACGGTGAACCAGACAGAGCAATCTGTGGCTGCGTGAAGTAAGATGGCGTGAATATTACACACGCGGAAGGACCGCACGAAATGTAACTCTTTCTGATAAAGAATCGGAATGTGTCTCAGTATGAGGTCGAGGATAATGACCAGGAGATCTGTCACTGCCATGGCCACCAGATAGCGAGTGACACATCTGGAGAGACCGCACTTTCAACGAGGCAGGATCACAATCGTCAAGATGTTAACTGTCAGGCAGGGAAATAAACAGGTAAATTAAACATTAATTTCGATCAAAGAATAGACTCCAAACTAAAATAATTAGCAATCATTGACAAGGTAATCACCAACTAAATTCAATTATCAGCATTAAATCAGACAACCTATCCCTCAGTCAATGAGCCGCCAAATGCTTATGTAACATCATCATCATAGGCAGCCCCTCGAAATCGAGAAAGACTTGCTTCCACGCTAAAAGTGAGTTATCAGGTGACTGAACTGTCCAACATGGTAATTCCAGTCTCTGTCACAGGTGGGACAGAGAGTGGTTGAAGAAAAGAGTGGGTGGGGAGTCTGCTTTGCTGCACGCTCATTCCGCAGCCTGCGCTTGTTTTCTACATGTTCTTTGCGATGACTCGAGGTGATCAGCGCCCTTCCGGATCCACTTTCTCCACTTCGGGTGGTCTTTGGCTAGGAACTACCATGTGTCGGTGGGGATGTTGCATTTTAATATGGAGACTTTGAGGGTGTCTTTGAAACGAATATTTAAAGTATTTGAACACAAATAGAAGAGATTAGTTGCTGCGGCTTTTCACCTGTTGGTTTCCACTTGTGCAGAGAATATTAGACGAGAAAATATGAAAGTGTGTTCATATTCTCAGTACCTAAGTTACAATCAGCTGGGGGTGTTTATCATGAAATACAACGATTTTTGATTTCAATTATATATGAATTGCTCCCTCATTATGGAAACATAGAAAATATAGAAAATAGTAGCAGGAGTAAGCCATTAGGCCCTTCGAGCCTGCACCGCCATTCAATGAATTCATGGTTGAACATGCAACTTCAGTATCACTTTCCTGCTTTCTCGCCAGACCCCTTGATCCCCCTGGTAGTAAGGTCTATATTTAACTCCTTTTTGGATATATTTAGTGAATTGGCCTCAACAACTTTCTGTGGTAGAGAATTCCACAGGTTCACCACTCTCTGGGTGAAGAAGTTTCTCCTCTTCTCAGTCCTAAATGGCTTACCCCTTATCCTTAGACTATTACCCCTGGTTCTGGACTTCCCTAACAGTGGGAACATTCTTGCTGCATCTAACCTGTCTAAACCCGTCAGAATTTTAAACATTTCTATCAGATCCTCTCTCTTTCTTCTGACTCCATTGAATACAAGCCCTGTTGATTCAGTCTTTCTCGATATGTCAGTCCCGCCATCCCGGGAATCAGTCTAGTGATCCTTTGCTGCACTCCATCAATAGCAAGAATGTCCTTCCTCAAGTTAGGAGAACAAAACTGTACACAATACGACAGGTGTGGCCTCACCAAGGCCCTGTACAACTGTAGCAATACCTCCCTGCCCCTGTACTCAAATCTCCTTGCAATGAAGGCCAACATGCCATTTGCTTTCTTAACCGCCTGCTGTACCTGCATGCCAACCTTCAATGACTGATGTACCATGACACCCAGGTCTCGTTGCACCTCCCCTTTTCGTAATCTGTCACCATTCAGATAATAGTCTGTCTCTCTGTTTTTACCACCAAAGTGGATAACCTCACATTTAACCACATTATACTTCATCTGCCATGCATTTGCCCGCTCACCGAACCTATCCAATCACTCTGCAGCCTCATAGCATCCTCCTCGCAGTTCACACTACCACCCAACTTAGTGTCATCCGCAAATTTGGAGATACTACATTTAATCCCCTCGTCTAAATCATTAATGTACAGTGTAAACAGCTGGGACGACAGCACAGATCCACTAGTCGCTGCCTGCCATTCTGAAAAGTAGCCATTTACTCCTACTCCTTGCTTCCTGTCTGACAGCCAGTTCTCAATCCATGTCAGCACGCTACCTCCAATCCCATGTGCTTCAACTTTGCATATTAATCTCTTGTGTGGGACCTTGTCGAAAGCCTTCTGAAAGTCCACGTATACCACATCAACTAGTTCTCCCTTTTCCACTCTACTGGAAACAACCTCAAAGAATTCCAAAAGTTTTGTCAAGCATGATTTCCCTTTCACAAATCCATGCTGACTTGGACCTATCATGTCACCTCATTCCAAATGCGCTGCGATGACATATATGTGCATTAAAACCGATAACTGTAATCAAATTACACTTTTACCATTGAAGAATCATATTAAATATGTTTGCCGGTGTTGTTGATGCACTTCAGTCCATCCGGCACCCACCTCTCATGGAAGACCGAGTACGTTCCGGTGAACACCGCATGCTCCATCTCCAGGGACATCCTGGCTTGAACGTTTCCACGGAAGAGAGGGAGGCAGCCGGGCTGAACGATCCTCTCGACCGTCCGCTGCCTGGACCAGCTGATGGTCCGCTTGGCCATTTCCCGGAGCTGTCCGACGACAAGGATTCTGACCTCCCGCTCCCCCTCCGCACGAGGGGCCCAAAGATCAGGAGTGTACAGCCGGACATAACAGATTTTTCCACTCTGTTTCTCGCTGAGAGACGCACTGAACTGTGACAGATCGGCATGGGACCAAATTGCAAATTCAAATTAAAGATTGGAAATAAATGAAAGAAATCTGGCTGAACGAACATTTTGTTTGTGAATGTTAATGATGCTTGTAATCCTGTTCCACCCATCAGAAGCACTGCCATAATGCAGAACTTGAGATCGTGACAAAGGAGACACTGACTGGAACTAAATGATCAGCGGATATTTACCCGCCTATAACATAGCGTGGACAGAACAGAGCGAACAGAGTTTTGCTGCCTCTATTCAACTCCAAGTGAGAACAAAAGACGAGAAATTGGCTGATAAAAGGAAGGAATAAAATAATAAAAAATGGACGGCCGCTTACATGATTTCTGAATTATTGCATCACAGAAAATAACGGTGAAACATTCACAATAAATAAATATTCATGACATCAGGATCTCTGAGATGATTCCAGTGATGCGATGACAGGACTTCCCAGATCGGGCTCCCATCTCGCTTCAGGAGTTCACATCAACATCTCCCGAGATTACACTGCTCCCTCCCTCAGTCTAGATATTTAAGGACCTGGTTCGCCTACATTACACTACACCCACCTTTGTCGAGAAATGTCATTCGCAGGTTCGCCTAACTTTCAGTGCTCTCACGTCGGTCCAGGGATTTCATTCCGAGAGCCAAATATTTGACTCCGGTCACGCCTCTGTGATTGGACCTGAGTCTTTGGAAAGAACATCTGATCTTGGCCGCAACTCCACTTCCGTGCCCACTCCACATAACCCTGAACTCCCTTCTCGTTTAAAATCAGTCTATCTCCATTTAATAAGATTCATAGAAGCTGCCTCCACAGCTCTCTGTCGAAGAGAATTCGAAAGATTCACGCCCCCCTGAGAGAATAAATTGCTTCTCATTTGTGATTTAAATGGGCGATCCGTTTATCTGAACCTATGTCCCCTGGTTCTAGATTTCCCCCACTAGAGGAAACATCATCTCTGCGTCTACCCCATCAAGCCCCGATAGAATCTTACACATTTAAATAAGATCACCTCGTAGTTTTCTAAACTCCAATGTATACACACCCATCCTGCTCAACCTTTATTCTTATGACAAGATTTTCATCCCAGTATTCAACGTCGTGAACCTTCTCTGAAATTCTTCCAATGAAAGTAAATCCTTCCTTAACTAAAGTGACCGAACTGTACACAATACTCCAGCTGTAGTCTTATTGACAATCTGTAGTTGTAGCAGGACTTCTATATTCTGTCCCACTTGAAATAAAGCCAGACATTCTGCTGCCTTTTCGAATTGCTCGCTGTACCTACATGCTAACCTTCTGTGTTTTATGTACAAGAACCATTGACCAATCTGGATCACAGCTATTTGGAATCTCTCCCCATTTAATAATAATTTGCTTATTTATTTTTAATAACAAAGAAGATAACGTCACATTTTCCACATTATACACCATCTGCCATTGTTGTAGCCCACCCACTTAGACTATCTATATGTCTGCAGTTTTTTTACGTCCTCCGTACAACATGCTTTCACACTTATCTTTGCATTATCAGTGCTTCGATGCTGGTACACCTGGACAGTTCCATTGGGCGGGTCACATCTTCCGGATGCCTGACACAAGACTCGCAAGCAAGCGCACTACTTGGAACTCCTACAGAGTAAGCGAGCCACAGGTGGGCAGAGGAAACTTTTGAATGAAACAATCAAAGCCTCCTTGATGAAATGCAACATTCCAACCGACAGCTGGACGTCCCTGGCCCATAACTGCCTGAAGTGGAGGAAGAGCATCCAGAAGAGCGTTGAGCACCTCGAGTTTCGTCGCCGAGAGCATGCAGAGACCAAGCGCAGGAGTAAGAAGGAGCGTGCGGCAAACGAGCCCCACCCATCCTTTCTTTCAGCCACTGTCTGTCCCACGTGTGACAGAGATTGTAATTTCCGTATTGGACTGTTCAGTTACACAAGAACTCATTTTTAGAGTGGAAGCAAGCGTTCCTCTATTTAAAGTGACTGTCTACGATGATGACGTTGTATCATCAGCAAAGATTTAACATTTAATGTAGATTTTCAAAATTATGATGGGTTTTGAGAGAGCGAGTAAATCGAAAATGTTTCCAGTTGCACAATGGTGCGGAACCAGAGGACAAATGTTTAAGGTAATTGACAAAAGAACCAAAGAAGAGATGGGAAGAGTGTTCTTTATGCAGTGAGCTGTTGCGATCAGGAATGCAATTTGTGAGAACACGGTGGAAGTCGATTAAATCGTTATTTTCGAAAGGGAATTGCTTTATTCGTGGAAGGAGATATATTTACATTTTTCTGGCTAAACAGTTGGACTACTGATATACTTCTATCCAAGTGATGGCATGGACACGATGGACCGAGTGGCCTCTTTCTTTGCTGTATTAATCCCGCATTCTATGAGCAAGAGACAGAGAGAGTGAAATGTGGAGAGACAGAATGAAACTGACGGAGAGACAGGGAGAAAGTGAGAAATTCACAAAGTGCCAGAACAAATGAGTAAAAGAGAATAGAGAGAGTATGGCTGGACGACGTATCGAGGGAAGTAAATTCAAATTTATTGGGCAATTGGATAAATACTTGAAGGGGAAAAAATTGCTGGACTATGGGAATAGAGCAGGGGAATGGGACTAATTGGAGGGGGTGAGACCATGGTGGGAGTTGAACACATGGATGAGAATAATAAAAATGAGGCATTACTTAATCGGGATCCAATTTTGGTCGAAAAGCAGATTGTTGATGGGTGAACAGGACTTAGTGGAGTAAGGATATGATCAGCAAATTATTTAGTTGAGCTCTAATTAATAATGGACTGTAACTGCGAGGTGGGCAAGGAAAGCATTGCAATGGTCAATTCTTGTTCAACAAAGTCACTGGGCTATTGAGGCGAAGGAATGAGTTGGGCAGTATTATGAAGATGAGAGTGGCCAGGACCAGTGATTCAAAGGAGAAGAGGTCAGAACTGAACTCAGGGTAAAACAGAATGCCGAATTTGCGAACAATCTCGATCAGCCTCAGACATTGGCCACAGAGGGGACTGAGTCACCAGATATACAATGTGACGAAGACTTCCAAAGATTTAAGTGACATACTCAGTAATACAGTGAAATATAGAAATAGAGATATAATTGCTGGATATTGAGACTTACGAGGAACACCAACAACAGCAAAGAGTGTGGAATAAATTAAAAGAACACTCGTACAATTAATAACGTATCTATACTTAATAGCTGGATGCAGAGATGCCCCAGGAACAACAACTGAAGCAAAGATGAGAAAGCAATTTACAAGTCTAGTAATATAGTGAAACATGGTTTGCAGAGTTAATAGTTGGATACAGAGACTACTAGGAACAACAAATGCAGCAAGGAGGGGGGAGTAAAATATGAGATCAGTAATACATTGAACCATGGTTACTGGAATAACTAGATAGACTTACCAGCAAAACCAACAACAGCAAGGACAGGATAGTAAATGTATTGAATAATACGAAATGCATAACGCATTCGCAATACGAATGGTAGTTCCTCATAATGTGCAACAAGATAGTTAGAATACAAGATGAAACTCTTGCCATTTGTTGTAACATTCCAATCCATTTTTTTCAGATTCTGATCCATTGTTGTAACATTCGAATCTACTGTTCTCAGATTCCGACACACTCTCTGTGGAGCAGTGCGATGATCGCTGTTAGTGCCAGAGGTGATGCTCTCACTCTGACTATGGGGCAACACATTGAAAGGAGTGCCTTATTAAATGAGCGAGAATCACTCCAGTGACACAATTCTGTAAATAGAGACTTATATTAATTACAGTCACTGAACAACCAGCTTCTGTAAACCCGTGGAGACTGATATTAATTACAGTCCCTGAACAAATATTTTGAATTAACCCCTTTCAATCCAACACTTTACGTAACACAATAAGGTAGATTTCCTGGAGTAGTTTTGATCACCTGGATAAGTCGGGGCGGAAAGTTGCCAGACACTTTTCCAAAAATTGTCCTGGATTTTAAATTGTTTTTTGCATCTGCCGGGAGATCACATGGCTCCGGTTGGTTTGGGGTGTAGAATATTTCAGTTTAAGGTTTGTCACAGTTGTGTGGGGCAGTCTGCTTGTGCTTGGTGATCTTTACTTTTCCCCATTGTTAATGGTTCAAAAGATTACATGTAAACGTCAGGTCTGCTGACCGATGGTACATCAGTCATTGAAGGTTGACATGCAGGTACAGCAGGCAGTTAAGAAAGCAAATGGCATGTTGGCCTTCATAGCGAGGGGCTTTGAGTACAGGGGCATGGAGGTGTTGCTGCAATTGTACAGGGCCTTGGTGAGGCCACACCTGGAGTACTGTGTACAGTTTTGGTCTCCTAACCTGAGGAAGGACATTCCTGCGATTGAGGGCGTGCAGCGAAGGATCACCAGACTGATTCCAGGGATGGCAGGACTGACCTATCAAGAAAAACTGGATTAACTGGGCTTGTATTCACTGGAGTTCAGAAAAATGAGAGGGGTCCTCATCGAAACGTTTAACATTCTGACGGGGTTAGACATGTTAGATGCAGGAAGAATGTTCCCAATGTTGGGGAAGTCCAGAACCAGGGGACACAGTCCAAGGATAAGGGGGAAGCCATTTAGGAACGAGATGAGGAGGAATTTCTTCACCGAGAGAGTGGTGAACCTGTGTAATTCTCTACAACAGAAAGTTGTTGAGGCCAATTCACGAAATATATTCAAAAAGGAGTTAGATGAAGTCCTTACTACTACGGGAATCAAGAGGTAGGGTGAGAAAGCAGGAATGGTGTACTGAAGTTGCGTGTTCAGCCATGAACTCATTGATTGGCGGTGCAGACTAGAAGGGCCGAATGGCCTACTCCTGCACCTATTTTCTATGTTTCTATGTTTCTATGTGAGTCTTTGTCGGCCGGTGCGGACACGATGGGCCGGAAATGGCCTCCTGTGTTGTAAATTCCTATGTTTCTATGTTTCTCTATAACTCGTCCGAATGGGATGTATGAGTGTTGCTGATTGAAGGAATGATGGAAATAGCTCAGGCCAGAATCATTAATCCTCCTTGGATACGTCAGTGGTGACAGAGCACTGGAGATTCGCAAATGGTACACCCTGTTCAAAAAAGGAAAGAAGAATAAAACCTGTAGCTACAGGCCAGTCAGACTAACGTCTGTGATGGGGAAACTTCTAGAGGCCATAATCCGGTATGAAATTAGCTGTCAGTTGGAAAAACCTGGTTAATAAATGACAACCAGCACAAATTGTGTTAATGTCGAAGTGTATCTGAAAAACCTGATTCAGTTTTTTGATGTAATAACCTAATGGTTTGATGAGCGGAGTGCAGCTGATGTTGTGTATAACGACTTTCAAAAGGCGTTTGATAAAATGTCACTTCATCGACTTGATAGGGAAACTGAACCTCATGGAATTAAAGGGACAGTAGCTGTGTGGATACAACACTAGCACCGGAACAAATAACAGAGAGTGGTGGTGAAAAGTTGGCGTTCAGACAGAAGGGACGTATACAGTGTTGAAACCCAGGGTTCTATATTAGTAGCAGTGCTCTTTCTGATAGAGATTCATAGACTGGACCTAAGTCTAAAGGCATAATTTCAAATTTGCAGATGTCACGAAACTCAGAAATGTAGTAAGCAGTGGGGAGCATAGCAGACTTCAGGAGCACAGCGATAGTCTGGTTAAATGGGAGACACATGGCAGGTAAAATTGAACATGTGTGATGTGATACATTTTGGGAAGGAACATGACAAATGGTGTGTTGGTGCAGAGACACCTGGGAGTCGATGTGCACAAATCTTTGAAGGTGCCAGGGCAAGTTAATAAAACTGTTAAAAACGCAGGAAGATTCTTTGACTTTATGAATCATCGCGTGTGGTAGCAAAGTGATTGTGCTGCTGTACTAATGATCCAGAGACCTGGACTAAAGATCCAATGGCATGAGTTCAGATCCCACCAGCTGTGCAATTTAAGGTAAATTAATTAAATCTAGAATTAAAATATTGTGTCAGCAATGGTGACCGTGTGGATCTCGATTGTCATTACCCATCTAGTTCAATAACGTCTTTTCAGGATGTAAATCACCCGTCCTTACGTAGACTGGCATATATTTCACCCCAGTCCCACAGCAATATGGTTAACTCTAAATAGCCCTCCAGATGTATCGATGCATTCACCAGCAGCGTTAAGGTGGAATTTGGGATGGACAATAAATGCTGCCCACACCACCGATTCACACATAATGAAGGTACAATAAAAATCTGTTAAACATCGGTTAATCTCTGCATGATGATTCGGCAGCACACATTAAGAAAGCCTTGGAAAAGGTGTGGAGGAGATTTAATCATAATCATAGGCAGTACCTCAAAATCGGGGATTGCTTGCTTCAATTCTAAAAGTGAGTTCTTAGGTGATTGAACATATATGGGAATTACGGTCTCTGTACCAGGTGGGGCAGATAATGGTTGAGGGATAGGGTGGGTGGGACTGGTTGCCGCACATTCCTTCCACTGCCTGCGCTTGTTTTCTGCATGCTCTTGGCGATGAGCCTCGAGGTGTTCAGCGACCTCCCAAATGCTCATCCTCCATTAGTGCAGTCTTTGGTCAGGGACTCCCAGCTGTGATTGGGAATGTTGCTCTTTTTCAAGGAGACTTTGAGGGTGTCCTTGCAACGTTTGCTCTACCCACGTGGCGCCTGTTTGCCTTGGAGGAGTTCCAAGTAGAGTGCTTGCTTTGCGAGTCTCGTTTCAGGCATGCGGACAATGTGGCCCGCCCAGCGGAGCTGATCAATTGTGCTCAGTGCTTCGCTGTGGGGATGCTGGCCTGATCGAGGGCGCTAACGTCTGACATCCCAAGGGATCTGCAGGATCTTGAGGAGCCATAGGTATTTATCCAGAAATTTGTGGTAACTACATCATACTGTCCATGTTTGTGATCCGTAAAGTAGGCTGGCTATGTCTACATTCCCGTAGACCATGAGCTTGGTGCCAGATTTTATGGCGTGATCTTCCAACACTCTCTCTTCCTTATGCGACCGAAGGCTGCGCTGGTGCACTGGTACCTGCAGAGAGAGTTATAAGGAGACAGAAGCAACTGTGATTTTTCCCGTTCGATCAGAGAATATTAACGAGAGATTTAATCGAGGTTTTCAAGACTACGAGGGCTTTGGATAAAGTAACTGAAGAGAAACTCTGCCAGTGGTAAAAGAGTTGTTAACCAGAGGGAAGAGTTTTACGAAAATTAGCAGAGGGAAGATGAGGAGAATTTGTCTTACACTGCGAGTTTGCATGACCTGGATTGTTCTCGCTTAAAATGGGATGGAAGCAGATTTAACAATAACTTTTAAAATTTTAAGATGACATAAATATTAGTGGGAAAGTGGTTTGTGTAGATGACACAGAGAGGCTGCAAAGAGATTTAGATAGGTTAAGCGAATGGGCTAAGGTTTGGCAGATGGAATACAATGTCGGAAAATGTGGGGTCATCCACCTTGGAAAAAAAAATCGTAACAGTGGATATTATTTGAATGGGGAGAAATAACAACATGCTGCGGTGCAGAGGTACCTGGGGGTCCTTGTGCATAAATCCCAAAAAGTTAGTTTGCAGGTGCAGCAGGTAATCAGGAAGGCGAATGGAATGTTCGCCTTCATTATGAGAGGGATGGAATAAAAAAGCAGGGAGATCGTGCTGCAACTGTACAGAGTATTGGCGAGGCCGCACCAGGAGTACTGCGTGCAGTTCTGGTCACCTTACTTCAGGAAGGATATACTAGTTTTGGAGGGGGTACAGAGACGATTCACTTGGTTGATCCCGGAGATGAGGGGGGTACCTTATGATGATAGATTGAGTAGACGATGTCTTTACTCGTTAGAGTTCGGAAGGATGAGGTGTGATCTTATGAAAAAATGTAAAATAATGAAAGAGATAGACAAGATAGAGGCAGAGATGTTGTTTCCACTGGTCGGGGTGACTAGAACTAGGGGGCACAGCCTCAAAGTACGGGGGGGTGCCATTTAAACGGAGTTGAGAAGGAATTTCTTCTCTCAGAGGGTTGTCAATCTGTGGAATGCTCTGCCCAAGGAAGCAGTTGAAGCTAGCTCATTGAATGTATTCAAATCACAGATAGATAGATTTTTAACCATTCAGGGAATTAAGGGTTACAGGGAGCGGACGGGTAAGTGGAGCTCAGTCCACGGTCAGATCAGCCATGATCTTGTTGATTGGTGGAGCAGGCTCGAGGGGCTAGATGGCTTACTCCTGTTCCTAATTCTTATGTTCTTATGTTCAACTGTAATTGGAATCAATACTGGAAGTGCGGCATTTGAAGGAATCAGGGAAAAGAACAGGGGTGTGGGGCTGATTTAATAGCTCGATCACAGAGCCTGGAGCAGCATGATGGATCGAATGGCCTCTTCTGTGCTGTATGATTCTGTGGTCCTGTGATAACAAAAGCCATTACGTCCTTGTCTCGTGTGTAGAATCGAGGCTGTGCTCTTTTTGAGCCTGTTTCTAATCGTTACTTGTGCTGTGATAAATGCAATAGTGGAAAAGCAAGCAAAGTTTAAAATAGAGTTTAAAAAAACTGAAATCATGAAATAATTATGAGACCAAAAATAGGGCCATGATGATAAATTCGTCACCAATAAATCCAACGAGGATTTCAGGAGAAGCCTCTGTGCCCAGAGAGGTGAGAATGTGGAACCCACCACCAGAGGCAGTGGTTGAGGCGATTAGTACAGAACCATTTAATGGGAAGCGAGATAAACAAATCAGGCAGAAAACATTAGAAGCTTCTGCTAATAGGGTAAGATGCAGAGTAGTGGGGATTGTGTGGGGGAAGGGTGGTGTGTGTGTGCTGCATAAACGCCAGCATGGAGCAGTCGGTCCGATTGTCTGCTTTGTTTGCTGCACGTGATATATCATTTGCTGAGCGGAGCATGAGCCCCGCTCTGATCACATCCCGCGCCGGGATTCAATCCACGCATTATAAATCATTGCTCTGATTCCTATCACATTATTTGTATCCATTTCCTCTTAGTATATCAGGGCTAAATGTAACTAATTCGCAGATGAAGGTTGCAGCAGAAGAGAAGCTCGGGCATGAGGGCAGACAGTCAAAGTTATGAAGGTGCAAATCACGATGGAGACAGAATATGATGCCACCGATACTTCAATCGCAACACTCAGCGCAGACGAGTGAAGGAAGTGCCTGAGGAACCCGAAACCCAGCCAGAGACAGAAACTACCAGGGTGAACAGAATGAGTTTTGTAATAATACGACTGACCAACAAAAATGCTGCATCTGTGTTAAATATTCAGCAATTTGAGGCGTGGAGAATGACAACCAGTTCAGGTTAAATTGTTCCACCGGCAGGTACAGCACGGGGTCAGATACACAGTAAATTTCTCTCCACACCGTCCCATCAAACACACCCAGGGCAGGTACAGGGGGTTAGATACACAGTAAATTTCTTACTACACTGTCCCATCAAACACTCCCAGGGCAGGTACAGGGTGATAGATACAGAGTAAAGCTCCCTCTACACCGTCGCATCAAACACTCGCAGGGCCGGTACAGGGGGTTGGACACAGAGTAAAGCTCCCTCTACACCATCCCATCAAACACTCCCAGTGCAGGTACACGGGGTAAGATACACAGTAAATTTCTCTCGACACTGTCCCATCAAACACTCCCAGGGCAGGTACAGGGGGATAGATACAGAGTAAAGCTCCCTCTACACTGTCCCATCAAACACGCCCAGGGCAGGAAAAGCACGGGATTAGATACAGAGTAAAGCTCCTTCTGCACCGTCCCATCAAACACTCCCAGGGCAGGTACAGCACAGGTTAGATACAGATTACAGCTCCCTCTATAATGCCCATCAAATACTTCCAGCGTAGGTACAGCACCGGTTACATATAGAGTAAACTTCCCTCTCCACTGTCCCGATCAAACACTCCCAGGTCAGGTACAGCGGGTTAGATAGTAAGGTAATCTCCTGCACAATATCCAATCAAACATTCCTCGGACAGGAGTACAGACTGATACGACATAATTGTTCAGTGTTTTTGCAATCTCCATATTCCCCATTACTAATTCACCGGCTTGTCCTCTTCGGCACCAACATTTACTTTAGCCATTCTTTTCCTTTTCATATACATATTGAAAACTCTTGCTGTCTGATTTTCTATTTCGTGCTAGTTTACTTTCACAGTTTGACTTCCCTTTCTTAATCATTTTCAGTCGTTCTTTGCTGGCTTTTCAAAGATTCCCAGGCTTCTGTCCTCCCACTAGTTTTGGCCACTTTGTATGCCCCTGTTTTTGACACGATACCATCATTTATTTCTTTCGTTAGCCACGGATCGCTATCCTTTCTCTTACACCTTTTCCTCCTCACTGGAATATATTTTTCTTGGAGTTGTGAAATATCTCCTTAAATATAGACCACTGTTCATCAATCGTCCTGGAATTTAACTATATTCCCAGTCCACTTTGCCCAATTTTGTCCTCATACCTTCATAGTCTATTTTATTTAATCTTAGTACGCTGGCTTGAGATCCAACTTTCTAACCCTCTATCTGAATTTGAATTTCAATCATGTGATGATCACTCATTCCAAGGGGATCCTTTACTAGGAGATTGTTTATTGATCCAGATCTAAGATAACCTGTCCCCTGGTTGGTTCCGTTCTATACTGCTCAAGGAACCCTTCCCATATACACTCTGTGAACTCCTCCTCAAGGCTACCTGATCAATTTCATTTGTCCAAAGAATATGGAGTTTAAAATCACCCATGATTATTGTTGTTCCCATTTTACAAGCCCCCACTATTTCCTGCTTTATGTTCCGACCAACAGAGTTGCTACTATTGGGGGGCCTATAGACGACGCCCACCTGTGACTTTTTCCCCTTATTGTTCCTTATCGCCAGCCAAATTCTTTCAACATTCTAATCGTTTGAGCCAATATCGTTTCTTACTATTGCAGTGATTCCATCCTTTATCAATAGAGCTACCCCACCTCCGTTTCCTTTCTGTCTGTCCTTCAGGATTGTCAAGTACCCCTGAATATTTAATTCCCAGTCCTGGTCGCCTTGCAACCACTTCTCTGTAATGACTATCAGATCATACCCATTTGCATCTATATTTGCTGTCAACTCATCTATTTTATTACAAATGCTTTACAAATGTTGTATTCTGCCCAGCAACAAACCCAGGACGCGAAGGTTGGAAAATACCCAGACTTACAGCGAAGCCGGGAGATCCACAGGCGACAATTCCAGCAAGAATATCGGGAACATCCTCATATCTCCCACAATTGTGTCCTGGTCACACTGGGTCTGAGCAATGCTCCCAACAATAAGGTCCTGATCATCCCGGGTCTGAGCGGGGCTCCTCACAATCAGGTCCTGATCATCCCAGGTGTGAGCAACCCTCCGCACAATATGTTTGTGCAACATCGTTATAGCTAAAACTGTCATGCCTGAATGTCAATAAATAATTTATAACAATTATAGAGTCACGCATTTCTCATCCATGGCAGGTACAGCACGCGGTTATATACAGAGTAAAATTCCCTCTACATGATCCCATCAAACACGCCCAGGGCAGGTAAAGGGGGTTAGATACATAGTAAAGCTCCCTCTGCCCTGTCCCACCCAACACTCCCAGGGCAGGTACAGCACGGGGTTAGATACTGCGTAAAGCTCCAGGTGGAGGCAGGCAGAAAGGAAAAAGTGGTGGTGTAGCGTTGCTGGTTAAAGAGGAAATGAACACAACAGCAAGAAAGAACATTAGCGTGGATGATGTGGAATCTGTATGGGTATACCAGTAGATTAACAAATGGGCAGATAACGCAAGTGCGAGTTGTGCACAGACCAGCAAACAGTAGTAATAAGGTTGTGGATGGTATCAAACAAGAAATAAGGGATGCATGTCATAAAGATACAGCAGTTTTCATGGGCAACTAAATCTGCATACAGATTGGGTTAACCAAGTTGGTAGCAATGCGGTGGAGGAGGATTTCCTGGAGTTTATTAGGGATGGTTTTCCAGACCAATATGTCGAGGAACCAACTAGAGAGCTGGCCATCCTAGACTGGGTGTTGTGTAATGAGAGAGGACTAATTCGCAATTTTGTTGTGCGAAGTCCCCTGGGGAAGAATGACAATAATATGGTAGAATTATTTATGAAGGTGGAGAGTGACAGTATTAATTCAGAGGCAAGGGTCCTGAACTTAAGGAAAGGTCACTCCGAAGGTATGAGATGTGAATTGGCTAGGATACACTGGCAAATGCTACTGAAAGTATTAACAGTGGTAGGGTAATGGCACACATTTATAGATTACATGGATGAACTTCAACAAGTGAACATCCCGTTCTGGAGCAAAAATAAAACGGATGAGGTAGCACAACCGTGGCTAACAAGGGAAATTATGGTTAGTGTTAAATCCGTGGAAGAGGCATCTAAATTGCCGAGAAAAAGCAGCAAAGCTGAGGACTGGATGAAATTTAGAATTTAGGAGAAGACAAAGAGTCTAATTAGGATGGTGAAAATAAGGTATGAGCGGAAGCTTGCAGGGAACATAAAAACTCCCTGCCACCTCTCTCTCTCCCTGCCCCCGTTCACTCTCCATGCCCCCGATTTTTCTCCCTGTCCTGATCTCTCTCCCTGCGCCGCTCTCTCGCCCTGCTCCGCTCTCTCTCCCTGCCCCACTTTTTCTCCCTCCCCCGCTTCCTGCCCGGCTCTTTCTCCCTGCACCACTCTCACCCCTGCCCCGCTGTCTATCCCTGTCCCGCTGTCTATCCCTGCTCCGCTCGCTCTCCCTGCCGCGCTCTCAATCCCTGCCGCGCTCTCTATCCCTGCCTCGCTCTCTATCCCTGCTCCATCTCTCTCTCCTTGCCCCGCTCTCTCTCTCCCTGCCCTCCCTCTCTCGTCACATGCTATGCTCTCTCTCACTGCCCCACTTCTATGTCTCTCTGCCCCCCGTTCTCTCTCTCTGCCCCACTCTCTCTCTCCCTGCCTCCCTCTCTCTCTCCCTGACCCAACGCTCGCTCTCTCTGCAAACCCCCCGCTCTCTCTCCCTGCCCCCCACTTTCTCTCCCTGCCACGCGCTATCTCCCTGCCCCCCACGTTCTATCTTCCTCCCCGCCTGTCTCTCTACCTGCCCTGCTCTCTCTGTTCCTGCCCGCCGCTCTCTCTCGCTGCCGTCCGCTCTCACTTCCTGACCCCTTTCTCTCTCTCCCTGCCCCCTTCTCTCTCTCGCTGTCCCGCTCTCTCTCTCTGACCCGCTCTCTCTCTCCCTGCTTCGCTCTCTCTCTCCCTGCCCCCTCTCTCCCTCTTCCTGCCCCACTCTCACTCTCTCCCTCTCCCTGACCTGCTCTCCCTCTCTCCCTGCCCGGCTCTCCCTCACTGCCCCTTGCACTCTCTCCCTGTCCCGCTCTTTTCTCTCTCCTTGCCCCGCTCTCTCTCTCCCTGCCCGCTCTCTCTTTTCCTGCCCCCACCTCTCTCTGTCTCTGCCCCGCTCTCTCTCACTACCATCCCCGCCCTCTCTCTCTCTCGCTGCCCCACTCTCTCTACCTGCGTGCGCTCTCTCTTTCGCTGCCCAACTCTCTATTCCTGCCCCGCACTCTCTCTCCCTGCCCCACTCTCTCTCCCTGCCTTGCCCATTGACTCCCTGCCCCACTCTCTCTCTCTCGCTGCCCTGCTCTCTATCCCTTCGCCGCTCTCCCTATCACTGCCCCGCTCTCTCTCCCCCTGCCCTGCTATCTCTCTCCTTTCCCCGCTCACTCCCTCCGTGCCACGCTCTCTCTCTCCCTGCCCCGCTCGCTCTCTCCCTGCCCACCCCGGTGGCTTCCTGTCTGCTCCACTCCCTAGTGGGATATTTACACAAGACATAACCCGTGTGATACCTTGGGAATGTTTATTGGACAGTGTAGAGGGAACTATGCTCTGTAGCGAGACCATGCTCTAGTTGTGATCAGATCAGGTTTGGTCGTATTAAATGTGGAGCAGGCTCGAAGAGCCGTGTTGCCTGCTCCTGCTCCTATTTCTTATGTTCTTATGCCTTTATGCTGTTAAATGTACCGTGTATGGCAATGTGTCCACCCATCCCTCCCGCTTGATGGTGCATCAGCGAGTTCACACTGAGTAGAGCAGTGCAACGAAGGTAGTGCAGGGGTCCCATGCGTCCAGCCCCCTGCAAAACAGATACACCACTTTGGATACTTTTGAGGGGGATGACTCATCAGGTGGTAGCAGCAGCAGCCAAGGTCAAGGCACAGTGGGTGTCTCTGCTGCACAGCAGGGCAGGAAAATCAGTAGGAAAGCTCTAGTGAGAGGGGATTCGATTGTAAGGGAAATAGATCGGCGTTTCTGGAGCCGCAACCGAGACGCCGGGATGTTATGTTGCCTCCCTGGTGCAACAGTGAAGAATGTCTCGGAGCGGGTGCAGGACATTCTGAAAAGGGAGGGTGAACAGCCAATTGTCATGATGCTGTAGGTTACGACGATCTAGGGGGAAAAAAGGGATGAGATCCTACGAGACTAATTTCGCGAGGTAGGAGCTAAATTAAAAGGTTGGATCTCAAAGGTAGATTTTTCAAGATTGGTACCAGTGCCACGTAGTAGTCAGAGGAGGAATCGCAGGATAGCTCAGAAGAATACGTGGCTTGAGGAGTGGTGCAAGAGTTCAGGATTCAAATTCCTAAGACATGGGAACCAGTTATGGAGGAGCTGGGAAAAGTACAAACAGGACGGTCTGCACCTGGGCAGGACCGGATCCAATTCCTACGGGGAGCGTTTGTTAGTGATGTTGGAGAGGACTTAAACTAACATCACGGGGTATGGGAACCTATGCAGGGAGACAGAGGAAAGTAAAATGGAGGCAGAAGCAAAAGATAGAAAGGGGAATAGTAAAGATGGAGGGCAGATAAACCCAAGGCAAAAAAACAAAAGGCCGCATAACAGAAAAATTCTGAAGTGGCAAAGTGTGTTAAAAAGACAAGCCTGAAAGCTCTGTGCCGCAATGCGAGGAGTATTCGAAATAAGGTGGAAGAATTAACTGTTCAGACAGCAGAGAATGGATATGATGTATTATGCATCACAGAGACATGGCTCCAGGTTTACCAAGGCTGGGAACGCAACTGCCAGAGGTATTCAACATGTAGAAGGATAGGAGAGAAGAAATGGAGGCGGGGTGGCGTTGCTGATTAAAGAGGAAATTAATGCAAGAGTAAGGAGGGAGATTCGCCTGGATGATGTGGAATAGGTATGGGTGGAGCTGTGGAATTGCAAAGGGCAGAACACGTTAGTGGGACTTGTGTCCAGACCACCAAACAGGAGTCGTGATGTTGGGGACAGCATCAAACAAGAAATAAGAGGTGTGTGTAATAAAGGTACATCAATTTTCATGGACGACTTTAATCTACATATTGATTGGCCTAACCACACTGGTAGCAATGTGGTGGGGAATAATAACCTGGAGTGTATTAGGGATGGTTTCTATGCCAATATGTCTGGGAACCAACTAGCGAGCTGGCCATCATAATGTGATGTGTACTGAGAGGGGACTATTTAGCAATCTTTTTGTGCGAGGCCCCTTGGGGAAGATTGACCATAATATGGTAGATTTCATGATTAAGATGGAGAGTGACACAATTAATTCGGAAACTGGGGTGCTGAACTTAAGGAAAGGGAACTTCGACGGTATGAGGCGTGAATTTCTAGAACAGAGTTGCAAAGGATACTTAAAGGGTTGATGGTGGTTAAACAATGGCAAACATTTAAAGATCACATGGATGAACTTCAGCAATTGTACATCTCTGTCTCGAGTAAAAGTAAAACGGGGAAGATGGCTCAACCATGGATAACAAGGGAAATTAAGCACAGTGTTAAAGCCAAGGAAGAGGCATATAAATTGGCCAGAAAAAGCAACAAACCTGAGGGCTGGGAGAAGGTCAGAATTCAACAGAGGAGTACTAATGATTTATTTGAGAGGGAGAACATAGATTACGAGAGGAAGCTTGCAGGTACATAAAAACTGATTGCAAAAACTTCTAAAGAAATGTGAAGAGAAAAAGATTAGTGAAGGCAAATGTAGATCGCTTGCAATCGGATTCAGGTGAATTTATAATGGGGAACAAAGAAATGGCAGATGAATTGAACAAATACTTCGGTTCTGTCTTCATGAAGGAATGCAACAATAACCTTCCAAATGTACTAGCGGACAATGGGTCCAGTGAGGAGGAACTGAAGGATATCCTTATTAGGCAGGACATTATTTTCGTGAAATTGATGGGATTGAAGGCCGATAAATACCGGGAGCCTGACAGTCTGCAAACAGAGTACTTAAGATAGTGGCCATCAAAATAGTGGATGCATTGGTGATCATTTTCCAACAGGCTATCGATTCTCGATCAGTTCCTATGGACTGGAGGGTAGCTAACGTAGCACCACTTTTTAAAAAAGAAGGGAGAGAGAAAACTGATAATTATGGACAAGTTAGACTGACATCAGTCGTGGGGAAAATGTTGGAATCAATCGTTAAGGATGAATAGCAGTGCATTTGGAAAGCAGCGACAAGATCGGATCAAGTCAGCAGGGATTCATGAAAAGGAAATCATGCTTGTCGAATTGTCTGGCATTTTTTTGGGATGCAACTAGCAGAGTGGACAAGGGAGAACCAGTGGATGTGGTGTATTTGACTTTCAAAAGGCTTTTGACAAGGTCCTGCACGAGAGATTGCTCTGCAATATCAAAGCGCATGTTATTTGCGGTAGTGTACTGACGTGGATGGAGGACTGTTTGGCAGACAGGAATCAGAGAGTCGGGATAAATGTTCCTTTTCATAATGGCAGACAGTGACTAGTGGAGTGCAGCAGTGCACAGTGCTGTGACCCCAGCTCTTTATAATATACATTAACGATTTAGATGAAGGAATTAAGTGTAATATCTCCAAGTTTGCTGATGACACTAAACTGGGTGGCGGTGTGAGCTGTGAGGAGGACGTTAACGGGCTGCAGGCTGACTTGGGCAGGTAAGGTGAGTGGACAAATGCATGGCAGATGCAGAAAAATGTGCAATTTGTGGCAAAAATACGAAACGCAGAATATTATCTGAATGGCGGCAGATTAAGAAAAGGGGAGATGCAACGAGACCTTGGTAGCATGGTTCAGCAGTCATTGAAAGTTGACATGCAGGTACAGCAAGCAGTGAAGAAGGAAAATATCAGTTTGGCCTTTATAGCACGGGGATTTGTGGATAGGAACAGGGAGGTCTTACTGCAGTTGTACAGGGCCTTGGTGAGGCCTCACCTCGGGTATTGTGTTCAGTTTGTTCTCCGAATCTGAGGAAGGACGTTCTTGCTATTGAGGGAGTGCAGCGAAGGTTCACCAGACTGATTCCCGGGATGGAAGGACTGTCATGTGAGGAGAGACTGGATCAACTGCGCCTTGATTCACTGGAGTTTAGAAGGATGAGAGGGGATCTCACAGAAACGTATATGATTCTGAGGCAACTGAAGAGGTTAGATCTGGGAAGAATGTTCCCGATGTTAGGGAAGTCCAGAACCAGGGACTTTGTCTTAGGACATGATGTTTGCCATTTAGGACTGAGATGAGGAGAAACTTCTTCACTCAGAGACTTCTTAACCTATGGAATTCCTTGCCGCAGAGATTGGTTGAAGCCACTTCATTGGATATATTCAAGAGGGAGTTAGGTATGGGCCTTACGGCGAAGGGGATCAAGGGGTATGGAGAGAAAGCAGGAAAGATGTATTGAGCGAATGTTCAAGCCATGATCTTATTGAATGACGGTGCACTCCCGAAGTGCAGATTGGCCTACTCCTGCACCTACTTTCTCTGTTTCTCTCTGTCTATGTTCACCTGCTCCCAGTATGGGAAGGGAGGTACTTAATAGAGTTATCTGCTGAAACACACACCGAGCTGTTCACAAAAAATTCCCCCTGTTCACTTCTGATGATAGTGCTAGTTTTAATCACACCCAGGTCTGAACTGTACCTGAGCTGTGGTTAATATTCTGGATATTTTTCAAATAAAGGAAAGAGTGACGGGCTTTTTAAAGGCTTACTTCCAATACTGTAAATGAATAAGTATGTCGTCAATACAACCGAAGATAAGATTAATTCTTCTGGCCGGACGTTCCAATTAGATTACTCTGTGAAAGAGCTGAGCCAACACGATCTGTTCAGTAGTGCCACCTGCGTCCAGCAAATGGGGATGTCCCACAATTTAATTCCAACTAAGAGGCGCGGAAATGTCCCCGAGAAAAGTATGTGTGAGGAGAGCTCAGGATCAGATTCTGAGCATACAGCTCCCCACATGGACATCACACACTGCACCCTCCCTGGGGCAGTTCTGGGTCAGACATTGTACATACTGCATCCACAGGGACATCACACACTGCACCCTCCCTGGGGCAGCTCTGGGTCAGACACTGGACATACTGCACCCACAGGGTCATCACACACTGCACCCTCCCTGGGGAAGTTCTGGGTCAGACACTGTACTTACTGCACCCACAGGGACATCACACACTGCATCCTCCCTGGGGCAGCTCTGGGTCAGACTTACCACTTACTGCATCCCACAGGGACATCACACACTGCCCCCTCCCTGGGGCAGCTCTGGGTCAGACACTGTACATACTGCACCCACAGGGACATCACACACTGCACCCTCCCTGAGGCAGCTCTGGGTCAGACACTGTACATACTGCACCCAAAGGGACATCACACACTGCACCCTCCCTGGGGAAGCTCTGGGTCAGACACTGTACATACTGCACCCACAGGGACATCACACACTGCACCCTCCCTGAGACAGCTCTGGGTCAGACACTGTACATACTGCACCCACAGGGTCATCACACACTGCACCCTCCCTGCGGCAGCTCTTGGTCAGACTCACCACTTACTGCATCCCACAGGGTCATCACACACGGCACCTTCCCTGGGGCAGCTCTGGGTCAGACACTGAACATACTGCACACACAGGGCCATCACACACTGCACCCTCCCTGGAGCAGCTCTGGGTCAGACACTGAACATACTGCACCCACAGGGACATCATATACTGCCCGTCCGTGGGGCAGCTCAGCGTCAGCCTCGCCACTTACTGCATCCCACCGGGACATTTCTCACTGCCCCCTCAATGGGGCAGCTCAGGGTCAGACACTGAGCATTCTGCACCCCACATCATCATCACACTTAGCCCGCTCCTTGGGGCAGCTCAGGGTCAGACACTGCACCCCAAAAGGACATCAAACACCGCCCCTCCCTGGGGCATCTCAGGTCAGAAACTGTACCCCACAGTGTCAACACACACTACCCCATCCCTGGGGCAGCTCAGGGTCAGACTCACGCCTTACTTCACCCCACAGGACATCACGCACTGCTTGCACCCCAGGGCAGCTCAGGGGCAGACACTGAACAAGCCACATCGCATAGGGACAGCATACACAGCCCGCTCCCTAGAGCAGCTCAGGGTCAGACAGTGCAGCAGACAAGGACATTACACACTGCCCCTCTCTGAGGCAGCTCAGGGTCAGACACTGCACCCCACAGTGATATCACGCACTTCCCTATCCCTGGGGCAGCCTACGATCAGACTCACGCCTTACTGCACCCCACAGGGACATCACACACTGCCCCTCTCTGCGGCAGCTCAGGGCCAGACACTGAATTCACGGCACACCACAGGGACATCACACACTGCACTCTCCTTGGGGCAGCTCAGAATCAGAAACTGCACCCCACAGGGTCATCACACATTGGCCGCTCCCTGGGGCAGCTCAGGGACATGCACCTCACAGGGTGATCACAACATGCATGCATCTGTTAGAATACAGGCTTCGGAGTATATTTTGAGGGATTAGGTATTGCAAGTGTAAAATGAACCAAAGACGTTCATTGAAAAGCTTGCTTCTGCAAAGACAAAGACACTGCTTTGGATTTTCTGCTGACGTAAGGTTATGTCTCTGCCACCAGTTACTATGGTGTTACATCACACATTATCACTCGGAAACAAACGTATTATCACTGGGAAATAGCACCGAGGAGCTCAGATCTGTCTTAGGTTATCGCTTATCTCGCTTCTCTGAGCGTAGAATCACAAAGAACATTTGCAAACTGTTGAAAATAATAAATGATACATCGTTTTTACAAATCAAATTGTAATGCACTTAGTTAGGACTCATTATTATCAAAAACCTGTGTTGCGTCGTCAGCATGGAAGCTGAAAAACATGACAGAAAAAGCTTGGACTGAGGTTGAAGATAAGATCTATCAAAACCAATGCCTGGAGACAGAGGGTCCCAGGCTCCAGACTGGGAAGATGTGGATCTATAGGAGTGTAATAGCGAAATACCTGAATTAGGGGTAAAGTAATTAGGTGTAATTTAAATAAAGTAAGAAAGTCTGAGAGCAAAATTTAAAGTGCGTTCATGGTTGAACAGCTGTATTTGGCAGAAACACTACAGTCAGAGAAATTCTCTAAGGTGATTAGTGCACCCATAAGATTTATGTAGACACCTCACAAATATAATGAGAGGAGGCCATGATGTTCCAGCCACAGGAGATAACAGGGACAATGCCTCTTTTAAGCAGACGGGAGCCATATGTCTGCCAAGAACGTTAGCCTGAGAATTAGCCTGGGAAGAGCTTCGCAGAAAAGTAACACAAAACCTGCAGAAGCTTTTCCACAGCAGCAGTCGCCGGAACTGAATGTTCCAATGGAGTCATTAGAATTTACTGTATCCAATAAAATTAATGTAACTGTACCACCAAATGAATTTGCTGTAACCTGTATTAACCAATAGAACACTTCCCCGTGTAGTTCCGCCATTTTGACTGTATTTGAACTGTAAAAGAATGTAACTGCGTAGCTTGTCCAATGAGATCGGCGTTGAGAGCAGTCAGTAATGGTACTAATGAGGCTGGATCTCCGTTGATTAATCTACTTTTAACAAACAACACTTTTCTCGATAAATGACCTTTCGTGTGAGTGTTATATTTTTAATAACCCGCACCAGGGGATACACCCTTGGACAGATTTTTCGGTGGCTCCATTCCTGGCGTGTATCTTCGTGAATTTGGATTATTCTCATCGTGGTCGTGTCAGGAAAGGCACCGATCCAGAGACGGGCAGACGGTATACCAGTAGCAGGAACGAGGAATAATCCTTCCTCCTTCCTAAATCACCATCACGAGTAATATCATTCTCATTTTTAATTAGAAAACTTCTGCTCAACTCCGTTATTAATTCTCGCTTATCCTTAAATAAAATCTGAACGATTCGCAGTGTGGTGTCAGCTTCAGTCTTTTGAGCAGAAAGTCCAAAGAGAGTTCCAATTTAATCTTACGCAGGCACATCACACACTGCCCCCTCGTCGGGGCAGCTCACAGTCACTCACTGATCAAAGTGCCACCCCCTGACCCCACCCCACCACCCCCCACAGGGACATCACACACTGCTCCCTCCTTGGGGCAGCTCAGGGTCAGACACTGAACAAACTGCACCCACAGGGACATCACACATTACTCCCTCCCTGGGGCAGCTCAGAGTTAGACACTGAACACACTGCACTCCACAGGGACATCACACAATTTCCCCTCCCTGAGGCAGCTCAGGGTCAGACACTGAACACACTGCTCTCCGGACATCACACGTTATCCCTTCCCTGGGGCAACTCAGGGTCATAATTGCAACATACTGCTCTCCACAGAGACATTATACACGGCCGGCTCAGGGTCACTCACTGCATAAAGTGCCAACACCCCACAGAGACATCACACAGTGCCCCCTCATTGGCGCAGCTGATGTTCAGACACTGCACCAAACAGGGACATCACACACTGCCCCCTCCCTGGGGCAGCTCACAGTCACTCACTGCTCAAAGTGCTCCCCCTGCCCCCGACCAAACATTGACGTCACACACTGCCCGCTCCCTGGGGCAGCTGAGCTTCAGACACCGCACCCCACAGGGACATCACGCAACGCCCTTTCCCTAGAGCGGCTGAGGGCCAAACACTGCACACTGCAGGGACATCACACACTCTCCGCTCCCTGGGGCAGCTCAGGTCAGACACTGCAACCTACAGGGACATCACACACTGCCCCATCCCTGTGGCAGCTAAGTGTCAGAGTCAGAACCTATTGCACCCTACAGGGACATCACACACTGCTCCCTCCCTGGGGCAGCATAGGGTGAGACACTGCACCCCACAGGGCCATCGCACATTGCCCCCTCCCTGTGGCAGATAAGGGTCAGACACAGAACGTACTGCACCCTGCAGGGACATAACACACTGCCCCTTCCTTGGGGCAGCTCAGGGTGAGACACTGCACCCCACAGGGACATCACACACTGCCCTCTCCCTGGGGCAGCTCAGGGTCAATCACTGCACCCCATAGGGACATCACACACTGCCGGCTTGCTGGAGCAGCTCAGGGTCAGACACTGCACTCCACAGGGTCTTCACATACTGCTTGCTCCCTGGGGCAGTTCAGGTAAGATACTGAACATACTGAACCCCACAGGGACATTACACACTGCCCAAACCATGGGGCTGCTTAGGGACATGACCTGAAGAAACTGTACCTCTCATGGAGATCACAAACTGCATCCACCTGTAAGAACACTGGCTTTGGAGAGTATTTTTCAGGATGAGGCATTGCAAGTGTAAATTGAACCAAAGACTTTATTTCAAAAACTTGCTTCTGCAATGACTAACACATGGCTTTGGAGTTTCTGCTGATGCAAGGATCTGGCTCTGTCACCAGTGACTATGGTGTTTCAATCACACATTATCATTGGGAAACACACCCATTATCACTGGGAAATAACAGCGGGGAGCTCAGAACGTTCTTAGTTTATCTCGCATCTCGCTTCTTTCAAGGTAGATTCACACATAAAATTTGCAAACTGTTGAAAATAATAAATAATGTAGTTTCACCTTCTGTACATTGAGCAGACAATCCAAAGAGACTTCCAATTTAATGTTACACAGGGACATCACACACGGCCCCCTCCCCGGGGCAGCTCAGTTTCACTCATTGCACAATATGTCCTGCCCCCAACCCCCCACAGGGACATCACACACTGCCCCCACCCCGGGGAAGTCAGTGTTGGAGGAATTGCAGCTCGAAGGGAATCTGCTCCACACCTTCTTGCCAGGAATCCAGAATCGGATCCGGACCGAATCCTGCCATTCCCGGCTGCGGTCTGTGAAGCCACAGACACCACGGGAATCACACGGACCCTACAGAAAATCACGCTCGCTCCCAACGCAGACGCCACAGGTTAGAGCAATCGACCTGGGCCAGTGGAACATTGTCTCCCCAATGGATTGTTTGCTCCATCCTCTCCCAGAATCCAAAGCATTGGCAAACAGACCTGGGCGATCGGGTCACGAAACGGGAGAAGAAATCTCTCCCCCATCCCAGACCCCACAGGTTAGCAGCTTTATCACTTCTCCACAGATGCTGTACTCCCTTGAAGATGCTGACTCGGGCTAGGGGCAGAATTAATCACTGATCAACTTCGATGAACACCACAACTCATACATTTGAAATCTCTCATCGGCCACTGAACGAGACTCAACCAGAACCTCTCTCACGGTCTCCTGTCCGACCTTCCCTCACCAGTCCCTGTGCATACTGAACCACACCTTCACTCACTATCCCCTGTCCCAGTCTGAACCAGACTGACACAGACCCTCCTTCACCAGTCCTGTCGGAGATTGATTCAGATACTCTCACCAGTCTCTGTTTCAGGGTGAACCAGACGGAACCAGATCCGCTCACTAGTCCCTGTCCAATGCTGAAGCACAATTTTCCCCACTAGCCCCTGTCCCAGTCCATAGCAGACTGAAACAGACACTGCCTCACGAGCGCCTGTCCCAGACTGAATCAGACTGAACCAGATGCTCTCACCATCCACTGTCCCAGTCTCCAACAGAGTGAAATAGACCCCGTCACCAGGCACTGTCACAGTATGCACCAGACGGAACTAGACCTCCATCACCATCATCTGTCCCAGTCTGAAAAAGACAGACCCAAACCATCCCTCACCATCTCCTGTCGCAGTCTGAACCACACTGAGGCAGACCCTCTATCACCAGCCCCTGTCCCATCCTCAAGCAGACTGAACCAGACACATCCTCACAGTCCACTGGCCAAGGCAGAATAAGACTCACCCAGACCTCCCTCACAATTCACTGTCCCAGTCTGAACCAGACTGACCCAGACCCTTCCCCGCCAGCCCCTGTAGCAGACAGAAATAGACTGAACCAAACCTACTGCACCAGCCACCATCCAGGTCTAAACCAGGCTGAAGCAGAAAGTCCCTAATCAGTCCCTCTCCCAATTTGAACAAGAAACTCCCTAAAAAGTTCCTATTACAGACTGCATAAGAAGCTCCCCAATCAGACGCTTTCCCAGTCTAAACCAGAAACTCCCTAATCAGACCCTGTCCCAGTCTGAACCAGAAACTCCCTAATCAGACCCTGTCCCAGTCTAAATCATAAACTCCCTAATCAGACCCTGTCCCAGTCTGAACCAGAAACTCACTAATCAGACCCTATCCCAGTCTGAACCAAAAGGTCCCTAATCAGTATCTGTTCCAGTCTGAAACAGAAACGCCCTAATCAGACCCTGTCCCAGTCTAAACCAGAAACTCCCTAATCAGACCCTGTCCCAGTCTGAACCAGAAACTCACTAATCAGACCCTATCCCAGTCTGAACCAAAAGGTCCCTAATCAGTATCTGTTCCAGTCTGAAACAGAAACGCCCTAATCTGTACATGTTCCAAATGAACCAGAAACTTCCCAATTAGTCCCTGTCCAAATCTGAACCAGAAAACCCTTAATCAGTCCCTGTCCCAGGGTGAACCAAGCCCTCTCTATTCAGACCCTGTCCCAGTCTGAACCAGAACATTCCTAATCTGTCCTGTCCAAGACTGAACCAGAAAATCCCAAATCAGTCCCTCGCCCATTCTGAACCAGAAACTCCCTAATCAGTCCCTGTCCCATTCTGAACCAGAAACTCCCTAATCGGTCCCTGTCCTAGTCTTAGCCAGCAACGCCCTTATCAGTCCCTCTCGCAATCTGAACCAGAAACACCCTAACCAGTCCCTTTCCCATTCTAAACCAGAAACGCCCTAATCAGTCCTTCTTCCAGTCTGAACCAGAAAGTCCCTAATCACTCCCTATCCCAGTCTGAAACTGTCAACTCTCGAATCAGTCCCTCTTCTAGTCTGAACCAGAAACTCCCTAATCACTCCCTATCCCAGACTGAAATTGTAAACTCCCTAATCAGTCCCTGTCCTAGTCTGAACCAGAAACGCCACAATCAGTGCCTTTCCCAATCTGAACCAGAAACGTCCGAATCAGTCTCTGTCCCAGTCTTAACCAGAAACTCCATAATTGGTCCCTGTCCTAGACTAGGCCAGGAAGACCCTAATTAGTCCCTCTCCCAACCTGAACCAGAAACTCCCTAATCAGTCCCTTTCCCAATCTGAACCAGAAACTCCCGAATCAGTCACTATCCCAGACTGAACCAGATATTCCCTATTCATTACATATCCGAGTCTGAACCAGAAACTCCACAATTAGTCCCTAACCCAGAGAGAACTAGACCGTCCATAATAAGACCCTGTCGCAGTCTGAACTCGAAACTCCATAATCAGTCGCTCTCCCAGACTGAATCAAAAATTCCCTAAACAGTCCTTATCCCAGACTGAACCAAAAACTCCCGAATCAGTCCCTATCCCAGACTGAACCTGATACTCCCTATTCAGTACCTTTCCTAGAATGAACCAAAAACTCCATAATTAATCCGCATCCCAGAGTGAACGAAACCCTCCCTAATCAACACCTGTCCCAGTCAGAACCAGAGAATCCCTAATCAGTCCCTTTGCAATTCTGAACATGAAACTCCCAAATCAGCCCCTGTCGCAAATTGAATCAGACCTTCCCTAATCAGTCCCTGTCCCAATCTCATAGAAACATAAACGATTCTGACGGTTGCAGGATAGATTACATGCGGGTAGAGTGTTCCCGATGTTGGGGAAGCCCGTAACAAGGGGACACATTCTAAGGATAAGTGGTAGGGCATTTACGACTGAGATGAGGTGAAACTTCTTCACTCAGAGAGTTGTTAACCTATGGAATTACGTAGCACATAGAGCTGTTGATGCAAGTTCAATGGATATATTCAAGAGAGAGTAAGATATGGCCCCTATGACGAAGGGGATCAAGGGGTATGGAGGGAAAGCAAGAAAGGAGTACTGAGGTGAATGATCAGCTATGATCTTATTGAATGGTGTTGCAGCTCGAAGGACCGAACGGCCTACTTCTGCAACTATTTTCTATGCTTCTATGTTTCTATGCCCCAAACTGAACCAGACCCTTACTAATCATTCCCCGATCAGTCTGAACTGGAAACTCCCAAATCAGCCCCAGTCCCTGACTGAACCAGATACTCCATCATCAGTCCATGGACCAGACTGAACCAGAAACTCCCTAATCAGTCCCTGTCTAGGTCTGATACAGAAATCCTCGAATCGGTCCCTGTCCTAGTCTAAGCCAGGAACGCCCTAATCAGTCCCTCTCCCATTCTGAACCAGAAACGCTCGAATCAGTCCCTCTTCCAGTTTGAACCAGAAACTCCATAATTAGTCCCTATCACAGAGTGAACCTGACCCTTCCCAATAAGACACTGTCGCAGTCTGAACTCGAAACTCCATAATCAGTCCCTGTCGCAGACTGAATCAGAAATTCCCCAATGAGTCCTTATCCCAGACTGTACCAAAAACGTCCTAATCAGTCCCTATTCCAGATTGAACCAGATACTCCCTATTCATTCCCACTCCTGGAATGAACGAAAAATTCCATAATTAGTCCGTTTCCTAAGTGAAACAGTCCCTCCCTAATCAGCCCCTGTCCCAGTCAGAACCAGAGACTCACTAATCAGTCTCTTTCCAAGTCTGAACATGAAACTCGCAATTCGGCACCTTTCCCAGACTGAACCAGACCCTCCCTAATCAGTCCCTGTCCCAATCTCATCGAAACATATACGATTCTAACGGTTACAGGATAGGTTGCATGCGGGTAGAGTGTTCGTGATGCTGGGGAAGCCCATAACCAGGGGACACAGTCTTAGGATAAGTGGTCGGCCATTTAGGACTGAGATGAGGTGAAAATTTCTTCACTCAGAGAGTTGTTAACCTGTAAAATTAGCTAGCACATAGAGCTGTGGATGCCTGTTTAATGGATATATTCAAGAGTGATTTAGATATGGCACTTATGACGAACGGGATCAAGGGGTATGGAGAGAAAGCAAGAAAGGGGTACTGAGGTGAATGATCAGCCATGATCTTATTGAATGCTGGTGCATACTCGAAGGACCGAAACGGCCGACTCCTGCAACTATTTTCTATGTTTCGATGTTTCTATGCCCCAAACTGAACCAGATCCTGACTTATCATTCCCCGTCCCAGTCTGAACCGGAAACTCCCGAATCAGCCCCTGCCCCTGATTGAACCAGAAACTCCATAATCAGTCCCTATCCCAGTCTGAACCAGAAATTCCCTAATTAGTCCATGTCTAAGTCTGAACCAGAAACTTCCTAATCGGTCCCTGTCCTAGTCTAAGCCAGGAAAGCGCTAATCAGTCCCTCTCCCAATCTGAACCAGAAACTCCCTAATCAGTCCCTGGCCCAGTCAGATCCAGAAACTCCCAAATCAGTCCCTCTCCCAATCTGAACCAGAAACTCCCTAATCGGTTCCGGTCCCAGTCTGAACCAGAAACGCCCTAATCAGTCCCTGTCCCAGTCTGAACCAGAAACTCCCGAATCGGTCACTTTCCAAGTCTAAGCCAGGAAGGCCCTAATCAGTCCCGCTCCCAATCTGAACGAGAAACTCCCGAATCAGTCCCTTTCACAATCTGAACCAGAAACGCCCGAATCTGTACCTGTCCCAGTCTGAAACAGAAAAGCCCCAATCAGTCCCTCTTCCAGTGTGAACCAGAAACTCTCGAATCAGTCCCTATCCCAGACTGAAACAGGTAGTCCTTATTCAGTTCATCTCATAATCTGAACCACAAACTCCATAATTAGTCCCGACCCAGAATGAACCAGACTCTCCTGAATAAGACATTGTCGCAGTGTGAACTCGAAACTGCATAATCAGTCCCTGTCCTAGACTTAATCAGAAATGCCCCAATCAGTCCTTATCCCAGACTGAATCAAAAACTTCCGAATCAGTCCCGATCCCAGACTGAACCAGATACTCCCTATTCAGTACCTCTCCTAGAATGAACCAACAACTCCATAATTAGTCCCCATTCCAGAGTGCAACAGACCCTCCCTAATCAGCCCCCATCCCAGTCAGAACCAGAAACTCACGAATCATTCACTTTCCAAGTCTAAACATGAAACTCCCGAATCAACCCCTGTCCCAGACTGAACCAGAAACTCCATAATCAGTCCCTGACTAGGTCTGAACAAGAAACTCCCTAATCGGTCCCTGTCCTAGTCTAAGCCAGGAACGCCCTAATCAGTCCCTCTCCCAATCTGAACCAGAAACTACCTAATCAATTCCTGTCCCAGTCTGAACCAGAAACGCCCTAATCAGTCCCTGTCCCAGTCTGATCACAGAAACTCCCTAATCGGTCCCTGTCCTAGTCTAAGCCTGGAAAGCCCTAATCAGTCCCTCTCCAATCTGAACGAGAAACTCCCGAATCAGTCCCTTTCCCAATCTGAACAAGAAACGCCCTAATCAGTCCCTTTCCAGTCTGAACTTGAAAATCCCGATTCAGTCCCTATCCCAGACAGAACTACGTACACCCTATTCAGTACATCTCATAGTCTGCACCAGAAACTGTGTAATGAGTCCCTATCCCAGAGTGAACCAGACCCTCCCGAATAAGACAGTGTCGCAGTCTGAACTCCAAACTCCATAATCGGTCCCTGTCCCAGACTGAATCAGAAAATCCCCAATCAGCCCTTATACCAGTCTGAACCAAAAACTCCCGAATCAGTGCCTATTCCAGACTGAACCAGATACTCCCTATTCAGTACCTCTCCAAAAATGAACCAAAAACTCCACAATTAATCCCCATCCCAAAGTGAATCAGACACTCCAGAATGAGCCCCTGTCCCAGTCAGAATCAGAGACTCCCTGAACAGTCCCTTTCCAAGTCTGAACATGAAACTCCCCAATCAACCCCTGTCCCAGACTGAAACAGACCCGCCCTAATCAGTCCCTGTCCCAATCTCATAGAAACATATATGATTCTGACGGTTACAGGATAGGTTACATTCGGGTAGAGTGTTCCCGATGTTGGGGAAGCCCATAACGAGGGGACACAGTCTTAGGATAAGTGGTAGGCCATTTAGGACTAAGATGAGGAGAAACTTCTTCACTCAGAAAGTTGTTAACCAGTGGAATTACCGACCACAGAGAGCTGTTGATGGCTGTTCAATGGATATATTCAAGAGTGAGTTAGATATAGCCCTTATGACGAACGGGTTCAAGAGGTAAGGAGCGAAAGCGAGAAAGTGGTACGGAGTTGAATGATCAGCCATGATCTTATTGAATGGTGGTGCAGGCTCGAAGGGCCGAACGGCTTATGCCTGCAACTATTTTCTCTGTTTCTATGTTTCTATACCCCAAACTGAACCAGACCATCACTAATCATTCCCCGTCCCAGTCTGAACAGGAAAGTCCCGCATCAGCCCCTGTCCCTGACTGAACCAGAAACTCCCGAATCAGTCCCTGACCCAGACTGAAACAGAAATTCCCTACTCAGTCCCTGTCTAGGTCTGAACCACAAACTCCCTAATCGGTCCCTGTCCTAGTCTAAGCCAGGAACGCCTGAATCAGTCCCTCTCCCAATCTGAACGAAAACTCCTGAATTAGTCCCTGTTCCATTCTGAACGAGAAACTCCCAAATCAGTCCCTCTTCCAATCTGAACCAGATGCGCCCGAATCAGTGCCTGTCCCAATCTAAACCAGAAATTCCCAAATCGTTCCCTGTCCTCGTCAAAGCCAGGATGGCCCTAATCAGTCCCTCTCCCAATCTGAACGAGAAATTCCAGAATCAGTCCCTTTCCCAATCTGAACCAGAAACGCCCTAATCAGTCCCTGTCCCATTTTGAACCAGAAACGCCCTAATCAGTCACTGTTCCAGTTTGAACCAGAAACTCCCTAATCAGTCCCTATCCCAGACTGAACCAGGTACTCGCTCTTCAGTACATCTCATAGACTAAACCAGAAACTCCATAATTAGTCCCTATCCCAGAGTGAACCAGACCCTCCTTAATAAGACACTGTCGCAGTCTGAACTCGAAACTCCATGATCAGTCCTTGTACCAGACTGAATCAGAAATTCCCCAATCAGTCCTTATCTCAGACTGATACAAAAACTTCCAAACCAGTTCCTATCCCAGACTGAACCAGATACTCCCTATGCAGTACCTCTCCAAGAATGAACCAAAAACTCCATAATTAATCCCCATCCCAGAGTGACACAGACCCTCGCTTATCGACCTCTGTCCCAGTCAGAACCAGAAATCCCTAATATGTCGCTTTCCAAGTCTGAACATGAAACTCCCGAATCAGCCCCTGTCCCAGACTGAACCAGACCCTCCCTAAATCAGTGTCTGTCCCAATCTCATAGAAACTTATACGATTCTGTCGGTTTCAGGTAGGTTACATGCGGGTAGAGTGTTCCCGATGTTGGGGAAGCCTATAACCAGGGGACACAGTCTTAGGATAAGTGATAGGCCATTTAGGACAGAGATGAGGAGAAACTTCTTCACTCAGAAAGTTGTTGACCTGTCGAATTACCTACAACAGAGAGCTGTTGATGGCGGTTCAATGGATATATTCAAGAGTGAGTTAGTTATGGCCCTTATGGCAAAGTGGATCAAGGGGTATGGAGAGAAAGCATGAAAGGGGTACTGAGGTGAATGATCAGCCATGATCTTTTTGAACAGTGGTGCAGCCTCAAAGGACAGAATGTCCACCTCCTGCAACTATTTTCTATGTTTCTATGTTTCTATGCCCCAAACTGAACCAGAACCTCACTAATCAGTCCGCGTCATAGAAGTAACCGTAAATTCCCGAATCAGACCATGTCACATACTGAACCAGAAATGACCTAATCCGTCCATGTCTAGGTCTGAACCAGAAATTCCCTAATCGTCCATGTCCTAGTCTAAGTCAGGAACGCCCTCTGCCAATCTGAATCAGAAACTTCCTAATCAGCCGCTGTCACAGACTGAACCAGACCCTCCCTAATCAGTCCCTGTCTCAATCTCATAGAAACATGTACGATTCTGACGGTTACAGGATAGGTTACATGCGCTAGAATTTTCCCGATGTTGGGGAAGCATATAACCAGGGGACACAGACTTAGCAGAAAGGGCAGGCAATTTTGCACTGAGATGGGGCGAAACTTCTTCACTCAGAGTGTTGTTAACCTTTGGAATTCCCTGCCGCACAGAGTTGTTGATGCCAGTTCATTGGATATATTCAAGGGTGACTTACATATTGGCCTTACGGATAAGGTGATCAAGGGGTATGGAGAGAAAGCAGGAAAGTGATACTGAGGTGAATGATCAGCCATGATCTTGTTGAATGGTGGTGCAGGTTCGGAGGACCGAATGGCCTACTCCTGCAACTATTTTATATGTTTCTATGTTTCTATGTTTCCATGCCCCAAATTGAACCGGACCCTCACTAATCAGTCTCTGTCCCAGTCTGAACCGGAGACTCCCTAATCAGCCCCTGTCCCAGACTGAACCAGTAACTACCTCATCTTTTCCTGTCCCAGCCTGAACCAGAACCTCCCTAATCGGTCCATGTCCTAGTCTGAGCCAGAAACACCCTAATCAGTACCTCTCCAATTCTGAACCAGAAACTCCCTAATCAGTCGTTGTCCCAGTCTGAACCCGAAACTAACACATCCGTCCCTTTCCGTTCTGAACCAGAAACGCCCTAATTTGTACCTGCACCAGTCTAAACCATAAACTCCCCAACCAGTTCCCTCTTCCAGTCTGAACCAGAAACTCTCCAATCAGTCAATGTGCCAGACTGAACCAGATAATCTCTATTCAGTACATCTCCTCGTCTGAACCAGAAACTCCATAATTAGTCCCTATCCCAGAGTGAACCAGACCCTCGCTAATCAGACCCTGCTACAGTCTGTACCAGAAAGATGCCAATCTGTCCCTGTCCCAGACTGAACCAGAAACTCCCAAATCAATCCCTATCCCAGATTGAACCAGCTACTCCCTATTCAGTACCTCTCGTAGTCTGTCCCAAGCTGAACCAGAAATTCACTGATCAGCCATGTCCCAATCTGAACCAGACCTTTCCTAATCCGTTCCTGTCCCAGTCTGAACCAGAAACTGCGTATCTGTCCCTGTCCGAGTCTGAACCTGAAACTCCCTAATCAGTCCCTGTCCCAGACTGAACATGAAACACCCTAATCAATATCTGTACCTGTCTGAAGCAGAAACACCCAAATCAGTCCCTGTCCCAGACTGAACCAGACCCTGCCTAATCAAACCTTGTCCCAGTCTGAACCAGAAACTGCCTAATCAAACCCTGTCCCAGTCAGAAACAGAAACTGCCTAATCATTACCGGTCCCAGGCTTAACCAGAAACTGCCTAATCTGTACTTGTCACAGTCTAAACCAGAAACTCCCTCATCAGTTCCTGTCCCAGACTGAACCCGAAAGTCCCAAATCAGTTCCTGTCCAAGTCTGAAAAAGGCACCCCCTAATCAGTCCAAGTCCCAGTCTAAATCAAACCCTCATTAATTAGAACCAGCCCCAGTCTGAACAAGAAACTACCTAAGGCATCGCTGTCTCAATCTGAACTCGACCTTTCCAAGTCAGACACTGTCCCAGTCTGCACCAGACTTACCCAGACCCGTCCCCGCCAGCCCCTGTACCAGACAGAAATAGTCTGAACCAAACCTACTGCACCAGCCACTGTCCAGGAATAAACCAGGCTGAACCAGAAACTCCCTAATCAATACCTGTCGCAGTCTGAACTCGAAACTCCATAACCTGCCCCTATCCCAGTCTGAACCAGAAACTCCCTAATCAGTCCCTTTCCCAGGCTGAACCAGAAACTCCCTAATCAGTACCTGTCGCAGGATGAACGAGAAAGTCACTAATCAGCCCCTGTCTCAGACTGAACCAGGACCTCCCAAATCAGCATATATCCCAGGCTGAAACAGGGGCTCCCTAAAACCCTTCCTCTCCCAGACTGAACCAGAAACTCCAATTTCAGGCCCTGTCTCAGTCTGAAACAGAAACTCCCGAATCCGATCCTGTCCTAGTGTGAATCAGTCCATCCTCAACCAGTCCCTGTCCGAGATTGAACCATAAAATCCCTAATTAGTCCGTGTCGCAGTCTGAACCAGAAACACGCGAATCAGTCCCTGTCCCAGTCTGAACCAGAAACTCCCGAATCAGTCACTGTCCCAAACTGACCCAGACCCTCCGTAAACAATCCCTGTTCCAGTCTGAACAAGAAACTCCCCAATCGGTCCCTGTCCCTGTCTGAACAAGAAACTCCCGAACCAGTCACTGTCCCAAACTGACCCAGACCCTCTTAAATCAATCCCTGTCCCAGTCTGAACGAGAAACTCCCTAATCAGTACCTGTCCCAGACTAAACCCGAAACTCCCTAATCAGTCACAGTCCCAGTCTGAACCGGAGCCTCATTAGTTAATCGCTGTCCCAGTCTGAACCAGAAACTCCCTCATCAGGCCCTTTAAAAGTCTGAACCAGAAACTCACTAATCCGTATCAGTCTTAATCTGAACCTGATCCTCCTCGAACAGACACTGTCCCAGGCTGAACAGGAAACTCCTGAATGAATCAGTGTCCAAGTCTGAAGCGGAACCTCACAAATCAGACACTGTCCCAGTCCGAACCAGAAACTCCCAAATCTGTCCCTATCCCAAACTGAACCAGAACATCTTTAATCATTCCATGTCCCAGTCTGAACCAGACCATCAATAATCAGTCCCTGAGCCCAGTCTGAACTAGACCCTCACAAAACAGTCGCTGTCTCAGAAAGAACCAGATCCTCACTAATCAGTCCCTATCCCAGTCTGAACCAGACCTTCACTATTCAGAACCTGTCCCAGTCTGAACCAGACCCTCACTAATCAATCCCTGTCGCAGAATGAACCAGACCCTCCATAATCAGCCTCTATTCAATCTGAACCAGACCCTCACTAAACAGATTCTGTCCCGGTCTGAACCAGACCCTCCCTAATCAGACATTGTCACAGCATGAACCAGAAACTCCCGAATCAGTCCCTGTCCCAGACTGAACCAGACCCTTCCTAATCAGTCCCTGTCCAAGACTGAACCATGAACTCCGTAATAAGCCCCGGTCCCAGTCTGAACCAGAAACTCCCCAATCAATCCCTAGCCCTGTCTGAACCAGAGCCTCACTATTTTTCCCTGTCCCAGTCTTAACCAGAACCTCCCTTAGCGTTCCATTTCCCATACTGAATCTGACCCTTCCTAATCAGTCCCTATCCCAGTCTGAAACAGAATCTCCCTTATTCGTCCCTTTCCCAGACTAAACGAGACCTTTATCTCATCAGTCCTTGTCTCAGACTGAACCGGAAACTCGCTAATCAGTCCCTGTTCAAGTCGGAATCAGAAACACCCGAATCACTCCTGTCCCAGTCTGAACCATAAACTTTCTAATCAGTCCCTATCCCAGTCTGAATCAGAAACTCCCGAAACAGCCCCTGTCCATTTCAGAACCAGAAACTTGCTAATCAGTCCCCTGCCCCAGTCTGAACCAGACCATCTCGAATCAGCCCCTGTCAAAGTCTGAACCAGACACTCCCTAATCAGCCGCTGTCCCAGTCTGAACCAGACCCAGGGGTCGCACATTTAAGTTGTATAATGCTAGCACTAGGTTAGCTGTAAGGAGCTGGTTATTTTCGAGGTATATAATGGACATCTGGAACAAGGTGCCATTTCATGTGGTGAATGCAGTTTCGCTAAGTTCCTTCAACCGTGAGCTGGATCTCAGGGAATTCACGGTTGGAGTGATCTTCTGGACAACGTTTCTATAACCGAGATTGGACGCAGAGGAATTTCATAGATTTTCCCCCCCAAATTGGAGTGTATGTTTCTGTTTGTTTGCCTGTCTTAGGAGATCACACTGGTTCGGTTTGGTAGGCGTGTATATATTGTAGTACACAAGGTGTCAGAATTGTGTTTTCCAAGCAGCGTGGAACAGAGTGTCTTTATCTGTCCGTAATTATTCAAATGTCTCGATGACTCACGCCACTTTCTGAACTTGGACATTTAATCGAATTCTGTCGCAGTACTGACAGAGAACTCAGTGGCTTATTACTTTCGAATAAGATGTCAAACTATGGCCCAGGAAATTATGGACATACAAGGTCCCATGGGAAAATATTATAGATTTCTCCTCTCCGCCAAAGCAGAATAACCGGTTATTTCTCATATATACTTCATGGAGAGATGGTTAATTATATATCGTATCAATCAGCTACCTCATAGTGAATACGTGACACTCTCAGCGATACGGGTACCAGTTCCCCAATCAGAACATTCACCGACAAACTTCTTCTTCAACAACTATATCCCAACTGAACATTTAATTCAGTCTCACTGAGAATATCACCGATGAATATAAGAGCAGACCGGTTATGCTTCAACTGCATAAAACACTGGTTCAGCCACAGTTAGAGTACTGCTTGCAATTCTGGTCACCACATTACAGGAAAGATGTGATTGCACAAGAGAGGGTGCAGAGGATATATACGAGGATGTTGCCTGGACTGCAGAATGTTGGCTATGAGGAAAGATTGGATAGGCTGTGTTTGTTTCCGTTCGAACTGATAAGGGGAAACTTCCTTGAGGTGTATAAAATTATAAAGGGACTAGATAGATTGGATATTTCCCTTAGTAGAGTGGCCAAAAACCAGGGTCACATACTTAAAGTAATTGTTAGACGGTTTAGAGGGGATTTGAAGGGAAACGTATTCATGCCAAGAGTAATGGGGGTCTGGAACGCACTGCCTGAAAGGGAGGTAGAGGTAGAGATGCTCACCACATTTAAAAAGTACTTGAATGTGCACTTAAACTGCTGTAACCCACAGTGATACGGACCCAGAGCTGGAACGTTGGGTTAAACTGGATAGCTCTTGGTCGGCCTGCAGAGACAGGATAGGTGAAAAATAGGCTCCTTCCGTGCTGTGAATTTCTACGATTCTATGATCGTGCTGATCGATAGCGTGGAGATTATAGTTACATATATTGGTATAAAAATTATATAATTCAAGAAGTTTTCATTTGAAGGACATTGTTTCACACGGAGAATAAGTAATCCTATCTCGACAATAATATTTGCAGGTGAATACAGTGGGTTGGTACCTAATGATAAAGTACCAAGTATTTGCGTGAGAGCCGCTTGTTGATGGTCCGGGAGTGCACTGTGTTCAGGGTTATTGGGGAAGGGGAAATGAGGGGTTGTAGCAGATTGCGTCAGGAGAAGCGTCAACCCCTGATCACAATCCTACAGGGCGCGGAGGAATGAAAACGATATCACTGACAAGAGCACCACCATCGCTCGCAATGATATTTGCTTAATTCTCAACGCTATTGTCATCCCGTGAAACATAAACAGACGAGGTACCTCCTCCTGTTCCCAGGTATCTTTAACCTGTTTATTGCTAGATAATCATTTCAATTCACATAACCGAGAACCGTCGCATAGTGGTTATGTTACTTAACTAGTAATCCAGTCAAGACCTCGAGATATAACAGCCCACTATGGCAGCTGGGGCATTTAAGTACAGTTATTTAATTAAATCTGCAATTAAAAGTTATTGGCAGTAATTGTGACCAGGAAGCTACCGTAATTGTGAACACACAATTTCCGGATTGTCTTACAAGCACATCTATTAAACTCCTTCATTACAGGGAATTCTACCATACTTACCCAGTCTGGCATATATATGCGACTCCAGACCTAGAGAGTGGATCCAGATTTAGTTGAGGTCTAACGGATCTCTGAAACCGTCTACCGAGCTATTCAGTTGTACCGAGAACAACGATTGCAGAAGGCGGTTCACCACCACATTCTCAAGGACAGTTAGGAATGGGCAATAAATCATCGGCTTTACCAGCGAGGGCCACATCCCTTGAACCAATACATAAAAGGAACCCTGTACCAGTGGAACTTTCTTGTACTCTTCCAGCAACACTATTGGCTGCTTCCAACACTCGTATGGTTAACAAAAAAATATTTCCAGGCTTCAAAAACAATACCTCCTCAATACTATTGACCTTTTCTGCAAGATCTACATAGAATAACCAAAGATAGCAGGCCGATTTCTGCAAACAGGGAGGGCATGGAGGATAATTCCCAATGTGAGCACTCGACATCGAGATCTGGCACCAAAGTGTCAGCTGTGATTCAATGGGATCACTCACTTCAGTGGCGGAATGGCAGAGATTCGAGTCCCAACCCACAGACTTCAGCATATGCTGTAGGCTGGCACTCCAGTTTAGTACTGAGGGTGAGGGCCAACGTCCATAGTGCTGTCTTTTGTGTGAGATATGAAACCAAGGCCCCATCTACTTGCTCAGATTCCATGACATTATGTCCACAAACAGCAAGCCTTTCTTTCGTCGCTTTTGCCACAGGCCTGACATCAATGATTTTATTACCAACAGCGTTCAAATTATTCCCAAAACCAAAACCCGATGCATTAATCTCCCCCTAATAGCAAGTCAGTAAATGCAAGGATGGTAACCCATAACAATTAATATTAAACCAAATCATATATTACCTAACTAATTACATTTAAAACAATTCACAGAATGACACAGCACAGAATGAGACCATTCGAACCATCATGATTGTGCAGCTCTATGAAAGTGCTACCCATTAGTGCCATTACAGTGCTCTTTCCCCGTTGCCCTGTGAATGTTTCCCTTTAAACTATATATTCAATTACATTTTGAAAGTTACCGTTGAAGTGGCTTCAAAAACCTTTTCGAGCAGTGCATTCCAGACCATGATAACGTGGTGCATATAAAACTCTCCTCATCACTCAAGTGGCTAGTTATTTGGTATATATCTTAAATATGGATGAGAGGTGATCTTATCGAAATGTACAAGATTATGAGGGGCTCGACAAAGTGGATGCATATGGGATGTTTCCACTGATGTGGGTGACGAGGACTAGGGGGCATAATATTAGAATAAGGGGCCGACAATTTAACACTGAGATGAGAAGGAATTTCTTCTCTCAGAGGGTTGTCAATCTGTGGAATTCGTTGCCTGAGAGAGCTGTGGAAGCTGGATCATTGAATAAATTTAAGACAGAGAGAGACAGTTTCTAAACCGATAAGGGAATACGGGGATATTGGTAGCGGACAGAAATGTTGACCTGAGTCCATGATCGGATCAGCCATGAGGATATTAAATGGCGGAGCAGGCTCGAGGGGCCATATGGTCCACTCCTGCTCCGATTTCTTATGTTCATATGTTCTTATGTAAATATGTGTCCTATAGTACAGCCCCTCTTTCCAGTGGAAGCAGTCTACCCTATCTGTCCTGTAAAAAAAACCCAATAATGTTGAACACTCCTGTTAAATCTCGTCGTATTACACTTTGCTCGAAGAAGAGGAATCGCAGCCTCTCTCTCCACGTAACGGGATTCCTTCATCCCTGGAATCTTTGTGTTAAATCCCTCAGCATCATTTTCAAGGCAGATATACTTCATATAACGTGGAGCCAGGAATTGGACACATTACTCCAGATTATACCTCATCTCTCATTTACAAAGATTTAGAATAACTTCCTTGTCTTTATACTCTATATAATATAAAAATTGGGAACAGGAGTAAGCTATCTAGCTCCGAGAGCCTGCACCGCCATTCAAAAAGATTATGGCTGATCTGGCCGTGGACTCAGCTCCACTTACCCGCCCGTTCCCCATCACCCTTAATTCCCTTATTGGTTAAAAATCTATCTATCTGTGATTTGAATACATTCAATGAGCTAGCCTCAACTGTTTCCTTGGGCAGAGAATTCCACAGATTCACAACCCTCTGGGCGAATAAATTCCTTCTCATTCCGGTTTTAAATTGGCTTCCCCGTATTTTGAGACTGTGCCCCGAGTTCTAGTCTCCCCGGCCAGTGGAAACAATCTCTCTGCCTCTATCTTGTCTATCTCTTACATTATTATAAATTTTTCGATAAGATCACCCCTCATTGTTCTGAACTCCAACGAGTAAAAACCCAGTCTACACAATCTATCAATATAAGGTAACCCCCTCATCACCGGAATCACCCGAGCAAATCGTCTCTGTACCCACTCCAAAGTTAGTATATCCTTCCTTAAGTAAGGTGACCAAACTGCACACAGTACTCCAGGTGCGGCCTCGCCAATACCCTATACAGTTGCAGCAGGACCTACGTGCTTTTGTACTCTATCGTTTTTAATAAAACCAAAGATATCATATGTTTAATTAACATACTTAGCTTATCCTGCCAATTCACCGATGTGTGCGTGTGTGTGAGCCCCCGGTCTCTTGTTTCCCCCCACCAACCCCTCCCCCTTTAAAATTAATCCCCAAACATTGTCGATTTGTATTAGTGCATACTCCAGAGCACACCCTCAGGGTCACACAGCAGGCTTTGATCTTTTTGTCACTATGAATCAAATGGACCTCCTTGGCGATGTCAGCCTTGATATCTTTACGTTACAGTCTACGGTGTTTCCTTTTTGCTGTTCATCTCCACCAAAACCCTCAAAGTTCGCACGGTTCAGAAGAAGACAAACCAGATATGTAGATTTTAGCTGCAGCTGTTTGAGCTGCTCAAAGTGGGGAGCGTTCGCCCCCAAATTTACATGATTACTGATGATTTTAAGTCTTCAGGAAAACGGAACTGAGCAGTTAGTGACAAATATAGCCTATCCTAAAAATTCCATTGATCAATACAGATTTTGCACTTATCGCTTCAGCTGAAATGTTTCAATTGATAGACAGACAGCAAGAGTTGTTGAAAAGTGCTTTTACCTTCGTGCCTTTATGACGAAAACTGATTTAGGATCTAACTTTTAGCTGTAAAACCTTGTTAGTATGCTGCAGAATTGAGCTCAGCTCGCAGGATGCTACTATTGGGCCATGACTGAGCGCTGGTCCCGGACCAGCTATCCACAGCCTGTCGTTAGATTGTGACTTAGAGACAAATAATACAAGTACTGGTGCCGAGAAACAGTTAAAATGTTTCTTCGTGGCTATGCTGAGAGGACTGTTTGCAAAGATTGACCTGTTGCCAAGATGACAATTATTTTAATTGTAATCAGCCTGTGATTCCTATCAATAAAACTAACATAGCCTCTGTCAGTCACTCGCTGAATGAAGCTTCATTCGGTCAGATCCCAAATATGTTTTGCACGTTTCTCAATCATTTTCCAGGAATGAACTTGCAGGACTGAGATGTTTCGCAAACGGCTGCTCTAAGTATTCTCCGAAAAAATTGGACCTTAACGTCTACTCGTTTTAAGACAAATTCTGGCTGAAATGTTGTAAGAGGAAATGAACCATGGAATGATGACATGCTTACATGACAGCGTGAGATTGTTCGGCACATTGAGCCCGTTCCAGCTCTCGGCAAGAACACCTCAGCTAATCCCACTCCCCCGCGCTTTTCCAGTAGCCCTGAAAATGTGTCTCCTTCCGGCATTTATCCAAATCCCTTTTGAAAGCCACGATTGCATCTGCCGCCATCGTCCTTTCAGGCAGAAAATTTCAAGCCTAAACAATCGCTGCATGAACCCATTTTTACTCATGTCACATTTGGTTCTTGAGCAAATCAACTTAAATAAGTGTCCTCTGGTTCCCAACCCTGATGCCAATGGAGACATTTTCTCTCTATTTCGTCTGTCTATAAACCTCATGATTTTGGACAAAGCTATCAAGTCTTCTCACAGTCTCCGATGTTCTATGGAGCATGCAATAGCATCACCAGAATCTCTGGAAGATTGCTAGTCACCTGAATCTCTGGAAGATTGCTAGTCACCTGAATCTCTGGAAGATTGCTAGTAAATCTTTCCTGCACCCTCTCTAAGGACTTCACATCCCTCCTAAAGTGCGATGCCCAAAATTGGACAAAATACTCCAGTTGAGGCCAAACCAGAGTTTTATAAAGGTTCATCATAACTTCCTTTGGTGTGCGCTCTACAGCACTATTTATGAAGCAAAGGATCCCGTATGGTTTATTGAACGATTTAGCACCATGCCCTGTCAGCTTCAACGATTTGTGCATATATATCCCCAGGTTTGTCTTTGCATGCACCCCCTTTAGATTTGTACCCATTAGTGTATTTTGCCACGCCTCGTTCATCCTACCAACATGTACCAATTCGCACTGTTCTGCATTAACTTTCATCTGCCACGTGTCGGCCCATTCTGCCAGCCAATCTATATGCTCTTGAAACTATATCGCCATCCTCCACACCGTTCATTATAGATCCAAGTTATGTTTCATCTGCAAATTTTGAAATTTTGCCCTGTACACCCATAATATCTGGACTCGGATCCCATCGTTTCAACCATAACTTGGAATGTGGAAATACCAAACAGCCTAAATCTCAATTACTGTAAATCCAGTGATAAGGACAAAATATCTAATACATGGAGATATGTGCAATCATTTTACTCCGTGTCCATCTCAAGTCTATTATATTTAACAAGTTGAGCAGTTTCTTCTGCACGGCGACTGATGTGCATCTGTATTATTAGTTGATAATATGGAAGCGGGAGGTAATGGTGACCACACCCAACAAATTATCAGTTCCTTGTTTTATTTCACTTACGATATGAAACTTCGCGCTATAAGTGACACCTGGGCGAACCCCGCCTGTGTGTTGCGTTCAGAGCCGCCTGCATTGATTGGGTGAACTCAAGGCAGTATTTACTTGTTAAGCACCATTCGGATTGAAACTCCATCAATACAATTTATGAATTGATTTGTTTGCCTTTTTTTAAGTGAAAAAATTTAATCTCTATTAGCACAGGACCGCATTGAGAAAGAAACATTCAATATATGCAATAGAACTTCTATTCCTATGGCGCATTTCACCACCTCATGCCATCCCAAAGTGATACCCAGCCACTGACACACTTTGTGTCGTCATTGTAGTATAAGAACCATGTCTATATATTGCTCATTCCCAACATTTTGGGAGAGAAACGAGGTCCTCGTTCTCTTGGACCCGCATTGCTTAATTTATATTCACAGAGAATAGTTCAGCATAAAATCTGTTCTGTACAACTTGGCCACCGAATCGTTATTGCTGAAATAAAGATGGTTCTCTTTAGCCCTGGGACCAGATGCCATTACAATGGATTATTGACTTGACTCGCACATAATAAATAATTAGTTGTTGTAGCTTTCCAAGAACTGGGAGCGCCCGTGGAACCACAGTACAATAATTTTGGTTAAAACATTCATTCACGTACTGCCTTGTTTTTTTGAGGGAACCAAAAACCACAAATTAACAATTGAACATTAAGGGGATCTTTTTCAAATTAAATCAAATTAAAAATCTGATCGCGGTGAAATGATGCATTCCTGTTCCTCCGGCACCAACCTCTCACGAAAGGCTGCGAGCATTCTGGTGGACATCGCATGCTCCATCTCCAGGGACACCCTGGCTCAAAGCTAAATGCGGAAGAGAGGCAGGCAATCGGGCTGAACGACCCCATCGACTGACCGCAACCTGGATCGTTACTGGCCAACGTGGCCATGTTCCGCAGCAGTCCTAGGAAGAGACCTTCCCACCTGCACTCTTTCCTCCGCAAAGGGTACTCAAAGATCAGGAACGTGTGACTGAAGTGCAACCACAATTTGAGCAGCAGCCCCCTCAAATAATGACTGAGGGCTGCCACCTCACACATTCGACGTACACATGGGTGTCCGTGAACTGACTTAAAAATCGATTGCTCGGAACTGCCCCGTGCAACACCGTCCAGGTGAATTCTGCAATAAACAAAGGGAGTACTCCTGCGTAGAGAGCACCCAACTGGGGGTCAGCGCCTCCGCCGGATGGCAAGATGGTGCGCCATAGCATGGGAACGTCAGTACAACCAGAATCAGTGCGTTCTGCAGAAGAGGGGAACATTTTGCATCAGCATTGCTTTGGAGTGACGTGGATGTTGACATTAGTGTCTGAGTGAGCGATGCAAGGGGTGTCTCCAATTATGCTGATAACTGTGGGTAATTTTAATGTAAGTGCCAATATCAACATGAAACTGAGGGGATGCACAATACAGAGCATGAACCAACGGAATACATCAGTGCTACTGTCACTGAGATAGTAATAACAAGGTTGTTGTCATTGAGATAGAGTTTAGATATAAATAAAAGTGAGAGAGCATTTCGTTTATTCCAAGTTTGCCATTATTAGAAATCCCAACCACCTCTTGTCTGATTTAAAGATGTTACTTCCACTTAAAAGGCCATCCCAGTGATTGGTCATCCTTTGTGTATGGAAGTCCTCTCTTCCGTCAGTCCTGAACCGGCCTTTATCAGTTTGTACCAGCGTCTCATCGTCCTGCAGTCGTGGTTTAACTTGAAGTCGAGCTCAGGTTTAACCTTTCCTATGTTACTTATACCTTCGCCTCATTTAAAGGCTAAATAATCCAACATTTTCTGATCTTTGTTCATAGCCCTTTCTGTAACGGCACCGTAGTGGTTCTGTTACTGGACTTGAAATCCGGAGGCCTTCTAGCAATAATCCAGCGTTGTGGTTTCAAATCTCACCAGCGCTGCTTCGGAATTGAATGTAATAAATCCCTTTTGCTGATATTCTTTTCTCTGCAACCTTATAGGAAGCTTTGCCTTCAGAAAGTCCATATAATTAACAACCATAGACGTATCATTGTTTACATTATTAATGACCTCCTCAAAAATTAAACTTGTTTAGTCAGACATAACTTACCCTTAAAAAGCTGGCTCTCTCTGAGCACCTGACATCCGTTTACGTGTTCAGTCACTCTTTCCCCAAATATCAGACTCCAGCAGCTTTACCACAACTGACATTACATTGATGGGCCTGTAGTTACCTGTTCCTCTGTCCATGTCTTCTTAAATAATGGAGTGATTTTCGGAATTTGCCAATCTAACTACACACTTCCCGAATAAAGAGAGCTTTACAAGATTCTGACAAAAACTTCTGCAATTTTCGCACCAACTTTGTTTAATATGCTGGGGAGGAAACTATCAGCCTTTGCAGATCTATCTGTGCTATGTCGCATTATTTATTTCATTACAGATTTTGTTGTTAATACTGAAAGTAGAAATGTCTTCTGCTTCATATATTTAGTCTCTATTCCATCATCTGTTACTCTAACCTCTTCCTCTACTGTGAAAACGGATACATTGCACTCATTTAATAAATCTGCCAGTAACTCATTGTATGTTGCAGTATTATCAGTGTCGGTCATTAATGGGCCTACAATTGGCTTCGCCACGACCTCACTGCTCATATGGTTATCAACTCGTTCACTGTACTCGTTCAATTACTTGGAAGCTTTTTCATATTCTCTATTGGCAGCTCTTAATATTGTATTTGGGTCCCTTTGTTTTTTTCTCTCAATCTCTCAGTCCACTGGATTGCCGCATCTCATGGTCTTTATGTTAAGTTGATATCCTGCAATCTATTAGAAGTGAAAGCAGCTGGTTATTTGCAATGATCAGCCAAGTGAGGCCAGTAAGACAACAATGACAGGGACATAGCGCAAGTGAGCTAGCTGCGAAACGGAATGGATTTCGGGATAATTGAGCTTCAAAACCAGGAGAATGGCTCTGCCCCGACACTGTCGAATACAGTGCCGAGATTATAGGCTTCATGAGAAAGGGGAAGTACAATTACTGAAGTCTGGGCTCAGTTTTCAAACGAAAGGAAAAAAAAGCACACTTGCATTTCTAAAGCGCTTTGCACGAAATCAGGACGTTCTAAATCACTTTACAACCAATTAACTACTTTGGAACTGTAGTTACTGTCGTAATGTTGGAAACGCAGCCAACCTGTTTCCTCTCACCAGTGCCTCATTTTATGAGATATTCGGCGCCAGCAGTATCAATGTAAAACAAAATGGGGAGAATTAATCCCAATTTATAATTTTGATGCACCACACGCCACAATTATTACCAACTACCCTTTCCCCATTTAATAAATAGCCTAATATTTACATTTATCGAGATTGATTTGAATTCCCACACAGTTAAGTTATGCAGATGTATAATCACATGCGCAGGACTGTGAAGTGCTTTGGGTTTGCACCAGAAGCGAGAATGGGAGTGCTATGTTGAGGTTGAGTGTGCAGAGTGCTCTATGGATGGGAATGTGGGTGAGATCGCCAATGCACGAAACAGCAGCAAAACCCAGCTCCAACTGGCAGATCCATGGATTGTATAACTACTGTCCAATGAGGGACAACATTTCAAAAAGCCCAGGTTTACACGCGGAAATTCCACCTGCTTTATTCTAACATTACATGCTACCTGCCAGGGGAATGGAGCTCACACAATGTCCATTTTCCCCGGGGCTTTGAGCAAAGTGCATGTGACAGTCTATCTCACTCAGCCAGCTGCACATCACCCCACCCGTGGTGATCTGACACTGCTACCTGTCGTATCATTGTACTCACTGACTCATCTCTTAGTTTTAATTTATGTAAGTTATATGAAAACCTCAGTCTATATGTAGCACGGGGTACTCCTGCTCTCTGATGTTGCTGCTTCTACATTGTAGAAACTGTCCCGGCTTTAAACTCTTGTTCTGTTGAGATACGCGATGCATGAAATATATTTTCTCCATTCATGTGCCTCTGGTAGAATAATAGACCAAACACCAAGAACGGCAACGAAAGAGACAGACGAATCCATGACCATCAACTGCGTCCTATCTGATACCAGCTATGCTTTGGGTAGCACGTACTGCTACCGGAAAAATCCGAGTTCATCAAACAAGGAGCTGTTGTCGATTCGCGGACGACATGTTGAAGCAGTCAACAGCGGAGCAAAAACATTTTCTCTGCGAATCACTAACCTGAAAGTTGAAGACAGTACACGTATATCTGCAACGCTTATGATCCCACAGCAATGGAGGAGAAGGTCCCTGCAATACACAAATTGTCACCTCACTTTCTTTTACGAACAAGATCAATATTTACCTGTTGCTTGATCATGAAGTGTAGACACTCAATATTTTGGAAAAATAACATTCTTTATTACAAGAAAATATCTCGCAAGAAGTATTGAGGCAGGAATCTGGATCGCAGTATGTGGCTCGGTCTGAGGCTCTTGTATTAATGCACAGTGGACCTTTTTGTACTGCTCTCTGTCACTGTGCGAGTGGTTATACATTGAATGTAGTATCCTCGTAATAAATAAGCTTTCTCCACACTTCTTAATAAAATATTGATACAGGTTATTCTCACGGTGGCTAATAACGTCCTGATTAAATACACATTGCCTGTGTCAGACATTAGATTATATCTTTAAAGTGTTTTCTCTTATCAGTTATGTGATTTTTGTCTAAATGTTAAATCATAATCGTAGTGCACAATGAATTGTTTCGAGGATCTTTATGAGCGGCTGTTAAATATAACTATTTATCGAGAAACCAATATAAAGGCAGTGATTTTAACCATATTTTCTGCAACTTTCATTCAATATGTTGGAATATGAAGGTCTTTCAGTGATGTTTGCAACAATGGAGTTCTTGTGCTGATGTGAAATTATGTGTCTATGGGGTGGCACAGTGACTCGGCCCATAGCACAAACCTTACCAACAGTTATCTGGTTTCCTACTCGTGACGGTGGCTGTACAATGTGCTTCTTACTAAAGTTTGTTACTGCATAAAGTGAGTAATCAATTCCAATCCGTCATTTGGTTTAAATATATCCGAATTACCAGATGGATTTTGTTCTCACTCTTACAGGATTTCGCACTGCACATAATATATCTCGACATCGATGGAAACTGGCCGAAATTGAAATTTATGACGGACTCTCATATATCGGAAAGTTACTTCGAGCCTAGTTGTTTTGGTATACGTATTATCGGAACTTTGCTTCAATGACGCTTTTTGAACTGGGCTGACTAGGAGCTGACTTAATGTGGCTTGTATGATGAATACGGAGCTGGCACCACGCTGACTTTGAAAGCTGCTAAGTGCCCGATCTTATTACTTTTACTGCTAAGGTTTTGCTCATGGAGGATATCAAGGAAAAGTGTTCTGGTTAAAATGGTCTGATCTGCATAACCCAATAGTTGAAGCTCGTTTACTGCCTCTGTTAAGTTCGGTGTCAGCTTATTTGGCAAAACATTAAATCTTTTTCAATGGAGATTTTTACCAATAATAAAATTAATCTGCATTTAATTATATAACTTGGCTCCAAACAAACCTGTATTTAATATATAACTCTCCCCAAACAGACCTACAATAAAATATATAAATTATCCAAAATAAACCTTTGTTTAAGTATCTTACTTACCTCCAAACAAACCTATATTTATATATAAAACTTCCCTCCAAACACACCTGTATATACTTATCTATCTTATCGCATATTGAACATATATTTAAATATATAACTGTTCTCCAAACAAAGCTGTATTTAAACAATAACTGTGCTCCAAACGAACCTGTATTTAAATATATAACGCAACTCCAAATAAACCTGTATTTAAATATATAATTTTCCGCCAAACAAACCTGTATTTAAATTTATAACGAAACTCCAAACAAACCTGTATTTAAATATATAAATTTCCTCCAAAGTAACCAATATTTTAACAAATAACTTACGCCCAAATAAGACTGCATTGAGCCTTTAAGATGTTTATCCGAAAAGATTGTAATAGTTTAAATAGTAAAAACGGTCAGAAGGGAGAAACATTTTTGTCACCGTATATAGTGACATCAGTGGAGATTTCCTGTATCCTCCCCTTCTCCTATGTCCACTATCCATCTTGCCTCTCAGGAATGGATAATTAGCCTTACCCCACACAACTAGATATCAACATCGAACAAAATATTTCCTGGAGCCCTAATGGTATGCCCCAAACCAACCTGATTGGAGTGCGCAGATGGTGCTTGAATCCAAAATGTGAAAAGTGCATTAAGTGATCTGGGAATGTTTGAAGAGACAATGTAGAGGAAGATTTACACTCTATTTGAACCGTGCTGTACCTGCCCTGGGAGTGTTTATTAAACAGTGTAGAGGAGCTTTACTCTGTATGTAATCCGTGCTGTACCTGCCCTGTGCCTGTTTAATGACAGTGTAAATGGTGTTTTATCTCTATCTGAACGATACTGTGCCTGCGCTCGGAGTGTTTGATGGGGCAGTGTAGAGGAAGTTTTACTCTGTTTCTGACAAATGCTGTACCTGCCCCGGGAGTTACAGGGTTTAATGCTGTAATAACTGAGGCAGGGTCTAGTTAAATATAAACAGAGGTATGGTCCATTGCAGTGATAAAGGTGACAGAGACAAGGTCTAATTTGATAAGATGTAAAAATGGGGCTAGTGTAATATAAAGTGTCCGTCTAGTTTCATATACACAGAGACAGGGTCTTGTGTAATAGGAACAAAGGAATGGCGTATTACAGTAATATCTGAGACAGGGCTTAGAAAAATATTAATAGTTCTAGTGCAGTGATAACCGAGGTAGGGCCTATTGCAGTAATTAATGATACAGGGACATTATTTCGTTGGTTCCTGGCATGTGGGTGACGGTGACTAGTTCAACATTGATTGTTGATCCATTGTTGGCTATGAGAAACAAGTGGTGAGCTGTCACCTTGAACCGCTGCAGACCGTGTGGCGAAGGGATTCCCAAAGTGTTAGGGAGAGTCTTCCGCGAATTTGACCCAGCGACTCTGATGGAACGGTAATAAATTTTCAAGTCAGGAATGAGTGTGATTTTGAGGGGTATGAGGAGGTGATGTTATTCCCATGAGCCAGCTACCCTTCTCCGTCTGGGCGGAAGAGGTTGTAGGTTTGGTAGATGCTGCAGAAGATTTATTCGCAAGTTGCTGTCTTGTGGATAGTAATCACCGCAGACATGTTGTCTGCTGGCGGAGGGAGTGAATATTTTCCATGGTGGATTGGGTAATATAAAATGGAGCAGGGTCTAGTGAAGTAAGAACTGAGATAGGCTCTGCTGTATTATACAATTATAGAATGGTTAAAGCACCGAAGAGGGCCATTCAGCACATATCGGCGGTGCCGTTGCCTGCAAGAGTATTTCAGCTAGTCCACTCACCCGCCCTTTCCCGTAGCCCTGTGAATTTTCTCCCTTCAGGTAATTATCCAATTCCCTTTGGAATGCCACGATTGAATCTGCCCCCACCATCCTTTCAGGCCGTGGAACCCTGATCCTAACCACTCCCTGCGTAAAAACGTTTTCCTCATGTTGCCATTGGTTCTTCTACCAATCACCTTAAAACTGTGTCCTCTGTTCTCGACCTTTCTGCCAGTGGGAACAGTTTCTGTCCAACTACACTGCCTAGAATCCTTATGATTCTGAACACCTCTATCAAATCTCATCTCAACATTCTCTGCTCTAAGGAGAACAACCCCAGCTTCTCCAGACTATTCAACCGAAGTACCTTATTCCTGGACCCACACTTGTAAATCTTTTCTGGACCCTCACTAAGGCCTTCACATCCTTCCTAAAGTGCGATGCCCAGAATTGGATACAATATTCTAGTTGAGGCTAAATATATGTATTATAAACGTTCATCGTAACTTCCTGTCTTTTGTACTCTGTGCCTGTATTTATGAAGCCCAGGATCCCAAATACTTTTTTAACCACTTTCACAGCCGGCCCAGCCAACTTCAATGATTTGTGCATATATACCCTTAGGTCTCTGTGTTCGTGCACCCACTTTAGAATTGTACTCTTTAGTTTATATTGCCTGTTCTCGTTCTTCCTGGCAAACTGTATCACATCACACCTTTCTCCGTTTCATTTGCCACGTTTCCACCCATTCCACCAACATACCTATGTCCTCTTGAAGTCATCACTGTCCTCCTCAGTGTTCACCATATTATCAATCTTTGAATCATCTAAAAATGTTGCAATAGTGACCTGTACACATAACTCTAAGTCATGAATAAAAATCAAGAATAGCAGTGTTATCTGAGTATCAACCGCTGCAGAACACCACTGTATACCATCCTCCAATCCAAAAAAACAACCGGTCACCACTGGTTGCTGCCACTCAGCCAATTTCATATCCATGCTGCCAATGTCTCTTTTATTCTATGGGCTTCAACTTTGGTGGCAAGGAGATTATCAAGGTACTTTACCAAATGCCTATCGGAAGTCCACCACTTCAACCATATAAACTGAGACTGGGTCCAGTGCAATAGAAACTGCGACGGGGTCCGGTGTAATGAGAGAAACAATAAGTCCGATAATTACAGATTTATTAACCTCATGTCAGGAACAGATGCTGTTTCATTTTTACCATCACTTGCAATAATAATCACACACTCCAGGTGTACATCTGTGTGATGGTGAGGTGACCACTGGATAATAAAGCTCAGAGACTGGTGGCTGGCTGTTCATTATCCTCGGTATGATTTAATCCCCTTTCCCACTGAATATTGCGGACAGACATGGTCACCTTGGTAATGTAATGGTCAGTTTGATATCATTTTCTGAACAAGATCATGCAAGACAATGTGTTATCAATAAATGTCAAAGGTATTAAACGATCTGAAATTAGCTGTTGAAGAAAATAAAATGCTGAAAAATAATCTTTGAAGCTAATCATTTATCTTTGTGGAATGCATTTGCAAACATTATTAATGATGTGTTTTATACACACACATACACACACACATACATACACACACACACACACACACATACACACACATGCACGCACACACACACACACACACATACACACACACATACACGCACACATACACGCATACACACACACATGCACACATATGCATACATACATAGACACACAAGCACACACACAAATATACACATACTGACATGCACACTCATCATCATCATCCTAGGCTGTACGTCGGAATCGAAGAAGACTTGCTTCCACTCATAAAATGAGTCCTTATGTGACTGAACATTCCAATACGAGAGCCATAGTCTCTGTCATTAGTGGGAGAGATAGTCGATGAGGGAAGGGGTGTTTGGGACTTGTTTGTCGCGTGCTCCTTCTGTTGCCTGCGCTTGATTTCTTCATGCACTCGGCGATGCGACTTGAGGTGCTCAGCGCCCTCCCGGGTGCACTTCCTGCACTTAGGGCGGTCTTTGGCGGTGTCGGTGGGAACGTTGCACTTTATTAGAGAGGCTTTGAGGGTGCCCTTGTAACGTTTCCACTTCCCACCGTTGGCTCATTAGCCGTGAAGGAGTTCCGAGTAGTGCAATTGTTTTGGGAGTCCCATGTCTGGTACGCGAACAATGTGGCCTGCCAAGCGGAGCTGATCGAGTGTGGTCACTGCTTCAATGCACAAACACACACAAACACACACAAACACACAGAAATACACACACACATACACACATAGAGGCACACACCAAGACACACACACACATAGAGCAAAAAGTTTGTGTGTGCACATTTCAGTTCGTCTCAATGAGATGAGATAATATATATTTCGGTGGATATTAGGACCCTGCGGCCGCCCATCTGACGGTGCTGTGAGGTCACGGTTCCAGGCTCTGCCTGACACAATCAGTGGGTCATGTGAAAGCTGAACAGAAAATACTGCAGGAAAAACAATCCTCAACATTAAAGAACTGGAAGAGATTGTCACAGCACAACACAAGTGTGAATTAGTAACATTTAACACACAGAGTGCCACTAAGTAGTGCAAAGTGCAGTGAATTGCTTCCCTTCAGTCCTGTCTCTCAATCCCAGTCCATCTCTGGGAGATTGTTACAAGATTCACCCCATCCTCTCAACACAAATATTACCCACACAATACCAGATCAATTAAACATTGCACGCAACTTTTGATAGCTATTAACGAAACTAAACGTATGTTCCAACCAAAACATTATTGCAACCTCACACCCACACTCATCTATACATTTATTTATGTTAATATATATTGATCCGTCTATTCATCTTCTGTCTGACTAACTGTGCAGAAATAACTGAGAAAGGGTCTGTTGTAAAATGAATGGAGATATATTCCCTGGAGTGGGAGTTTATCCCAAAATAATCTGAGACCGAGGCGAAAGTGAGAAACACTGAGACTCGGTTGACATCAATAGACATTTTCTTTTGAATGGCAATGTATACATGGCCTAGTGTAACATAAAGTGAGATGCAGTCTAGTGTAATATAAATAGAGACAGGGTGTAGTGTAATATAAACAGAAACAGGGTAGGTGTAATACAAACAGAGAAAGTGTCTCGTGTAATATAAACAGAGGCAGGGTCTAGTGTAATAGAAACAGAGACATGGTCCCGTGTAATATAAACAGAGACAGGGTCTAGTGTAATATAAACAGAGACAGGGTCCAGTGTAATATAAACAGAGACAGGGTCTGGTGTAATATATACAGAGACAGGGTCTGGTGTAATATAAACAGAGAAAGGGTCTCGTGTAATAGAAACAGAGACAGGGCCTGGTGTAATGTAAACAGAGACAGGGTCTAGTGTAATATAAACAGAGACAGAGTCTAGTGTAATATAAACAGAGACAGGGTCCAGTGTAACATAAACAGAGACAGGTTCTGGTGTAATACAAACAGAGAAAGGGTCTCGTGTAATATAAACAAAGACAGGGTCTGGTGTAATGTAAACAGAGACAGGGTCTGGTGTAATGGATACAGAGACTGGGTCTGGTGTCATATAAGCAGAGACAGGCTCTGGTGTAATATAAACAGAGACAGGGTCCAGTGTAATATAAACAGCGACAGGGTCTGGTGTAATATAACCAGAAACAGGATCTGGTGTAATATAAACAGAGACAGGCTCTGGTGAATATAATCAGAGTCAGGGTCCAGTGTAATATAAACAGAGACAGGGTCTGATGTAATATAAACAGAGTGAGGGTCTGGTGTAATCTAAACAGAGACAGGCTCTGGTGAATATAAACAGAGACAGGTTCAAGTGTAATATAAACAGAGACAGAGTCTAGTGTAACATAAACAGAGTCAGGGCCGAGTGAAATATAAACAGAGACAGTGCCATGTGAAATATAAACAGAGACAGGGTCTGGTGTAATATAAACAGAGACAGAGTCTGGTGTAATATAAACAGAGACAGGGTGTAGTGTAATATAAACATAGATAGTGTCTACTGTAATATTAACATAAGCACGCAAGAAATAGGAGCAAGATTAGCCAACCTAGACACATGAGCCTGCTCCGCCATTTAATAAAAAGATGGCTGATCTGATCATAGACTCAGCTCCACTTCCCCGCCCACTCCCCATAATCATTTACTCCCTTATCGCTCAAAGATCTGTCGATCTCCGCCTTAAATATACTCAATGACCTTTATCCACAGTTCTCTGGGGCAGGAATTCAATAGATTTAGAACCCGCTGAGCGAAGAAATTCCTCCTGATCTCTGTTGTAAATGTGCGGTCCATTATTCTGAGAGTAGTTTGTTTTCCCCTGTGAGTGGAAATATCCTCGCTACATCAACTTTGTCGAGCTCCCTCATTACGTTATAAGTTTCAATAAGGTCACCTCTCATTCTTCTGAACTCCAGTGTGTATAGGCCCAACCTACTCAACCGATCCTCATTTGTCAACCCCCTCATCTCCGGAATAAACCTAGTGAAACTTATGTGAACCGCCTCCAATGCAAGTATATCATTCCTTAAATACAGAGACCAAAACTGTACGCAATCGTCTCGGTGTGGCCTCACCAATACCCTGTACAGTATTTCCCACTCTCTTCGTCTGTCTGTATCTTTTTCAGATTTTGTGCGTCCTCCTCACAAATTGGTGTCATCAGCAAACCTGGCTACATTGCACTCGGTTCCTTCATCTAAGTCATTGCTGTAGATTGTAAATAGTTGAGGTCTCAGCACCGACCCCTGGGGAACCCACCAGTCACTCTTTGGCGAGCAGAAATTAACCCATTCATTCCGACTCTCCGATCTGTTAGTTAGACAATCCTCTCTCCATGCTAATATCTTACCCCCAACCACAAGGTTTTTATCTTGTGCAGTAACCATTTATTTGGCATTCATCGAATCCCTTCTGGAAATCCAAATACACCACATCCACAGCTACCCCCTTATCCACCTAGCTTGTTAGATCCTCGAAGATCTCCATGAAACCATGCTGGCTCTGCTTCATTGAATTATGCTTTTCCAAATGTCTCGCTGCTGCTTCCTTAATTCTGGCCTGCAGCATTTTCCTAATGACAGATGTTTGGCTAACTGGTCTGTAGTTTCTTGTTTTTTATCTGCCTATCTTATAAAATAGTGGCATTACATTTGCGGTGTTCCAATCCACCGGGTCCGCTCCATAATCCAGGAAATGTTGGTAGATTACAAGCAAAGCAACCACTATCTCTGCAGCCCCTGTTTCTAAGACCCTAGTATGTAAGCCATCAGGTCCAGCTCTCTTTGGTCAGCCTTGATTCCCATTATTTTACTGAGTACTACTTCATTCGTAATATTGATTACAATAAGTTGTTCCCTCCCGATAGACCCTTGTTTATCCACAATTGGGATGTTTTAGTTTCTTCTACCGTGAAGCGAGATACAAAATATTTGCTCAACGTCACTACCATTTCCATGTTCTCCATTATCAATTCCACAGTCTCATCCTCTCGGTGACCAACATTTCCTTTCGCCACTCTTTTCCTGTTTATGTACCTGCATAAATGCTTACTATCTGTTTTTACATTTCGTGCTAGTTTACATTCATAATCTATCTTCCCTCTCTTTATCATTTGTTTAGTTGTTCGTTGCTGGCTTTGAAAAGTTTCCTAATCTTCTGTCCTCCCACTAGTCTAGCCAACATTGTATGCATTTGTTTTCAATATGACACCATCCTTATTTCCTCAGTTAGCCACGGATGTGTATCCCTTCACTTACAGTTTTGACTTCTCATTGGGATATACTTGTGTTGCGAGTTATGAATTATCTCCTTAAATGTCTGCCACGGCTCATCAACCGTCCCATATGTTATATCTATTTTTCCTGACCACTTTCACCGCCACTGCCCTCATATCTTTGTTGTCTCCTTTATTTAAGCTTCGGACACTGGTTTGAGAATCAACTCTATCACCGTCCAACTGAATTTTAAATTTAACCATGTTATGGTCACTCATAGATTAGTACGGTAGAGAAGGTGACAATTCTGCCCATAGAATCTGTGCCAGCTCTTTCAAAGAGCAATCCAGTTAGTCCCACTCCCCCGCTCTTTCCATATATCCCTGCATTTTTTTCTTATTCATGTATTTCTGCAATTTACTTTTGAAGGCTACTACTGAATCTGTATCTACCACCCTATCAGACAGTGCACTCCAAATCCTAACCAGTGGTTTCGTAGAAAAGTTCGTCCACATATCGCCGCCGGTTATTTTGTCAATCACCTTACTTCTGAAACAATATCTATTTAGTTACTGTATCGTAACACTTGATGATTTTAAACACGTCTATCAAATTTCCTCTTAGTCTTCTCTCCCCTGAGGGGGAGAATCCCATTTTCTCCAGTCTCTCCACATTAACCGAAGTCCCTCATGGCTGATGCGAATCTACTAAATCTCCTCTTATCCTTCTTTGCTCTGAGGAGAACAGCCCCAGCTTCTCCAGTTTCTCCACAATATTTTAATCCCACGTCCCTGATACGTTTACAGTAAATCTCTTCTGTACTCTCCCGAAAGTCTTCACGTCCTTCCTAAAGTGTGGTTCCCAGAATTGGACACAATATTCCAGCTGAGGCCGAGCTAGAGTTTCTAGTCATTCATCCGTGGTACCAATCTGGTAAAACTTCCCTCACCCTTCTCTGCTGTAAGGAGAACAGCCCCAGCTTCTCCAAGTCTGTCCGCATAGCGAGTGTTACGTCTTTAAACCCTTGTAACTGCATCACACGTGTCCACCAGAGGGCCTAACTGTTGGTGTTCCATGGGATCCAAGCATCCCTTTGGAGCACAGTATATAAGCAGGCCACCCTCGAGGTCCCGGCACTCTGGAACGAAACTAAACAAACTAAGGCCACAATTGCTCATAACACACAATACTCGGTCCGACTATTTATAATGAGTATAACAATTGACGACAAGGTAAAAAACAACCGTGCGAAAATGTAACGAGCAGTCGGCATCCTGGAGAAGTTCTCAGAGTGGGTCGATTGGGAGTCCTTCATAGAGAGACTCGACCAATGCTTCATGGCCAACGAGCTGGAAGGGGAAGAGAACACGACCAAAAGAAGTGTGATCCTCCTAACTGTGTGTGGGGCAACAACCTATGGCCTCATGAAGAACCTCCTGGCCCCGGCTAAACCAACAAAGAAATCTTATGAAGAACTGTGTACGCTGCTCTGGGAACACAAACATCCTAAGAAAATTGTTTTGATGGTGAGATATCCGATCGACACGTGTCAACGATCGGAGGGACAAGAAGTGGTGAGCTGCATCGACGAACTAAGGCATCTTGCAGGACATTGTGAGTTTGAGGGATTCCTAAAAAAATGCTTCAATAATTTTATGTACTGTGTATCGGGCATGAGACAATCCTTCGCAAACTGTTGACTGTAGAAACCCCGAATCTCAATATAGCCATAACGATAGCCCACGCATTTATGTCCACCAGCGACAAAACCAATCAGATTTCACAGACAAAGATGTTTCGGCCAGTACTGTGCATAAAGTAATGTCCGTTTTGAGCAGAAATGTACAGGGCAGAACGTACATGCTGGCTGCTGTGGCCCGACCTCAAATGACCCTGAGTTCACCATTATCTGTTCATGCGCGGCAGTAAACACCCTGTTGGCACTGCGGGTTGATCATCGGCCCCATCAATGCCGCTCTATGCACTATGCATGTAATGGCTGCAGAACAATAGGATACCTCCAACGAATGTGCACGCGAGCTGCAAAACTTGCACGTGCTGCAAACCCTGCAAACCACCACGTTGCAGAGGAAGATCGGTCCACAGTGGATCGGACAGAAAAGGCAGAGTTGTAGGGGTACACACGGTCACGAGGAAATGCCAACCAATAATGTTGAAAGTTGAACTGAACAGTATTCCATTGACTATGGAGGTGGACACAGAGGCAAGTCAGTCCATAATGAGTACAATGGCTTTCGACAGGCTGTGGGGAAGAAAGCACACAGGCCTAAGCTCAGCACCATTTACTCCAAACTAAAGACTTATCCTCAGGAACTAATCCCTGTAATTTGCAATGCTGAAGTCAAAATCTCCTATGATGGAGTAGTACACGAATTCTCGCTGTGGATTGTGCCGGGGGTTGGTCCCACGTTGTTTGCCACAAGCTGGCTAGGGAAAATCCGCTGGAACTGGGACAACATCCGGGCACTCTCGTCAGGTGACGACACCGCATGTATTCAGGTTCCAAGCAAATTCCCTTCATTATTTGAGCCAGGCATTGGTAGCTTCTTGGAATCGAAAGTGCAGATCAATTTGGTTCCTGGTACGTGAGCCATCCGCCACAAGGCTCGGGCAGTACGGTGCATGATGTGTGAAAATGTGGAAATCGAGCTGGACAGCTTGCAATGTGAAGGCTTCATCGTGCCGGTGGAATTCAATGACTGGGCCAGTCTGATCATTCCGGTACTCAAAGAGGACAGAACGGTTAGAAGTTGCGGTGACTATAAAGTAACGGTTAACCGTTTTTCGCTGCAGGACCAGTGCCAACTACCCAAGGCAGACGAACTATTCGCGACCCTGCCTGGAGGGAAGATGTTCACGAAGCTGGATCTGACCTCAGCCTACATAATACAGGAACCGGAGGAGTCTTGGAAAGGCCTCACCTGCATCAATATGCACAAAAGCTTTTTTAATTATAACCGGTGACGGTTCGGGATTCGGTCGGCTGCAGTGATCGTCCAGCAGAATATGGATAGCCTGCTAAAGTCAGTTCCTTGCACAGTGGTCTTCCAGGATAAAATATTGTTTACAGGACGGGACATCATGGAGCAGTTGAAGAATCTGGAAGAGGTTCTTAGTGGGTTGGATCACGTGGGGCTCAGGTTGAAATGCTCAAAGTGTGTTTTCCTGGCACAGGACATCGAATTGTGAGGAAGAAGAATCACAGCAGACACACCAACGCCAAGACGAAGGCCATCAAGAATGCGCCATGACCACGGAACGTGATGGAGCTGCGGCCGTTCCTGGGACTCCTTAACTACTTCGGTAACTTCCTACCTGGGTTAAGCACCCTGTTAGAGGGATACGGCTGGTTATGTGGTAATTCACAATAGGCTGCCTTTAAGAAAGCCAGAAATTTACTGTGTTCAAACAAACTGCTTGTTCTGTATAGCCCAAATAAACGATTAGTGTTAGCTTGAGATGCGTCGTCATACAGGGTCGGGTGTGTGTTACAACAGGCTAATGATTCGAGAATTGTGCAACCAGTTGGGTATGCATCCAGGAGTTTGACCAAGGCCGAAAGGTCCGACAGCATGGTTGAAAAAGTGGTTCTGGCGTGTGTTCACGGGGTAACAAAATGCACCAGTAATTGTTTGGCCTCAATTTCGAGCTTGAACCTGACCACAAACCGCTCATATCGCTATTCTCCGATAGCAAATGGATTCAAACCAATACCTCTGCACGCATCCAAAGATTGGCTCTCATTCTGTCGGCACACAACTATGAAATCCGCCACAGACGGGGCATAGAGAACTGCACAGATGCTCTCAGTCGGTTACCATTGTCCACCGCCAAGATGGAAATGGCAAAGCCAGCGGACTTGCTCATCGTCATGGAGGCATTTGAGAACGAGAAATCCCCCATAATATGCCCAGCAGAACAGGACCTGGACCAACCAGATTCCTTTACTATCCCTGGTAGCAAACTGTGTACTCCATGGGAGCTGGTCCAGAGTCCCAGTGGACATGCAGGAAGTGATTAAGCCATATCACAGACACAAAGATGAGCTGCCCCTGCAGGCGGACTGTCGTTTTTGGGGCAATCGCGTAGTCTTGCCTAAGAAAAGCAGATACACATTTATTTGCGAACTGCACAGCACCCACCCAGGCATCGTGATAATGAAAGCTATAGCCAGATCCCGCATCGACTCAGATTTAGATTCATGTGTGCACCAGTGCAACACTTGCTGTCATTTGGGCAATGTACCCAGAGAGGCACTGCTATATTTGTAGATCTGGCCATCCAAACCGTGGTCGAGGATCCATATAAACAATACGGGCCCATTCCTCGGCAAAATTTTTTTGTTTGCTGTGGATGCTTACTAAAAGTGGATTGAATGTGCAATAATGGTTGTAAGCACGTGCACGGCCACCAGTGAAGGTCTACGAGCTACGTTTACCACACACGACCAGCCCGATGTTCTCGTCAGCGACAATGGGCCGTGCTTCACCAGTGCCGAATTCAAAGAATTCATGACCCGCAACGTGGTCAAAGATGTCACATCTGCGCCGTTCAAACCCGCATCCAATGGCCAGGCAGAACTGGCAGTTCAGACCATCAAGTAAAGCTGGAAAGCATGTCGGAAGACTCCCTGCAGACCCGGTTGTCCCGAGTACTGCTCAGCTACCGCACCAAACCCCACTTACTCACTGGGATTCCCCCAGCCGAGCAGCTCATTAAAAGGGTGCTTAAAACAAGGCTCTCTCTGGTCGACCCTGACCTACGTGATCACGTGGTGGTCAAGCGGCATCCGCAAAGTGTTTACCATGACCCCACAAACTTGTCAAGTGATATTGAGATCAATGATCCTGTGTTTGTGCTCAATTAGTGACATGGTCCCAAATGGCTCGCTGGCACGGTCACAGTCAAAGAGGGGAGTAGGGTATTTCACGTCAAACTGAGCAATGGACAAACGCACATAAAACACTTGGGCCAAATTGAACTGGGATTTACCAACAACTACGTACAACCTGAAGAGAACACCACCAACTTTGACCTTCCAACACACACACAAGTGACAACTGACATCACAGTTGACCACGAAGCCGAACTCATCATACCCAGCAGCCCGACAAGGCTGGCTGCCAAACAGCCCAATGAAGAACTGACCAACCCAACCACACCAGAATTTGTACCGAGACGATCGACAAGGGAGCATAAAGTGCCAGATCGTCTCACCTTGTAATAATTGTATTGTTGAGTTCACGGGGGAGTGATGTTCTATTTTAACCCCTTGTAACCTGCATCACACCTGTCATCAGAGGGCCTAACTTTGGAGTACCATGGGGTCCCAGCATCCCTTGGGAGCACAGTATGTATGCAGGCCAACCACGAGGTACCTGCTCTCTGGAACTAAAATAAAGGAGCTAAGGTCACACTTGCTCATTATACACAGTACGCGGTCTGACCAGTTATTATGAATATAACAACGAGCGCATGCATCCTACCATCCCGTATACACAATGGCAGCGAGCTCCAGGCGGGCACTGGCCTGTCCTCACCAGTGTGAAGGGGAGGGAAAAAGAGCATCTGAAAGTCCACGATGTCATAGAACAATTTTTTAAATTGTTACCCTCATTTTATTTATTGAAAAAGAAGAAAAATATCCTGACTGCCCCAACTAGAATTTCTAACCAGTGTGGGCAGGGAAGTGGAACTGAGTCCATGATAGGTTCAGTCATGATCGTATTAAATGGCGGTGCAGGCTCGAGGGGCAATATGGACTACAGCTGTTCCTATTTCTTATACCAGTTCCCCAGCCAGCTCCATCTCCAGAAAGTTCACCATTTTATTTCTGTCAGTTATTTTAGCGTGGGGTATTAAATATATATACTTCCCATCGCTCTCTCTAATATTTGTTAACATATATGAAAGCCCGGTGAGTGAATTGGGTGCACAAATTTAAGCTGAGGTATCCTCATCGATGGAAGCAGAAACTCTGCAAATGGAAAAAATATGAATCGCCTGTGTTGAGGGAGGGGTGAAGCGAGGGAGGAGTGGAGCAATGGAGGGCTGGAGGGATGCAGTGGTGGAATGCTGGAGGGAGGAAGGGAGGAATGGGTGGAAGGATGGATTGATGGCGAGAGGGAGGGAGGGATGGAGGGGCGGAGGGATGGAATGAGGGAGGAAGGGAAGTAGGGAGGGAGGGAGTGATGGAGTTGCTCTCAATTTGGCCGTTCAAAACTTCTCATGATTTTGAACACTTCTATTAAATCTCCCCTGACCTTATCCCCTCGAAGAAGAACAGTCCCAGCTTCCAGGTGCTCTGATGGTGCAGCTCACACAGTGTAAATCACATATTACTTTGGCATAAGAGCATAAAAAATCGGAGCAGGCGTCGGTCATTTTGCCCCTGATCATGGCTGATCTGATCATGGACTTAGCTACACTTCACTGCCCGCTCCCCATAATCCTTTACTCCCTTATCGCTCAAAATTCTGTCTATCTCCGCCTTAAATATGTTCAATGACCGAGCCACCACAGCTCTCTGGCGCAGAGAATTCCACAGATTTACAACTGTCTGATAGAAGAAATTCCGCCTCATCCCAGTTTTAAATGGGCGGCCCATTATTTTGAGACTATGTCCCCTTGTTTCTTTTTCCCCTATGAGTGGAAATATCCTCTCTGCATCCACCTAGTCAAGCCCCCTCATTATCTGAGATGTTACATAAGATCATCGCTCATTCTTCTGAAGTCCAATGTATATATCGCCCAACCTACTCAACCTATCCTCATATGTCAACCAGCCTAATCTCCGGAATCAGGCTCGTGAATACCCCGTACAGTTGTAACAGTTTTTCTCTGCTTTTATATTTCAACCCCTAACACTAAAGGCCAACCTTCCATTTGCCTTCATGATTACTTGCTGTACCTGCATAGTAACTGTTTGTGTTTCATGCACAAGGACCCACAGGTCCCTCTGTACTGCAGCACTTTGAAATCTCTCTCCAGTGAAATTGTAATTTGCATTTCTATTTTTACCGCCAAAGTGGCAATCTCACATTTTTGAACATTATACTCCAGCTGCCAGCTTTTTGCCCACTCATTAGCCCGTCTATATCCCTCTGCAGATGTTTTGTATTCTCTTCACAATTTGCTTTCTCACCCATCTTTGTATCGTCAGCAGATTTGGTGAGTCCTCTGCCTCGCGCACTTCCAGACGTTCCTTTACAGAATCACTCACACTTTTATATGCACCCAGTGGGAATCTTTCGGGGCAGACGTTTAGCTGAGGCCCCATCTTCCCACGCAGTTGGATTTAAAGGATTCATGACACTATCTTAAAGAGGAGAGAAGTTCTCCAGAGTTCGCAACGCAAATATTTAACCCTCGAACAACATCTGAAGAAGAGATTATCTGATCAGTGCTGTTTGTGGGATCTTGATGTGCACACATTGGCTGCCAATTTTCCTGCATTACAACAAGGAATACACTTCCGAAGAAATTCATTGTCGGTAAAGCTCTTTGGAACATCATGCGGTCATGAAATGTGCTATATAAATGCAAGCTGTTTCCAATTGTCAACCTTTTAAAATGCACTTTGCGGTATGTGAAAAGCTCACACATCAGTGCGATTGTAGGACACTCCTCTTGTCACTGTCTCAACGGATTCCAGCAACAATCTTTTTTGGTACATTTCTCTAAATTATAGGAGAATGAAGTAAAGTTGATACCCACGGACAGAATGGGGAAATATTCTAGTCACAGTATATAATGACATCACAAATGTGTCAGTGGAGATTTCCTTTCTCCTCTCCCTCTCCTATTTCCACTTTACATCTTGTCCCTCAAAAATAGATCATTGACATTCCCCCACAGCTAGATTTCAACATCTAACAAAAGTTTTCCTTGAGCCCCAATGATATGCCTCGAACCAAATTGATTGGTGTGCGGAGAGGGAGTTTTATTCCAAAATATGACCCGTGCATTCAATGATCTGGGAATGTTTAATGCAGCAGTGTAGAGGGAGTTTTACTCAATATCTAAACCGTGCTGTACCTGCCGTGGGAGGGTTTGATGGGACGGTGTAGACGGTGCATTACTCTTTATCTGACAGAAGCTGTACCTGCCCTTGCAATGTTTGATGGAGCAGTGTAGAGTGCACTTTACTCTGTATCTGACACATGCATACATGCCCTGGAAATTACAGGGTCTATTGCAGTAGTAACTGAGACAGTGCGTAATGGACTGACATGGTCTCGTTTAATATAAACAGAGGCATGGTCGAGTGCTGCTATAACGGTGACAGAGTCTAGTCTAATACAAACAGAAACATTGTCTAGTTTAGTAATATGAAAGAATGGGGTGAGTGTAATATAAACAGTGTCTTTGTCTCCTTTAATATAAAGAGAGACAGGGTCTTGTGTAATAGGAGCATTACAAGGTATGGCACATTCCAATAATATCTGAGACAGGCCTAGAACAATATTAGTAGCGCTTGTGCAGTAATAACTGAGGTAGGACTCAGTGCAGTAATATCTGATAGAGGGACATTGTTGTATTAGTTCCTGGCATTTGGGTATGGGTGTCGATGACTAGGCCAAGAGTGATTGTCTATCCCTAATTGGCCTCCAGAAGCAGGTGGTGAGCTGCCACCTTGAACTGCTGCAGACCGTGTCGTGAAGGAACTCCCACAGTGTTAGGGAGGGGGTGTCACGAATTTGACCCAGCGACATTTCCAAGTCAGGATGGTGTGTGATTTGGAGGGATGCGTGCAGGTGATGCTGTTCCAATGAACCAGCTGACCTGGTCTAGGTGGAAGATATTGCAGGTTTGTGTGGTGTTGCCAAAGATATCTTGGCAATTTGCTGCAATACATCTTGTGGATTTTAATCACTGCAGACATGGTGCGCCAGTGGTGGAGGGAGTGAATATTTAATGTGGTGGATGGGGTAATATAAACTGGGGTATAGTCTAGAGTAGTAATAACTGAGACTGGGCCTATTGTATTATAGAATCATAGAATGTGTACAGCACATAAGAGGACCATTCGGCCCATATAGATCATGCCGCTCTCTGCAAGAGTATTTCAGCTAGTCCACTCCTCCGCACTTTCCCATAGCGGTGTGAATTTTCTTCCTTCAGGTAATTATCCAATTCCTTTTGGAACGTCATGATTGATGCTGAATCCACCAACCTTTCAGGCAGTGCAATCCAGATCCTAGCCACCCGCTGCGTGAAAACGTATTCCTCATGTCGCCTTTGGTTCTTCTGCCAATTACGTTATATCTGTGTCCTCTGTTCTCCACCCTTCCACTAATGCGAAAAGTTTCTCTCCAGCTACTCTGACTAGGCTCTTTGTTTTTCTGAACGCCTCTCTCAAATCGCATCTCAACCTACCCTGCTCTAATGAGAACAACCCAGATTCCCCAGACTATCCATGTAACCGAAGTCCCTGATGCCTGCAATCACATTTTTAAATCTTTTCTGTGTCTTCTGTAAGGATTTCATATCCTTCCAAAAGTGCAGTGCCCAGATTTGAACACAATACTCCAGTTGAGGCTGAACCAGTGTTTTATAAATGTTCATCATATCTTCCTTTTGTTTGTATTTTGTGCCTCTATTTATGAAGCACAGGATACCTTCTCCTTTTTTAACCACTTTCTCCGCCGGCCCTGCCACCTTCATGATTTGTGCACATATACCCCCAGGTCTTTGTGTTTATGCACTCACATTAGAATTGTACTCTTTAGTTTATATTGCCTCTCCTCATTCTTCGTACCAAAATGTATCACGTCACAACTTTCTCCGTTTCATTTGCCACCACATTTCCACCCATTCCACCACTATGTCCACTTGAATTCATCATTATCCACCTCACTGTTCACTATACTTCCAAGCTATGAGTCATCTGAAAATGTTGAAATTGTGCCCTGTACACCTATTTCTAAGTCATGAATATAAAGCAAGAATAGCAGTGTTCCTAGTACCAACTGCTGCAGAACACCTGTATACTTTCCTCCAGTCCAAAAAAAACAACCTGTCACCACTACTCTCCGGTTACGGTCACTCAGCCAATTTCATATCCATGCTGCCACTGTCTCTGTTATTCTATGTGCTTCAACTTTGCTGGCAAGGATATTGTCAAGTGACATTATCAAATGCTTTTTTGATGTCCACCACATCAACCATATAAACTGAGACTGGGTCAAGTGCAGTAAAAAATGCGATGGAGTCTGGTGTAATTAGAGAAAGAATAAGTCAGACAATTGCAGATGTATTAACCTCATGCCAGGTACAGGCGCAGTTTCATTTTTAACATCACTTGCAACAATAATCACACACTCCAGGTGCATATTTATGTTATGGTGAGGTGATCATTGGCCAATAAAGCTCAGAGACTGGTGGGTGGCTGCTCATTATCCTCGGTGTGATTTAATCCCCTTTCCCACTGAATACTGCGGACAGACATGGTCACCATGGTAATGAAATGCTCAATGAGACATCACGTTCTAAACAAGAGCAGGCAAGACAATGTGTTATCAATACATGTTAAAGGTATTAAACGATCTGCAATATACTGTTGAATAAAATAAATTGCTGAAAAATTATGGTTGAAGCTAATCATTTCTCTTTGTGGAGTGCAATTGCACACATTAATAATGATGTGTTTTATACACACACACTGCCACACACACACGTGTCACGCATACACATATACACACACATACATACAAGACATACACACACACTCACACGCACACACACACACATACCACCCCCCCCCCCACACACACACACACATACACATACATACACACGCAGACACACACACTCACAAACACACATAGAGAAAACTATTTGCGTGTGCTCATTTCAGATCGTCTTAACCAGAGGAGAGCAATCTTTCGGTGGACATTCGGAGCCTGCGGTACCCAACCGGCGGTGCTGTGAGGTTACGGTTCCAGGCTCTGTCTGACACAATAAGTGGGTCACGTGAAAGCTCAATAGAAAATAATGCAGGAAAAACAATCCACAACATTAAAGAAATTGGAGAAATTGGCACAGGACAAATCAATTGTGAATTAGTAACCTTTAGCACAAAGAGTGCCACAAAGCAGTGCAAAATGCAGTGCATTTCTCCCCTTCAGTCCTCTGCCTCAATGCCAGCCCATCTCTGGGAGATTGTTACAAGATTCACCCCATTATCTCAACACAAAAATTTCCGTCTCCATAACAGATCATTTACACATTGCACACAACACTTGATAGCTGTTAAGAAAACTCAACTAACGTTCCAACCAAAACTGCATTGCATCCGCCCACCCACACATATATGTACCTTTATTTATATTAATATATATTGCTTCGTCTATATATCAACTGTCTATCTAACAGATGCATGGTCAAGGGCAGAAATAACTTAGACACGGTCTGTTGTTCAATATATGGAGATATTTTCCCTGGAGTGGGATTTTATCTCAAAATTACCTGTGAAGAGGCGAAAGTGATAGACGGTGAGCATTGGTTGACAAAACAGACATTGTCTTGTGAAGTGCAATGGATACATGGCCGAGTATAACATAAAGGAAGACAGGGTCTCGTGTAATATATACAGAGACAGGACCTAGTGCAGTATAAACAGAGACAGGGACCCGTGCAATATAAACAGAGCCAGGGTCTAGTGTAATATAAACAGAGACAGGGTCTAGTGTCATATAAACAGAAACAGGGCCTCGTGTAATATAAAAAGGACAAGCTTTAATGTAATATAAACAGAGACAGCGCCTAGTGTAATATAAACAGAAAGAGGGCTTAGTGTAATATAAAAAGAAACAGGGTCTAGTGTAATGTAAATAGTGACAGGGCATCTAGTAATATAAACATAGACAGAGTCTTGTGTAATATAAACAGAGACAGGGACTAGTGTAATATAAACAGAGACAGGGTCGAGTTTAATATAAAGAGGGACAGGGTCTTGTGTAATATAAACAGGGACAGGGTCCAGTATAATATAAACAGAGACAGGTTTAGTGTAATACAAACAGAGACAGGTCTAGTGTAATATAAACAGTGACATGGTCTAGTATAATATAAACAGAGACAGGGTCCAGTGTAATATAAACAGAGACAGGGCCTAGTGTAATATAAACAGAGACAGGGCCTAGTGTAATATAAACAGAGATAAGGCATGGTGTAATATAAACAGGGACAGAATCTAGTGTAATATAAACAGAGAGAGGGTCTAGTGTAATATAAACAGAGTCAGGGTCTAGTGTAATATAAACAGAGACAGGGGTTAGGGTAATGTAAAAAGAGTCAGGGTCTAGTGTAATATGAACAGTGACAGGGACGTGTGTAATATAAACAGGGACAGGGCCAAGTTTAATATAAACAGAGACAGGGTCTAGTATAATATAAACAGACACAGAGCCTAGTATAATATGAACAGGGACAGGGTCCAGTATAATATTAACAGAGCCAGAGTCTAGTCTAATATAAACAGAGACAGGGTCTAATGTAATCTAAACAGAAACAGGGTCGAGTGTAAGACCAATTAGACGGGGTCAAGTGAAATATGATCCAGTCAGGGTCTAGTGTAATATGAACAGAGACAGGCTCTAGTGTAGTATTGAAAGAGTCAGGGTCTAGTGCAATATTAGCAGAGATAGGGCCTAGTGTAAAATAAACAGGGAGAGGGTCAAGTGTAATATATGCAGAGACAGGGTCTCGTGTAATATATACAGCGACAGGGCTTAATGTCACATAAAGGGAGGCAGCGCCTAGTGTAATATGAAAAGAGACAGGGTCTAGTGCAATATAAACAAGACAGGATCAAGTCTCATATATACAGAGACAGGGTCTAGTGTAATATAAAAAGAGACAGGGCCCAGTTTAATATAAAAAGGGATCTGGCCTAGTGTAATATAAACAGAGATAGGGCCTAGTGTAATATAAACAGAGGCAGGATCTAGTGTAATATAAACAGAGACAGTGTCTGGTGTAATATAAATAGAGACAGGGTCCAGTGTCATTTCAACAGAGACAGGGTCTAGTGTAATATAAACTGCGACAGGATCTAGTGTAAATCAAACACAGACAGGTCCGGCTGTAACATAAACAGACACGGGCCCAGTGTCACGGAAACAGAGACGGGCCTACTGTAATAAAAAAAGAGACAGGGTCGAGTCTAATATAAACCGAGGTAGGTTCTAGTATAATATAAACGGAGACAGTCTCTAGTGCAGTTGTTCTCAACCTTTTTGTGTTCGTGGCACGCTTTCTAATACTAGAATTTTAGGTGGCACACTTGAAGGGATGATATTTTAATAGATACTGACATCTTCTGATTTGCAAGTGTGGTTTATACTATCTCTTTGACATTTTTCCTGATGGATGATTGTGTATTTTATTCTCTACCTGTCAGGCAAGTGTGTGTGTGGTGTTTAATGTAGCTGTCAGCCTAATCTGTTTCAATGGTGAAACAGCAGCAGATTCTACTGCTCCATGTGCCTGTAATATACACAATGTAACTCTGTTCCTTCGGATCACTGTGGGACCAACAGCTTCTGCTCCCAGTGACAATAGGATTGAGGCCAGTTCTGTGTCTCTGTATGTGAGAAGAAGCTGCCTGCACTGTTCTTTATGTTCTGGAGGAAAGATCACGTTTGTTCTGGCTCGTTGAACAATTCTGCTCTGAAAATAATAAAACGATAATATTATTAGTTCTAATATATGGATGCGGGGGAGAATATGATGTATCTGAGGGACGGACAACGTATCTCTCGATCACCAGCAACACGGTTCTGGAGAACTCAACGCACTGAAACAATATAACCCATCCTTAAAATATCTTCTCCCACACCGCAATTTGGCGGCACACCTGTGAAGGGTTCACGGCGCACCAATGTGCCGCCGGACAACAGTTGGGAACCATTGCACTGGTGTAATATAAACACAAGAACATAAAAAATAGGAGAAGGAGTCGGTCACCTGGCCCCTCGAGCCTGTTCCGCCATTTAATAAGATCATGGCTGATCTGATCATGGACTCAACTCCACTTCCCTACCCGCTCCCCATATCCCTTTATTCCATTATTGCTCAAAGATCAGTCTATCTCCGCCTTAAATATATTCAATGACCCAGTTTGCAATGCTCTCTGGGGCAGCATATACCATAGAGTTACAATCTCTGAAAGAAGAAATTCCTCCTCATCTCAGTTTTAAATGGGCTGCTACTTATTTTGAGACCATGTCTGCTAGTTTTATTTTTGCCTATTAATGCAAATATCCTGTCTGCATCCGCCTTGTAGAACCCCCTCATTATCTTATGTATTTCAATAAGATCCTCTCTCATTCTTCTGAACTCCAATATGTATAGGCCCAGCCTACTCAAACTTTGTTTATAAGTCAATCCCCTCATCTCCAGAATCAACCTAGTGAGCCTTCTCTGAACAGCCTCCAATGCAAGTATATCGTTCCTTAAAAACGTTGATATAAACTGTGTGCACTACTCCAGGAATGGCCTCACCAATACCCTGTACAGTTTTCCCCCTCTCTTAGCCGGTCTATATCCCTTTGCAGGCTTTTTGTGTCTACCTCACAATTTGGTTTCCCACGCACCTTTGCATCATCAGCAAACGTGGCTACATTACACTCGGCCCCTTCATCTAAATTATTACTATAGATTGTAAATAGTTGAGGACCCAGCACCGATCACTGCGGCACCCCTCTAGTCACTGTTTGTCAACCGGAAAATGACCCATTTATCCCGACTTTAGATCTGTTAGTTATCAATCCTCTTTTCCTCGGAACTTTGGTAAATTACAACTCATATATCCACCATTTCTGCAGCCACTTCGTTTAAGACCCTATGATGTAAGCCATCAGGTGCAGGGGATTTGGCTGCCTTTAGTACCATTATTTTCCGAGTACTAGTTTATTAGATAGTGATTGTAACAAATTCCTCCCTCCCTAGAGATCCTTGATTATCCACCATTGGAATATTTTTAGTATATTCTACCGTGAAGATCGATAAAAAAATTTGGTTCAATGTCTCTGTCATTTCCCTGTTCTCCATTATTAATTCCAAAGTCACTTCCTCCAGGTGACCAACATGTACTTTAGTTACTCTTTTCCATTTTTCTGGATCTGCATAAACTCTTACAATCTGTTTTTATATGTCATGCTAATTTACTTTCATAATCTATCTTCCCTCTGTTTATCATCTGTTTAGTTGTTCATTGCTGGCTTTTGAAAGTTTCCCCATCGTCTGGCCTCCCACTAGTCTTGGCCACATTGTACGCATTTGTTTTCAATTTGATACCATCCCTTATTTCCTTAGTTAGCCAAGGATGTTTATCCCTTTTCTCATTGGGATATATTTTTGTTGCGAGTTATGAAATATCTCATTAAATATCTGCCACTGATCATCAACTGTCCCATACATTTATCTATTTTCGCAGTCCACTTTAGCCAACACTGCCCTCATATCTTTGTCGTCTCCTTTATTTAAGCTTAAGCCACTGGCTTGAGCATCAACTCTCTCACCCTCCAACTGACTTTGAAATTCAACCATATTATGGTCACTCATAGATTAGTACGGCACAGAAGGTACAAATTCAGCCCATAGTGTCTGTGCCAGCTCTTTCAAAGAGCAATCCAGTTCGTCCCACTCCCCCACTCTTTCCCTATATCCCTGCATTTTCTTATCCTTCAAGTATTTATACAATTTACTTTTGAAGGCTACTATTGAATTCGTATTTACCACCCTATCAGGCTTTACACTCCAGATCTTAACCTGTGATTGCATAGAGAAGTTCATCCACATATCGCCTCTGGTTCTTATGTACATAACCTTAAATCTGAAACAGTTTCTATTTATTTACTTGACCTAAACCCTTGATGATTTTAAACACGTCTATCAAATCTCCTCTTGGACTTCTCTTCTCTGAGGGGAACAATCCCATCTTCTCCAGTCTCTCCACATTAACTGAAGTCCCTCATGCCTGGTACCATTCTTCTAAACATGCCCTGAACCTTTTCTCCTCCAAGCAGAACAATCCCATCTTCTCCAGTCTCTCCACATTAACTGAAATCCCTCATGCCTGCTCATCATCACATGCATAGGCAGTACCTGGAAATCGAGGAAGACTTGCTTCCCGTCTAAAAGTGAGTTATTATGTGACTGAACAGTCCAATACAGGAATTACAGTCTCTGTCATAGGTGGTACAGATAGTCGTTGAAGGAAAGGGTGGGTGGGACTGGTTTGCCGCATGCTCCTTCTGCTGCCTGGTACTAATCTTCTAAATCTCCTCTTAACATTCTCTGCACTAAGGAGAACAGCCCCAGCTTCTCCAGTCTCTCCACATAATTTTAATTCCATATCGCTGATGCGTTTTCTGTAAACCTCTTCTGCACCCATTCGAAAGTCTTCACGTCTTCCTAAAATGTGGTGCCCAGAATTAGACACAATATTCCAGCCGGGGCCGAAATAGAGTTCCAATAATTCATCCCTGGTACTAATTTGGTAAATCTCCCCTCACCCTTCTGTGCTGTTAGGAGAATAGCCCCAGCTTCACCAAGTCTGTCCGCGTAGTGAGAGCTACCGTCCTACCCTCCCGTACACACAAGGGCAGCGAGCTCCAGGGCGGCACTGACCCGTCCTCAACAGTGAGAAGGCGGAGGGAGAAAAGCAGCTGAAAGTCGGCGATGTCTGAAAATTATTTTTTAAATTGTTACCTTATATTTTTCTTTAAGAAAAGAAAAAATATCCTGACTGCCCCAACGAGAATTTCTACCCCGTGCCAGTTCCCCAGCCAACTCCCTCACCGGAAAGTTCACCATTTTATTTCTTGTCAGTTGTTTTCGGGGTGGGGTTAAATATATATATTTGCCATCGCTCGCTCTCTAATTTGTTAATATAAGCGAAATCCCGGTGAAGGAATTGGGTGCAGAAAATTCCAGCAGGGAAATCAGAAACACTGCAAAGGATAAAGTAAGAATCGGTTGGGCTGAGGGAGGGATGGAGGGAGGGAGGAGTGGAGCAAGTGAGCCGTAGAGTGATGGAGGTCTGGAGGGATACATGGAGAGAGGGATGGATGCGTGCAGGGACGGAGCGATTGTTGGAGGGAGGGATGATTGTATGTAGGGCAGGAGGAATGGAGAGAGGGTACGATGTGTGCAGGGAGGGAGTGATTGACGGAGGGAGCGATGGAGAGAGGGAGGGATTGTGCGGGGAGGGAGCGATTGATGGAGGGATTGATGGACGTATGGAGGGATAGATGCACGGAGGGAGGGGGGAAGGGTGCAGGGAGGAAGCGATTGTTGGAGATAGGGATGACGGTATGGAGGGCGGGAGGGATGGAGGGAGGGAGGGATGAAGGGAGGCAGGGAGTGATGGAGTGTCTCCCAATTTACTCATTCAAAACTCCTCATAATATTGAACACTTCTATTAAATCTGATCTTTCTCACCTCAAAAGAGAACAATCCAAGCTCCCAGCTGCTCTGATGTTGCAGCTCACATATTGTAAAACTCAAGTTCCTTTAATCATAAGAACATAAGAAGTAGGAGCAGGAGTAGGCCATTTGGCCCATCGAAACAGCTCCGCCAGGCTCAATATTATGACTGATCTGATCATGCACTCAGCTCCACTTCCCTACGCACTCCCCGTAACCCTTTACTACCTTATCGATCAAATATCTGTCAATCTCCACCTTAAGTAGATTGAATGACCCAGCCTCCACAGATCTCTTGGGCAGAGAATTCCGCAGATTTAAAACCCTCTGAGAGAAGAAATTCCTCCTCATCTCAGTTTTAAATCGGCGGCCCCTTATTCAAAGACTATGTCCCCGAGTTTTAGTTACCGTTAAGAGTGGAAATACCCGCTCTGCATCCACCTTGTTAAGCAGCCTCGTTATTTTACTTGTTTTGATAAGATCACCTCCCATTATTCTGAACGCCAATGTGTAAAGGCACAACCTACTCATCGTATCTTCATAAATCAACCCCCTCATCTCCGCAATCAAGCTAGTGAACCTTCTTTGAACAGCCTCCAATGCAACTATATCCTTCCTTTAATACCGAGACTAAACTGTAAGCAGTACGCTTGGTGTAGCCTCACCAATACCCTGATCAGTTGTAGCAGGACATCTCTGCTTTTCTACTTTATCCCCTTTGCAATAAATGCCAACATTCCATTTGCCTTCCTGATCACTTGCTCTACCTGCATACTAACTTTCTGTTTTCCATGCACAAGAATCCCCAGATCCCTCTGTACTGCAGCACTATTTAATCGCTCTCCATTTAAATGATAATTTGTTTTTCTGTTCTTACTGACAAAGTGGAGAACCTCACATTTTTCCACATCATACTCCATCTGCCAGATTTTTGCACACTCACTTAGCCTGATTATATCCCTTTGCAGATGTTTTGTGTCCTCCTCACAGGTGGCTTTCCCACCCATCTTTGTATCGTGAGCAAACATGGTCAGTCCTTCTGCCTCGCGCACTTCCAGTTGTTCCTTGCGGACTCGCTGACACTTTAACATGGAGATAGTGGGAATCACATGCACCACTTTAACATTGTGGGAAGAAAATCCCAAGGAATAAAACAGGGCTCGCCGCTGACAATTGAACGGATCAGTGTATGACTGGGCTCAGGCACTGAACTTCAAACACGATGAGTGAATGGCAACATTTTAAAATACAAGCTGTGATATGTTCAAGCCTCGACTCAGTGGGATCACTCTCGCCTCTGAGTCAGAAGGTCACAGATGCTAAACCCCACTTCACGAAACTGAGCCCATAATATGTGCGGACCTGCCCGTTGCCAGTACTGAGGGAGTGCTGCATGGTCAGATGTATCGTCTTTCAGAGCAGACAATAAACTGAGTCCCCATCTTCCTGCTCTGGTGGATTTAAAGGACTCATGGCATTATTTTAAAGAGCAGAGGAGTTTTCCGCAGTTTCCAGCTCAAATATTTGTCCCTCAACCAACATATGAAAAATAGATTATATGATCATTATTTCATTGCTGCTTGTGGGATCTTGCTGTGTACAAATTGGCTGCCACGTTTCCTACATTACAACAGGGATCACACTTCCAAAGACATTACTGGCTATAAAACATTTTGGGACATGATGTGGTCATGAAAGGCGCTATATAATTGCAAGTTGTTTCTAAATGTCAACATTTTAAAATACAAGTTGCGATGTGTGAAAAGCTCAGATATTACTGTGATTGTCGGACACTCTTCTGCTCACTGTTTTAACTTCTTTATTTTCAGTGGGTTAATTCTTCCACTAAAATGAGATCCAGTGGAATAGCAGCCTGTTCAGAGATATTCCATTGTTTTCAGCAGCAGAACTTTCAGAACTGAATTATTCCTTTTAATAATTATTCCCTTTGATATAAATCACAACTGGCCTGTCGCTGTGGCCTCACTCAAGGTTGGGGTCTCTACAGTGAAAAGTTTGCAAAGTATGGTTTCGTGGCCAATGCCAAGTACGGAAAAGTCTCTGAGCATGTGCTCCAAATATCCTTCAAATTCGCAATGTCCTGCAAGGCATCTCAGCTCAGCGACATAGCTTGCCACTTCCTGGCCTTCAGATCTTTTGTGGGTGTGGAACCGGTACCTCGCCATCAGAACGCTTTCCTTTAGGTTGAAATGGTCTCGGACCAGTGTGCACAATCGTCATACGATTTCTCCATGGGTTTCTCTGGAGTGAGCAGATTCTTCATCAGGTCATACGTTGGTGCCCCACAAATGGTCAGGAGGATTGCTCAAAGTTTGGCAACGCTCTCTTCCACATTTAGCTCATTGGCCATCAAGTATTGGTCGAGTCGCTCCAGAAAACATTCCCAAACATCTCCCTCCAAGGATTTTTCCAGGATGCCCAATGTTCTCTGCATCTTTGGCTTGACCATCTGTATCTCGCCGCCAGTTGTCGTGTATGGAGAAAGAGACAGACTGAACACTTTGACCTCAAAGTAAAGTGTGACCTTAATCTTTTATTGCAGGTATCCAGAGTGCCTCTCCAACCTGTGAAGCCTCCTGAAATAACTATGCTCCCAAGGGATTATGGAATCCCTTGCGACTCTGGGGAATGAGCCCTCTGGTACAGAGTAAATACAAGTCCAGATACATAACAGTTACAGAGACAGAGAGGGGTGTAGGGGCTGGAGGATGTTACAGAGATAAGTACAGGTGTTGGGGCTGGAGGAGTTTACAGAGATATGGAGGGGTGTAGAGCATGGAGGAGTATACAGAGATAGGGAGGGGTATAGGGTCTGGAGGAGGTTACAGAGATAGGGAGGGGTGCAGATGCTGGAGGAGTTTACACAGATAGGCAGAGGCGAGGGCCATGGAGGGATTTATCGGTGCAGCAGAGCAAATCTCCAGTGGTCCTGGTTAACACTTGCCCCTGGACAAAGACATCACTCTGTCAAGCACGTGTGGTGGCTGGTGCACAACCACTACCCCACGTGAAAACAATCCACCCACAGGCATCGTCCACCCTTCAGGATGTAGTTCGGGATCCAGAATATTAGGTTCTTCACTGAAACACCTCTCATCCTCGTTACGATGGTCCGCATAAGATCATTCTATGATACAAAGAAATTCTGTGACGTATTTCTCCCTTTCCTCCGTATCTCCGTTTCCCACTATACAACAGTGACCACACTTCAAAAGTATTTAATTGGCTGTACAGCTCTTTGTTATGGTAGTGAAAGGTGTTATTTAAATGCAAGTCTTTCTTTCATCCATCCTAATTGCACACTTTCCCATCTTCTATCGTCCTGCCCCTGCATTTCTTTCCCTCCGTTCCCCTCCTTTCCCACCCACTGACTTTCCACAATCCGGTTCCCGCTTTAATGGAGCCTGGACTGAATTACAGTTGCACAACCATAATTTGCGCGGATAGGCAGCTCCTCTTTAAGGGGGATTCCAGAGTGCGGCCGATGCGGTCAGAAGCGCGATACCGCAATGACGCTGGGGCGGGTATGGAAGGGTTGGTGGAGCGGCGTTGTGATTGGTTGTCGGAAGCTGTCCATCACCCAGCCGAGTGGGCGGATTTCCTCACAGCTGAGTAGCGCTGCCCATTGGTTGAGGCAGCTGCCCGTCAAGCAGAGGGCCTGTTGCCATTGGCTAACACGATAGATGCAGTGTAACCGCCCTCTGAAGGGCCAGGGAGGCTATTACATGGTCCCATCAACCACAACAACAACTTATATTTATACAGCACCTTTACCGTACACTCCCAGGGCAGGTCCAGCATGGGTTAGATACAAGAAGAAATAAAGGCATGCATTGATATTGCACCTTTCACGGCCACCGGACGTCTCAATCACTTACCCGACAATGATGCACTATTGGAGCGTGTTCGCTGTTGTATTGTGGGAAACATGGCAGCCAATTTTTGCACAGCAAGATCTCACACACAGCAATGTGTTAATGACCCGATCATCTGTTTTTGTTATGTTGATTAAGGGATACATATTGCACCCAGGACACCGGGGTGAACTCCCCTGATCGTCCTCGAAATAGTGCCGTGGAATCTTTTACATCCAACTGAGAGAGCAGACGCGGCCTCGGTTTAACATCTCATTCGAAAGACCGCACTTCCAACAGTGCAGCGCTCCCTCAGTACTGTCCCTCCAACAGTGCGGTACTCGCTGAATATTGCCCCTCTGACAGTGTGGCACTCCCACAGTACTGCCCCTCAGAGAGTCCAGCGCTCCCACAGTATTGCCCCTCCGACAGTGCAGTGCTCCCTCAGTACTGCCCCTCCAACAGTGCAGCACTCCCTCAGTACTGCCCCTCCGACAGTGCAGTGCTCCCACAGTACTGCTCCCCCGACATTGCAGCACTCCCTCAGTACTACCCTTCTGACAGTGCAGCACTACCTCAGTACTGCGCTCCCTCAGTACTGGCCCCCTGCCAGAGCGGCGCTCCCTCAGTACTGCCCCTCGTACAGTGCGGCGCTCCCTCAGTACTGCCCCTTCAAGTGTACGCCGCTCCCTCAATGCTGACCCTGCGATAGTGCGGCACTCCTTCAATACTGCCCCTCTGACAGTGTGGCACTACCTCAGTACTGCACTGGAGTGTCAGCCTGGATTTTTGTGCTCATGTCCCTGGAGTTGGATTTGAACCCATGAAATTCTGACTCAGAGGCGACCGTGCTGCTATTTGAGACACGGCTGACAGAGCAGGTACAGCATGGGTGAGTTATTGCATAACACCCAAAACTTGGATTAATGCTACCACCTGGTGGTGAGTTATTGCATTACACTCAGAACTTGGATTAATGCTGCCGCATGGTGGTGAATTATTGTATCATACCAAGAACTTGGATTAATGCTGCCTTCTGGTGGTGTGTTATTTTATTTCACCCAAAACTTGGATTAATGCTGCCTCCTCGTGGTGAATTATTGTATCACAACCAGAACTTGGATTAATGCTGCCTCCTGGTGGTGCTTTATTGTATTAGACCCAGAACTTGGATTAATGCTGCCTCCTGGTGGTGAGTTACTCTATTACACACAGAACGTGGGTTAATGCTGCCTTCTGGTGGTGATTTATTGTATTACATGCAAAACTTGGATCAGTGCTGCCTCCTGGTGGTAAATAATTGTATTACACCAAGGCTCTTTGCTGGAGCTCGACAATTAGCCCCACTACCCCCAACCCACTGCTCTTTCACCATTGCCCCGCAATTACTTCCTTTTCAAATATTTCCCAATTTTCTTTTGAAACTTGATGTTGAATCTGCTGCCACCATCCTTTTAGGCAGCCCATTCCCAATCACGACAAATTGCTGTGTCCTTTTCCCCTCATCTCACCTCTGGTAATTTTGTCACCAAGAGGCAGCAACGCTCCATGTCCTGGGTGTAATTTAGTAACTCACCACCAGGAGGCAGCCTCGCTCCATGTTATGTGTATAATATATTAACTCACCACCAGGTGGCAGCCTCGCTACATGTCCTGGGTGTAAGTCCATAACTCACCACCAGGAGGCAGCCTCGCTCCACGGCCAGGGTTTAATTCAGTAACTCACCACCAGGAGGAAGCCTCACTCCATGTCCTGGATGTAATTGAATAACTTCTGGAAATTTTTGACGATGTAACTAGCTGAGTGAACAAGGGAGAACCACTGGATGTGGTGTATTTGGACTTACAAAAGGCTTTTAACAAGGTCCCACACAAGAGATTAGTACACAAAATTCAAGCACGTGGTATTGGGGGTTATATACTAACGTGGATAGAGAACTGCTTGGCAGAGAGGAAGCAGAGAGTCGGGATAAACGGGTCCTTTTCAGAATGGCAGGCAGGGACCAGTGGGGTACTGCATGGCTCAGTGCTGCGACCTCAGCTATTTACAATATGCATCAAAGATTTAGATGAAGGAATTGAGTGCAATATCTCCAAGTTTGCAATGGCACTAAGCTGGGTGGCAGTGTGAGCTGTGAGGAGGATGCTAAGAGGCTGCAGGGCGACTTCGACAGATTAGGTGAGTGGGCAAATGTATCGCAGATGCAGTATAATGTGGATAAATGTGAGGTTATCCACTTTGACGGCAAAAACACGAAGGTAGAATATTATCTGAATGGCGGCAGATTAGGAAAAGGGGTGGTGCAACGAGACCTAGCTGTCATGGTACATCAGTCATTGAAAGTTGGCATGCAGGTATAGCAGACCGTGAAGAATGCAAATGGTATGTTGGCCGTCATAGCTAGGGGATTTGAGTATAGGAGCAGGGCGGTCTTACTGCAGCTGTACAGGGCCTCGGTGAAGCCTCACCTGGAATATTGTGTTCAGTTTTGGTCTCCTAATCTGACAAAGGACATTTGTGCTATTGAGGGAGTGCAGCGAAGGTTCACCAGACTGATTCCCGGGATGGCAGGCCTGACATATGAGGAGAGATTGGATCGACTGTGTCTTTATTCACTGGAGTTGATAAGGGTGAGTGGGGATCTCATAGAAACATATAAAATTCTGATGGGACTGGACAGGTTAGATGCAGGATAAATGTACCCGATGATGGGAAAATCCAGAACCAGGGGACACAGTCTAAGGATAAGGAGTAAGCCATTTAAGACTGGGAAGAGGAAAAACTTCTTCACTCAGAGTTGCACACTTGTGGAATTCCCTGCCACAGAGAGTTATTGAAGACAGTTAATTCAATATATTGAAGAGAAAGTTAGATATGGCCCTAATGGCAAAAGGGATCAATGGGTATGGAGAGAAAGCAGAAGAGGGATACTTAGGTGAATGATCAGCCATGATCATATTGAATTGTGGTGCAGTCTAGAAGGGCCGAACGGCCTACTCCTGCACCTATTTTCTATGTTCTATGTTTCTATGTTTCTACTCAACGACTGAACCAAATTAGCCCTCGTGGTAGTGAATTCCAGGAATTTGCCTCCCTCTGAGTGAAAACATTCCTCCTCATCACCTTCCTAAATGTCCGACCCCTTTTCCTGAGACCGTGGCCCCTGGTTCGAGACTCCGCAGCCCGGGGATACATCCTTCCTGCATCTACCCTCTCAATCGCTGTAAGACATGCAACCCTCAAACTCAATAATTCCTGTCAGTGGGACAATGACTCAACAACAACAACTTTTATCTATATAGCACCTGAAACGGAGTGAAACGTCCCAAGGTATTTCACAGGAGTGTTATGAGATAAAATATTTGACACCGAGCCGCATAATTAGAAATTAGCACAGGTGACCAAGAGCTCAGTGAAACAGGTCGGTTTTAAGGAGCATCCTGAAGGAGGAAAGAGAGGTAGAGACGCGGAAAGATTTAGGGAGCGAGTTCCAGAGCTTGGTACCCAGGCAACAGAAGGCACGGCCACCGATGCTGGCGTGATTATAATCAGGTATGATCAAGGGATAGAATTAGATGAGCGTAGACATCTCGGGGGGGTGGGTGTAGGAGGGTTGTGGGGCTGGAGGAGCTTACGGAGATAGGGAGGGGTGTAGCGGCTGGAAGAGTTTACAGAGATAGGGAAGGGTATAGGGGCTGGAGGAGATTACAGAGATAGGGAAATGTATAGGGGCTGGAGGAGTTTACAAAGATAGGGAGGGGTGTGGGGGCTGGAGAACGTTACAGAGATAGGCTGGGGTGTAGGGGCTGGAGGAGATTACAGAGATAGGGAGGGCTGTAGTGGCTGGAGGAGTTTACAGAGATAGGGAGGGGTGCAGGGGTTGGAGAAGATTACAGAGATAGGGAGGATTGTAGGGTCTGGAGGAGGTTACAGAGATAGGGAGGAGTGTCGCGGCTGGAGGAGGTAACCGAGATAGGGAAGGGTATAGGGGCTAGAGGAGATTAGAGAGATAGGAAAGCGTAGAGGGGCTGGAGAAGGTTACAGAGATAGAGAGGGTTGCTGGGGCTGGTGGAGGTTACAGAGATAGGGAGGGGTATAGGTGATGGAGGAGGATACAGAGATAGGGAGTGTTGTCGGGGCTGGAGGAGGTTACAGTGATATGGAGGATTGTAGGGGCTGGAGGGGGTTACAGAGATAGGGAGGGCTGTAGGCTGGAGGAGTTTAAAGGGAGGGAGGGGTTTAGGGACTGGAGGAGGTTACAGAGATAGGGAGTGGTGTACGGGCTGGAGGAGGTTACAGAGATAGGGAAGGTTATAGGGGCTGGACAGGGTTAAGGAGATCGGGAGGGGTGTTGGTGCTGGAGGATGTTACAGAAATAGGGAGGGGTGTACGGGCTGGAGGATGTTACAGAGATAGGGTGGGACGTAGGGGCTGGAGGACGGTACAGTGATAGGGAGGGATTGAGGGCTGGAGGAATTTAGTGGTAGGGAGGGGTGAAGGGGCTGGAGAAGCTTACAGAGATTGGGAGGAGTGTCGGGTCTGGAGGACGTTCGAGAGTTAGGGAGGGGTGTAGGGCTGGAGGAGGTTACTGCAGTGTATGGAGAAATAGTCAGACTGAAAACTGTGTGCTCAAAGTAAAGTGTGACCTTCGTCTTTTATTGCAGGTCTCCAGAGGCCTCTCCAACCCTTGAAACCTCCTTAAATACCTGTGGTGCCAAGGAATTATGATATCTCTTGGGACTCCGGCGAATGAGCCACCTTGTGGCTGTACAGAATAAATACAAGTCCAGATCCATAACAACACATCCCCCTGAAGTCAGTAGTGTAATTTTTAAAAGGTGAGCCGATCTGGGGCTCTTCTTGCCCTGGTTGATCATGTCGGTGTGAAAGCTGGTGTTGTTGAATCATTTGTTGGGCCCTCACTGAGCTGCTGTGCAGCTGGCCTTGCTAGGCAGCCTGGTGTGTTGGGACCGGCAGGGCTGCTGTGGATGATGGGTTCTGCTTCGTGGCCAACCACGGTGTCAGTTGCCACTGGTGTGTATTTTGGGGGATCAAAAATGATAGGGTCCAAAGTGGGTGGCTCAGGGTAGTCCATGAATCTGAGTTTGATTTGGTCCAAGTGTTTCCGGTGAATGAGTCCATTTGAAGTTTGACCCGAAACACCCTCATCCCCTCTTTGGCCATGACAGTGCCGGGAAGCCACTTGGGACTTTGTCCATAATTCAATATAAATGCAGGATCATTGATTTCAATCTCGCGTGACACATTTGCACGATCATGGTATGCACTTTGTTGAAGCCGGCTGCTCTCTACCTGTTCGTGTAGATCAGGGTGAACAAACGAGAGACTTGTCTTCAGTGCCCTTTTTATGAGCTGTAGAGCAGGTGGGATCCCAGTGAGTGAGTGGGGCCTCGTGCGGTAACTAAGCAGGACTCGAGATAGACGTGTCGGCAGTGAGCCTTCAGTTACCCTCTTCAAGCCTTGCTTGATGGTTTGCACTGCTAACTCTGCCTGACCATTGGACGCTGGTTTAAATGGGGCAGATGTGACATGTTTGATCCCGTCGCTGGTCATGAATATTTTGAACTCAACACTGTTAAAACATGGCCCATTGTCGCTCACAATGACATCGGGCAGGCCGTACTTGGGAAACATAGCCAGCAGGCTTTCAGTGATAGCAGCGGACGAACATGCCGATATTATCTCGCATTCAATCCATTTGGAGTTTGCATCTGCAACCGCAAGTAACATTTTACCCAAGAACGGGCCTGCATATTCGACATTGACCCTAGATCACGGTTTGGATGGCCAAGAATATAAACTTAGTGGCGCCTCCCTTGGTGCATTGCTTAACTGTGAGCTTGTGTTACATCTGTGCACGCAGGACTCAAAGTCTGCATCGATACCGGGCCAACACACGTGGGATCCAACTATCACTTTCATCATTACGATGCCTGGGTGGGTACTGTGGAGGTCACTGATGAAGGAGTCTCTGCCCTTCTTGGGAACCACTACCTGATTGCCCCACAGAAGGCAGTCTGCCTGTACAGACATTTCATCTTTGCTCCACTGGTACAGCTTTATCTCTTCCTGCATTTCCAGTAGGAGACTGGACCAGCTCTTTTTAACTCGGGACAGTAAGCGGTCCTGGTAGTATTAGATTCCAATCAGTCGGGCTGTGACAGGTGATTGCTCACTCTCGAATGCTTCCAGAACCATGACTAAATCTGTGGGCTGCGCCATTTCCACCCCCGTGGTGGGCAATGGCAGCCTACTGAGAGCATCGGCACAGTTTTCTGTGCCTGGCCTGTGCCGGATCGCATAGTTGTATGCAGACAACGTGAGTGCCCATCCCTGGATGCGGGCCGATGCATTGGAATTAATTCCTTTACTCAGGGATATAAGTGGCTAATGGTAAGTTTCCAATTCAAATTTTAGCCCAAACAGGTATTGATGCATTTTCTTTACCCCATAGACACACGCTAACGCTTCTTTTTCAATCATCCTGTAGGCACTCGCAGCGTCAGACAGAGTTCTGGATGCAGAAGCAACCGGTTGCAATTTGCCAAACTCATTAGCTTGTTGCAATACACACCCGACGCCGTACGACTACGCACCACATGCTAGTACCAAACGCTTACATGGATCATACAACACAAGCAATTTGTTTGAGCATTATAATTTTTTAGCTTTACAAAGGCTTTTTCTTGGCTTTTGCCGCAAACCGATTTGTCCTCTTTACGCAATTAGGCGTGCAGTGTTTCTAGCAGAGTGCTGAGACCCGGTAATAAGATACCAATGTAGTTCAAGAATCCTGGAAACGACCGCAGATCCGTCACGTTCTGTGGCCCCAGTGCATTCTCGATTGCCTCTGTCTTCGAGTCGGTGGGCCTGATGCCATCCGTCGCGATTCTCCTTCCCAGGAACTCCACTTTGGGCGCCAGGAAAATGCACTTCGAGCATTTCAATCTGAGCCCCATGGGCTGAATCGACTAAGGACCTGCTCCAGGTTCTGCAGATGCTCGACTGTGTCCTGACCTGCAACCAAAATGTTGCACTGGAAGATCACCATGCGCGGGACGAACTTCAGTAAGCTTTCCATGTTTCTCTGGAATATCGACGTGGCTGATCGAATTCCAAACGGGCATCTGTTATAAATGAAGATACCTTTGTGTGTGTTACATAGAAACAGAGAAACATAGAAAATAGGTGCAGGGGCAGGCCATTAAGCCCTTCTCGCCTGCACCGCCATTGAATGAGTTCATAGCTGAACATGAAACTTCAGTACCCCCTTTCTGCTTTCTCGCCATAACCCTTGATCCCCCGCGTAGTAAGGACTTCATCTAACTCCCTTTTGAATATATTTAGTGAATTGGCCTCAACTACTTTCTGTGGTAGAGAATTCCACAGGTTCAACACTCTCTGGGTGAAGAAGTTTCTCCTCATCTCGGTCCTAAATGGCTTACCCCTTATCCGCAGACTGTGACCCCTGGTTCTGGACTTCCCCAACATTGGGAACATTCTTCCTGCATCTAACCTGTCCAAACCAGTCAGGATTTTAAACGTTTCCATGAGGTCCCCTCTCATTATTCTGAAATCCAGTGAATGCAAGCCCAGTTGATCCAGTCTTTCTTGATAGGTCAGTCCCGCCATCCCGGGAATCAGTCTGGTGAATCTTCGCTGCACTCTCTCAATAGCCAGAATGTCCTTCCTCAAATTTGGAGACCAAAACTGTACACAATACTCCAGGTGTGGCCTCACCAAGGCCCTGTACAAGTGTAGCAACATCTCCCTGCCCCTGTATTCAAATCCCCTCGCTATGAAGGCCAGCATGCCATTTGCTTTCTTAATACCTGCTGTACCTGTATGCTAACCTTCAATGACTGATGTACCATGACACCCAGGTCTCGTTGAACCTTCCCTTTTCCTAATCTGTCACCATTCAGATAATAGTCTGTCTCTCTGTTTTTACCACCAAAGTGGATAACCTCACATTTATCCACATTATACTTCATCTGCCATGCATTTTCCCACTCACCTAACCTATCTAAGTCACTCTGCAGCCTAATAGCATCCTCCTCGCAGCTCACACTGCCACCCAACTTCGTGTCATCGGCAAATTTGGAGATACTGCATTTAATACCCTCGACTAAATCATTAATGTACAATGTAAGCAGCTGGGGCCCCAGCACAGAATCTTGCGGCACCCCTCTAGTCACTGCCTGCCATTCTGAAAAGCACTCATTTACTCCTACTCTTTGCTTCCTGTCTGACAACCAGTTCACAATCCACGTCAGCACACTACCCCCAATCCCATGTGCTTTAACTTTGCACATTAATCTCTTGTGTTGATACAGGTGAGAGCCACTTATGATTTTTCCAGCTCCTGCATCATGTAGGCTGAGGTCACGTATAGCTTCGTGAGCGCTTTTTCTCCGCCAGTGTTGCAAAGAGGTGATCGCCTTTGGTAGTGGGTATTGGACCTGCAAGGAGTAACAATTGCTATTTAGTTTATAATCACCACAGATTCTGACGGTGCCATCTCCCTTGAGGACTTGAGTGATCGGGTTAGCCCACACATTGAATTCAATCGGTGAATTGATGCCCTCTCTTTGCCGCCGGTCTAGCTTGATCTCCACCCTTTCTTTCATCATGTACGGTACTGCTCTCACCTTGTGATGGATGGGTCGCGCCCCCTGAATTAGGTGGATCTGCAATTTTGCTCCTTGGATTTCCCGATGCCTGGTTCGCAAAGTGAAGGGAAATCTTTTTAAGACCTGGACCCACGAACTGTCATCAGAGAGGGCTCAAAGATCATCCCAGTTCAAGTGAATCTTTCGCAGACAGCTCCTGCCGATTAGCGTGGGACCATCGCCCGTTACCACCCAGATTGGTAGCTTGAGCATCGCTCCATCTTTACAGTAGCACTGCCGATTACGGAAATCCGTTCCTTTGTGTAAGTTCTTAGTTTCGTGAGAATAGGAGTGAAGAATGGCTTTGAGGCCTTTCTGCACCACAATTTTCGAAAGACTTTTTGCTCATGATGGACTATCTCGCGCCCATGTCTAGCTCCATTGACACCGGGAGTCCATTTAGTTTAACATTCTGCATTATCGGGGGACAATTCGCGGTGAATGTGTGTACCCCATGTACCATGCCTCCTCTATTTGAGGCTTAGTTTCGTCGTGATCCTCCTCTGCAACATGGTGGTTTGCAGGTTTAACAGGCTTAGCAGTTCACCTGCACACCCGTTGGAGATGTCCCATTGTTCCACAGTCCTTGAAAACGTATCCTTTGAATCGGCATGAATGGAAATTATGATCTCCCCCACAGCGCCAACAAGGTGTTAATGGCCTTGCATTCATCACGTTTGATGGTGCAATGTGAGACATCTGCAGGCGTGCAGTTGCAGGTCACTCTTCCCTTGGGGAAGTGTGAACATAATATGGTGGAATTCCTTATTAAGATGGAGAGTGACAAAGTTAATTCAGAGACTAGGGTCCTGAACTTAAGGAAAGGTAACTTCGATGGTATGAGACCTGAAATGGCTAGAATAGACTGGCGAATAATACTTAGAGGGTCGACGGTGGATCGGCAAAGGCAGACCTTTAAAGGTCACATGGATGAACTTCAACAATTGTACATCCCTGTCTGGCGTAAAAATAAAACGGGGAATGTGACTCAACCGTGGCTAACAAGGGAAATTAAGGATAGTATTAAATTCAAGGAAGAGGCATATAAATTGACCAGACAAAGCAGCAAACCTGAGGACTGAGAGAAACGTAGAATTCAGCAGAGGAGGACAAAGAGTTTAATTAGGAGGGGTAAAATATAGTATGAGAGGAAACTTGCTGGCAACATAAAAACTGACTGTAAAAGCTTCGATATGTATGTGAAGAGAAAAAGATTTGTCAAGGAAAACGTAGGTTCCTTGCAGTCAGATTCAAGTGAATTTATAATGGGGATCAAAGAAATGGCAGACCAGATGAACAAATACTTTGGTTTTGTTTTCTCAAAGGAAGACACAAATAATCTTCCAGAAGCACTGGGGGACCGAGGATCTAGTGAGAAGGAGGAACTGAGGGATATCTTTATTAGGTGGGAAATTGTGTTCGGGAAATTGATGGGATTGAAGGCCGATAATTCCCCAGGGCCTGATATTCTGCATCCCAGAGTACTAAAGGAAGTGGCCCCAGAAATAGTGACGCATTGGTGATCATTTTCCAACAGTCTTTCGACGCTCGATTAGTTCCTATGGACTGGAGGGTAGCTAATGTAACACCACTTTTTAAAAAAAGAGAGAGAGAGAAAATGGGTAATTATATAACGGTTAGCCTGACATCAGTAGCGGGTAAAATGTTGGAATCAATTATTAAAGATGAAATAACAGCGCACTTGGAAAGCAGTGACAGGATTGGTCCAAGTCAGCATGGATTTATGAAAGGGAAATCATGCTCGACAAATCTTCTGGAAATTTTTGAGGATGCAACGAGTAGAGTGGACAAGGGAGAACCAGTGCATGTGGTGAATTTGGACTTTCAACATGCTTTTGACAAGGTCCCACACAAGAGACTGGTGTGCAAAATTAAAGCACATGGTATTGGGGGTAATGTACTGACGTGCATAGCGAACTGGTTGGCAGACAGAGAGCAGAGAGTCGGGATAAATGGGTTCTTCTCTAAATGGCAGGCAGTGACTAGTTGAATGCCGCAGGGCTCAGTGCTGGGTCCCCAGCTATTTATAATATACATTAATGATTTAGATAAAGGAATTGAGTGTAATATCTCCAAGTTTGCAGATGACACTAAACTGGGTGGCGTTGTGAGCTGCGAGGAGGATGCTGAGAGAATGCAGGGTGATTTGTACAGGTTAGGTGAGTGGGTAAATGCATGGCAGATACATTATAATGTGGATGAATGTGAGGTTATCAACATTAGGGGCAAAACACGAAGGGAGAATATTATCCGAATGGTGGCAGATTAGGAAAAGGGGAGGTGCAACGAGACCTGGATGTCACGGTACATCAGTCATTGAAAGTTGGCATGCAGGTACAGCAGACGGTGAAGAAGTCAAATGGTATGTTGGCCTTCAAAGCAAGGGGTATTGAGTATAGGAGCAACGAGGTCTTACTGCAGCTGTACAGGGTCTTGATGAGGCCTCACCTGGAATATTGTGTTCGGTTTTGGTCTCCTAATCTGAGGACGGACATTCTTGCTGTTGAAGGAGTGTAGCGAAGGTTCTCCAGACTGATTCCTGGGATGGCAGGACTGACATATGAGGAGAGACTCCATCAACTGGGCTTTTATTCATTGGAGTTTAGAAGGTTGAGAGGGGATTTCATGGAAACATAAAATTCTGATGGAACTGGGCAACTTCGATGCAAGAAGAATGTTCCCGATGTTGGGGAAGTCCAGAACCAGAGCACATAGTCTAAGGATAAGGGTAAACTATTTAGGACTGAGATGAGAAGAAACTTCTTCACTCAGAGAGTTGTTAACCTGTGGAATTCCCTACCGCAGAGAGTTGTTGGGGCCCGTTCATTGGATATATTCAACAGGGAGTTAGATATGGCACTTACGGCTAAAGGGATCAAGTGGTATGGAGAGAAAGCAGGAAAGGGGTACTGAGATGAGTGATCAGCTATGATCTTATTGAATGGTTGCGCAGGCTCGAAGGGCCGAATGGCCTACTCCTGCAAGTATTTTCTATGTTTCTATGTTTCTATCAATTACAACCCCTCCTGATTTATACTCTGTTCTTTGCGTTTCTATTCTGCTCTCAGGCAAACATTTTACGAGGAAGATTAATTAATGTTTAGTATAAATATATATGCAATAATCTGAACAGCAAACTCGCTGCTCTGTTTGGGGATCTATATTATTACATGTTCAACAGACATTGACCGGCTAAAAACTGAGATTGACTGAGGGTCAGCTGGTCAGGGAACTCCCAGCTTATCAACCGCAGCGATTTAATATTAAGCAGAGAAATGGAGACTTGGATTTATATTGCGCCTTTCAGGACCATCGGACTTCTGAAGATGCTTCGCAGCCAATGAAGTACTTTTTGAAATGTAGACACCGAGGTAATGTAGGAAATCCGGCAGCCATTTCGCGCACAGCAAGCTCCCACAAAACAGCAATATGATAATGACCAGATAAGCTGTTGTGTTATGTTGTTCGAGGGATAAGTATTGGCCAGGATAGCGAGGATAACTGACCTGCTCTTCTTCACAACAGTGGCCGTGGGGTCTATTACGTCCACCTGGAAGAGCTGAAGGGACCTCGGTTTAAGTTCGATTCCTATGGATGGCACCTCAAACAGTGCTGCACTCCCTCATCACTGCACTGGTGTGACAACCCAGACTTTGTGCTCAAGTTCCTGGAGTGGGACTTGAACCCAGAACTTTCTGACTCAGAAGTTAGAGTGCTACCAACTGAAGCATTGGTGATAAGATTGTGATCAATAGATCAGTTTCTTCAGAGAGTAAGCCGCCCTTTCACAGATAATAGAAACATAGGAACATAGATATTTACAGTACAGAAGGAGGCAATTTCGGTCCATCGTGTCTGCGCCAGCCGACAAAAAGCTGCACGGCCCTTGATCAGCAGCCCTAAAGGTTACATGTAAACCTATGAACAATGACAGAAAGGCAAATAGCACCTCACCAGTCCATCTCACAGAACTGCGACACACCTGATACTAAATCATTCTACATTCGACCCCAACCGGAGCCATATGATCTCCTGGGAGAGGCAAAAACGAGATAAAAACCCAGTACAATTTCGGGAGAAAAAATCTGGAGAAAATCCCTCTTCGACCCATCCAGGCGATCGGAACGAGTCCAGGAGATCACCCTGGCCGTATTTGTTTCCCTGCAGTAGTTATCATTATAACTGCACCGTCCAACAAAAGGTCATCCAGTCCAATCCCAGTTACTAGCTCTAGGTCCGTAACCCTGCAGGTTACTGCACTTTAAGTGCCCATCTTAAAAGTGGTGAGGATTTCTGCAATCACCACTCTTCCAGGCAGCGAGTTCCAGATCCCCACAACGCTCTGCGTAAAGAAGCCCCACCCCTCAAAGCCGCTCTAAACCTTCCACCAACCCACGCTGATACTATGTCCCCTCGCAAAAGACCCATCCACCAATGGAAATAGACTCTTATTATCCACTATGTCCAGGCCCCTCAATATTTTGTACACCTCGATGAGGTTTCCTCTCAACCTCCTCTGTTCCAATGAGAACAAACCCAGCCTATCCAATCTGTTCTCATAACTAAGATTCTCCATTCCAGGCAGAATCGTGGTAAATCTCCTCTGCATCCTCTCTAGTGCAATCATGTCCTTCCTATTATACGGCGACCAGAACTGCACGCAGTACTCCAGCTGTGGCCTAACTAATGATTTATACAATTAAGCATAACCTCCCTGCTCTTATATTTTATGCCTCGGCCAATAAAGACAACCATTCTGTACGCCTTCTTAACCGCCTTATACCTGGCCTGCTACTTTCAGGGATCTGTGGACAAGCACTCCAAGGTCACTTTCTCATGTACACTATTATGTGGACTACCGTTTAATGTGTATACCCTTTCCTTATTAGCCCTCCCAAAGACCATCACCTGACACTTCTCTGAATTCAATTCCATTTGCCACAGCTCTGCCCACCTGACCAGCAGCTTGATATCATCCTGAAGCCCATGACTTTCCTCTTCATTATCAACCACAACCAATTTTAGTGTCGTCAGCAAACTTCTTAATCATACTCCCTATATTCAAATCCAAATCGTTGATATATACCACAAAAAGCAAGGGACTCACTACTGAGCCCTGTGGAACCGCACTGGAAACATTCTTCCAGTCATAAAAACACCCATAATCATTCCCCTTTGCTTCCTACCTCCAAGCCAATTTTGGATCCAACTTGCCACTTTGACCTGTATTGCATGGGCTTTAAAGTTCATGCCCAGTCTACCATGGAAACCTTATCAAAAGCCTTGATAAAGTCCCAACACTACATCGTACGCTCTACCCTCATTGACCCTCTTGGTTACCTCCACAAATAATTGAATCAGGTTAGTCAAACACGATCTTCCCTCAACAAATCCACGCTGACTGTCCCGAATTAATCCTTGCCTTTCCAAATGCAGATTTATCCTGTCTTTCAGGATTATTTCCAATAAATTTCCCGCTACTCAGGTTAGCCTGACAGGCATGTAATACCTCAGCCTATCCCTTTCTCCCTTCTTAAAAAATGGCACTACATTGCGGGTGGCTCTGAAAAGAACCCACGTGTTGTTAGATTAAATTGTGTCCAATTTACTTGCTCTTGCTGGGCCCAGCATTGGATTTCTTTGTCAGAAGCACCACCTGGATTTTTGGCTGTTCAGCCATGATCATATTGAATTGTATAACAGAATTTCCAGAAGGCATTCGATAGAGTGCCACATAAGAGGTTACAGCACAAGATAAAAGCTCACAGGGTTGGGGGTAATATATTAGCATGGATAGAGGATTGGCTAACTAACAGAAAAAAGAGATCGGGATAAATGGGTCATTTTCTGGTCAGCAAATAGCAACGAGTGAGGTGCCGCATGGATCGGTGGTGGGGCCGCAAATATTTGCAATCTATATTAATGATTGAATGAAAGTACTGAGTGTAATGTAGCCAAGTTTGCTGATGATGCAAAGATGGGTGCAGAAGCAACTTGTGAGGAGGACACAAGAAATCTATAAAGGGATAAGTGAGTGGGCTAATTTTTGGCAGATGGAATAAAATGTGGGAAAATGTGAAGTTATCCACTGTGGCAGAAAAAATAGTAAAGCAAATTATTATTTAAATAAAGCTAAATTGCAAATCGCTGCAGTGCAAAGGGACCTGGGGGTCCTGGAACATGAAACACAAGAAATTGCAGGTACAGCAAGTAATCAGGAAAGCAAATGGAATGTTGGCATTTATTGCACAGGGGACAGAGTATAAAAGCAGAACAGTCCTGCTACAACTGTTCAGGGTATTGGTAAGGCGACAACTAGAGTACTGCATACAGTTTTGGTCTCCATTTTTAGAGCAGGACATACTTGCATTGGAGGCAGTTCAGAAGAGAAGGTTCACTCGGTTTATTCTGGAGATGAGGGGGTTGACTTATGAAGATAGGTTGAGTAGGTTGGGCCTGTACTCATTGGAGTTCAGCAGCATGAGAGGGAATCTTATCGAAACATATAAGATAATGAGGGGTCTCGACAAGCTTGACGCAGAGAGGATATTTCCACTCAAAGGGGAATCTAGAACTAGGGCGCATAGTCTCAGAATGAGGGCCGCCCATTTAAAATTGAGTTGAGGAGGAATTTCTTCTCTGAGGTTCGTAAATCTGTGGAATTCTCTGCACCAGAGAGCTGTGGAGGCTGGGTCATTGAATATATTTAAGGCGGAGATAAACAGATTTATGAGCGATAAGGGAGTAAAGGGTTATGGGGAGCGGGCAGGGAAGTGGAGCTGAGTCCATGATCGGACTATCCATGTTCGTGTTGAATGGCAGAGCAGGTGTGAGGTGACAAATGGCCAGCTCCTGCTCCTATTTCTTATGTTCTTATGTTCTTGGCTTCGATTTGATAAAGTGCCACACAAGGGGCTGCTCTATCAAAAATGTTCAGGAAGTCTGGAGAAGGAAGGGTGACGGGGGATGGTGGTTCTTGGAAAGGGTAGAGTGAGGGGGGGGGCAGGTTGGGTCAGCCTGGGACTGGGGAGGGTGACGGGGGGGGGCAGTCTGGGACCGAGAAGTGTGAGGGGGTTCTGGGTCAGACTGGGACAGGGGAGGGTGAGAGGGCGTCTGGTTCAGTCTGGGACAGGGGAGGGTGAGGTGGTTCTGGGTCAGTCTGGGAACAGGACAATTGAGGGAGGTGTTGCCTGCTCCAATCCTGCACAGTGCCCAGTTAGTGCGGCACATTTCCTGAGTGTGTCCTTTGTATTTCTGCACCCTCCAGGATCAGCATCTTCAGGGGAGGAGAGCTGCTGTGGATAAGTGTAACTCCCCGCAGCTCACAGTGACAGTGGAGCAAAATTGGGTGTTCCGGGGAAGCAGAATTATCACTCCCTCATTGTGGATGCCCAGTGTCCCAGGTCTGTGGCCCAAAGCTCTGCGGTCTGGGGGGCTTCTCCAGGGTTTGTGAGGTCCCACATTGTCTCTGTGGCTTCCCAGGCTGCAGCACAGAATGTGGGAATTCGGCATCAATCTGACTCGGGATTAATGACCAGAATGTTTGGAGGAGTTCCCTTTCTTTCTGCGGATCCTCCAGCAGTGACTCCCCCAGAGTCAGGGCAGTTCGTGCATCCCCAATAGTGTGCAGTATGTTAGTGCCTGACCAGGGAGGTTGTAGTTTGTGATGTCCCTGTGGGGTGCAGTAAGTTCAGTGTCTGACCCTGATCTGCCCCAGGGAGGGGGCAGTGTGTGAGGTCCCTGTGGGGTGCAGTAAGTTCAGTGTCTGACCCTGATCTGCCCCGGGGAGGGGGCAGTGTGTGATGTCCCTGTGGGGTGCAGTAAGTTCAGTGTCTGACCCTGATCTGCCCTCATTCCTCCTGCTTCAGGGGGCATTCACGCTCCAATCAGTCTGAATTAATTGGAGGGTCAGCGTCATCTAGTGGACACCGGCGGTATTTCAAGGCACATAATGTCTGGCTCCATCCCAGAGAAATCCAAACCAACCTGCATATTCAATTCATTTTATTATCAATTGCTGAACAAACTTTAGCTCCATTTTTTGCAGCATTCAGTATTTGAAAACCCTTCTGATATTCTGTATCGGTCTTAAAGGTAGAAGATACTAAAGACATCCCAATAATAGATAATCAAGGGGCTATAGGAAGGAGGAACTTAAAACTATCACTGACACGAAAGAAAAATTAAGCTGTAAAATAATGAGACTGAAGGTGGACAATTCCCCTGGACCAAAGGTGGAGAAGTCTCCTAGACCTGATGGCCTGCATCATAGGGTCTTAAAAGAAGTGGCTGCAGAGATAGTGGATGCATCGGTTGAAATCTCCCAAAACTTCCTGGATTGTGGAGAGGTCCCAGCGGTTTGGAAAACCACAAATGTAACACTCCTATTTAAAAAGGGAGAGGGAGAAATCAGGAAACTATAGACAAGTTTGCCCAGCATCTGTTGCTGGGAAAAAGCTTGAGTATTTTATTGAGGAAACAGCAGCAGGACATTTGGAAAAATATAATACAGTCAGGCAGAGTCAGCATGGCTTTATGAAAGGGAAATCATTTTTGACAAATTTGCTGGAGTTCTTTGAGGATGTGACGAGCAGGGTGGTTAAGGGTGAACCAATGGATGTGTTGTATTTGGATTTGCAGAAGGCTTTCGATAAGATGCCACATAAAAGGTTACTTCACAAGATAAAAGTTCACAGGATTGGGAGTAATATTCACAAGGATAGAGGGAGGGCTAAGTGACAGAAGAGAGTCGGGATAAATGGGTCATTTTCCGGATGGCAAATGGTGATTAGTGGGTGCCTCAACTATTTCCAATCTATATTAATGAATTGGATCAAGGGACAGAGTGTAATGTAGCCAAGTTTGCTGATGATATAAAGGTGATGGGTAAGGAAATTAGAGAAGGATACAAAGAATCTGCAAATAGATTATAGATAGTATTGTGTTCCTAACACAGATGAGGCTACACTCAGGGAGGTTAAAGTAACAGTAACCTCACTCTTTAATAAGACATTACAGAGTGAGGAACAGGCCTTAGGGGCCGGCTTATATACAGTGCTCCCAAGGGATGCTGGGATCCCTTGGGACTTCAGAAGATGAGCTCCCTGGTGGCAGAACATGGGAGTGCATGCTTTACAGATACACAACATCACTTCCTCCCCCAAAGTCAAAATGAAAACTATTTGCAAGGTGAGGCGGTCAGGAGCCTTTCTTTACCTGGTGGACCGCCTCGGTGCAGATGTCTGTTCTGGTGTGTTGGCTGTGCCCTCGCTGGGCTGGCGTGTTGTTGGCCCTGCAGGGCTGCTGGGTGAGCCTGGCCTTGCTGGGCTGTTGGGCGTGATGGGTTTGATTTCCTGGTCCGGGGTGGTGTTGTTGTTCCTTTGGGTGTGTGTTGTGGGCACGAAAAAGGTGCTGTCTGCTGTGGGTTGTTCAGGGCAGTCTGTGAACCGTAGCCTCGTTTGGTCCAGGTGCTTTCAGCAAATTTGTCCATTGTCTAGTTGACGACAAACACCCTATTCCCTTCTTTAGCTATCAACTTGCCCGCGATCCACTTGGGACCATGTCCATAGTTTAGCACATACACGGTCATTCAGATCAATTTCCCGTGACACAGTTGCACGACCATCGTTTACATTTTGTTGCTGCTGCCTGCTCTCTACCTGATCATGCAGGTTGGGTTAATAATGGAGAGTCTGGTTTTAATTCTCCTTTTCATGAGCAGCTTAGCCGGGGACACACCTATGAGCGAGTGGGGTCCCGTGCAGTAGCTGAGCAGTACTCGGGACAGGCGGGTTTGGAGTGAGCTTTCTCTGACTCATTTAAGGCTCTGTTTGTTGGTTTGTACTGCCCGCTCTTCCTGCCCATTGGAGGCTGGTTAAAACGGGACCGAGGTGACATGTTTGATCTCATTGCGGGTGTTGAATTCTTTAAATTCAACACTTGTGAAACAAGGCCCGTTGTCACTGACCAGTCTGTCAGGCTTTCAATGGTGTAGGTGGCAGTGCTTTCCGAAATTATTTCACGTTCGAACCATTTTGAAAAAGCATCCACCACCACCAGGAACATTTTACCGAGAAACGGGCCCGCATAGTCGACATGGATCCTCGACCATGGTCTGGAGGGCCTGGACCACAAACTTAGTGGTGCCTCACTGGGTGCGTTGCTCAACTGAGCATACACAGTATATTGCCGTACACAAGACTCTAAGTCAGAGTCGATACGGGGCCACCACATGTGGCATCTGGCTATCGCTTTCATCATTACTATACCCGGGTGTGTGCTGTGGAGATCCGAGATTAATGTCTCCCTGCCCTTTTTGGTTAGCACTACGCGGTTACCCCACAACAGGCAGTCTGCCTGAATGGACAGCTCGTCGTTTCACCGCTGGAACAGCTTGATTGGCTCTTGCATTTCAACTGGGATGTTGGCCCAGCTCCCATGCAGCACACAGTTTTTTACTTGGAACAGCACAGGATCTTGGCTGGTCCAAGTCCTAATCTGGCGGTCCGTGACAGGTGATTTATCATTTTCAAACGCTTCCATGACCATCAACAAGTCTGCGGGCTGCGCCATCATCAAGAAGTTTGCACGATGCGCCATTTCCACCCCCGTGGTGGGCAATGGTAGCCGACAGAGCATCCACATAATTCTCAGTGCCTGGCATGTGGCGGATGGTATAGTTATATGCTGATAGCGTGAGTGTCCACCTTTTTTATGAGGGCTGAGGCAATAGTATTTATCCCTTGTTTTCAGCAAACAGGATGTGAGGGGCTTGTGATCAGTTTCAAGGTCAAATTTGAGGCCAAACAGGTACTGATGCATTTTCTTCACCCCGAACACACACGCTAATGCCACTTTCTCAATCATGCTGTCGGCCCTCTCGACCTTAGACAAGCTCCTGGAAGGATAGGCGACAGTTTGCAACTTTCCCGAAACCGTAGCTTGTTGTAATACACACCTGACTCCGTACGACGATGCGTCACATGCTAGCACAAGTCTTTTACGCGGGTGTTACAATGCAAGCAGCTTCTTGCAACATAAAATATTTCTGGCTTTCTCAAAAGCAACGACTTGTTTTTTTCCCCATACCCAGTTCTCACCTTTGTGCAATAACACATGTAGGGTCTCCAAATAGTTGCTTAACCCCAGTAGGAAGTTACCAATATAGTTGAGGAGTCCCAGGATTGACCACAGCTTTGTGACATTAAGTGGCCTGGACGCGTTCCTGATAACCTCTGTCTTGGCGTCTGTGGGCCGAATGCCATCTGCCGCGATCTTTGTCCATAAAAACTCCACTTCTGTTGCCATGAAGACGCATTTCAACCTCTTCAGCCACAGTCCTACGCGATCCACTCACTGGAGGACCTCCTCACTGGAGGACCTCCTCCAGGCTTTGTAGGTGCTCGGCGGTGTCTCGACCCGTGACCAATATATCGTCCTGAAAAACCACCGTGTGTGGTACTGACTTGAGTAGGCTCTTCATGTTTCTCTGGAAGAGCGCTGCAACCGACCGAATTCCAAACGGGCATCTGTTGTAGATGAACAGCCCCTTGCGCGTTTTGATGCAGGTGAGGCCCATCGAAGACTCCTCCAGCTCCTGCGTCATGTAGGCCGAAGTCAGGTCGAGCTTGGTGAACGTCTTGTCTCCTGCCAGCGTCGCTAATAGGTCGTCTGCCTTAGGTAGCGGGTATTGGTCCTGTAGTGAGAAATGATTAATAGTTACTTTTTAATCGATGCAAATCCTGACCGTGCCATCACTTTTGAGTACTGCAACAATCGTGCTGGCCCACTCTCTGAATTCCACTGGGGAGATGATGCCCTCGTGTTGCAGCCTGTCCAGCTCGATTTCCACTCTCTCCCTCATCATGTGAGGTACCGCTCTCATCTTGTGGTGAACGTGCCTCTGGGACCAAGTGGATCTGCACCTTCACCCCGGAAAAGTTTCCAATGCCTGGCTCAAAAAGGAAAGGACATTTTTTAAGAATCTGGGTACATGAAGCCTCATCGACATGTGATAGCGCTCGGATGTCATCCCAGTTTCAGCGGATCTTGCCCAGCCAGCTCCTTCCAAGCAGTGTGGGGCCATCGCCCGGGACAATCCAGAGTGGCAGTTCGTGCACCGTGCCCTCGTAGGTGACCTTGACCATGGCACTGCCCAGGACAGTTATAAGCGCTTTGGTGTACGTTCTCAGTTTTGTGTCGGTGGTGCTCAGGGCTGGTCTGAATGCCTTGTTGGACCACAGTCTCTCAAACATCTTTTTACTCATGATGGATTGGCTAGCACCAGTATCCAGTTCCATGGCTACGGGTAAGCCATGCAATGTTACATTTAGCATTATAGGTTGAGATTTCGTCTAACATGTGTGCATCCCCTATACTTCAGCATCTGCCTCCTCTCCCTGAGGCTCGAAATTGCTTTGCTCCACCATGGACCAATCTTCCTCTGCCACGTGATGGCTAGCAGGTTTTGCAGAGCTTCAGCTCATCTAGAAGCTCGTTGGAGTTGCCCCATTCTTCCACAGCTCTTGCAAACATACCCATTGAAGCGGCATGAATAGGCTGAATGGAAGCCTCCGCAACGTCAACAAGATGTGAATTGCCTTGCATTCCTCCTTCGTTGGGGACTTTGAGTCATCCGGGTCACATGAGGCCTGCTGGCAGTTGCAGACTTGTGGTTTCTGCCCTGTACATTTCTGCTCGCAAACACAGTTCCAGTCAATTTATGAACATTGCTAGCAGAGATTTGTTTTGTGTTATCACTGGTGGACATAAATGCCTGTGATACCACAATGGCTTTACTGAGGGTCGGTATCTCGACAGTCAAACGTTTTCGTCGGATGGTCTTGTGGCCAGTGCCCAGTACAAAAACGTCTCTGAGCATTTGCTCCAGTTAGCCATCAAACTCACATTGTGCTACAAATCACCGTAGCTCGGCAACGTAGCTCGCATCATCCTGACCTTCAGATCGCTGGCACGTGTATAACCTTAACCTCGCCATCAGCACGCTCTCCATCGGGTTCAGGTGCTCCCGAACCAGTGTACACAGCTCCTCATACGACGTATCTGTGGGTTTCACCGGAGCCAGAAGATTCTCCATGAATATGTAGGTCGGTGCCCAGCAGACCGTGAGGAGGACCGCTCTCCTTTTTACAGTGCTTCCTTCTCCGCAGATGAGGCTGTGCGCAGAGAGGTTAAAGTAACAGTGACCTCAGTCTTTAATAAGAGTGAGGAACAGGCCTTTGGGCCGGCTTATATACCGTGTTCCCAAGGGATGCTGAGATCCGTTGGGACTTCAGCGCATGAGCTCCCTGGTGGCGGAACTAGGGAGTGCATGCTTTAGAGATACTCAACAAATCGGCTAAGTTAGTCGGTTAATATTTGGCAGATTGAGTATAATGTGGGAAACTGTGAGGTTATCCACATTGGCAGGAAAAATAAAAATACAATTTATGATTTAAATGGAGAGCTATTACAAAATGCTGCAGTACAGAGGGACCTGATTGCCCTTCTGTGTGAAACACAAAACGTTAGCGTGCAGTTACAGCAAGTAATTATAAAGCCAATAGAAATGTTAGCCTTTATTGCAAGGGGGATCGTGTATAAAAGCAGGGAAATCCTACTACAACTGTACAGTGGATTTGTGAGACTACACTTAGAGTACTGCGTAGAGTTTTGGTGTCCTTATTTAAAGAGGGATATACTTGCATTGGAGACAGTTCAGAGAAGCTTTACTAGTTTGATTCCTGAGATGAAGAGGTTGACATATGGGGATAGGTTTAGCAGGTTGGTCCTATACTCATTGGAGTTTAGAAGAATGAGAGGTGATTTAATTGAAACATATGATGCTGAGGGGACTCGACAAGGTAGATGCAGAGAGGATATTTCGACTGATTGGGGAATTTAGAACTAGGGGGCATAGATTAAGAATATGGGATTTAGAACTGAGATGAGGAGAAATTTCTACTCCCTGAGGATCGTAAATCTGGAATTCTGTGGAGGTTCGTCATTGAATATATTTAAGGTGGTGTTGGCCAGATTTTTGAGCGATAATGGAGTGAAGGGTTATGGCGAGCAGGCAGGAAAGTGGAGCTGTGCCCAAGATCAGATCAGCCAGGATCTTATTAAATGGCAGAGCAGGTTCGCGTGGCCAATGGCCTAAACCTGCTCCTATTTCTTATGTTTTTTTTAAAGGGTGAAGTAATGGATGTAAACACAATCAGCGTTATTTTTTAATCTGAGCATTTTCCCGTTGATTAATTGGTCAAATATCCAGAATATTAAACTTCTGCCCAGTTATACGGGGAATCAATATCAGCAGAAAGAAAACCCAACTGTCAGAAAGGACACGATTCAGTCTGGGACAACAGCAGAATCCAAACCCTGCAGTTACTTGTGAACTCGCTGATGCCTCAGCAGGTGTGATTACAGAGTGAATCCCTTCCCACACACGGAGCAGGTGAATGGTCACTTCCCAGTGTGAACTCGCTGGTGTGTCAGCAGGGTGGATGAACGAGTGAATCTCTTCCCACACTCAGAGCAGGTGAATGGCTTCTCCCCAGTGTGAACTCGCTGGTGCGTCAGCAGGTTGGATGACTGATTGAATCCCTTCCCACACTCAGAGCAACTGAACGGCCTCTCCCCAGTGTGAACTCGCTGGTATGTCAGCAGGGTGGATGACAGAGTGAATCCCTTCCCATACTCAGAGCAGGTGAACGGCCTCTGCCCAGTGTGAACTCGCTGGTGTCTCAGCAGTTAGGATGTTGTAGTGAATCCCTTCCCACACTCGGAGCAGGTGAATGGCCTCTCTCCAGTGTGAACTCGCTGGTGATCCAGTAGGCCGGATGACCGAATGAATCCCTTCCCACACTCAGCGCAGGTGAACGGCTTCTCCCCAGAATGAACTCGCTGGTGTCTCAGCAGGCTGGATGAATGAGTGAATCCCTTCCCACACTGAGAACAGGTGAATGGCCTCGACCCAGTGTGAACTCGCTGGTGTTTCAGCAGGGTGGATGACTGAGTGAATCCCTTCCCACAGTCAGAGCAGTTGAACGGCCTCTCCCCAGTGTGAACTCGCTGGTGTTGTAGCAGGTGGGATGACAGAGTGAATCCCTTCGCACAGTCAGAGCACGTGAATGGCCTCTCCCTAGTGTGAACTCGCTGGTGTGTCAACAGGTTGGATGTGGTAATGAATCCATTCCCACAGTCAGAGCAGGTGAATGGCCTCTCCCCAGTGTGAATTCGCTGGTGTGTCAGCAGGGTGGATGACTGAGTGAATCCCTTCGCACACACGGGGCAGGTGAACGGCCTCTCCCCAGTGTGATGGCGTCGATGAATTTCCAGCTCAGATGGGTAATTGAATCCCTTTCCACAGTCCCCACATTTCCATGATTTCTCCACTGTGTGGGTGTCCTTGTGGCTCGCCAGGTTGAATGATCAGTTGAAGCCTCGTCCACACAGAACACGTGTACGGTTTCTCCCTGCTGTCAAGCTGTGTAACTGGTTAAAGCTCTTTGCAGTCAGTGCACTGGAACACTCTCAATCGGGTGTGTGTGTGTGTCTCGGTGCTTTTCCAATCACATTGATGTTTGAAATCTGTTCCCACAGACAGAACAGACAAACATTTCTTCTTCTGCATTCAAAGGCCGATGATATTCAGGTCCTGATGAATCGAGTGATTCTGACAGATCTTGACGTGATGTTTGGTTTGATTTTCACGTGTGCAAGTCCTGCCCTTCGAATAACCTGGAAAAGGAGTTTACACAATTCATTACAGCAAGTGAAGGACAGTAATTCACAACCGACAAATTTTGATTGTATGGAACATTATTTCCTCTCATGTTCCTCCAAAGCTGTCAATCCCCATCCCATACACTCTTCCCCGTACCTGTCCTGAAATTCAAACACGTCACACGTCTGAAGGCAGCTTGTCCTCCGCTCCCAATTATCATCACCAACTCTGGCTGGGTTCAGTTCTACACTCACTGGTTCCCCTCCCCTTAATGTACCGGATCTGGCTGGGTTCAGTTCGACACTCACTGGTTCCCCTCCCCTGAAGGTACTGACACTGGCTGGGTTCAGTTCGACACTCACTGATTCCCCTCCCCTGAAGGTACTGACTCTGGCTGGGTTCAGTTCTACACTCACTGGTTCCCCTCCCCAGAAGGAACTGACTCTGTCTGGGTTCAGTTCTACACTCACTGGTTCCCCTACGCTGAAGGTGCTGATTCTGGCCGGGTTCAATTCTACACTCACTGGTTCTCCTCCCCTGAAGGTACTGACTCTGGCTGGGTTCAGTTCTACACTCACAGTTTCCCCTCCCCTGAAGGTGCTGAATCTGGCTGGGTTCAGTTCTACACTCACTGGTTCCCCTTCCCTGAAGGTACTGAATCTGGCTGGGTTCAGTTCAACACTCACTGGTTCCCCTCCCCTGAAGGTGCTGACTCTGGCCGGGTTCAGTTCTACACTCACTGGTTCCCCTCCCCTGAAGGTACTGACTCTGGCTGGGTTCAGTTCTACACGCACTCACTTCCCTCCCTCTCGCTAAATCCCAGAGTATGCTGACTCTGGCTGGGTTCAGTTAATATAAAATAAGAAATAGGAGCAACTGTCGGCCATTTGACCCCCCGAGCGTGCACCCTCATTCAATAAGATCATGGCTGATTTCATCATGGTCTCAGCTCCACTTCCCTACCCACTCCCCATAATTCTTTACTCCGTTATCACTCAAAAAGCTTTGTATCGCTACGTTAAAATGTATTGAATGATTCAGCCTCCACAGCACTCTGGGACAGAGAATTCCATAGATTTACAACCCTCAGAGAAGAAATGTCTCCACATCTCAATTTTTAATGGGCTGACCTTATTCTAAGACAATGTCCCCTAGTTTTAGTTTCCCCTAAGAGTAGAAATATCCTCTCTGCATCCACTTTGCCGAGCCCCCTCATTATCTTCTGTTTCAAAAAGATCACCTCTCATTTTTCTCCATTGTGCAGAGGCCCAATCTACTCAACCTATCCTCATAAGTTAACCCCCTCATCTGCGGAATCAACCTTGTGAACCTTCAATCAACAGCCTCCAAGTATATCTTTCCTCAAATACGGAAACCAAAACTGCACACAGTACTCCACGTGTGGCCTCACAAATACCCTGTATATTTGCAGCAGAACTTCTCTGCTTTTATACTCTATCCCCCTTTAAATAAAGGCCAACGATCTGTTTGCCTTCCTGATTAATTGCTGTACCTGCATACTAACTTTTTGTGTTTCATGCACAACGATGTCCAGATCCCGCTGTACTGCAGCACTTTGCAATTTCTCCATTTAAATTGTAACTTGCTTTCTATTACTTCTGCCAAAGTGGATATCCTCAAATTTTCCCACATTATACTCCATCTGCCAAATTTTTGCCCACTCGCTTAGCCAGTCGATATCCTTTTGCAGATGTTTTGTGTCCTCCTCAGTTTGCTTTCCCACCCATCTTTGTATCATCAGCAAACTTGGCTACATTACACTCGGTCCCTTCATCCAAGTCATTAATATAGATTCTAAATAGTGGAGGATCCAGCACCGATAACTGCGGCACCCCACTAGTCACTGTTTGCCAACCGGCAAATGACCCATTTATCTCGACTCTGTTTTTTCTGTTAGTTGGCCAATCCTCTATCCATGCTAATATATTAGCCCCAACCCCGTAAATTTTATCTTATGCAGTAATCCTTTATGTGGCATCTTGTCAAATGCCTTCTGGAAATAAACCAAACATACCACATCCATTTGTTCCCCCTTATCCATCCAGCTCGTTATATCCTCAAAAAACTCCAGAAAATCTGTTAAACATAATTTCCCTTTCAAAAACCAGGCTGACACTGCTTGATTGAATTGTGCTACTCCAAACATTCCCACAGCTGCGTGCTTAGTAACAGAAATTGGATAGATACTGCCTCTTGTCATTCTCTGACACTATGTGACAGGTGAGTGTTGGATAGATAATGCCTCTGTCATTATCTCAGAGTATGTGACAGGTCAGTGCAGGACAGATACTGCCTCTGTCATTCTCTGATACTATGTGTCAGGTGAGTGTTGGATAGATACTGCCTCTCTCACTCTCTGACACTATATGACAGGTGAATGTTGGATAGATACTGCCTCTCTCATTCTCTGTTACTATGTGACAGGTGAGTGTTGGATAGATACTGCCTGTCATTCTCTGACACTATGTGACAGGTGAGTGTTGGATACAAAATGACTTTGACACTCTCTGATACTGTGATAGCTGAATGTTGGATAGATTCTGCCTGTCACTCTCCGTCACTATCGAACAGGTGAGTTTTGGATAGACACTGCCTCTGTCATTCTCTGACACTATGTGGCAGGTGAGTTTTGGATAAATACTGCCTCTCTCATTCTCTGACACTGTGTGAGAGGTGAGTGTCGGATAGATACTGCCTCTCTCATTCTCTGACACTGTGTGAGAGGTGATTGTAGGATAGATACTGTCTCTCTCATTCACTGACACTTTGTGACAGCTGAGTGTTGGATAGATACTACCTCTCTCATCTTCTGACACTAGGTGACAGGTGAGTGTTGGATAGATACTGCCACTCTCATCCTCTGACACTATGTGACAGGTGAGTGTTGGATAGATATCGCCTCTCTCATTCTCTGATACTCTGTGACAGGTGAGTGTTGGCTAGGTACTGCCTCTCTCATTCTCTGATATTAAGTGACAGGTGAGTGTTGGATAGATAGAGCCTCTCTCAGTCTCTGACAATATGTGACAGAAGAGTGTTAGATAGAGACTGCCTCTCTCATTCTCTGAAACTATGTGACAGGTGAGTGTTGGACAGATACTGACTCTCTCATTCTCTGACACTATGTGACAGGTGAGTGTTGGATAGATACTGCCACTATCATTCTCTGACACTATGTGACAGGTGAGTGTTGGATAGATACTGCCTCTCTCATTCTCTGAGATTATGCGACAGCTGAGTGTTGGACAGATACTGCCTCTCTCATTCTCTGACACGATGTGACAGGTGAGTGTTGGATAGATACTGCCTCTCTCATTCTCTGAAACTATGTGACAGGTGATTGTAGGATAGATACTGTCTCACTCATTCACTGACACTTTGTGACAGCTGAGTGTTGGATAGATACTACCTCTCTCATCTTCTGAAACTATGTGACAGGTGAGTGTTGGATAGATACTGCCACTCTCATCCTCTGACAATATGTGACATGTGAGTGTTGGATAGATACTGCGTCGCTCATTCTCTGACACTATGTGACAGGTGAGTGTTGGCTAGGTACTGCCTCTCTCATTCTCAGGCACTATGTGACAGATGAGTGTTGGATAGATAGTGCCTCTCTCATTCTCAGGCACTATGTGACAGGTGAGTGTTGGATAGATACTGACTCTTGTCGTTCCCTGACACTATGTGGCAGTTGAGTGTTGGATAGATACTGCCTCTCTCATTCTCTGACACTATGTGACAGGTGAGTGTTGGATACATACTGCCTCTCTCATTCTCTGACACAATGTGACAGGTGAGTGTTGGATAGGTACTGCCTGTCTCATTCTCAGACACTATGTGACTGGTTAGTGTTGGATAGATACTGACTCTCTCATTCTCTGACACAATGTGACAGGTGAGTGTTGGATAGATACTGCCTCTCTCATTCTCTGACACTGTGTGACAGGTGAGTGTTGGATAGATATTGCCTCTCTCATTCTCTGACACAATGTGACAGGTGAATGTTGGATAGATACTGCCTCTCCCTTTCTCTGACACTGTGTGACAGGTGAGTGTTGGATAGATTATGCCTCTCTCATTCTCTGACACTGTGTGAGAGGTGAATGTTGGATAGATATTGCCTCTCTCATTCTCTGAAATGTGTGAGCGGTGAGTGCAGGATTGATACTTCCTCTCTCATTCTCTGACACTATGTGGCAGATGAGTGTCGGATAGATACTTCCACTGTCATTCTCTGACACTATGTGACAGGTCAGTGTTGGCTAGATACTGCCACACCCATTCTGTGACATTATGTGACAGGTGCAGTTTGGATAGATACTGCCTCTGTCATTCTCTAACACTGTGTGACAGGGGAGTGCTGGATAGATACTGCCTCTCTCATTTTCTCACACTGTGTGACAGCTGAGTGTTGGATAGATGCTGCCTCTGTCATTTTCTGATACTATGTCACAGGTGAGTGTTGCAAAGATACTGCCTCTCTCAATCTCTGACACTATGTGGCAGATGAGTGCAGTATCGATACTGCCTCTCTCAATCTCTGATGATATGTGACTGTTGAGTGTTGATTTGATACTTCCTCGCTCATTCTCTGATAATACATGACAGGTTAGTGTTGGATAGATACTGCCTCTGTCATGCTCTGATCCTATGTGACAGGTGAGTGTTTGATAGATACTGCCTGTCTCATTCTCAGACACAATGTGACAGGTTAGTGTTGGATAGATACTGCCTCTCTCATTCTCTGACACAATGTGACAGGTGAGTGTTGGATAGATACTGCCTCTCTCATTCTTTGACACTGTTTGACAGGTGAGTGTTAGATAGATACTGCCTCTGTCATTCTCTGACACTGCGTGAGAGGTGAATGTTGGATAGATACTGCCTCTCTCATTCTCTGATACTGTGTGACAGGTAAGTGTTGGATAGGTACTGCCTCTGTCATTCTCTGACACGATGTGATAGGTGAGTGTTGGATAGATACTGCCTCTGTCATTCTCTGACACTGTGTGGCAGATGAGTGTAGTATCGATACTGCCTCTCTCAATCTCTGATGCTATGTGACTGTTGAGTGTTGATTTGACACTACCTCTCTCATTCTCTGATACTACGTGACAGGTTAGTGTTGGATAGATACTGCCTCTGTCATGCTCTGATACTATGTGACAGGTGAGTGTTTGATAGATACTGCATTTCTCATCCTCTGATACTGTGTGACAGGCGATGATTGGACAGATACTGCCTCTATCATTCTCTGAAACAATGTGACAGGTGAATGTTGGATAGATACTGCCTCTCTCAATCTCTGAAACTATGTGGCAGATGAGTGTAGTATCGATACTGCCTCTCTCAATCTCTGATGCTATGTGACTGTTGAGTGTTGATTTGACACTACCTCTCTCATTCTCTGATACTACGTGACAGGTTAGTGTTGGACAGATACTGCCTCTGTCATGCTCTGATACTATGTGACAGGTGAGTGTTTGATAGATACTGCATTTCTCATCCTCTGATACTGTGTGACAGGTGATGATTGGACAGATACTGCCTCTATCATTCTCTGAAACAATGTGACAGGTGAATGTTGGATAGATACTGCCTCTCTCTTTCTCTGAAACAGTGTGACAGGTGAGTGTTTGATAGATACTGCCTCTATCACTCTCTGACACTGTGTGACAGGTGAGTGATGGATAGATACTGCCTCTTTCATTTTCTGATACTCTGTGACAGGTGTGTGTTGGATAGATACTGCATCTGCCATTCTCTGAAACTATGTTACAGGTGAGTGTTGGATAGATACTGCCTCTCTCATTCTCTGACAGAATGTGACAGGTGAGTGTTGAATAGATACTGCCTCTCTCATTCTCTGAGACTATGTGACAGGTGAGTGTTGGACAGATACTGCCTCTCTCATTCTCTGACACGATGTGACAGGTGAGTGTTGGACAGATACTGCCTCTCTCATTCTCTGACACTATCTGACAGGCGAGTGTGGGATTGATACTGCCTCTCTCATTCTCTGATTCTGTGTGAGAGGTGAATGTCGGATAGCTGCTTCCTCTCACATTTTCTGACACTATGTGACAAGTGAGTGTTGGATAGATACTGCCTCTTGTCGTTCTCTGACACGATGTGACAATTGAGTGTTGGATAGATACTGCCTCTCTCATTCTCTGACACGATGTGACAATTGAGTGTTGGATAGATACTGCCTCTCTCATTCTCTGACACTATGTGACAGGTGAGTGTTGGATAGATACAGCCTCTCTCATTCTCTGACACGATGTGACAGGTGAGTGTTGGATAGGTACTGCCTGTCTCATCCTCAGACACTATGTGACAGGTGAGTGTTGGATAGGTACTGCCTGTCTCATTCTCAGACACTATGTGACAGGTTAGTGTTGGATAGATATGCCTCTCTCATTCTCTGACACAATGTGACAGGTAAGTGTTGGATAGATACTGCCTCTCTCATTCTCTGACACTGTGTCACAGGTGAGTGTTGGATAAATTCTACCTTCTCATTCTCTGACACTGTGTGACAGTTGAGTGTTGGATAGATACTGCCTCTCTCATTCTCCGACACAATATGACAGGTGAGTGTTGGATAGATACTACCTCTCTCATTCTCTGACACTGTGTGACAGGTGAGTGTTGGATACATTCTGCCTCTCTCATTCTCTGACACTGTGTGAGAGGTGAATGTTGGATAGATACTGCCTCTCTCATTCCCTGACACTGTGTGAGAGGTGAGTGTTGGATAGATACTGCCTCTCTCATTCTCTGACACTATGTGACAGGTGAGTGTTGGATAGATACTTCCACTCTCATTCTCTGACACTATGTGACAGGTCAGTGTTGGCTAGAAACTGCCACACCCATTCTGTGACATTATGTGACAATTGAGTGTTGGATAGATACTGCCTCTCTCATTCTCTGACACTATGTGACAGGTGAGTGTTGGATAGATACTGCCTCTCTCATTCTCTGACACGATGTGACAGGTGAGTGTTGGATAGGTACTGCCTGTCTCATCCTCAGACACTATGTGACAGGTGAGTGTTGGATAGGTACTGCCTGTCTCATTCTCAGACACTATGTGACAGGTTAGTGTTGGATAGATATGCCTCTCTCATTCTCTGATACAATGTGACAGGTAAGTATTGGATAGATACTGCCTCTCTCATTCTCTGACACTGTGTGACAGGTGAGTGTTGGATAAATTCTACCTTCTCATTCTCTGACACTGTGTGACAGTTGAGTGTTGGATAGATACTGCCTCTCTCATTCTCCGACACAATGTGACAGGTGAGTGTTGGATAGATACTACCTCTCTCATTCTCTGACACTGTGTGACAGGTGAGTGTTGGATACATTCTGCCTCTCTCATTCTCTGACACTGTGTGAGAGGTGAATGTTGGATAGATACTGCCTCTCTCATTCTCTGACACGGTGTGAGAGGTGAGTGTTGGATAGATACTGCCTCTCTCATTCTCTGACACTATGTGACAGGTGAGTGTTGGATAGATACTTCCACTCTCATTCTCTGACACTATGTGACAGGTCAGTGTTGGCTAGAAACTGCCACACCCATTCTGTGACATTATGTGACAGGTGCAGTTTGGATAGATACTGCCTCTGTCATTCTCTAACACTGTGTGACAGGTGAGTGCTGGATAGATATTGCCTCTCTCAATCTCTGACACTATGTGGCAGATGAGTGTAGTATCGATACTGCCTCTCTCAATCTCTGATGCTATGTGACTGTTGAGTGTTGATTTGATACTACCTCTCTCATTCTCTGATATTCGTGAAAGGTTAGTGTTGGATAGAGACTGCCTCTGTCATGCTCTGATACTATGTGACAGGTGAGTGTTTGATAGATACTGCATTTCTCATCCTCTGATACTGTGTGACAGGTGATGATTGGACAGATACTGCCTCTATCATTCACTGAAACAATGTGACAGGTGAATGTTGGACAGATACTGCCTCTCTCTTTCTCTGATACTGTGTTACAGGTGAGTGTTAGATAGATACTGCCTCTGTCACTCTCTGATACTGCGTGAGAGGTGAATGTTGGATAGATACTGCCTCTCTCATTCTCTGATACTGTGTGACAGTTAAGTGTTGGATAGATACTGCCTCTGTCAGTCTCTCACACGATGTGACAGGTGAGTGTTGGATAGATACTGCCTCTGTCATTCTCTGACACTGTGTGAGAGGTGAATATTGGATAAATACTGCCTCTGGCATTCTCTGACAGAATGTGACAGGTGATTGTTGGATAGATACTCCCTCTTGTCATTCTCTGACACGATGTGACATGTGAGTGTTGGATAGATACTGTCTCTGTCTTTCTCAGACACTATGTGACAGGTGAGTGTTGGATACATATTGCCTATCATTCTCTGAACTATGTGACAGGTGAGTGTTGGATAGATAGCGCCTTTGCCATTCTCTGACATTTTGTGACAGGTGTGTGTTGGATAGATACTGCCTCTGTCACGCTCTGACACTATGTGACAGGTGAGTCTTCGATAGATACTGCCTCTATCATTCTCTGAGACTATGTGACAGGTGAGTGTTCAATAGATACTGCCTCTCTCTTTCTCTGACACGAAGTGACAGGTGAGCTTTCGTTAGATACTGCCTCTCTCATTCTCTTATACTATGTGACACGTGAGTGTTGTATAGATATTGCCTCTCTCATTCTCTGTAACACTGTGTTACAGGTTAGTGTTTGATTGTACTGCCACTCTCATTCTCTGACACGATGTGACAGGTACGTTTTGGATAGATACTTCCTCTCCCATTCTCTGACATTATGTGACCGGTGAGAGTTGGATAGATGCTGCCTCTTTCATTTTCTGATACTGTGTGACAGGTGTGTGTTGGATAGATACTGCATCTGTCATTCTCTGACACTATGTTACAGGTGAGTGTTGGATAGATACTGCCTCTCAAATTCTCTGACAGAATGTGACAGGTGAGTGTTGGACAGATACTGCCTCTCTCATTCTCTGACACTATCTGACAGGCGAGTGTGGGATTGATACTGCCTCTCTCATTCTCTGATTCTGTGTGAGAGGTGAATGTAGGATAGCTGCTTCCTCTCTCATTTTCTGACACTATATGACAGGTGAGTGTTGGATAGATACTGCCTCTTGTCGTTCTCTGATATTATGTGATAATTCAGTGTTGGATAGATACTGCCTCTCTCATTCTCTGACACAATGAGACAGGTGAGTGTTGGATACATACTGCATCTCTCATTCTTTGACACGATGTGACAGGTGAGTGTTGGATAGGTACTGCCTGTCTCATTCTCAGACACTATGTGACAGGTGAGTGTTGGATAGATACCGCCTTTGCCATTCTCTGACATTTTGTGACAGGTGTGTGTTGGATTGATACTGCGTCTGTCACGCTCTGACACTATTTGACAGGTGAGTGTTCGATAGATACTGCCTCTATCATTCTCTGACACGATGTGACAGGTGAGTGTTCAATCGATACTGCCTCTCTCTTTCTCTGACACGAAGTGACAGGTGAGCTTTCGATATATACTGCCTCTCTCATTCTCTTATACTATGATACACGTGAGTGTTGTATAGATTTTGCCTCTCTCATTCTCTGTGACATTGTGTTACAGGTTAGTGTTTGATTGTACTGCCACTCTCATTCTCTGACACGATGTGACAGGTGCGTTTTGGATAGATACTGCCTCTCCCATTCTCTGACATTATTTGACCGGTGAGAGTTGGATAGATACTGCCTCTTATCATTTTCTGATACAATGTGACAAGTCAGTGTTGGATAGATACTGCCTCTGTAATTCTCTGACAATATGTGACAGGTGCATTTTGGAAAAATACTGTATTTTTCTTTCTCTGATACTATGTGACAGGTGAGTGTTAGATAGATACTGCCTCCCTCATTCTCTGACACTATGTGACAGGTGAGTGTTGGATAGATACTGTCTCTCTCATTCTCTGACAGAATGTGACAGGTGAGTGTTGCATAGATACTGCCTCTCTCATTCTCTGAGACTATGTGACAGGTGAGTGTTGGACAGATCCTGCCTCTCTCATTCTCTGACACGATGTGACAGGTGAGTGTTGGACAGATACTGCCTCTCTCATTCTCTGACACTTTCTGACAGGCGAGTGTGGGATTGATACTGCCTCTCTCATTCTCTGATTCTGTGTGAGAGGTGAATGTAGGATAGCTGCTTCCTCTCTCATTTTCTGAAACTATGTGACAGGTGAGTGTTGGATAGATACTGCTTCTTGTCGTTCTCTGACACTATGTGACAATTGAGTGTTGGATAGATACTGCCTCTCTCATTCTCTGACACTATGTGACAGGTGAGTGTTGGATAGGTACTGCCTCTCTCATTGTCAGATACTATTTGACAGGTTAGTGTTGGATAGATATGCCTCCCTCATTCTCTGACACAATGTGACAGGTAAGTGTTGGATAGATACTGCCTCTCTCATTCTCTGACACTGTGTGACAGGTGAGTGTTGGATAAATTCTACCTTCTCATTCTCTGACACTGTGTGACAGTTGAGTGTTGGATAGATACTGCCTCTCTCATTCTCTGACACAATGTGACAGGTGAGTGTTGGATAGATACTGCCTCTCTCATTCTCTGACACTGTGTGACAGGTGACTGTTGGATAGATTCTGCCTCTCTCATTCTCTGACACTGTGTGAGAGGTGAATGTTGGATAGATACTGCCTCTCTCATTCTCTGACACTGTGTGAGAGGTGAGTGTAGGATAGATACTGCCTCTCTCATTCTCTGACACTATGTGACAGGTGAGTGTTGGATAGATACTTCCACTCTCATTCTCTGACACTATGTGACAGGTCAGTGTCGGCTAGATAATGTCACACCCATTCTGTGACATTATGTGACAGGTGCAGTTTGGATAGATACTGCCTCTGTCATTCTCTAACATTGTGTGACAGGTGAGTGCTGGATAGATATTGCCTCTCTCATTTTCTCACACTATGTGACAGCTGAGTGTTGGAGAGATGCTGCCTCTGTCATTTTCTGATACTATGTCACAGGTGAGTGTTGCAAAGATACTGTCTCTCTCAATCTCTGACACGATGTGGCAGATGAGTGTAGTATCGATACTGCCTCTCTCAATCTCTGATGCTATGTGACTGTTGAGTGTTGATTTGATACTCCCTCTCTCATTCTCTGATACTACGTGACAGGTTAGTGTTGGATAGATACTGCCTCTGTCATGCTCTGATACTATGTGACAGGTGAGTGTTTGATAGATACTGCATTTCTCATCCTCTGATACTGTGTGACAGGTGATGATTGGACAGATACTGCCTCTATCATTCCCTGAAACAACGTGGAAGGTGAATGTTGGATTGATACTGCCTCTTTCATTCTCTGATACTGTGTGACAGGTGAGTGTTAGATAGATACTGCCTCTGTCATTCTCTGACACTGTGTGAGAGGTGAATGTTGGATAAATACTGCCTCTGTCATTCTCTTACAGAATGTGACAGGTGATTGTTGGATAGATACTGCCTCTTGTCTTTCTCTGACACGATGTGACATGTGAGTGTTGGATAGATACTGTCTCTGTATTTCTCAGACACTATGTGACAGGTGAGTGTTGGATACATATTGCCTGTCATTCTCTGAACTATGTGACAGGTCAGTGTTGGATAGATACCGCCCCTGTCATTCTCTGACATTTTGTGACAGGTGTGTGTTGGATAGATACTGCCTCTGTCACGCTCTGACACTATGTGACAGGTGAGCGTTCGATAGATACTGCCTCTCTCATTCTCCGACACTATGTGACAGGTGAGTGTTCGATAGATACTACCTCTCTCTTTCTCTTACACGAAGTTACAGGTGAGCTTTCGATAGATACTGCCTCTCTCATTCTCTGACATCATGTGACCGGTGAGAGTTGGATAGATACTGCCTCTTATTATTTTCTGATACTATGTGACAAGTCAGTGCTGGATAGATACTGCCTCTGTAGTTCTCTGACAATATGTGATAGGTGCATTTTGGATAGATACTTTCTTTCTCATTCTCTGATACTATGTGACAGGTGAGTGTTCGATAGATACTGCCTCCCTCATTCTCTGACACTATGTGACAGGTGAGTTTTGAATAAATACTGCCTCTGTCACTCTCTGACACTGTGTGACAGGTGAGTGCTGGATAGATACTGCCTCTCTCATTTTCTGATAGTGTGTGACAGGTGTGTGTTGGATAGATACTGCATCTGCCATTCTCTGACACTATGTTACAGGTGAGTGTTGGATAGATACTGCCTCTCTCACTCTCTGACATTAAGTGACCGGTGAGCGTTGCATAGATACTGCCTCTTATCATTTTCTGAGAATATGTGACAGGTGAGAGTTGGATTGCTACTACCTCCCTATTTCTCTGATATTGTGTGACAAGTCAGGGTTGGATAGATACAGCCTTTATCAATCTATGATACTATGTGACAGGTGAGTGTTGTATAGATGCTCCCTCTGTAATTCACTGACAATATGTGACAGGTGTATTTTGGATAAATACTGCCTTTGCCATTCTCTGACATTATGTGACAGGTGAGTGTTGGATAGATACTGCCTCTCTCATTTTCTGATTCAATGTGACAGGTGATATTTTAATAGATAATGCCTGTCATTCTCTGACACTATGTGACAGGTGAGTGTTGGATAGATAGTGCCTCTCTCATTTTCTCACACTATGTGACAGCTGAGTGTTGAATAGATGTCTGATCTCACTGGGCCCCTGGGTTACACACTGTCTGATCTCACTGGGCCTCCGGGTTACACACTGTCTGATCACACTGCTCCCCCGGGTTAGGCACTGGCTGATCACACTGGGCCCCCGGGTTAGAAGCATAGAATCAAAGAAAATAGTTGCAGGAGTAGGATATTCGGCCCTTCGAGCCTGCACCGCCTTTCAATGAGTTCATGGCTGCACATTAAACTTCAGTACACCATTCTTGCTTCCTCGGCATACACCTTGATCCCTCGAGTAGTAAGGACTACATCTAACACCTTTTTAAATATGGTGTGTAATCAGGGCCCCCGGGCTACACACAGTCTGATCTCATTTCGCCCCCGGGTTACACACTGTCTGATCTCACTGGGCCTCCGGTTTACACACTGCCTGATCTCATTGGGCCCCCGGGTTACACATTGTCTGATCTCACTGGGCCCCAGAGTTACACACTGTCTGATCTCATTGGGCCCCCGGTTTACACACTGTCTGATCTCACTGGGCCCCAGAGTTACACACTGTCTGATCTCACTGAGCCCCCGGGTACACACTGTATGATGTTACTGGACCCCCGGGTTATTTATTTAACCTCATAGGTCCTATCATCTCCCTATTACACTCTGTTACACACCATCTGATCTCACTTGGCTCCCGCTTACAAACTGACCTCACTAGTTCCACTCTGCCCAGTTTACATATTGTCTGATCTCACTGGGCCTCCGGGTTACACACTGTCTGATCTCACTGTGCCCCCGGGTTACACACTGTCTGATCTCATTGGGCCCACCCCCTGGTTACACACTGTCTGATCTCACTGGGCCTCCGGGTTACACACTGTCTGATCTCACTGTGCCCCCGGGTTACACACTGCCTGATCTCATTGGGCCCACCCCCGGGTTACACACTGTCTGTTCTCATTGGGCCCACCCCTGGGTTACACACTGTCTGATCTGACTGGGTCTCCGCGTTACACACTCTCTGATCTCACTGGGCCCCCGAGTTACACACAGTCTGATCTCATTGGGCCCCCGGGTTACACACTGTCTGATCTCACTGGGCCCCCGGGTTACACACTGTCTGATCTCACTGTGCCCCCGGGTTACACACTGTCTGATCTCACTGGGCCCCCGGATTACACACGTTCTGATCTCACTGGGCCCCCGGATTACACACTGTCTGATCTCATTTCGCCCACCCCCGGGTTACAGACTCTCTGATCTCACTGGGTCTCCGGGTTACACACTGTCTGATCTCATTGGGCCCATCCCACCCGGGTTACACAGTGTCTGATCACACTGAGCCCCCGGGTTAGAAACATAGAAACATCGAAAATAGGTACAGGAGTAGGCCATTCGGCCCTTCGTGTCTGCACCGCCATTCAATGAGTTCATGGCTGAACAGGCAACTTCAGTACCCCATTCCTGCTTTCTCGCCATACCCCTTGTTCCCCCGAGTAGTAAGGACTACATCTAATTCCTTTTTGAATATGGTGTGTAACCAGGGACCCCGGGTTACACACTGTCTGATCTCATTGGGCCCCCGGGTTACACAATGTCTAATCTCACTGGGCTTTGTGTTAAACATTGTCTGATCTCACTGAGCACATGGATTACACATTGTCTGATCTCACTGGCCACTGGTTTTCACTCTGTCGGATCTCCATGACAGTTTCATTCTCTCTCTGTAAACCATCTGCTCCACGGCTGAGTGCTTAATTTGTTTTTTTCGTCATAGTCAATGCTAATACTAATACTAATTCCTCATTTTCACTAGTATGTATCCAGGTCAATCACTTGAATTGTGACTCGGTCAGTACACTCCCTGTGGTTTATATCCCCGACCATTCTCTGTATTATGTCCTGGTTCATTACACTCCCTGTGGTTGAAATCCCCGACCATTCTCTGTATTATGTCCCGGTTCAGTACACTCCCTGGGGTTTATATTCCAGACCACCCCCTGTATTATGTCCCGGTTCAGTACACTCCCTGTAGTTTATATCACGGACCATTCTCTGTATTATGTCCTGGTTCAGTACATTCCCTGGGGTTTATATCCCGGACCATCCCCTGTATTATGTCCTGGTTCAGTACATTACCTGGGGTTAATATCCCGGACCTCCCCCTGTATTATGTCCTGGTTCAGTACATTCCCTGGGGTTTATATCTCGGACCATTCCCTTTAATATGTCCCGGTTCAGTACATTCCCTGGGGTTTATATCCCGCACCGCCCCCTGTATTATGTCCTGGTTCAGTACGTTCCCTGGGGTTTATATCCCGGACAACCCACTGTATTATGTCCTGGTGCAGTACATTCCCTGGGATTTATATCCCGGACCACCCCCTGGATTATGTCCTGGTTCAGTCCATTCCCTGTGGTTTATATCCCACACCACCAGTGTTAAACTTTAAAATCCCTCCCTTTTTTTTTACAAAATATTGGAACTGTCAGAGCTTTGTCCTGAATAGAGCCGGGTTAATTCAGTAATAAAGTAACAGCCTGTATCCCGGCGAACTCTGACTTGCTTACCCGTGTCTCACAGATGGCCCCGAGCCGCCAGTCATAGAAGGCAAACTAACCCGTGACTGGGCCTCTCCGGATATACGGCAGGGAGCTATACTGAGCCTGCGTGAGGGCAAGGAAGCAAGAGTGCGCCTGCTCGCATCGAAATTATTTTTGGAAGAGGATAGAGGGCCTGAATGGAGACTAGTTATTCCTATCTGTTTTTGGGCTTGTACTGCCCGATATATCTAGCAATTGTTTATTGCCTGCAACCAATATAACACTCACTTGCATAAAGGCTTTCTCTCAACAGTTGTAAGATGAATAAAACTTGTCTCTTGTGAATAGAACTAGCAGATCTTCTGCCATTAGCAACTAGTTAAACATTTCACTAAACTTTGATGTCTGAGTGGTAGCAGGAAATGAATGTGACACGAGATTAGTTGGGCTCACAGTAAGTGTGAATCTTGCAGGAACAGTGCTTCACAAACAAGGATTAATTAATTACTGGTGAATACCGATGGCATTGCTCAAAGTTGCACTGATCAATTGGAAACTATTTTCATTGTGTTTGTAGGAAGAGACCAGAACGGCAGGCGGGCATGTGCAAATGAGCGAAACAATGCGTTTGATCAATTTCTCTTTTGAAAAAAGGGGTCAAACAGGCTTTATCAATATAAGTATCATTAAATCACGGCAAGAGGGGTTATCACGAATTATGCATATCTGCAAAACCTACTGCTCCCGCACAACAGCTGTATCCTCTTATTTTAATATTGTGACCATTGTATTATAATTATTCCAGATATCCAGAAGAGGTCCCAAAGCCTGCACCGCTGACCTCACAGACAGCAGTTTACACTGAGTGATTCACGGTCTCTCGGGTATAAATTGGAGCCAGTTCCTCTTGTGCTGAGATCTGACAGAGTGTTACACTGGCAACAAAGGAAATCACTCAGCGAAAATAACTGAAAAGGGAAGTTACAAAACCAACATCACATGTTCTGGGTTTAGTTAAAAAGAAGATTAACCCTGAGCATTCAGCCACTTGTTCTGACCATTAACATCGGATTCCAGTAACAGATTTATTTGACACCACCAGACCTGACGCTGCGGATTTACTGAATCCACCTTCAGTTGCAGCTGAAGAGAATATACAGCAGCGCCTCATCGACAGAAGTACACCGATAAAATGTTCACATTGTTATAAATGGTCACCTCTGGAATATGATTGTCTTAAAACCGTCTAAACCTGTTACTGCTAACAATAACCATTTAAATTGATGGTAAAATATTGCATTTGATGTAAAATATCTGCTTTGCAACATCTTGACATTTCTGAAACGTTATCAAATGTGAACACACACGTCATTTCATCAAACCAGTTCCTCTTTACTGGACTGAAAAGTAGTCTTTTATTTTCTTTTAATATAATTTCCCCACAATAATCAGGTGATTGTGTTGAACGAGTACGGAAACAAATGTATAAACTATCGGGACAAATACCACCCTCACTTTCTTAAATTGATCCCTTGACCGACTGCAGGGTGCTGGATCCGGAGACCACTGAGAAGCTTCATTCTGACATAACATACAAAATATTCAATTTGAATTAATCTTACGAATCATAACGTAAACATTTATAACGCTTCGTCATAATTTTATCAGCGGTTTATATTTCAATAACATTTAATTAAGCTGTAATTGTTCTTTTTGTATTCCTTCCTGGGACCTGGGCGCCGCGGCCAAGGCCAGCATTGAGAAGCTGGTGGTAAGCTGCCTGCTTCAAATGCTGCAGTCGCGAGGTGAAGGTACTGCCACAATGTACGTCTTTACAGCGGTTTGGTTCAATGGATTGGCTTGCTCGGCTATTTCACAGGGCAGTTAAGCGCCAATCACATTGCTGTGGGTCTGGAGTCACATATAGGGCAGACCAAGTAAGAATGGCAGATTTCCATCCGTAAAGGACATTCGTAATCCAGATGGGCTTTAACGACAATTTGGTAATTACATGATACTAAACTTTTATTCCAGATTTATTTACTTAACTCTATTTAAATTTCCCCGCTGACGTGGTGTCATTTGATCTAATATCTCCGGGTCATTATATTTCTGATGTACTAGCCCAGTAACATAACCATAAGGTAATGTACAACTATTATACATGGGACTATGCTACAGTTGTACAGCGCCTTGGTGAGGCCACACCTGGAGTATTGTGTACAGTTTTGACTCCGAACCTGAGGAAGGACATTCTTGCTATTGAGGAAGTGCAGCCAAGGTTCACCAGACTGATTCCCGGGATGGCGGGACTGACCTATCAAGAAAGACTGGATCAACTGAAGTTGAGAAGAATGAGAGGGGACCTCATAGAAACGTTTAGAATTCTGAGGGGGTTAGACAGGTTAGATGCAGGAAGAATGTTCCCAATGTTGGGGAAGTCCAGAACCAGGGGACACAGTCTACAGATAAGGGGTAAGACATTTAGGACCGAGATGAGGAGGAATTTCTACACCCAGAGAGTGGTGAACCTGTGGAATTCTCTACCACAGAAAGTTGTTGAGGCCAATTCACTAAATATATTCAAAAACGAGTTAGATGAAGTCCTTACGATTAGGGGGATCAAGGGGTATGGTGAGAAAGCAGGAATGGGGTACTGAAGTTGCATGTTCAGCCATGAAGTTATTGAATGTCGGTGCAGGCTAGAAGGGCCGAATGGCCTACTCCTGCACCTATTTTCTCTGTTTCTATGTTTCTATGTTTCTATGTTTCTATGTTTCTATGTTTCTATGAGAGGCGATTCTGTGGTCCCGGTGTGCAGCAACCGAATCCCCACAAATCGCCAGGTGTAACCTCAGAGCAGTGTTTTTAATTACATTCCCACTGCTCAAAGGCCCAGTACATGTGGTATGATATAGTGTATATGGATTTTAGCAAAGCTTTTGAAAAGGAGGCACAGGTAGACTTGTCACGACAGTAATTGCCCAGGGAATCGAGGGTTAGGTGATAAGCTGGATCCAAAATTGGCTCAGAGGCAGGAAGCAAAGGGTGTTTGTTGATGGGTGTTTTTGAGACCAGAAAGCTGTGTCCAGTGGGGTTCGGTAGGGCTCAGTTTTGGGTCCCTTGCTTTTTGTGGTATATAAAAATCACCTTGGCTTGAATGTTGGGAGTATGATTAAGGAGTTTACAGATTACACTATAATAGGCTGTACGGTTGATAATGAAGACGAAAGCTACAGACTGTAGGAAGATATCAATGTACTGGTCAGCTGGGCAGATCAGTGGCAAATGGAAGTCAATCCGGATAAGTGTGACGTAATGCATTTAGGGAGGTAACAAGGCAAGGGAATGCATATTAAATGGTCGGACACGGAAAAGTGTAGAAGAAAAAAAGTGGCCTTGGAGTGCAGGTCCACATATTCCTGAAGCTAGCAGGCCAGCTAGATAACGTGCTGAAGAAGGCATATGCCTTTATTAGTCGATGTTTTTGATCGAAAATAATAAACCGAGTTTCTGGATCTGGATGAATGTTAAATAAGAGACAAGACAAATGAGATAAAGAATAAGATACCGTTTACTGAGAGAAAAGAACCACTAATAATACAGTTTACGAAGAAAAGAGAAGTATGATAACATGCAACAACGCTCACGGCCTTCCGCCCGTCGAGAACTCCAGAAGCGACGGCTGGTCTGGAGCATTGGGGGTCTCAGCACCGCTCGCGAATCACGGTCCAAGGTGAAGTACAAAGAGCTACGGGACATTGCTGTACCTTTATACTGTCAAATAAACATACTATTGAACAAAACTGGTGCATGTGGCTCATGGCCAACTCCTAATCTGTAAGGCCCCAGGTGCTCGTCAACAAAGCATGAGACCTCGAGCCGTGGACCATCTCATAACCAGCTGGTGTGCGTCTCAATGTCGCTTCCCGCTCTCTCTCTCGAAATAGCAACAACATTCTACGGGGCATGGGAGCAGAGGCACCCAATGAATGACTAAATATCACAATTAACCCGATGTGATTAACCCCATACAATACAATCCAGCCTTGAAATTTAGACACTCTAAGCAATATATTCAAGTTGAAGGCGTACTGCATCAGTTACACGTTGAGTGTGCTCAAGCAACGCGCGCAATCTACACCTAAGAATACATTCAAGCAGTAATAACGCGACGAGTAAGACAACGATCAGTGTTAGCTTTTAGAAATTTGAGCTAAACGAGTTAGGTCTGCAGTGGAAGGAAGGTTAGTAATTGTCTTGTGTACGATCGGTGTTAGCTAACCTGTACGGCCATCCCATGCTGTGTTTGAGGATGGAAGTAGCACAGTCACAGATAACGAGACACAGAGTCTGGCCAGCACGAGTTGGTAAGTTGCAATTTTGGGGAGAATTCCTGTGGGAGGGAACATAGTTATGTTAATTAAGCCTCGTTTAGTCAATTTACCCTTGTCAACAAGGAGAGGAATATCTCGACCAGTCAGGAGTGCACAATAAGTGTTTCCTTCTCCTTTCGATAAGATTTCCCCTGATTGTAAGGGTTTCTGGGCGTACTGTACCCACACTTGTTCGAAGACCAGGCCCTTAAATCTACGACCAAACCCATGGTCTGCAGGGCTGCAGTAATATCCACCCTCCTGTACGGATCAGAGGCATGGACGACTTACACAAGACACATCAAGTCACTGGAGATATATCACCAACGATGTCTCCGCAAGATCCTGCAGATCCCCTGGGAGGACAGGTGCACCAACATCAGTGTCCGTGCCCAGGCCAACATCCCCAGCGTTGAAGCACCAACCACACTCGATCAGCTTTGCTGGACAGGCCACTTATTTTGCATGCCAGACACGAGACTCCCTAAGCAACTGCTATATGCGGAGGTCCTTCATAGCAAATGAGCCAAAGGTGGGCAGTGGAAACATTACAAGGATACCCTCAAAGCCTCCCTGGTGCAGTGCAACATTACCACTAACGCTGTGGAGACCTTGGCCGAAGACCACCCTAGGTGGAGAAAGTGCATCCAGGAGGGCATTGAGCTGTTTAAATCTCAATGCTGCAAGTTTGAAGAGGTCAGCCGCAGGCAGCGGAACGAGCGTGTGGTAAATCAGTGACACGCCCAACTTTCTCCGACGAATATGTGTCCCACCTGTGACAGGGTCTGTGGCTCTCAGGTTGGACTGTTCAACCACCAAAGAACTTGCTTTCGGAGTGGAAGCAAGTCTTCCTCGAGTTCCAGGGACTACCTATGCGGGTGAAGATTATGGATAAATCAATTATTCGACACACCTTGTTTGAAACACGCTGGTGTATTCACTATTTATACAGAGCATTAATCTCCAGCTCAGGTATGGGGCGGGGGGGGGGGTGGGTGATGAAGACCAGCAGAATCATAGTCCAACTGCCAGAATGAACATGGTTCAGTGCCCAATGCAATCACAGTAAATCCCTTCAATTCACGAATGGGGGGGGGGGGGGTTTATCCATGGCGGCATATTTACCTAGCATTCGCGGCGACAGAGAATGTGCCCAGCCCAGACTACAGGGGGCCCGGTGCGCAGGCGCGGAATCCGGCTGTAATGGCGGAGCGGACGCAGTGAACGTGTGCTCCGGAAAATAACTCGTTTTCAGCGGCTCGCAGCGGAGCAATGGAGCAGCGGGTGAGCGGGGAGGCTTCGTAAACAACCGGTGCCCGCCGAAAGCCCGGAATAATAACCGCAATGTCGGTGGCTGCAGCTTCCGGTGCTTTCTCCCGCTCTTGGGCCAAGGGCTGACGGCGGCCATCTTTGTGCAGGAAGATAAGTCGGACCTTCCGCCATCTTCATTCGCTGACCCACAACGCGCATGCGTGGCCATCTTGGTGCAGGAGCGAAGTGAGTTGCGTCAGGGTCTTATTTCTAGCCGGTCCGCCTGGCTACAGCAACAACTGAGTTATTTTATTGTCTCAACACCTCGGATTTCTCAACCATCTCTCCTAAAGGCACTGCTCAGGCCTCACCTCACGGCTTACGTCCCAGACAATTGTTACAGGAAAGCCCCAGAGCTGTTCTCTCCCTGGGTTACAATCCGCATGTACAGTCCCCAGGGTTATTATCTCACCAGAACATAATAAATAGGTGCAGGAGCGGGCCATTTGGCCCCCTGGAGCCACGCTCCGCCATTTAATAAGATCATGGGCTGATCTGATCATGGACTCAGCTCCACTTCGCCGCCCGCTTCCCGTCACCCTTCACTCCCTTATCGCTCAAACATCTGTCCAACACCACCTTAAATATATTCCATGTCCCCAGCCTCCACAGCTCTCTGATGCAGAGAATTGCACAGATTTACAACCTTCTGAGCGAAGAAATTCCTCCTCATCTCAGTTTTTAAACGGTCGGCCCCTTATTCTGCGACTATGCCCCCTGGTTTCAGATTCCCTATGAGTGGAAATATCCTCTCTGCGTCCACTTTATCGATCCCCTTCGTTATCGTATGTTTCAATAAAATTGCATCTCATTCTTCTGAATCGCAACATGTATCCGCTCAACCCATCCTCATAAGACAAACCCTCATCTCCGGAACTGTACCCAGCCAGAGTCAGCACATTCAGGGAAGCGGAACCAGTGAGTGTAGAACTGAACCCAGCCAGAGTGAGCACATTCAGGGGAGGGGAACCAGTGTGTATAGAACTGTACCCAGCCAGAGTCAGCAAATTCAGGGGAGGGGAACCAGTGAGTGTAGAACTGAACCCAGCCAGAGTCAGCACATTCAGGGGAGGGTAACCAGTGAATGTAGAACTGAACCCAGCCAGAGTCAGCACATTCAGTGGAGGGGAACCAGTGAGTGTAGAACTGTACCCAGCCAGATTCAGCACATTCAGTGGAGGGGAACCAGTGAGTGTAGAACTGAACCCAGCCAGAGCCAGCACCTTCAGGGGAGGGGAACCAGTGAGAGTAGAACTGAACCCAGCCAGAGTCAGCACCTTCAGGGGAGGGGAACCAGTGAGTGTAGAACTGAACCCAGCCAGAGTCAGCACATTCAGGGGACGGGAACCAGTGAGTGTAGAACTGTACCCAGCCAGAGTCAGCACATTCAGGGAGGGGAACCAGTGAGTGTAGAACTGAACCCAGCCAGAGTCAGCACCTTCAGGGGTGGGGAACCAGTGAGTGTAGAACTGAAACCAGCCAGATTCAGCACATTCAGGGGAGGGGAACCAGTGAGTGTAGAACTGAACCCAGCCAGAGTTGGTGATGATAATTTGGAGGGAGTACAAGCTGCCTTCAGACGTGCGACGTGCTTCAATTTCAGGACAGGGATTGGGGAAGAGTGTATGGAACGGGGATTTACAGCTTTGGAGGAACAAGAGAGGAAATAATTTACCATACAATCTAAATTTGTCGGTTGTGAATTAATGTCCTTTACTTGCTGCAATTATTTGTGTAAACACCTTTTCCAGGTTATTCGAAGGGCAGGATTTGTCGTCGGGACACTCAAACCAAACATCACGTCAAGATCTGATGGAATTACTCGATTCATCAGGGCCTGAATATCATTGGCCTTTGAAAGTGGAAGGTGAAATGTTTGTCTGTTCTGTCTGTGGAAACAGATTTCAAACATCAGTGTGACTGGAAAAGCACCGAGGTATACACACAACCGAGTGAGAGTTCCAGTGCACTGAGTGTAGAAAGAGCTTTAACCAGTTACACAGCCTGAAAAAATATCGCGCGATTGACAGCGGGGAGAAACCGTATACGTGTTCTGTGTGTGGACGAGGCTTCAACTGATCATCACACCTGGAGAGACGCAAGGACAACCACACCATGGAGAAATCATGGGAATGTGGGGACTATGGGAAGAGATTCAATGACCCATCTGAGCTGCAAGTTCATCCGGGCACTCACACTGGGGAGAGGCCATGCACCTGCTCTGAGTGTGGGAAGGGATTCACTCAGTCATCCCACCTGCTGACACACCAGCGAGTTCACACTAGGGAGAGGCCATTCACCTGCTCCGAGTGTGGGAAGGCATTCACTCAGTCATCCCACCTGCTGATACACCAGCGATCTCACACTGGGGAGAGGCCATACATTTGCTCTGAGTGTGGGAAGGGATTCACGACCTCATCCACACTGCTGAGGCACCCGCGAGTTCATACTGGGGAGAGGCCGTTCATCTGCTCCAAGTGCGGGAAGGCATTCACTACTTCACGCATCCTGCTTAGACACCAGCGAGCTCACACTAGGGAGAGGCCATTCACCTGCTCTGAGTGTGGGAAGGGATTCACGCGGTCATTCACCCTGCTGAGGCACCAGCTAGTTCACAATGGTGGGAGGCCGCTCACTTGCTCTGACTGTGGGAAGGGATTCACTCAGTCATCCGATCTGGTTGCACACCAGCAAGTTCACAGTAGGGAGAGGCCGTTCACCTGCTCCGTGTGTGGGAAGGGATTCACTCAGTCATCCAACCTGCTGATACACCAGCGAGTTCACACTGGAGAGAGGCCATTCACCTGCTCCGTGTGTGGGAAGGGATTCACTCAGTCAGCCAACCTGCTGACACACCAGCGAGTTCACACTGGGGAGAGGCCATTCACCTGCTCCATGTGTGGGAAGGGATTCACTCGGTTATCCCACCTGCTGAGGCACCAGCGAGTTCACACTGGAGAGAGGCCATTCACTTGCTCTGAGTGTGGGAAGGGATTCACTATATTATCCAACCTGCTGACACACCAGCGAGTTCACACTGGAGAGAGGCCATTCACTTGCTCTGAGTGTGGGAAGAGATTCACTGCATTATTCAATCTGCTGATACACCAGCGTGTTCACACTGTGGAGTGACTATTCACCTGCTCTCAGTGTGGGAAGGGATTCACTCTGTAATCACACCTGCTGGCACACCAGCGAGTTCACAAGTGACTGCAGGGTTTGGATACTGCTGATGTCCCAGACTGAATCGTGTCCATTCTGACAGTTAGGTTTTCTTTCTGCTTATATTGATTCCCCCTTTAACTGAGCTGGAGTTTAATATTCTGGATAATTGACCAATTAATCAACGGGAAATAGCTCAGATTAAAAATAACGCTGATTTTGATGGCATCTCTAATTCACTCTTTTAGAAAGATAAGAAATAGGAGCAGGAGCAGGCCATTAGCTACGCGAACCTGCTGTGCCATTTAATAAGATCACTTCGCTGCCCACTCCCCATAACCCTTCACTCCATTATCGTTCAAAAATCTGTCGATCCCCACCTTAAATATATACAGCGACCCACAGCTCTCTCGGCTGAGAATTCCACCGATTTACGACCCTCTGAGTGTAGAAAACTCTTTTCATCTCAGTTCTAAATCCCATATTCTTAAACTATGCCCACTAGTTCTAGATTCCCTACAAGTGGAAACATCCTCTCTGTATCCACCTTGTCGAGTCCCCTGAGTATCATATGTTTCAATAAGATCACCTCTCATTCTTCTAAACTCCAATGAGTATACGCCCAACCTACTCAAACTATCCCCATAAGTCAACCCCTTCATCTCAGGAGTCAAACTAGTTAAGCTTCTCTAAACTGTCTCCAATGCAAGTATATCCCTCCTGAAGTAAGGAGATCAAAACTGTACGTAGTACTCCCGGTGTGGTCTGACCAATACCATGCACAGTTGTAGCAGGAGTTCGCTGCTTTTATCCTCCATCCCCCTTTCAAAAAAGGCCAACATTTCTATTGGCTTCATAATTACTTGCTGTATCTACATAATAATTTTTTGTGTTTCATACACAAGGACAACCAGGTCCCTCTGTACTGCAGCATTTTGTAATAGCTCTCCATTTAAATAATAAATTGTATTTTGATTTTTCCTGCCAATGTGGATAACCTCACACTTTCCCACGTTATACTCAATCTCCCAAATATTAACCCACTCACTTAGCCTGTCTACATCTATTTGCAGATTGTTTGTGTCCTCCTCCAATTTGCTTTCCCATCATCTTTGTATCATCAGCAAACCTGGCTACATTACACTCAGTCCCTTCATCCAAATCATTAATATAGATTGTAATTGTTGAGGCCGATCCCTGCGACACCCCACTAGTCACCATTTGCCAAATGCAAAATGACCCACTTATCTGTCTTCTGTTAGTTCGCCCAGCCTCTAATATATTAACCTCAAACCCGTAAACTTTAATCATGAGCAGTAACCCTTTATATGGCAACCTATTGAAAGCCTTCTGGAAATCCAAATACACCACCTCCACTGGTTCCCCCTTCCACACTGCTCATTACATCCTCAAAGAACTCCAGCAAATTTGTCAAACATGATTTCCCTTTCCTAAAACCATGCTGACTCTGCCTGACTGTATTATGCTTTTCCAAATGTCCTGCTACTGTTTCCTTAATAAAGAACTCCAGCTTTTTTCCACCAACAGATGCTGGGCTAACTAGTCTATAGTTTCCCGATTTCTGTCTCTCTCCCTTTTGAAATAGGAGTGTTACATTTGTGGTTTTCCAAACCGCTGGAAGTTCTCCATAATCCAGGGAGTTTTGGGAGATTTCAACCCATGCATCCACTATCACTGCACCCTCTTCTAAGACCCTAGGATGCAGGCCATCAGGTCAAGGGGACTTCTCCACCTTTGGTCCAGGGAATGTGTCCACCTTTAGTCCCATTATTTTACTGAGTACTTTTTCTTTAGTGTCAGCGATAGTTTTAAGTTCCCCCTTCCCCATAAGCCTCTAAATTATCTATTATTGGGAGGTATTTAGTTTCTTCTACCGTGAATGCCGATACTAAACATCAAAAGGATTGTATTCAAATATTGAAAGCTGCAACAATGGAGCTATCGTTTGTTACACAATTGACAATAAAATGAATTGAATCTGCAGCTTGGTTTGGATTTCTCTGCAATGGAGCGAGACATGATGTGCCTTGAAATACCGCCGGTGTCCAGTAGATGACGCTGCCCCTGCAATTAATTCAGACTGATTGGAGCGTGACTGCCCCCTGGAGCAGGAGGAAAGAGGGCAGGTCAGGGTCAGACACTGAACTTACTGCACCCACAGGGACATCACACACTGCCCCATCCCTGGGGCAGATTAGGGTCAGACACTGAACTTACTGCACCCCACAGGGACATCACACACTGCGCCCTCCCTGGGGCAGATCAGGGTCAGACACTGAACTTACTGCACCCCACAGGGACCTCAAACACTGCCCCCTCCCTGGGGCAGATCAGGGTCAGAAACTGAACTTACTGCACCCCACAGGGACATCACACACTGCACCCTCCCTGGGGCAGATCAGGGTGAGACACTGAACATACTGCACCCCACAGGGACCTCACACACTGCCCCCTCCCTCGGGCAGATCAGGGTCAGACACTGAACTTACTGCACCGCACAGGGACATCACACACTGCACCCTCCCTGGGGCAGATCAGGGTCAAACACTGAACATACTGCACCCCACAGGGACCTCACACACTGCCCCCTCCCTGGGGCAGTTCAGGAATCAGACACTGAACTTACTGCACGCCACAGGGACATCACACATTGCCCGCTCCCTGGTCAGACACTAACATACTGCACACTATTGGGGATGCACGGACTGCCCTGTTTCTGGGAGAGTCACTGCTGGATGGTCCGCAGACAGAAAGGGAACTCCTCCAAACATTCTGGTCATGAATCCCGAGAATAAAAAAAAACCCAGAATCCGAGCACCCCCCCTGGCATTGGTCCATTTTGTCGAGGGACGCACTGTCGATCTTGATGACTGGGTGCCAGGTTTGTGCGACGAGGACAGGCTAGTGGAGGACCTTTGTCTTACTGATTTTTTGTGGAAAGCACATTTTTTCGTAAGCCTCAGTGAATACATCAAGCATGTCTTGGAGTTCAGCCTCGGAAAGTACACAGATGCAGGTGTCGTCCGCGTACTTTAGATCGACGACAGAGGTTGGGGTGATCTTGTATCTGGTCTGGAGATGCAGAAGGTTGAACAGTTTCCCACTGGTTCTTTAGCTTAGTTCCACTCCAGCGGGGAGCTTGTTCACTGTGAGGTGGAGCATGGCAGCGAGCAAGATTGATAAGTGGGATGGGCTGATGACACAGTCCTGTTTCACCCTGTTACGGACATGGATTGTGTCCGTGATGGATCCGTTGTTAAGGTTCGCAGCCTGCATGTGTCATGGAGCAGGCGGAAGAGAGTGATGAACTTTTGGGAGCATCCGAAATGGAGGAGGAAGCTGCATAGATCCTCGTGGTTGACAGTGTTAAAGGCCATTGTCAGGTCGTATCGACGTATCAGGCTAACCTTCATCTCACCCGCATCTGAGGAAGGACGTTCTTGCTATGAAAGGAGTGCAGCGAAGGTTCAGCAGACTGATTCCCGGGATGGCTGGACTGACATATGAGGAGAGACTCGATCAACAGGGCATTTATACACTGGAATCTAGAAGGATGAGAGGGCATCTCATCGAAACGTATAAGTTTCTGACAGGACGGGACAGTTTAGATGCGGGAAGAATGTCCCATATGTTGGGAAAGACAAGAACCAGGGGACACAGTCTTCCGATAAGGGGTAGGCCATTTAGGACCGAGATGAGGATAAACTTTTTCACTCAGAGAGTTGTTAACCTGTGGAATTCCCTGCCACAGAGAGTCATTGATGCCAGTTCATTGGATATATTCAAGAGGTAGTTAGATGTGGCCCTTATGGCTAAAGGCGTCAAGCGGTATGGAGAGAAAGCGGTAAACGGGTACTGAGGTGAATTATAAACCATGATCTTATTGAATGGCAGTGCAGGCTCCAAGGGCCGAATGACCTACTCCTGCACCTATTTTCTATGTTTCTATGCTTCACTGCCCCTGCAGATGTGTCAATATCACAGTACTCAGTCTCACCTTTATCTCACTCCCTCTGCGGGTGTGTCTCTGTATCACAGTACTTAGTCTCACCTTTATCTCACTCCCCCTGCTGGTGTGTCTCTGTATCACAGTCTCAGTCTCACATTTATCTCACTCCCTCTGCTGGTGTGTCTCTGTATCACAGTATCAGTCTCACCTTTATCTCACTCACCCTGCTGGTGTGTCTCTGTATCACAGTATCAGTCTCACCTTTATCTCACTCCCCCTGCTGGTGTATCTCTGTATCACATTATCAGTCTCACCTTTATCTCACTCCCTCTGCAGGTGTGTCTCTGTATCACAGTATCAGTCTCACATTTATGTCACTCCCCCTGCTGGTGTGTCTTTATATAACAGTACTCAGTCTCACCTTTATCTCCCTCCTTCCGCTGGTGTGTCAAAATCACAGTATCAGCATATCCTTTATCTTACTCCCCCTGCTGGTGTGTCTCTGTATCACAGTATCAGTCTCACCTTCATCTCCCTCCCTTTGCTGGTGTGTCTCAGTATCACAGCATCAGACTATCCTGTATCTCACTCCTCCTGCTGGTGTGTCTCTGTATCACAGTACTCAGTCTCACCTTTATCTCACTCCCCCTGATGGTGTGTCCCTGTATCACAGCATCAGTCTCACATTTATCTCACTCTCCCTGCTGGTGTGTCTCTGTATCACAGTACTCAGTCTCAACTTTATCTCACTCCCAATGCTGGTTTAACTCTGTAGCACAATCTCAGTCTTAGATTTATCTCACTCCCATGCTGGTGTATCTCTCTATCACAGTATCAGTCTCACCTTTATCTCACTCCCAATGCTGGTGTGTATCTGTGTCACAGTATCAGTCTCACCTTTATCTCCCTCCCCCTGCTGGTGTATCTCTGTATCACAGTACTCAGTCTCACCTTTATCTCACTCCCCCTGCTGGTGTGTCTCTGTATCACTGTGTCTGTCACACGTTTATCTCACTTCCCCTTCTGGTGTGTCTCTGTATCACAGTATCAGTCTCACCTTTATCTCACTCCCAATGCTGGTTTAACTCTGTACCACAGTCTCAGTCTTAGATTTATCTCACTCCCTCTGCTGGTGTGTCTCTCTATCACAGTCTCAGTCTCACCTTTATCTCACACCCTCTGCAGGCGTGTCTCTGTATCACAGTATCAGTCTCACCTGTATCTCACTCCCCCTGCTGGTGTGTATCTGTGTCACAATATCTGTCACACCTTTATCACACTCCCTCTGCTGGTGTGTCTCTGTATCACAATATCAGTCTCACCTTTAACTCACTCCCCCTGCTGGTGTGTCTCTGTATCATAGTACTCAGTCTCACGTTTATCTAACTCCCAATGCTGGTTTAACTCTGTACCACAGCCTCAGTCTTAGATTTATTTCACTCCCTTTGCTGGTGTATCTCTACGTCACAACATCAGTCACACCTTTATCTCACTCCCTCTGCTGGTGTGTCTCTCTATCACAGTCTCAGTCTCACCTTTATCTCACTCCGCCTGATGGTGTGTCTCTGTATCACAGTATCACTCTCACCTTTATCTCACTCCCCTTGCTGGTGTGTCTCTGTATCACAGTCTCAGTCTCACCTTTATCTCACTCACCCTGCTAGTGTGTCTCTGTATCACAGTACTCAGTCTCAACTTTATCTCACTCACCCTGCTGGTGTGTCTCTGTTTTACAGTCTCAATCTCACCTTTATCTCACTCCCTCTACTGGTGTGTCTCTGTATCACAGTTGTCAGTCTCACCTTCATCTCACTCCCCCTGCTGGTGTGTCTCTGTATCACAGTACTCAGTTTCACCTTTATCTCACGCCCTCTGCTGGTGCGTCTCTGTATCACAGTACTCAGTCGCACCTTTATCTCACTCCCTCTGCTGGTGTGTCTCAGTATCACATTACTCAGTCTCACCTTTATCTCACTCCCCCTGCTGGTGTGTCTCTGTATCACAGTACTCAGTCTCACCTTTATCTCACTCCCCCTGCTGGTGTGTCTCTGTATCACAGTACTCAGTCTCACCTTTATCTCACTCCCCCTGCTGGTGTGTCTCTGTATCACAGTATCAGTCTCACCTTTATCTCACTCCCTCTGCTGGTGTATCTCTGTATCACAGTATCAGTCTCACCTTTATCTCACTCCCTCTGCTGAAGTATCTCTGTATCACAGTATCAGTCTCACCTTTATCTCACTCCATTGCTTGTGTGTCTCAGTATCACAAAATCAGTCTCACCTTTATCTCACTCCCTCTGCTGGTGTGTCTCTGTATCACAGCACTCAGTCTCACCTTTACCTCAGTCCCTCTGCTGGTGTGTTTCTGTATCATAGTATCAGTCTCACCTTTATCTCACTCCACCTGCTGGTGTGTCTCAGTATCACAGTATCAATCTCACCTTTATCTCACTCCCTCTGCTGGTCTGTCTCTGTATCACAGTACTCAGTCTCACCTTTATCTCACTCCCCCTGCTGGTGTGTCTCTGTATCACAGTACTCAGTTTCACCTTTATTTCACTCCCCCTGCTGGTGTGTCTCTGTATCACAGTACCAGTCTCACCTTTATCTCACTCCCTCTGCTGGTGTGTCTCTGTTTCACAGTATCAGTCTCACCTTTATCTCACTCCTTCTGCTGGTGTGTCTCTGTATCACAGTATCAGTCTCACCTTTATCTCACTCCCCCTGCTGGTGTGTCTCTGTATCACAGTATCAGTCTCACCTTTATCTCACTCCCCCTGCTGGTGTGTCTCTGTATCACAGTTTCAGTCTCACCTTTATCTCACTCCCCCTGCAGGTGTGTCTCTGTATCACAGTATCAGTCTCACCTTTATCTCACTCCCGCTGCTGGTCTGTCTCTGTATCACAGTACTCAGTCTCACCTTTACTTCACTCCCTCTGCTGGTGTGTCACTGTATCACAGTCTCAGTCTCACCTTTATCTCACTCCCTCTGCTGGTGTGTTTGTGTATCACAGTGTCATTTTCAGCGTTGTCTCACTCCCCCTGCTGGTGTCTCTCTGTCATCATCATAGGCCATACCTCGGAATCGAAGAAGAATTTTTTCCACTCTAAAAATGAGACCTTACATGGCTCTCTCTTCCCCGTGTCCTGCTCTCTCCTCTGTGTCACGATCTCTCCCCCCATGTCCCACTCTCTCTTCCCCCCATGTCCCAATCTCTCTCCACCGTGTCCTGCTCACTCTCCCCCCGTGTCACACTCTCTCCCCGTGTCCAAATCTCTCTCCCCCGTGTCCCGCTCTATCCCCCCCGTCTCCCACTCTCCCCCTCCCATGTCCCGTCCTCTGCCCCACCCGTGTCCTGCGCTCTCCTCACCCCACCGTGTCCCCCCCTCTCCCACCCCCATCACCCGCTCTCCCCCCCCCGTGTCCTGTTCTCTCTCCCCCGTGTCCTACTCTCTCAACAACATCTCCCGCTCTCCACCCATGTCTCCTGCTATCTTCCCCCATCTCCCGCTCTCTCACTCCCCTGCTGGTGTGTCTCTGTATCACAGTATCAGTCTCACCTTTATCTCACTCCCCCTGCTGGTCTGTCTCTGTATCATAGTACTCATTCACACCTTTATATCACTCCCCCTGCTGGTGTGTCTCTGTATCACAGTATCAGTCTCACCTTTATCTCACACCCTCTGCTGGTGTGTCTCTGTATCACAGTATCAGTCAAACCTTTATCTCACTCCTCCTGCTGGTGTGTCTCTGTATCACAGTACTCAGTCTCACATTTATCTCACTCCCAATGCTGGTTTAACTCTGTACCACAGCCTCAGTCTTAGATTTATTTCACTCCCTTTGCTGGTGTGTCTCTACGTCACAATATCAGTCACACCTTTATCTCACTCCCTCTGCTGGTGTGTCTCTCTATCACAGTCTCAGTCTCACCTTTATCTCACTCCGCCTGATGGTGTGTCTCTGTATCACAGTATCAGTCTCACCTTTATCTCACTCCCCTTGCTGGTGTGTCTCTGTATCACAGCACTCAGTCTCAACTTTATCTCACGCCCCCTGCTGGTGTGTCTCTGTTTCACAGTGTCAGTCTCACCTTTATCTCACTCCCTCTACTGGTGTGTCTCTGTATCATAGTAGTCAGTCTCACCTTCATCTCACTCCCCCTGCTGGTGTGTCTCTGTACCACAGTACTCAGTTTCACCTTTATCTCACTCCATTGCTTGTGTGTCTCAGGATCACAGTATCAGTCTCACCTTTATCTCACTCCCTCTGCTGGTGTGTCTCTGTATCACAGTACTCAGTCTCACCTTTATCTCAGTCCCTCTGCTGGTGTGTTTCTGTATCATAGTTCAGTCTCACCTTTATCTCACTCCACCTGCTGGTGTGTCTCAGTATCACAGTATCAATCTCACCTTTATCTCACTCCCTCTGCTGGTGTGTCTCTGTATCACAGTACTCAGTCTCACCTTTATCTCACTCCCCCTGCTGGTGTGTCTCTGTATCACAGTACTCAGTTTCACCTTTATCTCACTCCCCCTGCTGGTGTGTCTCTGTATCACAGTACCAGCCTCACCTTTATCTCACTCCCTCTGCTGGTGTGTCTCTGTTTCACAGTATCAGTCTCACCTTTATCTCACTCCCTCTGCTGGTGTGTCTCTGTATCACAGTATCAGTCTCACCTTTATCTCACTCCCCCTGCTGGTGTGTCTCTGTATCACAGTATCAGTCTCACCTTTATCTCACTCCCCCTGCAGGTGTGTCTCTGTATCACAGTATCAGTCTCACCTTTATCTCACTCCCGCTGCTGGTCTGTCTCTGTATCACAGTATCAGTCTCACCTTTATCTCACTCCCTCTGCTGGTGAGACTCAGTATCACAGTATCCGTCCTATCTTTAACTCACTCCCTCTGCTGGTGTGTCTCTGTATCACAGTACTCAGTCTCACCTTTACTTCACTCCCTCTGCTGGTGTGTCACTTTATCACAGTCTCAGTCTCACCTTTATAGCACTCCCTCTGCTGGTGTGTTTGTGTATCACAGTATCAGTTTCAGCTTTGTCTCATTCCCCCTGCTGGTGTCTCTCTGTCATCATCATAGGCCGTACCTCGGATTCGAAGAAGACTTTTTTCCACTCTAAAAATGAGACCTTACATGGCTCTCTCTTCCCCGTGTCATGCTCTCTCCCCTGTGTCACGATCTCTCCCCCCATGTCCCGCTCTCTCTTCCCCCATGTCCCAATCTCTCTCCACCGTGTCCTGCTCACTCTCCCCCCGTGTCACACTCTCTCCCCCGTGTACCAATCTCTCACCCCGTGTCCCGCTCTATCCCCCCCGTGTCCCACTCTCCCCCTCCCATGTCCCGTGCTCTGCCCAACCCGTGTCCTGCGCTCTCCTCACCCCACCGTGTCCCCCGCTCACCCCCCCCGTCACCCGCTCTCCCCCCCCGTGTCCTGTTCTCTCTCCCCCGTGTCCTACTCTCTCAACAACATCTCCCGCTCTCTACCCATGTCTCCTGCTATCTTCCCCCATCTCCCGCTCTCTCACTCCCCTGCTGGTGTGTCTCTGTATCACAGTATCAGTCTCACCTTTATCTCACTCCCCCTGCTGGTCTGTCTCTGTATCACAGTACTCAGTCACACCTTTATCTCACTCCCCCTGCTGGTGTGTCTCTGTATCACAGTATCAGTCTCAGCTTTATCTCACTCCCTCTGCTGGTGTGTCTCTGTATCACAGTATCAGTCTCACCTTCATCTCACTCCTCCTGCTTCTGTGTCTCTGTGTCACAGTATCAGTCTCATCATTATCTCACTCCCTCTGCTGGTGTGTCTCTGTATCACAGTATCACTCTCACCTTTATCTCACTCCCTCTGCTGGTGTGTCTCTGTATCACAGTATCAGTCTCACATTTATCTCACTCCCTCTGCTGGTGTCTCTCAGTATCACAGTCTCAGTCTCACCTTTATCTCACTCCTCATGCTGGTGTGTCTCTGTATCACAGTTTCAGTCTCACTCGCCATGCTGGTGTCGCTCTGTCATCATCATAGGCCGTACCTCGGAATCGAAGAAGACTTACTTCCACTACAAAAATGAGATCTTACATGGCTCTCTCTTCCCCGTGTCCTCTCTCCACTGTGTCACGATCTCTGCCTCCGTGTCCCGCTCTCTCTCCCCCCGTGTCCCACTCTCTCTCCCCCGTGTCCTGCTCACTCTCCCGCCGTGTCGCACTCTCTCTCCCCGGTTGACTGCTCACTATCCCCCGTGTCCCCCTCTCTCGCCCCCCCATGTCACGCTCTCTGCCCCCGTGTCCCACTCTCTCTCCCCCGCGTCCCAATCTCTCTCCACCATGTCCCGCTCTATCCCCACCGTCTCCCGCTCTATCCCCCTCCCGTGTCACGCACTCTCCCCCCGTGTCCTGTTCTCTCTCCCCGCATGTCCTGTTCTCTCTCCCCTGTGTCCTACTCTCTCTCCAACATCTCCTGCTCTCTATCCACGTTTCCTGCTCTCTTCCCCCGTCTCCCGCTCTCTCCACCTCCGTCTCCCACTCTGCCCTCCCTTCTCTCGCTCTCTCTCACCGTCTCCCCCTCAGTCCCCCCATTTCCCGCTCTCTCCTCCCCGGCTCCAGCCCTCTCCCCCCATGTCGCACACTCACCCCCCCGTCTCCCGCTCTCCACTCACCCCCCGTCTCCCGCTCTCCACTCACCTCCATGTCACGCTCCCTCCCCCCGAATCCTGTGTGCTGGTCCACTACCCATGTTGTAGTTTTTAACTACCGAACAGCTTTTTGCCGCTCTGCTAATTATAGCAATTCAACTATTCTCAGGATTTATATTTAATTCAGACTAGAGTCTCTCGTTCAGATTATAAAAAATGCTGTAATACAGGTATATTGAGCAACGACATCAGAGATTATCAAGTACTTTATGTTCTGTTACAAAAAGTAATGTTTAACTAATGATAGTCACAGCCTTAATCCCGAAAGCACCCTCTCAATAAATCGTGATGCCGACTCCCCTGATCTCCTTTCTCATGTGAGAATTCTTTCTTCTTTTCTTGACTTGGTTCACAATGCCCCTTAGTGGAGGAGCTGCTAACTTTGTTCCTTTTCCCCCCATTCAAATGCTGGGAGAACCTGCAGCTGTTTCAGCCTCACAATACATCATTTGCATCGACTGCTTTTGAACTTCTGTGTTATCTCTTATCTCCTCTCCCTGTGGCAGGAATCACTTCTCTGAGAACAATTATACAGTCCATGTCACACAGAATTATATTGAGCTTCGCTTTACAAAATGATCATGAATGATGCATGCCTCATATCTTATTGATTAATAATTTTAGCCTTGATCATTCTAGTTTTTATGAAGATCTATCAGCAGTTAGAAAAAAGGTTAACTGAATAATGGCTCAATTTACCATGATGCTTTGCTTCTCAGCCTTTGACCATATTGTGTCATTTATAAGCGAGATTTACATAAATTCAATGCATACAAAGGGAGTTACAAACATAAAGGTTAATCATTAATTAAAGACATGTAAAATTAGCTTCTTAGTTCTAACTTCTAATATCTGTCAATAGGCGATATACTAGTGTCCCACTTTATCCCTACGCCCCCCCCCCCTGCCGCCCCCGTGTCGCGCTCTACCCCCCCCCCCTCACCCCCTGGCCCGTGTCCCGCCGTATATTAGCTTGAATGATGTGGAATCTGTATGCGTAGACCTGCGGAACACCAACGGGCAGAATATGCTCGTGGGAGATGTGTCCAGACCAACAACAGTAGTAGTGAGATTGGGGATGGCATCAAACAGCAAATTAGGGAAGCGTGCAATAAAGGTACAGCAGTTATCATTGGTGACTTTAACCTACATATAGATTGGGCTAACCAAACTGGTAGCAATACGTTGAGAAGGATTTAATGGAGCGTATAAGGGATGATTTTCTCGACCAACATGTCAAGGAACCAACTAGAGAGCTGGCCATCCTAGACTGGGTGTTGTGTAATGAAAGAGGATTAATTAGCAACCTTGTTGCGCGAGGCCTCTTGGGGAAGACTGTGCATAATATGGTATAATTATTTATTAAGATGGAGAGTGAAACATTTAATTCCTAAATTATGGTCCTGAAAATAAAGAAAGATAACTTCGATCGTATGAGATGTGAATTGGCTATGATATACTGGCGAATGATACTTAGGCTTCGATAGGTATGTAAAGAGAAAAAGGTTAGTAAAGACAAATTGGCCAGAAATAGCTGCGAAACCCGGGGACTGGGAGAAATTTAGAACTCAGCAGAGGAGGACAAAGGGTTTGATTAGGGCAGGGAAAATAGAGTACGAGAGGAAGCTTGCAGGGAACATTAAGGCAGACTGCAAAAGATTCTATAGGTCTGTAAAGAGAAAAAGGTTAGTAAAGACAAAAGTAGTTTCACTGCAGTCAGAATCAGGGGAAGTCATAACGGGAAACAAAGTAATGGCAGACCAATTGAACAAGTACTTTGGTTCGGTGATCATTAATGAGGACACGAACAACCTTCCGGATATAAAAGGGGTCAGAGGGTCGAGTAAGAAAGAGGAACTGAGGGAAATCCCTTTTAGTAGGGAAATTGTGTTGGAGAAATTGATGGGATTGAAAGCCGATAATTCCCCAGGGCCTGATGGTCTGCATCCCAGAGTACTTAAGGAGGTGGCCTTGGAAATAGCGGATGCATTGACAGTCATTTTCCAACATTCCATTGACTCTGGATCAGTTTCTATGGAGTGGAGGGTAGTCAATGTAACCCCTCTTTTTAAAAAAGGAGGGGAAGAGAAAACAGGAGATTATAGACCGGTCAGCCTGACCTCAGTAGTGGGTAAAATGATGGAATCAATTATTAAGGATGTCATAGCAGTGCACTTGGAAAGAGGTGACATGATAGGTCCAAGTCAGCATGGATTGTGAAAGCGAAATCATGCTTGACAAATATTCTGAAGTTTTTTAGGATGTTTCCAGTACAGTGTACAAGGGAGAAACAGTTGATACGGTGTATTTGGACTTTCAGAAGGCTTTCGATAAGGTCCCACACAAGAGATTAAAGTGCAATTTTAAAGCACATGTGATTGGGGGTCGTGTGCTGACGTGGATTGTGAACTGGTTGGCAGACAGGAAGAAAGGAGTCGGAGTAAATGGGTACTTTTCAGAATGGCAGGCAGTGACTAGTCGGATACCGCAAGGTTCTATGCTTGGTCCCCAGCTGTTTACATTGTATATTAATGATTTAGACAAGGGGATTAAAAGTAGTATCTCCAAATTTGAGGATGACACTAAGTTGAGTGGCAGTGTGAGCTGCGATGAGGATGCAATGAGGCAGAAGAGTGACTTGGATAGGTTAGGTGAGTGGGCAAATGCATGGCAGATGAAGTATAATGCGGATAAATGTGAGGTTATCCACTTTGGTTGTAAAAACAGAGAGACAGACTATTATTTGAATGGTGACACATTAGGAAAAGGGGAAGTCAACCTGGGTGTCATGGTACATCAGTCATTGAAGGTTGGCATGCAAGTACAGCAGGCGGTTAAGAAAGCTAAGGGCATGTTGTCTTTCATAGCGAATGGATTTAAGTCCAGGGGCAGGGAGGTGTTACTACAACTGGAGGCCTCAACTGGAATATTGTGTACAGTTTCGTACACCTAACCTGAGGAAGAACATTCTTGCTATTGAGGGAGTGCAGCGAAGGTTCACCAGACTGATTCCCGGGATGGCGGAACTGACATGTCAAGAAAGACTGGATCAACTGGGCTTGTATTCACTGGAGTTCAGAAGAATGAGAGCGGATCTGAGAAAAACGTTTAAAATTCTGACGGGTTTAGACAGGTTAGATACAGGAAGAATGTTCGCAAAGTTGGGGAAGTCCAGAACCAGAGGTCACCGTCTAAGAATAAGGGGTAAGACAATTAGGACCGAGTTGAGGAGAAACTTCTTCACTCAGAGAGTGGTGAAGCTGTGGAATTCTCTACCACAGAAAGTTGTTGAGGCCAATTCACTAAATATATTGAAAAATAAGTTAGATGTAGTCCTTACTGCTAGGGGGATCAAGGGATATGGCGAGAAAGCAGGATTGGGGTACTGAAGTTGCATGTTCAGCCATGAACTTATTGAATGGCGGTGCAAGCTCGAACGGCCGAATGGCCTACTCCTGCACCTATTTTCTATGTTTCTATGTTTATAAGGGTTGATGGTCGATAGGCAATGGCAGACATTTAAAGGTCACATGGATGAACTTGAACAATTGTACAATCCTGCCTGGTGTAAAAATAAAATGGCGAAGGTGGCTCAACCGTGGCTAAGAAGGGAATTTAGGGATGGTGTTAAATCCATGGAAGCGGCATATAAATTGGCCAGAAAAAGCAGCAAACCTGAGGACTGGGAGAAATTTAGAGGAGGAAAAAGGGTTTAAATAGGAAGGGGGGAAACAGAGTATGAGTGTAATCTTGCAGGGAACATAAAAACTGACTGCAAAGGCTTCTATCGATATGTGAAGAGACAAATATTACTGAAGACAAATGTAGATCCCTTGCATTCAGAATCAGAGGAATTTATAATGGGGGACAAAGAAATGGTAGATCAATTGAACAAATATTTTTTTCTGGCTTCAATACGAAGACACAAATAACCTTCCAAAAATAATAGGGGTCCGAGGGTCTAGCGAGAAGCAGGAACTGACGGAAATTCTTATTAGTGAGGACATTTTGTACGTGGAATTGATGGGTTCGAAGGCCGATACATCACCAGGGCCTGATAGTCTGCATCCCAGAGTCCTTCGCAAGTGGCCCTGGAAATAGTGGATGCATTGGTGGTCATATTCCAACTTTCTAGACTCTGCATCAGTTTTTATGGACTGGAGGGTAGCTAATGTAACCCCACTTTTTAAAAAAGGAGCGGGAAATAACATAGCTAAATATAGACCGGTTAGCCTGTCATTGGTAGGAGGGAAAATTTTGGAATCAATTATTAAAGATATAATTGCAGCGCATTTGGAAAGCAATGGCAGGATCGGTCCAAGTCAGCATGGATTACGAAAAGGAAATCATGCTTGACAAATTCTATGGAATTTTTTGAGGTTATTACTAGTAGAGTGGACAAGGGCGAACAAGACATACACATTGATAGACAAAGACAAACGGACAAACGGGAGAGACAGACAGCGAGATAGAGACAATGAGAGACAGAAAATGTGAAACTGAGAAGGAGATGCAGATTGAGTGAGAAAAAACTCTAACACACAAACTTACAGAGATGTTTGTGTGTTCTGTCAATAGGTTGAGGGAAAGAGTGAAGAAAGACAATGCTAAATAAAGTGACAAGGAGAGAGACAGATGGAGAGAGAGAGACAGATAGAGAGAGAGAGCGAGAGACAGAGAGAGATTTACTCAGCAGGTTAGAGACATGAACTAACAGACACAGGCAAAGAGAGACAGACAGGCAGCGACATAGTCAGATAGAGATGATGGGAAAGAGAGAGACAGTCAAAAAGAGAAACTGAGAGAATCCCATTGGAACAGAACTGGACAGTCTGAGAAAGAGACAGACAGATTGAGAGAAAGAGACAAACAGAGCAACAGGGAACGAAAGAATCGAGATAGAAACAAAGAGAGGCAGAAACTTTGAGACTAAGAGGGAGGTTCAGACTGAGTGAGACAAAGACTCAAACACATACATCTGCAGCGATGTGTGTGTGTGGTCCATAAAGGGAGGGAGTCAAATAGAGATGGAATTACAGAAAGAAAGACAGGGATAAAGAGAGTGACAAAGAGGGAGCCAGATGGAGAGAAAGACAGATAGAGAGAGAGAGATAGAGACAAAAACAGAAACTGATGGAAATACTCATCAGGTTACGAACAGACAAAGACATTGACAGACAGAGATGTTGGGAAAGATAGAGACAGTCAGACAGTGAGACTGAGAGAATCCCATTCGAACTGAACTGGACACCGTGAGAAAGAGACAAATTGAGAGACAGAGACAAACAGAAAAACAGGGACAGACGGCGTGAGTCAGAGAGCGGCAGACTCAGAGAGAGCAAGACGGAAACATACAAACACACGAACACATACACAGCTCATTAAAGAGAGAGAGAGGCTAGACTGAGAGACACAGATACATTTCACAATTTCATTTCGTTATCGGTTCAGAGTGTCACAATGTTACAGAAAAATGCAAATTCAACAGACGAAAATCGGGTATCACGGAGCAGGATGGGAGGACATCTGTGTTAAATTAAAGAGTTACCAGGAGGGGTGTCCGAACCTAGGTGGGTATAAACCCATTGCATCTGAAGTCCAACATCGTAACCACTCTGTCATCCTGGTCCTGTTCCCATGAAAACCTCATCAAAATTGAAAACACTCATTGTGTCCTTTCTCCATTAACTCCTGCTGATCTCTTGGCACTCTTGTGGTTTGCTCTGAGAACCTCCTCTGGGTTAACGTCACTGGAAAAATGCAAGGAGTTGAGTGTGGAATTAAATCATCATTTTGAAAAAAACTCTCGCTCCTGAAACAGAAATCATGCAGAGGCTGATGTTGCTGAGCAGATCAGTTACCGTCTACACTGTTAGAACAAGTTATAGCGTCGTTACCAACCAATAATTAGTAATACTCAGATTACTGCTCAATCCCAATTTTAATTGAGCATGCATCATTAGAATTAATCTGACGGAACAATAGAGATTGAATTAACTTCAATCCAGACTTTGGGAAGTATGTCAAGGGCTTGAAGATGGTGCAGAAGAGATTTACAAGAATTCTACCAGTAATGAGATATTTCAGTTATACAGAGACGAGAGAAACTGGGATTTAGCAGAAAAGGTTACAGGATGATTTAATAGAGGTGCTTAAAATGATGAAAAGTTTTGATAGAATCATCGAGGTTTACGACAGATAGGGAAACCATTGTGCCCATCGTGTCTGAGGTAGCCAAAAAGCAGCTGTCCGGCCTCTTCGCACTTTCCAGCTGTTGGTCCAGTGCCCTGCAGGTTACGGCACCTCGGTGCATATCCAGGTACCTTTTCAATGAGAAGGGAGATTCTGCCTGTGCCTTCCTTTCAGGCAGTGAGTTCCAGACCCTCACCATCCTCTGGATGAAATGGATTTCTCCTCGGTCCCCTCTAATCCTTCTGCCAATTCCTTTACATCTATTCCCCTTGGTTATTGATCACTCTGCTCACGGAAATAGTTCCTTCCTATCAACTGTATCGAGGCCCCTTATAATCTTGTACATGTCTAATAAATCTCCTCTGTTCCAAAGAAAACAACTCTAGCCTATCCAACCTTTCCTCATGGCTACAATTCTCCAGTCCTGGCAACATCCTCGTCTATCTCCTCTGTACCCTCTTGATTGCAATCACATCTTCCCTGTAATGTGATTACCAGATCTGGACGCAGTACTCTCGCTGTGGCCTAACTAGTGTTTTACAGATTAAAAGCATAATCTCGCTGCTCCTATCTTCCATGCCACAACCAATAAAGGCACATATTGTGTACGCCTTTTTTAACCACTTTATCTCCCTGTCCTGTTAATTCAGGGATCTGTGGACCTGCACTCCAAGGTCCTGGAGTACTGGGGAAGTTTGGGTCTGTTTTTCTTAAGGAGGGACACACTTGCCTTGGTGGTGGTGCATCGGAGGTTCACTAAATTGATACCAGGGATGAGAGAGCTGTCTTATGGTGAGAAATTGTGTCGAATGTGCCTATGCTCTCTGCAGTTTAGAAGAATGAGAGATGCTCTTATTGAAAGATACAAGATTCTGAAATGGATTGACACGGTAGTTGCTGAGAGGTTGTTTACCCTGGCTGGAAAATCTAGAACGAGAGGATATAGTTCAGGATAAGGGGTCGGCCATTTAAGACAGAGAAGAGGATGCATTTCATCATTGAGCGTTGTGAAACTTTGAAAGTCTAAATCCAAAGAACTGTGGAGGCAGAATCGTTTAATATCTTCAAGGCTAAGATAGATAGATTTTTAGACTGTAGGAGAATCAAGGGATATGGAGATAATGCAGGAAAGGGGAGTTGATGCCGATGATCAGACTTGATCTCATTGAATGGCGAAGCAGGCTCGAGGGGCTGTATGGCTTACACCTGCTCCTACTTCTTTTGTTCTTATATAACTTCACACCTTCCCATGAAAACCTCATCAGAATTGATAACACTCATTGTGTCCTTTCTCCATTAATTCCTCCTGATCTCTTGGCCCTCTTGTGGTTTGCTCTGAGAACTTCCTCTGTGTGAACGTCACTCGGAAAATGCAAGATGTTGTGTGTGGAATTAAATAATCATTTTGAAAAAAAGTATGGCACCTGCAGTGGATGACTATGATCAGCAGGTGGCGACAGTGATCTCATTGAAACAGGAATCAATCGGAAACTGCTGTTGCTGAGCACATAAGTCACCTTCTGCACTGTTAGAACAAGTTATACCGTCGTTATCAATCAATAATTAGTAATACTCAGATTACTGCTCAATCCAATTTTAAATGAGCATGCATCCTTATAATTAATCTGAAGGAACAATAGAGATTGAATTAACTTCAATCCAGACTTTGGCAAGTATGTCAAGGCCTTGAAAATGGTGCAGAAGAGATTTATTAGAATTCTACCAGGAATGAGATATTTCAGTTATACAGAGACGAGTGAAGCTGGGATTGAGCAGAAAAGGTTGGAGGATGATTTAATAGAGGTGATTAAAATGATGAAAAGTTGTGATAGAATCATCGAGGTTTACGACGCAGAGGGTAGCCATTGTGCCCATCATGTCTGTGTTAGCCGAAAAGCAGCTGTCCGGCATATCCAGGTACTTTTTCAATGAGATGGGAGATTCTGCCTGTACCTTCCTTTCCGGCAGTGAGTTCCAGACCCCCACCATCCTCTGAATGAAAAGGATTTCTCCTCGATCCCCTCAAATCCTCTACCAATTCCTTTACATCTATTCTCCCTGTTTATTGATCACTCTGCTCATGGAAATAGCTCCTTCCTATCAACTCTATCTCGACCCCTTATAATCTTGTACACGTCTGTTAAATCTCCTCTGTTCCAAAGAAAACAACTCCAGCCTATCCAATCTTTCCTCACGGCTAAAATTCTCTATACCTTGCAACATCCTCGTCTATTTCCTCTGTACCCCCTTGATTGCAATCACATCTTTCCTGTAATCTGATGTCAAGATCTGCACGCAGTACTCTCACTGTGGCCTAACTAGTGTTTTATAAATTTAAAGCATAACCTTGCTGCTCCTATATTCTAAGCCACGACCAACAAAGGCACGTATTGTGTACGCCTCTTTTAACCATCATATCTACCTGTCCTGCTACTTTCAGGGATCCGTGGACTTGCACTCCAAGTTCCTTGAGTACTGGGGCAGTTTGGGTCTCCTTATCTAAAGGAGGGATACACTTGCCTTGGTGGTGGTGCAACGGAGGTTCACATAACATGATTCCTGGGATGAGCGAGCTGTCTTATGGTGAGAAATTGTGTCGAATATGCCTATGCTCTCTGCAGTTTAGAAGAATGAGTGATGCTCTCAATGAAAGATACAATATTCTGAAACGGATTGAAACGGTGGATGCTGATAGGTTGTTTACCCTGGCTGGAGATTCTAGAACTTGAGTGCATTGTTTCAGGATAAGGGGTCGGCCATTTAAGACAGAGACAAAAGGACGAAGTTCTTCATCGAGAGCGTTGTGAATCTTTGAAATTCTCAATCCAAGGTACTGTGGAGGCTGAGTCGTTGATTATATTCAAGGCTGAGATAGATAGATTTTTGGACTGAATGAGAATCAAGGGGTATGGAGATAATTCAGGAAAGGGGAGTTGATGCCGATGATCAGCCTTGATCTTATTGAATGGCGGAGTAGACTCGAGGGGCTGTATGGCTTACTCCTGCTCCAATAGTTATGTTCTTATATAACTTCACACCTTCCCATGAAAACCTGCTTAGAATTGATAACACTAATTGTGTCCTTTCTCCATTAACTCCTCCTGATCTCTTGGCCCTCTTGTGGTTTGCTCTGAGACACTCCTCTGGTTGAACGTCACTGGGAAAATGCAAGGTGTTGAGTGTTGGAATTATATAATCATGTTCAAAAAAACTCTGGCGCCTGCAGTAAATGTTTATGATCAGCAGGTGGTGACAGTGACCTTATTGAATCAGGAATCATGCAGAGGCTGCTGTTGCTGAGCAGATAAGTCCACGTCTGCATTGTTAGAACAAATTAAACCGTCGTTAACAATGAATAATTAGGAATACTCAGATTACTGCTCAATCCTATTTTAAGAGAGCATGCATCCTTATAATTAATCTGATGGATCAATAGAGAATGAATTAATTTCAACCCAGACTTTGGGAAGTATGTCAAGGCCTTGAAGAATGTGCAGAATAGATTTACTAGAATTCTATCAGGAATTAGTGTATTTCAGTTATACAGAGATGAGAGAAACTGAGTTTAAGTGTAAAGGTTTATGGATGATTTTATAGAGGTAATTAAAATGCCTGGGCTAGCCTCAAAACAGCCAACCGGCCTAATCGCACTTTCCAGTTCTTGGTGCATAGCTCTGTATGTTATGGCACCTCAAGTACATATCCAGGTTACTTTTTCAATGAAATGAGTGTGTCTGCCTGTACCTCCCTTTCAGGCAGTGAGTTCCAGACCCCCAGCACCCCTGGATGAAAAGGGTTGCTGTTCGATTCCCTCTAATCCTTTCACCAATTAGTTTACATCTATTCTCTCTGGTTGTTGACAATTCTGCTCAGGGAAATTGCTCCTTCTTATCCACTCTATCTCGGCCCCTTGTAAATTGTACACGTCAATTAAACCTCCACATAGCCTCCTCTGTTACAAAGAAAACAACTCCGGCCAATCCAATCTTCCCTCATAGCAAAACGTCTTCAGTCCTGGCAACATCCTCGTGTATCACCTCTGTAACCTCGCTAGTGCAATCACATCTTTCCTGTAATGTGATGACCAGAACTGAACGCAGTACTCTCGCTGTGGCCCAACTAGTGTTTTATAGAATTAATGCATAACCTCGCTACTCTTATGTTCTGTGCCACGACCAATAAAGGCATGTGTTCCATATGCCTTTTAACCACCTTATTTACCTGTACTGCTACCTTCAGGGATCTATGGATCTGCACTCCACGATCATATAAACATGGAAATATAGAAAATAGGTGCTGGAGTAGGCCATTCGCCCCTTCGAGCCTGCACCACCATTCAATAAGTTCATGGCTGAACATGCAACTTCAGTACCACATTCCTGCTTTCTCGCCATACCCGTTCGTCCATCCAGTAATAAGGACTACATCTAACTCCTTTTTGAATATATTTACTGAATTGGCCCAAACAACTTTCTGTGGTAGAGAATTCCACAGGTTCACCACTCTCTGGGTGAAGAAGTTCCTCCGCATCTCGGTCCTAAATGGCTTACCCCTTATCCTTAGATTTTAACCCCTGATTCTCTACTTCCCCAACATTGGGGACATTCTACCTGCATCTAACCTGTCGAAATCAGTCAGAATTGTAAACGTTTCTATGAGATTCCCTCTCATTCTTCTGAACTCTAGTGAATACAAGCCCAGTTGATATAGTCTTTCTTGATATATCCATCATGCCATCCCGGGAATCAGTCTCATGAATCTTCGCTGCACTCTGTCAAGAGTAAGAATGTACTTCCTCAAGTTCGGAGAGCAAAATTGCACACAATATTCCAGGTGTGGTCTCACCAAGGCCCTGTACAACTGTAGCAATACCTCCATGTCCCTGTGCTCAAATCCCCTCGCTATGAATGCCAACATGCCATGTGCTTTCTTAACTGCCTTCTGTACCTGCATGCCAACCTTCAATGACTGATGTACCATGACACCCAGGTCTCGAAGCACCTCCCCTTTTCCGAAACTTTCACCATTCAGATAATAGTCTGATTCTCTGTTTTTACCACCAAAGTGGATACCCTCACATTTATCCACATTATACTTCATTTGCCATGCAATTGCCTGGACTACTGGCGCAGTTTGGGTCTCCTTATCTAAGGGGGGTATACTTACCTTGGTAGAGATAAAACGGAGGTTCACGTAATTGATTACTGGGATGAGAGAGCTCTCTTATGGTGATAGATTGCGTCGACTGGGCCTGTGCGCTCTGCAGTTTAGAAGAATGAGAGATGCTGTCATTGAAAGATGCAAGATGTTGAAGATGTGATAATAGTGTAGATGCTGAGAGGTTGTTTCCCCGGGCTGGAGAGTCTGGAAATAGAGGGTATAGTTTCAGGTTAAGGGGTCGGCCATTTAAGACAGAGAAGAGGATGAATTTCATAACCGAGAGCGATGTGAACCTTTGAAATTCTCAATCTAAAGGACTGTGGACGCGGCATCGTTGAATATATTCAAGGCTGAGATCGATAGATTTTTGGGCTGTCGGAGAATCAAGGGATATGGGTATAATGCAGAAAAGTGGCGTTGAGGTCGATGATCAACCATCATCATATTGAATGGCGGAAGCATGTTCGAGGGGTCGTATGGCCTACTCCTGCTCCTAATTCTTATGTTCTTATGTAACTTTACACCTCCCCATGAAAATGTCCTCAGAATCGGTAACACTAATTGTGTCCTTTCTCCATTAAACCCTCCTGATCCTTGGCCCTCTTGTGATTTTGCTATGAGAAACTCCTCTGAGTGAACGTCACAGTGAAATTGCAAGGCATTGAGCGTGGAATTAAATAATCATGTTGAAAAACAATCTGATGCCTGCAGTAGATGTTTATTTTCAGCAGGTGGCGAAAGTGATCTTATTGAAGCAGGAATCATGCAGTGGCTGCTGCTACTGAGCAGTTCAGTCACCGTCGCATTGTTCGAACTAGTTTTATCGTCGTCATCAATCAATAATTACTAATACTCAGATGACTGCTCAGTCCAATTTTAAGAGAGCATTCATCCTTAGAATTATTCTGAAGGAACAATAGAGATTGAATTCATTTCAATCCAGACTTTGGGATGTATGTCAAGGCCTTGACGATGGTGCAGAACGATATAATAGAATTCTTCCAGGAACGGGGTATTTCAGTTATACATGGATGTAAGAAACTGGGATTGAACTGAGAAGGTTAGAGGATTATTTAATGGAGTTGTTTAAAGTGATGAAAGGTTGTGAAAGAATCCTAGAGGTTTACGACACAGAGGGAAGTCATTGTGCCCATCGTGTCTGTGCTGGTCCAAAACAGCCATCATGCCTAATCGCACTTTCCAGCCCTGTAGGTAACGGCATCTCAAGTGCATATTCAGGTACTTTTTGAATGTGATGAGGCTTTATGCCTGTACCTCCATTTCAGTCAGTTAGTTCCTGACCCCTACCATCCTCTGGATCAAAAGGATTTCCCCTCCTTCCCCTCTAATCGTTTTACCAATTACTTTACGTCTATTCACTCTGGTAACTGACCACTCTGCTCATGCAAATTGCTCCTTCCTCTTAACTCTATCTAGGCCTATAACCTTGTACACGCCAATTAAATCTCCGCTCAGCCTCCTCTGTTCCAAAGAAAACAACTCCAGCCTATCCAAACTTTCCTCATAGCTCAAACTCTCCAGTCCTGGCAACATCCTCGTTTATCTCCTCTGTAGCCTCTCGAGTGCACTCACATCTTTCCTGTAATTTGGTGACCAGAACTGAAAGCAGTACTCTTGCTGTGGCCCAACTAGTGTTTTATAGAGTTAATGCATAACCTCGCAGCTCTTATATTCCATGCCACGACTAATAAAGGCAAGTATTCCATATGCCTTTTTTTAACCACCTTATCTACCTTTCCTGCTACCTCCAGGGATCTGTGGATCCGCACTAAAAGGTCGTGGAATTTTGGTCTCCTTATCTTAAGGAGCGATATACTTGCCTTTGTCGTGGTGCACCGGAGGTTCACTAGATTGATGCCTGGAATGAGAGAGTTGTCTTATACTGACAGGTTTTGTAGAATGGGCCTAAGCTGTCTGCAGTTTAGAAGAATGAGGGATGCTCTCATTGAAAGATACAAGATTCTGAAGGGAATTGACAGGGTAGATGCTGAGAGGATGTTTCCCCTGGCTGGAGAGTCTAGAACTAGGGGGCATAGTTTCAGGATAAGGATTCGGCCATTTATGACAGAGAAGAAGATGAAGTTCATCACTCAATCCCAATGGAGTGTTTATATTCAAGGCTGAGGTACAAAGATTTTTGGACTGTGAAGATTTGGAGAATCAAGGTATGTGGGGATAGTGCAGGAAAGGGGAGTTGAGGTCGATGATCAGTCATGATCTTATTGAATGGCGGAGCAGGCACGAGGAGCTGTATGGCTTACTCCTGCTCCTAATTCTTATGTTCTTATATAACTCTCAACATTCCCATGAAAACCTCCTCAGAAATGATATCATTAATTCTGTCCTATCTCCATTAACGCCTCATGATCTCTTGGCCCACTTGTGGATTGATCTGAGAAACCCCTCTGGGTGAACGTCGCTTGGAAAATGCAAGTTGTGTGTGGAATTAAATAATCATGTTTAAAAAAACTCTGGCGCCTGCAGTAGATGTTTATGATCAGCAGGTGGCGAAAGTGATCGTATTGAAACAGGAACAATACAGAGGCTGTTGTTGCTGAGCAGATAAATCACCGTCTGCATTGTTAGAACAAGTTATTTCGTCGTTATCAATCAATAATTAGTAATACTCAGGTTATTGCTCAGTCCAATTTTAATTCGCCCTTATAATTATTCTGATGGAACAATAGAGGTTGAATTAACTTCAATCCAGACTTTGGGAAGTATGTCAAGGCCTTGAAGATGGTGCAGGAGAGATTTACTAGAATTCTACCAGGAATTAGGTATTTCAGATATACAGAGACGTAAGAAACTGGGATTGAGCAGAGAACGTTAAAGGATGTTTTAGTACAGGTGATGAAAATGATGAATGTTTGTGATAGAATCATAGAGGTTCCTATTATACCAGGCTCTGTCCCCTGTTTATGTTACACTGGACCCTCTCTCTGTTTATATTACACTGGACCCATGTCTCTGTTTATATTAGACTGGACCCTCTCACAGTTTGTATTACACTCGAACCTGTCACTGTTTATATTACACTAAAGCCTGTCTCTTTTTATATTGCATGAGACCCTGCCTCTGTTTATATTACACTAGACCCTGTCCCTGTTTAAATTACACTGGACCCTGTCCCTGTTTAAATTACACTGGACCCTGTCCCTGTTTCTATTACATTAGACCTGTCTCTGTTTATATTACACTAGATCCTGTCTCTGTTTATATTGCACTAAACCCTGTCTCTCATTATATTACAGAAGACCCTGTTTCTCTTTATATTAAGCTAGACCCTGGCTCTGTTTATATTACACTAGACCCTGTCCCTCTTTATATTACATTCGGCTCTGTCTTTGTTTCTATTGCACTACATCCTGTCTCTGTTTATATTACAGTAGACCCTGTCTCTTTTTATATTACAGTGGACCCTGTCTCTGTTTATATTAAGCTAGACTCTCAGTTTATTTAGCTTTGCCGTGTCTCAGTTATTACAGCCCTAGGCCATTTGTCAAATATATTGCACTATTAACTGCCCCTGTTCATGTTGCACGAGACCTTGTCTTAGTTATTACTGCACTAGCCGTGGATCGATTTATATTATTGAAGACGTTGTCTTTGTTACATTCCTGAGACCCTGTCTCTGCTAACATTACATTAAACTCTCTCTCTCTGTTTACATTACACGAGAACCTATCTGAGTAATTACTGCTCTACATGTCTCTGTTTATGCAGGGTGCGGTAGCATAGTGGTTCTGTTTCTGAACTAATCCACAGATCTGGAAGAATAATCCAGATATATGAGTTCAAATCCAACCACAACAGCTGGGGGAATTTAAGTTCCGTTAATTGAATATAAAATTGGAATTAAAAAGGTAGTATCAGTAATCGTGCCCATGAAACTACTGTATTGTCCTTTTCGGAAGGAAATCTGTCATCCTGAACAGCTTGGCCAATATGTGACTCCAGACTCAAGCAAGGGTCTCTTTTCTGCCCTCTGAGATGACCCAGCATGCCACTCAGTTGAAATAAACCGCTACAACAAAGTCAGCACTGAGCATCTTCACCACACGGACTGCAGCAGTTCAAGAAGGCCTACACCATCACCTTCTCAAGGGCTATTAGGGATGGGCAATAAATGTCAGCCGTCCAAATGAACACACATCCAATGAAAGAATATATAAAACATTTACATTAGGCATTACCTCAGTAATTACAGCAAAATAATATGTATTATACAGCAGAACCTCTCTAGTTATTACTACACTAGATCCAGTCTCAGTTTTTACTACACTAGATCCTGTCTCAGATTATATTATACTAGACCCTGTCCCTATTTATATTACATAGACCCTGTCTCAGTTTATATTAGACTAGACCCTGTCCCTATTCATATTACACAAGACCCTGTCTCGGTTTTGTATAACACGAGGCCCTGTCTCTGTTTATATTACACTAGGCCATGACTCTATTTATATTACACTGGACCGTGTCTCTGTTTATATTAAACTGGAACCTGTCTCTGTTTATATTACACCAGACCCGGTCTCAGTTTATATTACACTAGACCCTGTCCCTGTTTATATTACACTGGACCATGTCTGTGTTTATATTACACTAGGCCCTGTTTCTGTTTATATTACACTAGACCATGTATCTGTTTAAATTACACTGGACCCTGTCTCTGTTTATATTAAACTGGACCCTGTCCCTGTTTATATTACACTAGAGCGTGTCTCTGTTTAAATTATACTAGGCCCTGTCTCTGTTTATATTAAACGAGACCCCGTCTCTGTTTATATTACACTGGACCCTGTCTTTGTTTATATTACACAGGACCCTCTTACTGATATATTAAACAAGTCTCTGTCTCTGTTTGTATACACTAGGTCGATTCTCTGTTTATATTACGCTAGATCCTGTCTCATTTTATAATACACTAAGCCCTGTCTCTGTTTATATTGCAATAGATCCTGGCTCTGTAAGAAAGAGAGAAAGATGATAGATAGATATTGATAATCGTAAAAATATGTATGTGTGCGTGTGAGAGAATGTAATCATTTATTTAACTTCGGAGCACATTTCATCTTGGTATTAGCTATCCGCAGCTGTTTGTAACGTATATTTGATCTGGTATCGTGTGGGTAATATTTTTGTTGAGAGGATGGGTTGAACCTTGTAACACTCTACTAGAGATGGACTAGGATTGAGGGACAGGACTAAAGGTGAGCAATTAATTGCACATTGCACTCCTTGGTGGCACACTGTATGTTAGAGGTTACTAATTCACACTTGTGTTGTCCTGTGCCAATTACTCCCAGTTCTTTAATGTTGAGCACTGTTTTTCCTATTTTCTATTGAGCTTTCAAATGAGCCACTGATTGTGTCAGACAGAGCCTGGAACCATGACCTAAAAGCACCGCCGTATGGGCGGTCGCAGGATCCTAATGTCCACTGTGTTCAGCAGCTCTCATTTGGTTGAGTGGAACGCAAAGAGCACACACAAAGCAGTTGCTATATAAGAACATAAGAAATAGGATCAGGAGTGGGCCATTGGGCCCCTCGAGCGTGCTCCGCCAGATAATCAGCTCATGATATGATATTGGCCTCACCTCCACTTTCCTGCCTGTCCCCATAACCCTTGACTCCGCTATAATTCAATAATCTGTCTATCTCAGCCTTGTATATATTCACTGACCCAGTTTACACAACTCTCTGGGGTAGAGAATTCCAAATATTCAATACCCTCTGACAGAAGAAATTCCTCCTCATTTCCGCCTAAAATGGATAACACCTTATTCAGAAACTATGCCCCCTAGTTCTTGATTTCCCACACGCGAGGAAATATCCTCTCAGCATCTACCCTGTCAAGCCCCCTCAGAATCTTATATGCATCATTAAGATAACCACTTATTCTTCTAAACACCAATACGTAAAGGCCCAACATGCTCAATCTTTCCTCATAAGACAACCCATTAATTTTCGGAAACACCGTCGTGAACCTTCTCTGAACTGCCTCCAATGCAAGTACATACTTCCTTCAATAAGGAGACCAATACTGTACGCAGTACTCCAAGTGTGGCATCACCAATACTTTGTACAGTTGGCGCAGGACTCCCCTGCTTTTATACTCTATCCCCCTTGCCATTTGCCTTCCTAATTACTTGCTGTGCTTACATGCTAACTTTTTGTGTTTCATGTACATGAACCGCACCCCCCCCGCCCCCCCCGCCCCCAGGTCCCCCTGTACTGCAGCATTCTGTAGTTTGTTTCCATTTAAATAGTACTTTGCTTTTCTAGTCTTCCCCACCGAAATGCATAACCTCATATTTTCCCACGTTATACTCCAGCTGCCAGATTTTTACCCACTCATTTAACCTATCTTTTTGCAGACTCTTTGTATCCTACTCACAACTGGCATTCCCACCCGTCTTTGTATCCAGCAAATTTGTCTACAATACACTCAGTCCCTTAATCCAAGTCATTAATATAGATTGTAAAAAGTTGGAGCCCCATCACTGATCCCTGAGGCAACCCACTAGTTATAGTTTGCTAACCTGTAAATTAACCATTTATCCTGACTGTTTTCTGTTAGTTAGCCAATCCTCCATCCATATTACCCCCAACACCATGAGCTCTTATCTTGTGTAGTAACCTTTTAGGTGGTACCTTATCGAATGTCTTTTGGACTCCAAATACACCACATCGAGCAGTTTCCCTTTATGCACCCTTCTCGTTACATCCTCAAAGAACTCTAATATATTTGTCAAACATGATTTCCCTTTCATAAAACCATGTTTATGCGGCTTGATTTTATTATGATTTTCTAAATGTCTTGCTACTACTTAATATATTTAAGGTGGAGATAGACCGATTTTTGAACGATAAGTGTGTGAAGTGTTGTGGGGAGCAGGCAGGGAAGTGGAGCTGAGCCCAGGAACAGATCAACCATGATCTAATTAAATGGCTGGACAAGCTCGAGGGATCAAGTCTCACTTTTCAGATCTTGGTCTGTAGCCCTGTAGGTTACGGAACTCCAAGTACACATCCAAATTCATTTTGATATTTGTGAGTGTTTCTGCCTCGACCAACCTTTCAGGCAGTGAGTTCCAGATCTCTAGCACCCTCTGGGTATGAAGTTATCCCCTCAAATACCCTCTAAACCTCCTACCAATGAATTTAAATCTCTGCACCCTGGTTGTTGACCCACCTGCTAAGGGAAATAGGTCCTTTCACACTCCTCTTCCCTTATTGCAATGTCTGCATCACCCCTCCATTTTGTGCAAACAGATGCAAATTATGCATTAAGATCCATATCCACATTTTCTGTCTCTAGACACAGATTACCTTTAGGGTCTCTAATAGGCCCCACTCTTTCTTTAGTTATCCTCTCTCTCGTAATGTATTTATAAAATATGTTTGGGTCTTCCTTGATTCTTTTCATGCTCTCTCTTTGCTTTCCTAATTTAAACCCTGCACTTTCTACACTGCTCTCGGATTCCTGCAGTAGTGAGCTCTCTGCATCTGCCAAAAGCCTCCTTTTTTTCGTTATCCTACCCTGTATGTCCCGTGACATCCAGGGAGCTCTAGATTTGTTCGCCCCAGGCTTTTCCTTCACAGGAACATATTTAGTCTGAACCCTCCGGATATCCACCATGGATGCCTCCCACTGCTCTGACACTGATTTACATTCCAGCAGCTGTTTCCGGTCCACCTTGGATAAATCACATTTCGTTTAATAAAATGTCCTTTACCCGAATTGGGAACTTTCATAAATCAAAATCCTGCTGATGCTGGAATCTGAAATAAAAACTGTAAATGCTGTAGATGTAAATGGATCAGGCAGCATCGGTGGAGAAAGACAATGTTAAAATTTCAGATCAATATCCTCGCCACTCCCCACCCCTGTCCCACCCCGCGAATATATTGGGCCTGGCTCTGTCATCCTCTGGATGAAAAGGATTTCTCCTCGATCCCCTCTAATCCTTCTGCCAATTCCTTTACATCTATTCCCCCTGGTTATTGATCACTCTGCTCACGGAAATAGTTCCTTCCTATCAACTCTATCGAGGCCCCTTATAATCTTGTACATGTCTATTAAATCTCCTCTGTTCCAAAGAAAACAACTCTAGCCTATCCAACCTTTCCTCATGGCTACAATTCTCCAGTCCTGGCAACATCCTCGTCTATCTCCTCTGTACCCTCTTGATTGCAATCACATCTTTCCTGTAATGTGATTACCAGATCTGCACGCAGTACTCTCGCTGTGGCCTAACTAGTGTTTTACAGATTTAAAGCATAATCTCGCTGCTCCTATCTTCCATGCCACAACCAATAAAGGCACGTATTGTGTACGCCTTTTTTAACCACTTTATCTCCCTGTCCTGTTAATTCAGGGATCTGTGGACTTGCACTCCAAGGTCCTGGAGTACTGGGGCAGTTTGGTTCTGTTTATCTTAAGGAGGGTCACACTTGCCTTGGTGGTGGTGCATCGGAGGTTCACTAAATTGATACCAGGGATGAGAGAGCTGTCTTATGGTGAGAAATTGTGTCGAATGTGCCTATGCTCTCTGCAGTGTAGAAGAATGAGAGATGCTCTCATTGAAAGATACAAGATTCTGAAATGGATTGACACGGTAGTTGCTGAGAGGTTGTTTACCCTGGCTGGAAAATTTAGAACGACAGGGTAGAGTTCAGGATAAGGGATCGGCCATTTAAGACAGAGAAGAGGATGAATTTCATCATTGAGCGTTGTGAAACTTTAAAAGTCTCAATCCAAAGAACTGTGGAGGCAGAGTCGTTTAATATCTTCAAGGCTAAGATAGATAGATTTTTAGACTGTAGGAAAATCAAGGGATATGGAGATAATGCAGGAAAGGGGAGTTGATGCCGATGATCAGACTTGATCTTATTGAATGGCGGAGCAGGCTCGATGGGCTGCATGGCTTACACCTGCTCCTACTTCTTATGTTCTTATATAACTTCACACCTTCCCATGAAAACCTCATCAGAATTGATAACACTCATTGTGTCCTTTCTCCATTAATTCCTCCTGATCTCTTGGCCCTCTTGTGGTTTGCTCTGGGAACCTCCTCTGGGTGAACGTCACTCGGAAAATGCAAGATGTTGAGTGTGGAATTAAATAATCATTTTGAAAAAAAGTATGGCAACTGCAGTGGATGACTATGATCAGCAGGTGGCGACAGTGATCTTATTGAAACAGGAATCATTCGGAAACTGCTGTTGCTGAGCACATCAGTCACCTTCTGCACTGTTAGAACAAATTATACCGTCGTTATCAATCAATAATTAGTAATACTCAGATTACTGCTCAATCCAATTTTAAATGAGCATGCATCCTTATAATTAATCTGAAGGAACAATAGAGATTGAATTAACTTCAATCCAGACTTTGGCAAGTATGTCAAGGCCTTGAAAATGGTGCAGAAGAGATTTATTAGAATTCTACCAGGAATGAGATATTTCAGTTATACAGAGACGAGAGAAACTGGGATTGAGCAGAAAAGTTTACAGGATGATTTAATAGAGGTGATTAAAATGATGAAAAGTTGTGATAGAATCATCGAGGTTTACGACACAGAGGGAAGCCATTGTGCCCTTCATGTCTGTGTTAGCCGAAAAGCAGCTGTCCGGCATATCCAGGTACTTTTTCAATGAGATGGGAGATTCTGCCTGTACCTTCCTTTCAGGCAGTGAGTTCCAGACCCCCACCATCCTCTGAATGAAAAGGATTTCTCCTCGATCCCCTCAAATCCTCTACAAATTCCTTTCCATCTATTCTCCCTGTTTATTGATCATTCTGCTCACGGAAACAGCTCCTTCCTATCAACTCTATCTCGGCCCCTTATAATCTTGTACACGTCTATTAAATCTCCTCTGTTCCAAAGAAAACAACTCCAGCCTATCCAACCTTTCCTCACGGCTAAAATTCTCTATTCCTTGCAACATCCTCGTCTATTTCCTCTGTACCCCCTTGATTGAAATCACATCTTTCCTGTAATCTGATGACAAGATCTGCACGCAGTAATCTCGCTGTGGCCTAACTAGTGTTTTATAAATTTAAAGCATTACCTTGCTGCTCCTATATTCTAAGCCACGACCAATAAAGGCACGTATTGTGTACGCCTTTTTTAACCATCATATCTACCTGTCCAGCTACTTTCAGGGATCCGTGGACTTGCACTCCAAGTTCCTGGAGTACGGGGGCAGTTTGGATCTCCTTATCTTAAGGAGGGATACACTTGCCTTGGTGGTGGTGCAACGGAGGTCCACATAACATGATTCCTGGGATGAGCGAGCTGTCTTATGGTGAGAAATTGTGTCGAATGTGCCTATGCTCTCTGCAGTTTAGAAGAATGAGTGATGCTCCCAATGAAAGATACAATATTCTGAAACGGATTGAAACGGTGGATGCTGATAGGTAGTTTACCCTGGCTGGAGATTCTAGAACTTGAGTGCATAGTTTCAGGATAAGGGGTCGGCCATTTAAGAAAGAGACAAAAGGACGAAGTTCTTCATCGAGAGCGTTGTGAATCTTTGAAATTCTCAATCCAAGGTACTTTGGAGGCTGAGTCGTTGATTATATTCAAGGCTGAGATAGATAGATTTTTGGACTGTATGAGAATCAAGGGGTATGGAGATAATTCAGGAAAGGGGAGTTGATGCCGATGATCAGCCTTGATCTTATTGAATGGCGGAGTAGACTCGAGGGGCTGTATGGCTTACTCCTGCTCCAATAGTTATGTTCTTATATAACTTCACACCTTCCCATGAAAACCTGCTCAGAATTGATAACACTAATTGTGTCCTTTCTCCATTAACTCCTCCTGATCTCTTGACCCTCTTGTGGTTTGCTCTGAGACACTCCTCTGGTTGAACGTCACTGGGAAAATGCAAGGTGTTGAGTGTTGGAATTATATAATCATGTTCAAAAAAACTCTGGCGCCTGCAGTAGATGTTTATGATCAGCAGGTGGTGACAGTGACCTTATTGAATCAGGAATCATGCAGAGGCTGCTGTTGCTGAGCAGATAAGTCCACGTCTGCATTGTTAGAACAAATTAAACCGTCGTCAACAATGAATAATTAGGAACACTCAGATTACTGCTCAATCCAATTTTAATAGAGCATGCATCCTTATAATTAATCTGATGGATCAATAGAGAATGAATTAATTTCAATCCAGACTTTGGGAAGTATGTCAAGGCCTAGAAGAATGTGCAGAAGAGATTTACTAGAATTCTACCAGGAATTAGTATATTTCAGTTATACAGAGATGAGAGAAACTGAGTTTAAGTATAAAGTTTATGGATGATTTTATAGAGGTAATTAAAATGATGAAAGATTGTGATAGAATCACAGCGGTTTACGACACAGGGGGAGGCATCGTGCCTGTGCTAGCCTCAAAACAGCCAACCGGCCTAATCGCACTTTCCAGCTCTTGGTCCATAGCTCTGTATGTTAAGGCACCTCAAGTACATATCCAGGTTACTTTTTCAATGAAATGAGTGTGTCTGCCTGTACCTCCCTTTCAGGCAGTGAGTTCCAGACCCCCAGCACCCCTGGATGAAAAGGGTTGCTGTTCGATTCCCTCTAATCCTTTCACCAATTAGTTTACATCTATTCTCTCTGGTTGTTGACAATTCTGCTCAGGGAAATTGCTCCTTCTTATCCACTCTATCTCGGCCCCTTGTAAATTGTACACGTCAATTAAACCTCCCCATAGCCTCCTCTGTTACAAAGAAAACAACTCCGGCCTATCCAATCTTCCCTCATAGCAAAACGTCTTCAGTCCTGGCAACATCCTCGTGTATCACCTCTGTAACCTCGCTAGTGCAATCACATCTTTCCTGTAATGTGATGACCAGAACTGAACGCAGTACACTCGCTGTGGCCCAACTAGTGTTTTATAGAGTTAATGCATTACCTCGCTACTCTTATGTTCAATGCCACGACCAATAAAGGCATGTGTTCCATATGCCTTTTAACCACCTTATTTACCTGTACTGCTACCTTCAGGGATCTATGGATCTGCACTCCACGATCATATAAACATGGAAATATAGAAAATAGGTGCAGGAGTAGGCCATTCGCCCCTTCGAGCCTGCACCACCATTCAATGAGTTCATGGCTGAACATGCAACTTTAGTACCGCATTCCTGCTTTCTCGCCATACCCGTTCGTCCATCCAGTAATAAGGACTGCATCTAACTCCTTTTTGAATATATTTACTGAATTGGCCCAAACAACATTCTGTGGTAGAGAATTCCACAGGTTCACCACTCTCTGGGTGAAGAAGATCCTCCGCATCTCGGTCCTAAATGGCTTACCCCTTATCCTTAGATTTTAACCCCTGGTTCTCGACTACCCCAACATTGGGAACATTCTACCTGCATCTAACCTGTCGAAATCAGTCAGAATTGTAAACGTTTCTATGAGATTCCCTCTCATTCTTCTGAACTCTAGTGAACATAAGCTCAGTTGATATAGTCTTTCTTGATATATCCATCCCGCCATCCCGGGAATCAGTCTCATGAATCTTCGCTGCACTCTGTCAAGAGTAAGAATGTCCTTCCTCAAGTTCGGAGAGCAAAATTGTACACAATATTCCAGGTGTGGTCTCACCAAGGCCCTGTACAACTGTAGCAACACCTCCATGTCCCTGTGCTCAAATCCCCTCGCTATGAAGGCCAACATGCCATGTGCTTTCTTAACTGCCTTCTGTACCTGCATGCCAACCTTCAATGACTGATGTACCATGACACCCAGGTCTCGATGCACCTCCCCTTTTTCGAAACTGTCACCATTCAAATAATAGTCTGTCTCTATGTTTTTACCACCAAAGTGGATACCCTCACATTTATCCACATTATACTTCATCTGCTATGCAATTGCCTGGAGTACTGGCGCAGTTTGGGTCTCCTTATCGAATGGGGGTATACTTACCTTGGTAGTGATAAAACGGAGGTTCACGTAATTGATTACTGGGATGAGACAGCTCTCTTATGGTGATAGATTGCGTCGACTGGGCCTGTGCGCTCTGCAGTTTAGAAGAATGAGAGATGCTGTCATTGAAAGATGCAAGATGTTGAAGATGTTTAATAGTGTAGATGCTGAGAGGTTGTTTCCCCTGGCTGGAGAGTCTGGAAATAGAGGGTATAGTTTCAGGTTAAGGGGTCGGCCATTTAAGACAGAGAAGAGGATGAATTTTATCACCGAGAGCGTTTTGTACCTTTTAAATTCTCAATCTAAATGACTGTGGACGCGGCATCGTTGAATATATTCAAGGCTGAGATCGATAGATTTTTGGGCTGTCGGAGAATCAAGGGATATGGGTATAATGCAGAAAAGTGGCGTTGAGGTCGATGATCAACCATCATCATATTGAATGGCGAAAGCATGTTCGAGGGGTCATATGGCCTACTCCTGCTCCTAATTCTTATGTTCTTATATAACTTTACACCTCCCCATGAAAATGTCCTCAGAATTGGTAACACTAATATATCCTTTCTCCATTAAACCCTCCTGATCTCTTGGCCCTCTTGTGGTTTTGCTCTGAGAAACTCCTCTGGGTGAACGTCACAGTGAAATTGCAAGGCATTGAGTGTGGAATTAAATAATCATGTTGAAAAAAAATCTGATGCCTGCAGTAGATGTTTATTTTCAGCAGGTGGCGAAAGTGATCTTATTGAAGCAGGAATCATGCAGTGGCTGCTGCTGCTGAGCAGTTCAGTCACTGTCTGCATTGTTCGAACGAGTGTTATCGTCGTCATCAATCAATAATTACTAATACTCAGATGACTGCTCAGTCCAATTTTAAGAGAGCATTCATCCTTAGAATTATTCTGAAGGAACAATAGAGATTGAATGCATTTCAATCCAATCTTTGGGATGTATGTCAAGGCCGTGACGATGGTGCAGAACGATATAATAGAATTCTTCCAGGAATGGGGTATTTCAGTTATACATGGATGTAAGAAACTGGGATTGAACTGAGAAGGTTAGAGGATTATTTAATGGAGTTGTTTAAAGTGATGAAAGGTTGTGATAGAATCCTAGAAGTTTACGAAACAGAGGGAAGTCATTGTGCCCATCGTGTCTGTGCTGGTCCAAAACAGCCATCATGCCTAATCGCACTTTCCAGCCCTGTAGGTAACGGCATCTCAAGTGCATATTCAGGTACTTTTTGAATGTGATGAGGGTTTATGCCTGTACCTCCATTTCAGTCAGTTAGTTCCAGACTCCTACCATCCTCTGGATCAAAAGGATTTCCCCTCCTTCCCCTCTAATCGTTTTACCAATTACTTTACGTCTATTCTCTCTGGTAACTGACCACTCTGCTCATGCAAATTGCTCCTTTCTCTTAACTCTATCTAGGCCCTTTATAACCTTGTACACGCCAATTAAATCTCCGCTCAGCCTCCTCTGTTCCAAAGAAAACAACTCCAGCCTATCCAAACTTTCCTCATAGCTCAAACTCTCCAGTCCTGGCAACATCCTCGTTTATCTCCTCTGTACCCTCTCGAGTGCACTCACATCTTTCCTTTAATTTGGTGACCAGAACTGAAAGCAGTACTCTTGCTGTGGCCCAACTAGTGTTTTATAGAGTTAATGCATAACCTCGCAGCTCTTATATTCCATGCCACGACTAATAAAAGCAAGTATTCCATATGCCTTTTTTAACCACCTTATCTCCCTGTCCTGCTACCTTCAGGGATCTGTGGATCCGCACTAAAAGGTCATGGAGTTTGGCTCTCCTTATCTTAAGGAGCGATATACTTGCCTTTGTCGTGGTGCAACGGAGGTTCACTAGATTGATGCCTGGAATGAGAGAGTTGTCTTATACTGAGAGGTTTTGTAGAATGGGCCTAAGCTGTCTGCAGTTTAGAAGAATGAGGGATGCTCTCATTGAAAGATACAAGATTCTGAAGGGAATTGACAGGGTAGATGCTGAGAGGATGTTTTCCCTGGCTGGAGAGTCTAGAACTAGGGGGCATAGTTTCAGGATAAGGATTCGGCCATTGAAGACAGAGAAGAAGATGAAGTTCATCACTCATTCCCAATGGAGTGTTTATATTCAAGGCTGAGGTACAAAGATTTTTGGACTGTGAAGATTTGGAGAATCAAGGTATGTGGGGATAGTGCAGGAAAGGGGAGTTGAGGTCGATGATCAGTCATGATCTTATTGAATTGCGGAGCAGGTTCGAGGAGCTCTATGGCTTACTCCTGCTCCTAATTCTTATGTTCTTATATAACTCGCAACCTTCCCATGAAAACCTCCTCAGAAATGATATCATTAATTGTATCCTATCTCCATTAACGCCTCATGATCTCTTGGCCCACTTGTGGATTGATCTGAGAAACCCCTCTGGGTGAACGTCGCTTGGAAAATGCAAGTTGTGTGTGGAATTAAATAATCATGTTTAATAAAATTCTGGCGCCTGCAGTAGATGTTTATGATCAGCAGGAGGCGAAAGTCATCGTTTTGAAACAGGAATCATACAGAGGCTGTTGTTGCTGAGCAGATAAATCACCGTCTGCATTGTTAGAACAAGTTATTTCGTCGTTCTCAATCAATAATTAGTAATACTCAGATTATTTCTCAGTCCAATTTTAATTCGTCCTTTTAATTATTCTGATGGAACAACAGAGATTGAATTAATTTCAATCCAGACTTTGGGAAGTATGTCAAGGTCTTGAAGATGGTGCAGGAGAGATTTACTAGAATTCTACCAGGAATGAGCTATTTCAGATATACAGAGACGTAAGAAACTGGGATTGAGCAGAGAACGTTAAAGGATGTTTTAATACAGGTGATGAAAATGATGAATGTTTGTGATAGAATCAGAGAGGTTCCTATTATACTAGGCTCTGTCCCTGTTTATGTTACACTGGACCCTCTCTCTGTTTATATTACACTGGACCCATGTCTCTGTTTATATTAGACTGGACCCTCTCACTGTTTGTATTACACTAGAACCTGTCACTGTTTATATTACACTAAAGCCTGTCACTTTTTATATTACATGAGACCCTAACCCTATCTCTGTTTATATTTCACTAAGCCCTGTCCCAGTTTATATTACACTAGGCCTGTCTCTGTTGATATTACTCGAACCTGTCCCTGTTTATATTACACGAGGCCTTGTCTCTGTTTATATTACAGTAGGCCCTGTCCCTGTTTATATTATACTAGGCCCTGTCTCTGTTTATGTTACACGGGACCCTGTCTCTGTTTATATTAAACTGGACCCTGTCTCTGTTTATATTAGACTGGACCCTCTCCCTGTTTGTATTACACTAGATCCTGTCACTCTTTATATTAAACTAAAGCCTGTCTCTTTTTATATTATACGAGAACCTGCCTCTGTTTATATTACACAAGGCCCTGTCTCTGTTTAATTATACTAGGCCCTGTCTCTGTTGAAATTTCACTCGGCCCTGTTCCGGTTTATATTACATTAGGCCTGTCTCTGTTTATATTACTCGACCCTGTCCCTGTTTATATTACACGAGGCCCTGTCTCTGTTAATATTACAGTAGACCCTGTCCCTGTTTATATTACGCTCGACCCTTTCTCTGATTATATTAGATGAGGCACTGTCTCTTTTTATATTACATTAGACCCTGACTCTGATTATATTACACTAGGCCCTGTCTCTGTTTATATTACACTACACCCTGTCTCAGTTTATATTATGCTAGACCCAATATCTATTTGTATTACACTTGAGCCTTTCTCTGTATATATTACAGCAAGCCTGTCTCTGTTTATATAAACTAGACACTTTCTCTGTTTATTTTAAACTAGACCCTGTCTCTGTTTTTATTACACTAGACCCTTTCTCAGTTTATTTTAACGAGACCTTTTCTCAGTTTATTTTAACTTGGCCCTGTATCAGTTATTACTGTCCAAGACCATGTGTGAAATATTACATGCCCTGTTCGTTATGCGCTAGACCTTGTCTTAGTTATTACTGCACTAGACCGCACATCTATTTATGTTATTCAATACATTGTCTTTGTTACATTGCACTAAACTCTCTCTCTCTGTTTATAATACACGAGAACCTGTCTGAGTTATTACTGCACTACAACATGTCTCTATTATACACGGTGCGGTAGCATTGTGGTTATGTTACTGGACTTGTCCAGTGATGTGGAAGAATAATCCCGCCACAGCAGCTGGGGGAATTTAAATTCAGTTAATTGAATATAAAATTGGAATTAAAAAGTTGGTATGAATAATGGTGACCATGAAACTACTGTATTTCCTGTTAGGGAAAGAAATCTGCCATCCTTACACGGTTGTCTATATGTGACTCTCGCAAGAGTCTCTTTTCCTGCCCTCTGAAATGACCCAGGATGCCACTCAGTTGTATCAAACAGCGACAACAAAGTCAGCACTGAGCACCTTCACCACACAGACTGCAGCGATTTAACAAGGCAGCTCACCAACACCTTCTCAAGGGTTATTATGAATGGACAATAAATGGCAACTTTGCCAGTGAATCCCACATCCCATGAACGAATAAATAAAATAAATTACATTCGGCATTGCCTCAGTAATGACAGCAAAAAAAAAATATTATACAGCAGAACCTGTTCTCGTTATATTACACTAGACCCTTTCTCTGTTTATATTACATTCGGCCCTATCTCTGTTTATATTACACTAGACCCTGTCTCTGTTTATATTACATTATAACCTGTCTCTGTTTATATTACACTAGATCCTGTTTCTGTTTATAATTCACTAAACCCTGTCTCTCCTTATATTACAGAAGACCCTGTTTCTGTTTATATTAAGCTAGACCCTGGCTCTGTTTATATTACACTAGACCCTGTCCCTCTTTATATTCCATTCGGCTCTGTCTCTGTTTCTATTGCACTAGATCCTGTCTCTGTTTATATTACAGTAGACCCTGTCTCTTTTTATATTACAGTGGACCCTGTCGCTGCTTATATTAAGCTAGACTCTCAGTTTATTTAGCTTTGCCGTGTCTCAGTTATTACAGCCCTAGACCATGTGTCAAATATATTGCACTATGAACTGCCCCTGTTCATGTTGCACGAGACCTTGTCTTAGTTATTACTGCACTAGCCGTGGATCTATTTATATTATTGAAGACGTTGTCTTTGTTACATTTCCTGAGACCCTGTCTCTGCTAACATTACATTAAACTCTCTCTCTCTGTTTACATTACACGAGAACCTATCTGAGAAATTACTGCACTACATATCTCTGTTTATGCAGGGTGCGGTAGCATAGTGGTTCTGTTTCTGAACTAATCCACAGATCTGGAAGAATAATCCAGATATATGAGTTCAAATCCAACCACAACAGCTGGGGGAATTCAAATTCAGTTAATTGAATATAAAATTGGAATTAAAAAGGTAGTATCAGTAATCGTGCCCATGAAACTACTGTATTGTTCTTTTGGGAAGGAAATCTGTCATCCTTAACAGCTTGGCCAATATGTGACTCCAGACTCAAGCAAGGGTCTCTTTTCTTCTCTCTGAGATGACCCAGCATGCCACTCAGTTGAAATAAACCGCTACAACAAAGTCAGCACTGAGCATCTTCAACACACGTACTGCAGCAGTTCAATAATGCCTACACCATCACCTTCTCAAGGGGTTTAGGGATGGGCAATAAATGTCAGCCTTGCAAGTGAATACACATCCAATGAAAGAATATATAAAACATTTACATTAGGCATTACCTCAGTAATTACAGCAAAATAATATGTATTATACAGCAGAACCTCTCTAGTTATTATTACACTAGATCCAGTCTCAGTTATTACTGCACTAGATCCTGTCTCAGATTGTATTATACTAGACCCTGTCCCTATTTATATTACATAGACCCTGTCTCAGTTTATATTAGACTAGACCCTGTCCCTATTTATATTACACAAGACCCTGTCTCGGTTTATATAACACGAGGCCCTGTCTCTGTTTATATTACACTAGACCTTGTCTCTATTTATATTACACTGGACCGTGTCTCTGTTTATATTAAACTAGAACCTGTCTCTGATTATATTACACCAGACCCGGTCTCAGTTTATATTACACTAGACCCTGTCCCTGTTTATATTACACTGGACCATGTCTGTGTTTATTTTACACTAGGCCCTGTTTCTGTTTATATTACACTAGACCATGTCTCTGTTTATATTACACTGGACCCTGTCTCTGTTTATATTAAACTGGACCCTGTCCCTGTTTATATTACACTAGACCGTGTCTCTGTTTATATTACACTATGCCCTGTTTCTGTTTATATTACACTGGACCATGTCACTGTTTATATTACACTGGACCGAGTCTCTGTTTATATTAAACTGGACCCTGTCCCTGTTTATATTACACTCGACCGTGTCTCTGTTTATATTATACTAGGCCCTGTCTCTGTTTATATTACACAAGACCATGTCTCTGTTTATATTACACTGGACCCTGTCTTTGTTTATATTACACAGGACCCTCTTACTGATATATTAAACAAGTCTCTGTCTCTGTTTGTATGCACTAGGTCGATTCTCAGTTTATATTACGCTAGATCCTGTCTCATTTTATAATACACTAGGCCCTGTCTCTGTTTATATTGCACTAGATCCTGGCTCTGTAAGAAAGAGAGAAAGATGATAGATAGATATTGATAATCGTAAAAATATGTATGTGTGTGTGTGAGAGAACGTAATCATTTATTTAACTTCGGAGCACATTTCATCTTGGTATTAGCTATCCGCAGCTGTGTGTAACGTATATTTGATCTGGTATTGTGTGGGTAATATTTTTGTTGAGAGGATGGGTTGAACCTTGTAACACTCTACCAGAGATGGACTGAGATTGAGGGAGAGGACTAAAGGTGAGCAATTAATTGCACATTGCGCTCCTTGGTGGCACACTGTGTGTTAGAGGTTACTAATTCACACTTGTGTTGTCCTGTGCCAATTACTCCCAGTTCTTTAATGTTGAGCACTGTTTTTCCTATTTTCTATTGAGCTTTCAAATGAGCCACTGATTGTGTCAGACAGAGCCTGGAACCATGACCTAAAAGCACCGCCGTATGGGCGGCCGCAGGGTCCTAATGTCCACTGTGTTCATCAGCTCTCATTTGGTTGAGTAGAACGCAAAGAGCACACACAAAGCAGTTGCTATATAAGAACATAAGAAATAGGATCAGGAGTGGGCCATTGGTCCCCTCGAGCGTGCTCCGCCAGATAATCAGCTCATGATATGATATTGGCCTCACCTCCACTTTCCTACCTGTCCCCATAACTCTTGACTCCGCTATAGTTCAATAATCCGTTTATCTCAGCCTTGTATATATTCAATGACCCAGTTTACGCAACTCTCTGGGGTAGAGAATTCCAAAGATTCAATACCCTCTGACAGAAGAAATTCCTCCTCATCTCCGCCTAAAATGGATAGCCCCTTATTCAGAAACTATGCCCCCTAGTTCTTGATTTCCCACACGCGAGGAAATATCCTCTCAGCATCTACCCTGTCAAGCCCCCTCAGAATCTTATATGCATCATAAAGATAACCACTTATTCTTCTAAACACCAATAAGTACAGGCAGAACATGGTCAATCTTTCCTCATAAGACAACCCATTAATTTTCGGAAACACCCTCGTGAACCTTCACTGAACTGCCTCCAATGCAAGTACATACTTCCTTCAATAAGGAGACCAATACTGTACGCAGTACTCCAAGTGTGGCATCACCAATACTTTGTACAGTTGGCGCAGGACTCCCCTGCTTTTATACTCTATCCCCCTTGCAATAAAGGTCAACTTTCCATTTGCCTTCCTAATTACTTGCTGTGCTTACATGCTACCTTTTTGTGATTCATGTACATGAACCGCACCAACCCCCCGCCCTCCCCAGGTCCCCCTGTACTGCAGCATTCTGTAGTTTGTTTCCATTTAAATAGTACTTTGCTTTTCTAGTCTTCCTACCGAAATGCATAACCTCATATTTTCCCACGTTATACTCCAGCTGCCAGATTTTTACCCACTCATTTAACCTATCTTTTTGCAGACTCTTTGTATCCTACTGACAACTTGCATTCCCACCCATCTTTGTATCCAGCAAATTTGTCTACAATACACTCAGTCCCTTAATCCAAGTCATTAATATAGATTGTAAAAAGTTGGTGCCCCAGCACTGATCCCTGTGGCAACCCACTAGTTATAGTTTGCTAACCTGTAAATGACCCATTTATCCTGACTGTTTTCTGTTAGTTAGCCAATCCTCCATCCATATTACCCCCAACACCATGAGCTCTTATCTTGTGTAGTAACCATTTAGGTGGTACCTTATCGAATGTCTTTTGGAATCCAAATACACCACATCTAGCAGTTTCCCTTTATGCACCCTTCTCGTTACATCCTCAAAGAACTCTAATACATTTGTCAAACATGATTTCCCTTTCATAAAACCATGTTTATGCTGCTTGATTTTATTATGATTTTCTAAATATCCTGCTACTACTTAATATATTTAAGGTGGAGTTAGACCGATTTTTGAACGATAAATGTGTGAAGTGTTATGGGGAGCAGGCAGGGAAGTGGAGCTGAGCCAAGGAACAGATAAGCCATGATCTTATTAAATGGCTGGACAAGCTCGAGGGATCAAGTCTCACTTTTCAGATCTTGGTCTGTAGGTTACGGAACTTGAAGTACACATCCAAATTAATTTTGTTATTTGTGAGTGTTTCTGCCTCTACCAACCTTTCAGGCAGTGAGTTCCAGATCTCTAGCACCCTCTGGGTATGAAGTTATCCCCTCAAACACCCTCTAAACCTCCTACCAATGAATTTAAATCTCTGCACCCTGGTTGTTGACCCACCTGCTAAGGGAAATAGGTCCTTTCACACTCCTCTTCCCTTATTGCAATGTCTGCATCACCCTTCCATTTTGTGCAAACAGATGCAAATTATGCATTAAGATCCATATCCACATCTTCTGTCTCTAGACACAGATTACCTTTAGGGTCTCTAATAGGCCCCACTCTTTCTTTAGTTATCCTCTCGCTCGTAATGTATTTCTAAAATATGTTTGGGTCTTCCTTGATTCTTTTCCTCCTCTCTCTTTGCTTTCCTAATTTAAACCCTGCACTTTCTACACTGCTCTCGGATTCCTGCAGTAGTGAGCCCTCCGTATCTGCACAAAGCATCCCTTTTTTCGTTATCCTACCCTGTATGTCCCTTGACATCCAGGGAGCTCTAGATTTGTTCGTCCCAGGCTTTTCCTTCACGGGAACATATTTAGTCTGAACCCTCCGGATCTCCACCATGGATGCCTCCCACTGCTCTGACACTGACTTACATTCCAGTAGCTGTTTCCGGTCCACCTTGGCTAAATCACATTTAGTTTAATAAAAGGTCCTTTACCCCAATTGAGAACTTTCATAAATCAAAATCCTGCTGATGCTGGAATCTGAAATAAAAACAGTAAATGCTGTAGATGTAAGTGGATCAGGCAGCATCGGTGGAGAAAGACAATGTTAAAACTTCAGATCAATATCCTCGCCACTCCCCACCCCTGTCCCACCCCGCGAATATATTGGGCCTGGCTATGTCAAGCTGTAAACCTTCCAGCTTGTAGAGGTCCCAGCTCCCCGGAAACGGTCCCAATGCCTCAAGAATCTAAAGCCCTCCTTCCTGCACCATATCTACAGCCATGCATTCATCTGCTCTACCCTCGTTCTGTACTCACTAGCTCGTGGCGCCGACAGTAATCTTTGAGTTCCTCCTTTTAAATCTCTCTCCTAGCTCCGTAAAATATACCTGCAGGACCACATCCCTTTTTCTACTGATGTCTTTAGTGCCGATATGGACCAGGACCTCTGTCTTTTTATCCTCTCCCCACAAAATGTCTTGCAGTCGCTCAGTGACCTCCTTGAGCCTGGCATCAGTGAGGTAACATACCATCCTCAATTCATGTCTGCGGTCGCAGAAACGCCTGTAAGTTCCCTGATGTATCGAATCACCCACCACTATTGATCTTCCATTCATCTTCCTCCCCCACAGTGCAGCTGTGCCATGTATTTCCCTCGTTTGGAAAAGGATGTAACACTTCATATTCTCTGGAGAAATTGACTGATACCTTCAATGTTTTATATCCAACCTGATCCAACATGTTTGGGAAAGTCTGGTGCAGTAATAACTAAGGCAGGGCCGAGGGTAAAACTAGAAGACCAGTCTTTATGTAATAATAGAAATATTATTTTGCAACAATAACTGAATGGGGTGATAGTATCACACTAATAGAAGCCGTGTCTACTTTAACAATACCAGAAACACATTCTATAGAATATAACAGAGAAAAGTTCTGGAGTAATCATAACACAGGCGTGCACTCGAACTGGAATAACAGGGGCAGTTTATTTTCTAATTACAGCAGAGGCCGGGTCCGGTGTAACAATTCCAGAGACAGAGTCCCAGACCATAATAGTGGAGACGGGGTCCAGAGTAATACAAGCAAATGCATGGCCAACTGTGAGAGTAACAAACACAGTGTTTGATCCAATAATAACAGAGACAGACTCTCGTGTTATACTGATCACAATGCTGGATCTAGTGTGATGATCACACAGGCAGTATCTAGTGGAGAAAAACTAAGATTGGGTCTCATATAACAGTGTGTGCAAGTCAGCGCCTATTGTTATAATTACAAATGCATTGCCTAATGTGTAATAACAGAGTCAAGGCCCACTGCAGTATGAATGCATTGGGGTTAGTGTAATATCACAGGCACAGTCTAGTGCAATAGGAACACAGTCGATTATGTCAGTCTTGGCTCAGTGGTAGCAATCTCACCCTGAGTCAGAAGATCGTGGCTTCATTTCTCACTCCAGAGACGTGAGCGGAGAATCTATATTGACACTCCGGTTGTCAGTACTCATGTAGTGCCATCTTTCTGATCAGGGGCAAACCGAGGCACCGCCCGCACTTTCAGCAGGCTATAAATGATCTCACGGCCACTATCAGAGAAAGAGCAGGGTAGTTCTTCCCGGGTGTCCTGAGCCAATATTTGTCCTACACCAAAACTCACTAAAACAGAGTATCCTGTTCTTTTCACATTGCTGTTTGTTGGATCTGGCTATGCGAACAATATCTGCTGAGTTTGCAACATCATCATCATCATCACAGGCAGTCCCTCGGAATCGAGGAAGATTTGCTTCCACTATTAACATGCGTCCTTAGGTGTCCAATACGGGAACCACAGTGCCTGTCACAGGTGGGAAAGATAGTCGTTGAGGGAAAGGGAGGGTGGGACTGGTTTGCGGCATGCGCCTTCCGCTGCCTGCGCTTGATTGCTGCGTTCCCTCGGTGATGAGACTCGAGGTGCTCAGAGCTCTCCCGGATGCACTTCCTCCACTTGGGGCGATCTTTGGCCAGAAACTCCCAGGTGTCAGTAAGGATGTTGTACTTTATCAGAGAGGCATTGAGGGTGTCCTTGTAACATTTCCCCTGCCCACCTTTGTCTCGTTTGCAATTTTCCTACATTCCAGCAGTGACTGCACAACAGTAAGTACTTCACTGGCTGTAAAGGTGCTGAGAGTGTGAAAGGTGTAAAATCCAAGTCTTTATCTTTATCCAATAACTATAGACACGTGGTTGGCTTCTATTCTCTGAAACAGAAAAGGTTCAGGGGTAATGTGACTGAGATTTTTCGCGTTTTGAAAGGAATCGATCAGGCAGATAGAGAGAACCATTTTCCGCTGGTGGGGGAGTCTCGTAAAAGTGGAGCTACCCATAAAATCAGAGCCAGTTCATTCAGGAGAGAAGTTAGGAAACGTCTTCACACCAATGGTGGTAGAAGTGTTGAAATCTCTCACAACCAGCAGTAGATGCCGGGTCTATTCATCATTTCAAACCTGAGACAGTTAGAGTTTTGCTAATTAAGCGTATTATGGAGCCAAGAAGGGTAGATGGACTGATAATGCAGATCGGCCATTATCTCTTTAATTAACACGTTAGTATGCAGGTACAGCAATTGATCAGGAAGGCCAATGGAATCTTGGCCTTTATTGCAAAGGGGATGGAGTATGAAAGCAAGGACATCTTGCTACAGTTATACAGGGTATTGATGACACCACACCTAGAATATTGCCTGCAGTATTGACTTCCATATTTAGAAAGGATACACTTGCTTTGGAGGAAATTTAGAGAAGGATCACTCGGTTGTTTTACGGAGATGAGGGGGTTCACTTATGAGGAAATGTTGAGGAGGTTGGGCCTCTACTCATTTGAATTGAGAAGAATGAGAGGTGATCTTAGAGAACGTATAAGATTATGAGGGGGCTTGACAAGGTGGATGCAGAGAGGATGTTTTCATGGATGGGGGAGACTAGAACTAGGGGACATAATTTTAGAATAAGGGGCTGGCAATTTAAAACTAAGATGAGGAGAAATTTATTCGCTGAGAGGGTTGTACATCCGTGGAATTCACTGCGTTAGAGAACTGTGGAAGCTGGGTCATTGAATAAATTTAATGCAGAGATAGACAGATTCTTAACCGATAAGGGATTAAGGGGTTATGGGGAGCGGAAGCGAAGTGGACCTGAGTCCATGATCAGATCAGCCTTGATCGTATTAAATGGCAGAGCAGGCTTGAGGGGCCGTAAGGCCTACTCCTGCTCCTATTTTTTATGCTCTTATGTAATTGGCTATAGATACAGGATCGAGGGGCAACAACAGCCTCCTCGTGTTCCTATGCTCCTGTGTAATAGATGCGAGGTGTGTAGTGTTACGAGAGCAGAAATGGGATCTGGTTTAAGAATAAGATTGGGAAGTGACAACAACAGAAGCAAGGTCTCGTGTAACAATAAAGGGGTGGACGAGGACTGAAAACGGAAAGTTACCGTGAGCCCATTTAAGGCCTTGAGAATGGCTCGGACCCTTTAGCAGATTACAGGTGTTGGATCCTGGGGCAGCATTACTGCCTGGGCGTGACGATGAAAATTACATCCAGGGTTTTAGTGTAACTGCAACAAAGGGTGTTTTTTGTGGTAAGATAGTCGGTTTACTGCCTTCTCTAGAAGGGAAAGAAACTACTGCGTGAACACACCTGATTATTTTGGCCACTATTTCCATTCTAAAGCAAGGACGTTATTGCTTAACTTTATAAATCATAGTTTGGGCCCCAGCTGCAGTATTCGGCCCACTTCTGTCGTCTAACCTGAAATCTATGAAGCCCAGAAAGACCGAGAATGAGACTTAAAAAGAGGAGACACGAGTTGATGAGAGATAAAAGCTGAGAAATAGAATCACAAGATGATACAGCAACGAAAGAGGCCGTTCAGCCGATCGTGCCAGTGCCGGCTCTCTGAAAGAGTGATCAAATTAGTCCCCCTCCCCTGCTCTTACCCCATACCCCTGTAACGTTCTCCCTTCATGTATCTATTCAATTCCCATTCGAATGTTATTATTGAATCTGCTTCCACTACCATTTCACGAAGGGCGCTGCATTTCACAACAACTCGCTGCGTAAAGAAAACCATCACCATATAAAATGAAAGGGAGCGAGCGACCATCTCCCGTCTTCAGAGAGCAGAGGGAGCTCAGTGACTGATCCACACACACTGCCAGCCATTTCCAGAAAGGAGACTCAGAACAATAGGCTCATTTGCAAATGTCACCGCAATGTGTGGCTCTGCACCGACTCCCCGGCCATATATAGGTCTCCCCTGTCAGATGTTTCCACCAGATTTCGGCCCCTGGGTTTATTTTCTGCTCAAAAGCGAGATGTGTGGTTTGAAGCCGGCAGCAGAGAAACATGAAGTTGTGTTTCCTGAGAATGAAATAGCATCAGTTCGATGTTATCGCCATGAATAGGCTTCCTGTCTCTGAGGGTGGCCTCACCCTGACAGCACCAAGATCCACACACAGAGGCCTCACCCTGACAGCATCAAAATACACAAACAGAGGCCTGACCCTGACAGCACCAAGACCCACACAGAGAGGCCTCACTCTGACAGAATCAAAATCCACACATAGACCTCACTCTGTCAGCAACAAGACACACACACAGAGTCCTGACCCTGACAGCACCAAGACCCACACACAGACCTCACTCTGTCAGCACCAAGACCCACACACAGAGGCCTGACCCTGACAGCACCAGGACCCACACAGAGAGGCCTCACTCTGACAGAATCAAAATCCACTCACAGACCTCATTCTGTCAGCACCAAGACCCACACACAGAGGCCTGATCCTGACAGCACCAAGACCCACACACAGAGGCCTCACTCTGACCGCATCAGGACCCACACAATGAGTCATCACCCTGACAGCAGCTAGACCCACACACAGAGGCCTCACCGTAATAGCGTCAAAATACACACACAGAGGCCTCACCCTGACAGCACCAAGACCCACACACAGACCTCACTCTGTCAGCAACAAGGCCCACACACAGAGGCCTCACCCTGACAGCACCAAGACCCTCACACAGAGGCCTCACTCTGTCAGCATCAAGGCACACACACAGAGGCCTCACCTTGACAGCATCAACATCCACACACAGAGGCCTCACTCTGCCAGCACCAAGACCCACACACAGAGGTCTCACCCTGACAGCATCAACTTCCACACACACAGACCTCACTCTGTCAGCACCAAGACCCACACACAGAGGTCTCACCCTGACAGCATCAACTTCCACACACACAGACCTCACCCTGACAGCAGCAAGACCCACACACAGAGGCCTCACCCTGATAGTACCCAGACACACTGCACAGAGGCCACACTCTGACAGCACCAAGAGCCACACACAGAGGCCTCACCCTAACAGCATCAAAATACACACACAGACCTCACTCTGACAGCACCAAGACCCACACACACAGGCCTCACTCTGTCAGCACCAAGACCCGCACACAGAGGCCGCACCCTGATAGTACCCAGACACACTGCACAGAGGCCTCACTCTGTCAGCACCAAGACCCACACACAGAGGCCTCACCCTGATAGTACCCAGACACACTGCACAGAGGCCACAACCTGACAGCACCAAGACCCACACATTGAGGCCTCACCCTAACAGCATCAAAATCCACAAACAGACCTCACCCTGACAGCACCAAGACCCACACACAGAGTCCTCACCCTGACAGCATCAAAATACACACACAGACCTCATTCTGTCAGCACCAAGACCCACACACAGAGGCCTCACCCTAAAAGCATCAAAATCCACAAACAGAGGCCTGATCCTGACAGTACCAAGACCCACACAGAGAGGCCTCACTCTGACAGAATCAAAATCCACACACAGACCTCATTCTGTCAGCACCAAGACCCACACACAGAGGCCTGACCCTGACAGCACCAAGACCCACACACAGAGGCCTCACTCTGACCGCATCAAGACCCACACAATGAGTCCTCACCCTGACAGCACCTAGACCCACACACAGAGGCCTCACCCTAACAGCATCAAAATACACACACAGAGGCCTCACCCTGACAGCACCAAGACCCACACAGACCTCACTCTGTCAGCACCAAGGCCCACACACAGAGGCCTCACCCTGACAGCACCAAGACCCACACACAGAGGCCTCACCCTGATAGTACCCAGACACACTGCACAGAGGCCACAACCTGACAGCACCAAGACCCACACATTGAGGCCTCACCCTAACAGCATCAAAATACACAAACAGACCTCACTCTGTCAGCACCAAGACCTACACACAGAGGACTCACCCTAACAGCATCAAAATCCACACACAGACCTCACCCTGACAGCACCAAGACCCACACACAGAGTCCTCACCCTGACAGCATTAAAATACACACACAGACCTCATTCTGTCAGCACCAGGACCCACACACAGAGGCCTCACCCTAACAGCATCAAAATCCACAAACAGAGGCCTGACCCTGACAGCACCAAGACCCACACAGAGAGGCCTCACTCTGACAGAATCAAAATCCACACACAGACCTCACTCTGTCAGCACCAAGACCCACACACAGAGTCCTGACCCTGATAGCACCAAGACCCACACACAGACCTCACTCTGTCAGCACCAGGACCCACACACAGAGGCCTGACCCTGACAGCACCAAGACCCACACAGAGAGGCCTCACTCTGACAGAATCAAAATCCACACACAGACCTCATTCTGTCAGCATCAAGACCCACACACAGAGGTCTCACCCTGACAGCATCAACATCCACACACACAGACCTCACTCTGTCAGCACCAAGAGCCACACACAGAGGCCTCACCCTAACAGCATCAAAATACACACACAGACCTCACTCTGACAGCACCAACACCCACACACACAGGCCTCACCCTGACAGCACCTAGACCCACACACAGAGGCCTCACCCTGACAGCACCAAGACCCACACAGACCTCACTCTGTCAGCACCAAGGCCCACACACAAAGGCCTCACCCTAACAGCACCAAGACCCTCAAACAGAGGCCTCACTCATTCAGCATCAAGGCACACAAACAGAGGCCTCACACTGACAACATCAAAATACACACACAGACCTCACTCTGTCAGCACCAAGACCCACACACAGAGGCCTCACCCTGACAGCATCAACATCCACACACAGAGGCCTCACTCTGTCAGCACCGAGACCCACACACAGAGGTCTCACCCTGACAGCATCAACATCCACACACACAGACCTCACTCTGTCAGCACCAAGAGCCACACACAGAGGCCTCACCCTAACAGCATCAAAATACACACACAGACCTCACTCTGACAGCACCAACACCCACACACACAGGCCTCACTCTGTCAGCACCAAGACCCACAAACAGAGGCCTCACCCTGATAGTACCCAGACACACTGCACAGAGGCCTCACTCTGTCAGCACCAAGACCCACACAGAGAGGCCTCACCCTGATAGTACCCAGACACACTGCACAGAGGCCACAACCTGACAGCACCAAGACCCACACATTGAGGCCTCACCCTAACAGCATCAAAATACACAAACAGACCTCACTCTGTCAGCACCAAGACCCACACACAGAAGTCTCACCCTAACAGCATCAAAATCCACACACAGACCTCACCCTGACAGCACCAAGACCCACACACACAGACCTCACCCTGACAGCACCAAGACCCACACACAGACCTCACGCTGACAGCACCAAGACCCACACACACAGACCTCACCCTGGCAGCACCAAGACCCACACACAGACCTCACACTGACAGCACCAAGACCCACACACAGACCTCACCCTGACATCACCAAGACCCACACACAGACCTCACACTGACAGCACCAAGACCCACACACAGACCTCAACATGACAGCACCAAGACCCACACACAGACCTCACCCTGACAGCAACAAGACCCACACACAGACCTCACCCTGACAGCACCAAGACCCACACACACAGGCCTCACCCTGACAGCACCAAGACCCACACACATAGACCTCACCCTGACAGCACCAAGACCCACACACAGACCTCACCCTGACAGCACCAAGACCCACACACACAGGCCTCACCCTGACAGCACCAAGACCCACACACAGACCTCATGCTGACAGCATCAAGACCCACACACACAGGCCTCACCCTGACTGCACCAAGACCCACACACAGAGGCCTCACCGTAACAGCACCAAGACCCACACACAGAGGCCTCACCCTGATAGTACCCAGACACTCTGCACAGAGGCCACACTCTGAGAGCACCAAGACCCACACACAGAGGCCTCACTCTGTCAGCACCAAGACCCACACACAGAGGCCTCACCCTGATAGTACCCAGGCACAATGCACAGAGGCCACACTCTGACAGCACCAAGACCCACACACAGAGGCCTGACCCTAAGAGCATCAAAATACACTCACAGACCTCACGCTGACAGCACCAAGACCCACACACACAGACCTCACCCTGACAGCACCAAGACCCACACACAGACCTCACTCTGTCAGCACCAAGGCCCACACACAGAGGCCTCACCCTGACAGCACCAAGACCCTCACACAGAGGCCTCACTCTGTCAGCATCAAGGCACACACACAGAGGCCTCACCCTGACAACATCAAAATACACACACAGACCTCACTCTGTCAGCACCAAGACCCACACACAGAGGCCTCACTCTGACAGCATCAACATCCACACACAGAGGCCTCACTCTGTCAGCACCAAGACCCACACACTGAGGTCTCACCCTAACAGCATCAAAATCCACACACAGACCTCACCCTGACAGCACCAAGACCCACACACAGAGGCCTCACCCTAACAGCATCAAAATCCACAAACAGAGGCCTGACCCTGACAGCAACAAGACCCACACACAGAGGCCTCACCCTGATAGTACCCAGACACGCTGCACAGAGGCCACACTCTGACAGCACCAAGAGACACACACAGAGGCCTCACCCTGATAGTACCCAGACACACTGCACAGAGGCCACACTCTGACAGCACTAAGAGCCACACACAGAGGCCTCACCCTAACAGCATCAAAATACACACACCGACCTCACTCTGACAGCACCAAGACCCACACACACAGGCCTCACTATGTCACCACCAAGACCCACACACAGAATCCTCACCCTGATAGTACCCAGACACACTGCACAGAGGCCTCACTCTGTTAGCACCAAGTAACCACACACAGAGGCCTCACCCTGATAGTACCCAGACACACTGCAAAGAGGCCACAACCTGACAGCACCAAGACCCACACATTGAGGCCTCACCCTAACAGCATCAAAATACACAAACAGAACTCACTCTGTAAGCACCAAGTCCCACGCACAGAGGTCTCACTCTAACAGCATCAAAATCCACACACAGACCTCACCCTGACAGCACCAAGACCCACACACAGAGTCCTCACCCTGACTGCATCAAAATACACACACAGACCTCATTCGGTCAGCACCAAGACCCACACACAGAGGCCTCACCCTAACAGCATCAAAATCCACAAACAGAGGCCTGACCCTGACAGCACCAAGACCCACACAGAGAGGCCTCACTCTGACAGAATCAAAATCCACACACAGACCTCACTCTGTCAGCACCAAGACCCACACACAGAGTCCTGACCCTGACAGCACCAAGACCCACACACAGACCTCAATCTGTCAGCACCAAGACCCACACACAGAGGCCTGACCCTGACAGCACCAAAACCCACACAGAGAGGCCTCAATCTGACAGAATCAAAATCCACACACAGACCTCATTCTGTCAGCACCAAGACCCACACACAGAGGCCTGACCCTGACAGCACCAAGACCCACACACAGAGGCCTCACTCTGACCGGATCAAGACCCACACAATGTGTCCTCACCCTGACAGCACCTAGACCCACACACAGAGGCCTCACCCTAACAGCATCAAAATACACACACAGAGGCCTCACCCTGACAGCACCAAGACCCACACACGGACCTCACTCTGTCAGCACCAAGGTCCACACACAGAGGCCTCACCCTGACAGCACCAAGACCCTCACACAGAGGCCTCACTCTGTCAGCATCAAGGCACACACACAGAGGCCTCACCCTGACAACATCAAAATACAATCACAGACCTCACTCTATCAGCATCAAGACCCACACACAGAGGCCTCACCCTGACAGCATCAACATCCACACACATAGGCCTCACTCTGTCAGAACCAAGACCCACATACAGAGGTCTCACCCTGACAGCATCAACATCCACACACACAGACCTCACTCTGTCAGCACCAAGACCCACACTCAGAGGTCTCACCCTAACAGCATCAAATTCCACACACAGACCTCACCCTGACAGCACCAAGACCCACACACAGAGGCCTCACCCTGATAGTACCCAGACACACTGCACAGAGGCCACACTCTGACAGCACCAAGAGCCACACAATGAGGCCTCACCCTAACAGCATCAAAATACACACACAGACCTCACTCTGACAGCACCAAGACCCACACACGCAGGCCTCACTCTGTCAGCACCAAGACCCACACACAGAGGCCTAACCCTGATAGTACCCAGACACACTGCACAGAGGCCTCACTCTGCCAGCACCAAGACCCAAACACAGAGGCCTAACACTGATAGTACCCAGACACACTGCACAGAGGCCACAACCTGACATCACCAAGACCCACACATTGAGGCCTCACCCTAACAGCATCAAAATACACAAACAGACCTCACTCTGTCAGCACCAAGACCCACACACAGAGGTCTCACCCTAACAGCATCAATTCCACACACAGACCTCACCCTGACAGCACCAAGACCCACACACACGGACCTCACCCTGACAGCACCAAGACCCACACACAGACCTCACCCTGACAGCACCAAGACCCACACACACAGACCTCACCCTGACAGCACCAAGACCCACACACAGACCTCACCCTGACAGCACCAAGACCCACACACAGACCTCACCCTGACATCACCAAGACCTACACACACAGACCTCACCCTGACAGCACCAAGACTCACACACACAGACCTCACCCTGACAGCACCAAGACCCACACACAGACCTCACCCTGACAGCACCAAGACCCAAACACAGACCTCACCCTGACAGCAACAAGACCCACACACAGACCTCACCCTGACAGCACCAAGACACACACACACAGACCTCACCCTGACAGCACCAAGACCCACACACACAGACCTCACCCTGACAGCACCAAGACCCACACACAGACCTCACCCTGACAGCACCAAGACCCACACACACAGGCCTCACCCTGACAGCACCAAGACCCACACACAGACCTCACACTGACAGAACCAAGACCCACACACACAGGCCTCATCCTGACTGCACCAAGACCCACACACAGAGGCCTCATGGTAACAGCACCAAGACCCACACACAGAGGCCTCACCCTGATAGTACCCAGACACACTGCACAGAGGCCACACTCTGACAGCACCAAGACCCACACACAGAGGCCTCACTCTGTCAGCACCAAGACCCACACACAGAGGCCTCACCATGATAGTGCCCAGGCACACTGCACAGAGGCCACACTCTGACAGCACCAAGACCCACACACAGAGGCCTGATCCTAACAGCATCAAAATACACACACAGACCTCACTCTGTCAGCACCAAGACCCACACACAGAGGCCTCACCCTGATAGTACCCAGACACACTGCACAGAATTCACACCCTGACAGCACCAAGACACACACACAGAGGCCTCACCCTGACAGCATCAAGGCCCACACACAGACCTCACCATGATAGCACCAAGACCCACACACAGAGGCCTCACCCGAACAGCATCAAGGCCCACACACAGAGGCCTCACCCTGACAGCACCAAGACCCACACACACAGGCCTGACCCAGATCGTACCCAGACACACTGCACAGATTGCCCCTCGTCTCAACATTGCATTGATCTCCAATCTTATTTTAAAGATTAATACCAAATAACTTATTTGAAGTCTAACACATTCACGAAAGAGCGAGATGGACTGACGGTGATCACTGTGATAAAGGGTGCAGAGTTAAACATGAATTTCCCCCAAACAGGCTTGGTAGAAAATAGGGAGTGTGAGGGTATGTGTTTTAAATGCTGTCTGAGAGAGAGAGAGACAGAGAGGGGATTTCATAAGTCTGAGGCACGGAGGAGAGAGGTTATGTGTGTTAAGTGCTATCTGAGACAAAGGCCGCTACACTTATTAAGGGACTCAATAAAAAGAGAGAATGCTAGAAATCTCATCGGGTCAGGCAGCATCTGTGGAGAGAAAAACAGAGTTAGCGTTTCAGGTCGATGATTTTCGTCAGAAAATCTTTTAAGGGGACGGTGGAACAGTTGTCTTAAGCAATGATGATATCAAGCTATGCAGAGAGAGTGTAACAGCATAATTAGCTTCGGGTTAGTCATTTCAGGCCCAGCACGGACGCGATGGGCCAAGTGTCGTCTTTCTGTGCAGTGAACTACTAAGGTTCTATGGTATAATATGAGGAAGGGAAGGGACTTATTCGGATATCCCGATTAACACCATTCACTCACCCACCGCAAATAGTTTATTTCACTGCCCCGTGAATCACTGGACTTCCGCTTGTATTAATTAGTACCATTTTAAAACTGTTATGTCTTGTATAAAGATTCTGACCAGATACTGTGAGCGCAATGTAAGGTGTGACCGTAGTCCTTTATTACAGGTGTCCAGAGTGCCTCTCCAGCCTGTAAGAGTTCCTTATGTACAGGTGCTCCCAAGGGATTGTGGGATCTCTTGCGACTCCAGGGGATGAGCCCTTTAGTTGTTCAACAAGGTATTTACAGGTTTACATATATAACAACACTCCCCCCCGCAAAAGCCAATAGTGTAACTATTTACAATGTGAGTCGATCTGGGGCCTTCCTTTCCCTGGTTGATTGTCTCGGTGCTAATGCTTGCTATGGTTGGACCCTCACTGGGCTGCTGCACAGCTGGCCTTGCTGGGCTGCCTGGTGTGATGAGTCCTGCTGGGCTGCTGCAGGTTATGGGATCTGCTTTGTGGTCAATCGCTTGGTCGGTTGCCACTTGTGTGTCTTTTGGAGGGTCGAAAAAGGTAGAGTCTATTGTGGGTTGTTCTGAATCGTCCGTGAATATAAGATTGGTTTAGTCCAAGTGTTTCCTGCAGGTGAGTCCTTTTGAAAGATTGACCAGAACCACCCTACTCGCCTCTTTGGCCGAAACAGTGCCAGCAATCCACCTGGGGCCTGGTCCATAGTTCAACACAAATACATGATCATTAATCTCGATTTTGTGTGACACATTTGCGTGATCATTATAAGTATTCTGTTGAAGTCGCCTGTTCTCTCCATGTTCGTGTCGATCAGGGTGGACTAAAGAGAGCCTTGTGTTAAGTTCCCTTTTCATGAGCCGTTTAGCAGGTGGGATCCCAGTGAGCGAGTGGGGTGTTCTGCTGTAACTAAGCAGGACTCGGGATAGGTGAGTCTGCAGTGAGTCTTCAGTTAGCCTCTTCAAGCTCTGCTTGATTATTTGCACTGCTCACTCTGCCTGACCATTGGACGCTGGTTTAAACGGGGCAGATGTGACATGTTTGATCCTATTGCGGGTCATGATCTCTTTGAACTTTGCACTGTTGAATCACGATCCATTGTCACTCACAAGGACGTCAGGCAGGCCGTGCGTGGCAAACGTGGCCCGGAAGCTTTCAATGGTGGCAGCGGACATGCTTCCCGACATTATCTCACGTTAAATCCATTTGGAGTACGCATCAACTTCCACGAGGAATATCTTTCACAAGAATGTGCCTGCATAGTCAACATGGTCCCTGGACCACCGTTTGGAGGGCCAGGACCATAAACGTAGTGGTACTTCCTTGGGTGCCTTGCTTAACTGTGAGCATGTGTTACATTTGTTCACGCAGGACTCTAAGTCTGCATCGATAACGGGCCACCACATGTGGGATCTGGCTATCGCTTTCATCATTACAATGCCTGGGTGGGTACTATGGTGATCACTAATGAAAGTGTCCCTGCCATATTTTGGCATCACCCCATTGGAGGCAGCCTGCCTGTATGGACAATTCATCTCTGGGCCGCAGGTACGGCTTTATTTCCTCTTGCATTTCTAACGCAAGAGGAACTCTTGGACACTAGACCAACTCCCATGGATAACACAGTTTTTTTTACTAAGTACAGCAAGGGGTCCTGGTGCATCCACGTTCTAATCTGTCGGGCGGTAACAGGTGATTGCTCACTCTCGAATGCTTCCATTACCATAACTAAATCTGTGGGCTGTGTCATCTCCACCCCTGTGGTGAACAATGGCAGCCTACTGAGAGCATCGGCACAGTTTTCTGTGCCTGGCCTATGGCGGATGGCATAGTTGCATGCGGACAACGTGAGCACCCATCTCTGGATGCGGGCCGATGCATTCGTATTTATCCCCTTACTTTCAGAAAAGAGGGACCGTAGTCCTGTTTTACAGGTGGCCAGAGTGCCTTTCCCTTGTGAATTCAGGGGATGAGCTCTCTGCTGGTTAAACAAGATATTTATAGGTTTACATATATAACAAAAGCCATTTATTGTGTGTGGTGCACATTGATGTGTGTGTGGAGCACATTGATGTGTGTGTGTGCGGAGTACATTGATGTGTGTGTGGAGCATATTGATGTGTGTGTGGAGGACATTGATGTGTATGTGAGGAGTACATTGATGTGTATGTGGAGCACATTGATGTGTATGTGTGGAGCACATTGATGTGTGTGTGGAGCACATTGATGTGTCTGTGGGGCACATTGATATGTGTGCGGAGTAGATTGATGTGTGTGTGGAGCACATTGATATGTGTGTGGAGCACATTGATGTGTATGTGAGGAGTACATTAATGTGTATGTGTAGCACATTGATGTGTGTGTGTGCAGCACATTGATGTGTGTGTGGAGCACATTGATGTGTGTGTGGGGCACATTGATGTGTGTGCGGAGTACATTGATGTGTGTGTGGAGCACATTGATTTGTGTGTGGAGCACATTGATGTGTGTGAGGAATACATTGATGTATATGTGGAGCACATTGATGTGTGTGTGTGGAGCACATTGATGTGTGTGTGGAGCACATTGATATGTGTGTGAGGAGTACATTGATGTCTATGTGAGGAGCACATTGATGTGTGCGTGCAGCACATTGATGTGTGTGTGGGGCACATTGATGTGTGTGTGGGGCACATTGATGTGTGTGCACATTGATGTGTGTGTGGGGCACAATGATGTGTGCGTGGGGCACATTGATGTGTGTGTGGGGCACATTGATGTGTGTGTGGAGACATTGATGTGTTTGTTTCTCCACTTGTGCTAATATTTCTCCTCAGATGTGGAAATGCATCATCTGAACATAATTCAAAAGAAAATACATCCATCAACAAGAAAACAGAAAGACTTGTATTTACGTAGCTCCTTTCACCACTTGAGGACGTCGCAAACCGCTTTCCAATGAAGTCCCATGAAGTGCAGTCACTGTTGTAACGTAGGAAACGTGGCAGCAATATCCCACAAACTGCAAGAGATAAGTGAGCAGATACTGGATTTTCTCCGTGCTGTTTGTTGAGGGAAAGTTATTGAACAGGACACTGGGAAGAAATCACCTTCTCCTCTGCACAATCTTGGCAAGGGATCTTTTACGTCCTTTTGAGAGGGCAGACGGTGACTCGGTTCAACTTCTCAAACGAAAGACGGCACCTCTAACAGTGCAGCACTCCCTCAATACTGGCACCGGGAGTGACGTGCCTGGACTTTGTGCTCACGTCTCTGGAGTGGGAGTTTATCACAAAACTATCTGAGACCGAGGTAATAGTGAGCCACACCGAGCCACGTCTGATACAGACACACAATGTCTTGTGAAGTGCAATGAATATATGGCCGAGTGTAACAAAGAGAGACAGGGCCCACTATAATATATACAGAGACAGGATCTAGTGTGATAAAAAACAGAGTGCGGGCTCAGTGTAATATAAACAGAGACAGGGCCTAGTGTAATATATACAGAGACAGGATCTAGTGTGATATAAACAGATTGCGGGCTCAGTGTAATATAAACAGAGAGGGTCCAGTTTGATATAAACAGGGACAGAGTTCAGTGTAATATACACAGAGACAGGGTCTCGTGTAAATAAAGAGAGACAGCGTCCAGTGTAATATAAAGAGAGACAGGCGCTAGTGTAATATAAACAGAGACAGGGTCGAGTGTAATATAAACAGGGACCGGGTTTAGTGTAATATAAACAGAGACAGGATCTAGTGTAATATAAACAGAGACAGGGTCTTGTGTAATATAAACAGTGACAGGGCCTAGTGTAATATAAACAAAGACAGGGTCCAGTGTAATAAAAACAGGGGCAGGGTCAGGTGTAATATAAACAGAGATAGAGTCTAATATAATAAGAAGAGGGACAGGGTCTAGTGTGATATAAATACTGACAGTGTCTAGTGTAATATAAACAGAGACAGGGTCTAGTGTAATATAAACAGAGACAGGGTCTAGTGTAATATAAACACTGACAGGCTCTAGTGTAATATAAACAGAGACAGGGTCTAGTGTATTATAAACAGAGACAGGGCCTAGTGTAATATAAACAGAGACAGGTCCGAGTGTAATATAAACAGTGACAGGGTCTAGTGTAATATAAACATAGACAGGGTCTAGTGTGATATAAAGAGAGACAGGGTCTAGTCTAATATAAACAGAGACACGGTCTCGTGTAATATAAACAGAGACACGGTCTAGTGTAATATAAACACTGACAGGGTCTAGTGTAATATAAACAGAGACAGGGTCTAGTGTAATATAAACAGAGAAATGGGTCTAGTGTAATATAAACAGAGACAGGGTCTAGTGTAATATAAAAAGTGACAGGGTCTAGTGTAATATAAACAGAGACAGGTTCTAGTGTAATATAAACAGAGACAGGGTCTAGTGTAATATAAACAGAGACAGGGTCGAGTGTAATATAAACATTGACAGGGCCTAGTGTAATATAAACAGAGACAGGGTCTAGTTAAATATAAACAGAAACAGGGTCTAGTGTAATATAAACAGTGACAGGGCCGAGTGTAATATAAACAGTGACAGGGTCTAGTGTAATATAAAGAGAGACAGGGTCTAGTCTAATATAAACAGAGACACGGTCTAGTGTAATATAAAAAGAGACACGGTCTAGTGTAATGTAAACACTGACAGGGTCAAGTGTACTATAAACAGAGACCGGGTCTAGTGTAATATAAACAGAGACAGGGTCTAGTGTAATATAAACAGAGACAGGGTCTAGTGTAATATAAAAAGTGACAGGGTCTAGTGTAATATAAACAGAGACAGGTTCTAGTGTAATATAAACAGAGACGGGGTCTAGTGTAATATAAGCAGAGACAGGGTCGAGTGTAATATAAACATTGACAAGGCCTAGTGTAATATAAACAGAGACAGGGTCTAGTGTAATATAAACAGAGACAGGGCCTAGTGTAATATAAACAGAGACAGGGTCTAGTCTAATATAAACAGAGACACGGTCTAGTCTAATATAAACAGAGACAGGGTCGAGTGTAATATAAACAGAGACAGGGCCTAGTGTAATATAAACAGAGACAGGGTCTAGTCTAATATAAACAGAGACACGGTCTAGTGTAATATAAACAGAAACAGGGTCTTGTGTAATGAAACTGAGGCCGGGTCGAGTGTAATATAAACAGAGACAGGGTCTAGTGTAATTTAAACAGAGCCAGGGTCTAATGTAATATAAAGAGAGACAGGGTCTAGTGTAATATAAACAGAGAACGTCCCAGTGAAATAGAGACAGAGAGAGGGTCAAGTGTAACATAAAGGGAGAGAGGGTCTAAACTAATATAAACAGAGACAAGGCCTAGTGCAATATTAGCAGAGACAGGGTTGAGTGTAATATAAAGAGAGACCGGGCCCAGTGGAATTCAAAGAGAGACAGGTTGTAGTGCAATATAAAGGGAGACAGGGTCTAGTGTAACATAAAGAGAGACATGGTCGAGTGTAATATAAACAGAGACGGGGTCTAGTGTAATATAAAGAGAGACAGGGTCTAGTGTAATATAAATAGAGACTGGGTCTCGTGTAATATAAACAAGGACAGGTCCCACTGTAATATACACAGAGTCAGGGTCTAGTGTAATATAAAGAGAGACAGGGTCTGGTGTAATATACACAGAGGCAGGGTCGAGTGTAATATAAACAGAGACACGGTCTAGTGTAATATAAACACTGACAGGGTCTTGTGTAATATAAACAGAGACAGGGTCTAGTGTTTTATAAACAGAGACAGGGTCTAGTGTAATATAAACAGTGACAGGGCCGAGTTTAATATAAACAGAGACAGGGTCTAGTGTAATATAAACAGAGACAGGGTCTAGTGTAATATAAACAGAGACAGGGTCTAGTGTAATATAAACAGTGACAGGGCCTAGTTTAATATAAACAGAGACAGGGTCCAGTGTAATATAAACAGAGACAGGGTCTAGTGTAATATAAACAGAGATAGGGTCTAGTGTAATATAAACAGTGACAGGGTCCAGTGTAATATAAACAGAGACAGGGTCTAGTGTAATATAAACAGAGATAGGGTCTAGTGTAATATAAACAGTGACAGGGCCTAGTTTAATATAAACAGAGACAGGGTCTAGTGTAATATAAACAGAGACAGGGTCTAGTGTAATATTAACAGTGACAGGGCCGAGTTTAATATAAACAGAGACAGGGTCTAGTGTAATATAAACAGAGACAGGGTCTAGTGTAATATAAACAGAGACAGGGACTAGTGTAATATAAACAGTGACAGGGCCGAGTTTAATATAAACAGAGACAGGGTCTAGTGTAATATAAACAGAGACAGGGTCTAGTGTAATATAAACAGAGACAGGGTCTAGTGTAATATAAAAAGTGACAGGGCCTAGTTTAATATAAACAGAGACAGGCTCCAGTGTAATATAAACAGAGACAGGGTCTAGTGTAATATAAACAGAGACAGGGTCGAGTGTAATATAAATAGAGACAGGGTCTAGTGTAATATAAACAGTGACAGGGCCTAGTTTAATATAAACAGAGACAGGGTCTAGTGTAATATAAACAGAGACAGGGTCTTGTGTAATATAAACACTGACAGGGTATTGTGTAATATAAACAGAGACACGGTCTAGTGTAATATAAACAGAGACAATGTATAGTGTAATATAAACAGTGACAGGGTCTAGCGTAATGTAAACAGAGACAATGTATAGTGTCATATAAAGTGAAACATCGACTAATGTAATATAAACTGCGAGAGCCTAGTGCAGTAATAACTGAGTCAGTGTCTTGTTTACGTTGAACAGAGACAGGTTCTATTGCAGTAATAACTGAGAATGGGCCTATTACAATATAAACTGAGACAGTGCGTAAGTATAGTATAAACGGAGACATGGTCATGCGCTGTACTAGCTGTGCCTTCTGGTTAGTGGTCCTCATTCCAGTGGAAACATTTTCGTAGGATCTCAGGGCCCGAGTTTGGTGGACATGGCATGTTGGAAAATGACTATCAATGCATCCGCTATTTCCAAGGCCACCTCTTTAATGAATCAGGGATTCAGTCCATCAGGCCCTGGGATGTATCGGCCTTCAATCCCATCAATTTCCCCCACTCCATTTCCCGACTAACAAGTATTTCCCTCAGTTCCTCCTTCTTACTGGACCATCTGACCCCTTTTATATCCGGAAGGTTGCTTGTGTCCTCCTGAGTGAATACCGAACCAAAGTACTTATTCAATTGGTCTGCCATTTCTTTGTTCCCCGTTATGACTTCCCCTGATTCTGACTGAAGGGGACCTCCGTTTGTCTTTACTAACCTTTTTCGCTTTACATATTTATAGAAGCTTTTGCAGTCCGTCTTAATGTTCCCTGCAAGCCTCCACTCGTACTCTATTTTAGCTGCCCTAATCAAACCCTTTGTCATCCTCTGCTGAGTTCTAAATGTCTGTCAGTTCCCGGGTTCGCTGCTCTTTCTGGTCAATTTGTATACCACTTCCTTGGGTTTAATACTATCTCTGATTTACCATGATCGCCAAGGTTGAGCCACATTCCCTTTTTTAATTTTACGCCAGGCAGGGATGTACATTTGTTGGAGTTCATCCATGCGGTCTCTAAGTGTTTGCCATTGCCCATCCACAGTCAACCCCTTAAGTATCATTCGCCAATCTATCCTAGCCAATTCATGCCTCATACCTTCAAAGTTACCCTTCTTTAAGTTCTGGACCATGGTCTCTGAATTAACTGTTTCCTTCTCCATCCTAAAGTAGAATTCCACCATATTATGGTCGCTCTTCGACAAGGGGCCTCGCACAACGAGATTGCTAATTATTCCTTTCTCATTACACAACACCCGGTCTAAGATGGCCTCCCGCCTAGTTGGTTCCTCGACACGTTGGGCGAGAAAACCATCCCTTATGCACTCCAGGAAATCCTCCTCCACCATATTGCTTCCAGTTTGGTTAGCCCAATTTTTATGCATATTAAAGTCACCCTTGATAACTACTGCGCCTTTATTGCATGCACGCCTAACTTACTGTTTGATGCCCTCCCCAACATCACTACTACTATTTGGAGGTCAGTACACAACTCCCACGAACGTTTTTTGCCCTTTCGTGTTCAGCAGCTCTACCCATATAGATTCCACATCATCCCACTCATGTAATTCCGAACTATTGCATTAATCTCCTCTTTAACCAGCAATGCTACCCCACCTCCTTTTCCTTTTATTCTCTCCTTCCTGAATGTTGTACACTCTTGGATGTTGAGTTCCCAGCCCTGATCATTCTGGAGCCACGTCTCTGTCATCCCATTCACATCCTATCTTTACATCTATTTGCACAGTTGATTCATCCACCTGACAACGGATACTCCTTGCATTAAAACACAAAGCCTTCAGGCTTGTTTTTTCAACACTCTTTGTCCTTTTAGAATTATGATTTAGTGTTGCCGTTTTTGTAATATAAACAGACACAGGACCTAGAATAATAAAAACAGAGACAGGGCCTAATTTAATATAAACAGAGTGAGAGTGGAGTGTAATTTAAACAGAGACAGGGTCTGGTGTAATACAAACAGTGACAGAGTCTAACGTACTATAAACAGAGACAGGGTCTAGTGTAATATAAACTGCGACAGGGTCTGGTGCAATATAAAACGAGACAGGGTCTGGTGCAATATAAACAGAGACAAGGTCAAGTATAATATAAGCAGAGTCAGGGTCTAGTATAACATAAACAGTGATATGGTCTAGTATAATATAAACAGAGTCAGCGTCGAGTGTAATTTAAACAGGAACAGGGTCTAGTGTAATATAAACAGAGACAAGATCCAGTGTAATATAAAAGAGACAGGGCCTAGTGTAATATATACAGAGACAGGGTCTGGTGTAATATAAACAGATACAGTTTCCAGTATAATATAAACAGAGACAGCGTCTAGTGTAATATAAACATCAGAACAATAGAAATAGGACAAGAGTAAGCCATCTGGCCCTTCGAGCCTGCTCCGCCATTTATTAAGATCATGTCTGATCTGTTCATGGACAGAGCTCCACTTCCGTGCCGACTCCCCAGATCTCCTTATTCACTTATCGATCAAAGGTCTTTGCACCTCCGACTGAAATATATTCAATGACCCAGCCTCCACTGCTCTCTGGGGCAGAGAATCCAACAGATAGAATACCCTCTGAGCAAAGAAATTACTCCTCATCTCAGTTTTAAATGAGCGGCCTTATTATTCTGAGGCTATGTCAACGAGTTTTATTTTCCCCTATGAGTGGAAATATACTGTCTGCGTCCACCTTGTCGAGTTCCCTCATTATCTTATTCGTTTCAATAGAATCACCTCTCATTCTTCTGAACTCCAATGTGTATAGGCCCAAGCTACTCAACCTATTTACATGTCAACCCCCTCATCTCCGGAATCAACCTAGTGAACCTTATCGGTACAGCCTCCAATGCAAGTATATCCTTCCTTAAATACAGAGACCAAAAGTGTACGCTGTAGTCTAGGTGTGGCCTCACCAATACCCTGTACGATTTTGCACACTCACTTAGCCTGTCTATATCTTTTTTCAGATTTTTTGTGTCCTCCTCACAAATTGGTATCATCAGCAAACTTGGCGGCATTACACTCGGTCCCTTCATCTGAATCATTGCTGTAGATTTTAAATAGTTGATGTCCCAGCACCAGCCCTGCGGCAAACCACTAATCACTGTTTGTCAAGCGGAAATAACCCATTCATCCCGACTCTCCGATCTGTTCGTTAGCCAATCCTCTCTCCATGCTAATATATTACCCACAATCCCAAGGCTTTTTATCTTATGCAGTGACCTTTTATGTGGCACCTTATCGAATGTCTACTGCATATCCAAATACTCCACATCCACTGGTTTCCCCTTATCAACCCTGCTTGTTAGATTCTCAAAGATCTCCAGAAAATGTGTCAAACATGATATCCCTTTCATGAAACCATGCTGACTCTGCTTGATTGAATTTTGTTTTTCCAAATGTCCCGCGACTGCTTCTTGAATTATGGCCTCCAGCATTTTCCTAATGACAGATGTTTGGCTAACTGGTCTGTAGTTTCTTGGTTTTTATCTGCCTACCTTTTTAAATAGAGTGCTTACATTTGCGGTTTTCCAATCCACTGGGACCGTCCCATAATCAAGGGAATTTTGGAAGATTACAAGCAATGCATCCACTATCTCTGCAGACACATTTTTAAAGGGCACTAGTATGTAAGCCATCAGGTCCAGATGTCTTTGGTCAGCCTTTAGTACCATTATTTTACTGAGTACTACTTCATTAGTAATGGTGATTCTAATAAGTTGTTCTCTCCCGATAGCCCCTTGTTTATCCACTATTGGGATGTTTTTAGTTTCTTCTACCATGTAGACAGATACAAAATATTTGCTCAACGGCTCTACCATTTCCCTGTTCTCCATTATTAATTCCACAGTCTCATCCTCCAGGTGACCAACATTTACTTTAGCTTCTTTTCCTTTTTTTGTACCTGTATAAACGCTTACTATCTGTTTTTATTTTTCTTGCTAGTTTACTTTCATAATCTACCTTCCCTCTCATTATTATTTGTTTAGTTGTTCGTTGCTGGCCATGAAATTTTCCTCATCTTCTGGGCTCCCACTAGTCTTGGCCACATTGTAAGCATTTGTTTTCAATTTGATACCATCCCTTATTTCCACAACTAGCCACGGATGGTTAGACCTTCTCTTGCAGTCTTGGCCTCTCACTGGCTTATATTTTTGTTGCGAGTTATGAAGTGTCCCCTTAAATGTCTGCCAATTCTCATCAACCGTCCCATATGTTTTATCTATTTCCCCAGTCCACTTTAACCACCACTGCCCTCATAACTTTGCAGTCTCCTTTATTTAAGCTTAGGACACTGGTTTGACTACCAACTCCCTCACCCTCCAACTGAATTTGAAATTCAACCATGTTAATGTCACTCATAGATTAGTACAGCACAGAAGGTGACAATTCGCCAAAAGAGTCTCTGCGCGCTCTTTCGAAGAGTAATCCAGTTAATCCCACTCCCCCGCTCTTTTCCGACATCCAGGTATTTTATTTTCATTCAAGTATGTATACAATTTCCTTTTGAAGGCTACTATTGAATCTGTATCTACCACCCGAGCGGGCAGCACACTCGAAATCCTAACCAGTGGTTGCATAGAGAAGTTCGTCCACATATCGCCACAGGTTCTTTTGTTAATCATCTTACATCTGAAGCAGTTTCTATTTATTTACTCTATCTAAACCCTTGATGACTTTAAACACGTCTAAACATTTCCTCTCAGTCTACTCTCCCCTGAGGAGGAGAATCCCATCTTCTCCAGTCTCTCCGCATGAACTGAAGTTCCTCATGCATTGTGCTAATCTACTGAATTTCCTCTTAACGTTCTCTGCTCTAAGCAGAACAGCCCCAGCTTATCCAGTCGCACCACATAATTTTAATCCCACATCCCTGATGTGTTTCCAGTAAATCTCTTCTGCACCCTCTCGAAAGTCTTCATGTCCGTCCTAAAGTGTGGTGCTCAGAATTTGACATCTTACTCCAGCTGGGGCCGAACTAGCGCTTCTATTCATTCATCCCTGGTACCTCTGATAAATCTCCCGTCACCCTGTTCTGCTGTAAGGAGAACAGCCCCAGCATCTCCAAGTCTGTCCGCGGAGCGAGTATTATGAATTTAACAATTTGTAACCTGCATCACACGTGTCCACCAGAGGGCCTACATGTTCGAGTCCCAAGGGATCCCAGCATCCATTGGGAGCATAATATATAAGCAGGCCACCCACAAAGTAACTGCACTGTGGAACTACAGTGAAGCAGCTAAGGCCACAATTGCTTATTACACACAGTTGTCTGTCTGATTAATTATTACGAGTGTACAAATTGATGACGAGGTAACAAACAACCGCGTGAAAAAGCAAAGAACAGTCGGCACACTGGAGAAATTCTCAGAGGGGGACGATTGGGAGGCCTTCGTAGAGAGACTCGACCAATACTTCATGGCCAATGAGTTGGAAGGGGACGAGAAGACGACCACAATAAGAGCGATCCTCCTAACTGTGTGTGGGGCAACAACCTATGGACTCATGAAGAATCTCCTGGCCCTGGCTAAACCAACAGGGAAATCCCAATAAAGAACTGTGTACGCTGGTCCGGGAGCAGCGAAATCCTAAGAAATTTGTTTTGATGGCGAGATATCGGTTCTGCACGTGTCAACGATCAGAGGGTACAAAGTGGTGAGCTACATCGCCGAACTAAAGCACCTTGCAGGACATTGGGAGTTTGAGGGATTACTAAACAAATGTTCAGAGACTTTTTTGGACTGGGCATCGGACATGAGACAATCCTTCGCAAACTGTTGACTTTAGAAACTCCGAATCTGAGTCAAGCCATAACGATAGCCGAGGCATTTATGTTCACGATCGACAACACGAAGTTATTCTCACAGAACAAAGACGTTTCGGCCAATACTGTGCAGAAAGTAACGTCGGTTTTGACCAGAAATGTACAGGGCAGAACGTACATGCTGGCTGCTGTGGCCCGACCTCAAATGACCCAGAGTCCATCATAATGTGTTAATGCACAGCAGCTAACACCCTGTTGGCACTGTGGGGGTGAGCATCAGCCCCTTAAATGCCATTTTAAGCACCATGCGTTTAATGGCTGAAGAAAAATAGGAAACCTTCAACGAATTTGCAGGCGAGCTGCAAACCTTGCAAGGTCTGCAAACCCTGAAAATCACCACGTTGCAGAGGAAGATCGGTCCTCAGTGGATCGGACGGAATTGGAAACTCGTATGGAAGAAGCAAAGGTGTAGGAGTACACATGTTCACGACGAAATACCCACGAATACTGTTGAAAGTTGAATTGAACGGCATTCCAGTGTCTATGGAGGTGGACACGGGCGTAAGTCCGTCCATAATGTGTATAACGGCCTGCAACAGGCTGTGGGTGAAGAAAGGACAGAGGCCTAAGCTCAGCCCCATTCACTCCAAACTAACAACTTATGCAAAGGAACTAATCCGTGTAATTGGCAGTGCTGAAGGCAAAGTCTCCTATGATGGAGCAATACACGCACTACACCTGAGGATTGTGGCAGGGGATGGCCCCACGTTGTTTGCCAGAAGCTGGTTAGGGAAAATCTGCTGGAACTGGGACAACATCCGGAAAGTCTCATCAGTCGCTGACACCGCATGTACCCAGGTTCAATGTAATTCGCCACAGACCGGGCACAGGAAACTGCACAGATGCTCTCAGTCGGCTACCATTGTCCAACACCGGGGTCGAAATGGCAAAGCCAGCGGACGTGCTCATGGTCATGGAGGCAATTGAGGACGAGAAAGCCCCCATTTTGGCCCGCTTGATCAGGACATGGACCAGCCAGGATACTTTACTATCCCTGGTAACAAACTGTGTCCTCCACAGGAGCTGGTCCAGTGTCCCAGTGGAGGTGCAGGAAGCAAGTAAGCCATAGCACAGACACAAATATGAGCTGTCCCTGTAGGCGGACTGTCTTTTTTGGGGCAATCGCATAGTCTTGCCTAAGAAAGGCAGAGACACATTTATTTGCGATTTGCACAGCACCCACCAAGGCATCGTGATGATGAAAGCCATAGCCAGATCCCACATGTGGTGGCCGGGCATCGACTCAGATTTAGTCATGTGTGCACCAGTGAGCAATGCACCCAGAGAGGCACCGCTAACTTTGTGATCCTGGCCATCCAAACCGTGGTCGAGAATCCATGTAGACTGTGCTGGCCCATTCCAAGGCAAACTATTTTTGGCTGTTCTCGAGGCTTACTCAAAGTGGATTGAACCTGCAATAATGTCTGTAAGCACGTGCACGGCCACCATTGAAAGTCAGCGAGCTATGTTAGCCATGCACGGCCTGCCTGATTTCCAAGTCACTGTGCTTCACCAGTGCCGAATTCAAAGAATTCATGACCCGCAACGGGATCAAACATGTCACATCTGCGCTGTTCAATCCCGTATCCAATGGCCATGAAGAACGGGCAGTTCAGACCATCAAGCAAAGCTTGTAAAGCAGACCGAATGCACCCAGCAGAGGCGGATTTCCCGAGTACTGCTCAGCTACCGCACCAGACCAGACTCACTCACCAGGATCCCCCAAATGAGCTGCTCATGAAAAGGGCACTGAAAACAAAGTGTTCTCTGGTCGACCCTGAACTACATGTTCACGTGGAGGACAAGTCGACGATGTCAAAGAACATTTTTAAAATTGTGAACTTTATTTTGTTTATTAAAAAAAAGGAAACATTTCATGAATGCCCCAACTATAATGTCTAAACAGTGCGGGCAGGGAAGTGGAACTGAGGCCATGATCGGTCAGACATGATCGTATTAAATGGCGGAGCAGCCTCGAGTGGCATATGGACTACTCCTGCTCCAATTTCTTCTGCCAGTTCCCCCGCCAACTCCATCTCTGGAAAGGTCACCATTTTATTTCTTGTCAGTTTATTTTAGAGTGAGTAGTTAAATATATATATTTGCCATCGTTCTCTCTATTATTTGTTAATATATATGATAGCCTGGTTAAGGAATTGAGTGCAGTAAATTCCAGCTGAGGAATCCACATCGATGGCAGCAGAAAGAATCACTGCAAAGGAAAAAATAAGAATCGGTTGGGCTGACGAAGGGATGGAGGAAGGGAGGAAAGGAGCAAGGGAGGTGTGGAGGAGTGGAGTGGTGGTTTGATGGAGGGAGGAAGGGAGGGATGGATGGAGGGGCGGAGGGATGGATGGAGGGAGCGATGGATGGTTAGAGGGAGGACGTGATGGAGTTCCTCTCAATTTACCCGATCAAACCTTCTCATGACTTTGAACACTTCTATTAAATCTCCCCTGACCTTTCTCCCCTCTGAGAAGAACAGTCTCAGCTTCCAGTTGCTCTGACGGTGCAGCGCACACAGTGTAAATCTCAAGTTACTTGGGTCATAAGAGCATAAAACAAAGGAGCAGGAGTCGGCCATTTGGCCCCTCGAGCCAGCTCCACCATTCATATAAGATCATGGCTGATCTGATCACTTCCCTGCCCACTCCCCATAACCCTTTACTCCCTTATCGCTCAAAAATCTTTAGATCAGCGCCGTAAATACATTCAATGACCCAACCTCCGCAGTTCTCTGGAGCAGAGAATTACACAGATTTACAACTCTCTGAGAGAAGAAATTCCTCCTCATCCCAGTTTTGAATGGGCGGCCCATTATTTTGAGACTATGTCCCCTAGTTTTTGTTTTATGAGTGGAAATATCCTCTCTGCATCCATCTTGTCAAGCCGCCTCATTATCTTTCTGTTACATTAGAGAATCTCTCATTATTCTGAACTCAATTGGGTATAGGCTCAATCTAGTCAACCTATCTTCATAATTCAACCCCTCGTCTCCGGAATCAACTTCTTGAATACCCCGTACAGTTGTAGCAGGTTTTCCCTCCTTTTATACTCCATCGCCCTGACAATAAAGGCCATTTGATTTCCTCATTACATGCTGTACCTGCATACTAACTGTTTGTGTTTCATGCGCAAGGACCGACAGACCCCTCTGTACTGCAACATTTTGTAATCTTTCTGCAGTGAATTTATAATGTGCTTTTCTATTTTACTGCCAAAGTGGACAATCTCACATTTTCTCACATTATACTCCATTTGCCAGATTTTTGCTATCTCACTCAGGCTGTCTATGTCCCTCTGCAGATTTTTTGTATCCTCCTCACAGTTTGCTTTCCCACCCATCATTGTATCATCAGCAGACTTGGCGAGTCCTCTGCCTCGTGCATTTGCAGCTGTTCCTTTGCGGAATTGCTGACAATTTTATATGGACCTAATGGGAATCCCGTGCACCGTTACAACATTGTGGTAATAACATCCCAAGGTATAAAACAGGGCTCGCCGCTGACAATTAAATGGATCGATGCTAGACTGAGCTCAGGCTCTGAACTTCAGATACCATGAGCTGAAAGGCAACATTTTAAAATGCAAGCTGTGATATCTTCAAGATCAGTGGGATCACTCTCGCCTCTGACTCAGAAGGTCATAGATATTAAAACTCACTTCAGAGACCTGAGCCCATAATCTATGCCGACCCGCCTGGTGCCATTACTGAGAGACTGCTGCACGGTCAGAGGTGCTGTATTTCGAGGCAGACATTAAACTGAGGCCCCTCCTTCCCACTCAGGTGGATTTAAAGGACTCATGGCACTATCTTAAAGAGCAGAGGAGTGTTCCAGAGTTTCCAGCTAAAATGTTTACCACTCAACCCACATCTGAAAAATAGATTATCTGATCGTTATTTCATTGCTGTTTGTTGGATCTTGCTGCACACAAACATGCTGACACATTTCCGACATTCCAACAGAGAACACACTTCCAAAGTAATTCATTGGGACATCATGTGGTCAGGAAAGGCGCTATATAAATGCAAGGTGTTTCTAATTGTCAACATTTGAAAATGCAAGTTTCGAAATGTGAAAAGCTCACACATCAGCGCAATTGTAGGACAATCCTCTGGTTCATTTCAGTGTGTTAAATCTTCCACTAAATGGAGATCTAGTGGAATAGTAGCCTGTTCAGAGATGTTCCACTGATTGCAGCAGCAATACTTTCAAAACTGAATGATTACATTTAATATTTATTCCCTTTGATATAAATCACATCTGTTCCAATTGAACAAAACTGAAACATACGTCAATGTTCGAGATGTTTCTATTTCTTTGTATCAACTGTCAATATTCTTAAAATATGCCAGTGTTGTGAGTCTAAACGAATCAACAATTGCCTCTGTTGATCTGATTTTGTTGCCATGAAAACTTCAAGGGAACCAGTGAGGTGTTTATGTAAGTAAAGACAGTAATAGAAGTCCCAGATTAGAGTATTGAGCATCAGAAACATAATAAATGTTTCCCCACCAACACAGCTGAGAAATAAACACAGAAATAAATGCAAATGTCTCAACAGATTCCAGCAACATTTATTTATTGCTACCTTTCTCTAAATTACAGGAGAATAAAGTAAAGATGATCCCCACGGTCAGAATGGGGAAAGATTCTAGTCACGGTATAGAGTGACATCACAAATGTGTCAGTGGGGACTTCCTGTATCCTCTCACTCTCCAATTTCCACATTCCGTCTTGTCCCTCAAGAATGGACAATTGACATTGCCCCACAACTCGATGTCAACATCGAACAAAAGTTTTCCTTGAGCCCCAATGATATGCCTCGAACCAACTTGACTGGAGTGCGCAAAGGGAGCTTTAATCCAAAAAAATATCTGTGCATTAAATCATCTGGGACCGTTTATTTGGACAGTGAAGATGGAGGTTTACTCTGTATATAAACCGTGCTGTACCTGCCATCTGGGACTGTTTATTGGGACAGTGTAGAGGTCGCATTACTCTGTATCTGACACATGCTGTAGCTATTCTGGGAGTGTTTGATGTGGCAGTGCAGAGTGAATTTT